>NC_072405.2:27442500-28067500 GCF_028858775.2 Pan troglodytes
CAACTCTGAGAAACCCAGTAAAATACACTGGAGTCCACAAACACATGCTGCATACAGTCTAATCAGGACCCAGATTTCTATTATCAAAGCCTCATTAATGAAGCCATCCACACTCATTGTCGAGATTGCTGCCTGGCCAAAAAGCAAGTAGCAGATGTTGACCTTGCAAAGGTTAACTTAATAGAGTTGAATTTGATTTAAATCCAACCACCGTTTCCACAGCCGCTCTGTGGGCCCAGATGGAGACTGTAGGAGTGATGTCACAGTGTCGCATGGCATGGCTTGATGCTCTGGCATGACTCACACCCATGCTCTGAAAGACTCCATTGTCGTTTTGCTCCTGGGTGGAGTGGGATTTGACTCACACACTGACTCAGTCCCCTAGCACACCCTGTATCTGCTGTTGGAACTTTTCATTCGGGTCATTAGCTCCATCACACCCTCCTCCCTGGCAAGTAGGTAAAGGTACAGAGACCCCTCATCCACAATGGTCTTTTGCTGTGAGAGCCCCACTGCAAAATCCAGCTAATTCTTGGGGTCCCGTATCCTTTCCTCCTCTCTTCCCCAGCCTCCAATCCCATCAAAATTTAGCCATGTTTTTTACTCAGCTCCCTAATGATACTTTAAATGCAAAGAGGTCATGTAAGAATAAATCATCAAGCATGGTATGGGCAGTATTATGAGTAAACATTTCTGTTAAATTGACGCGCTTAGTTATGGATATATAATTTATTTGTAAATAAATTATGCCAGAGTGGGCACACTTTAAGCTCCAATCCCTACTCACTAGGGAGATGAAAGTTTTACAACTTGGGAAACAGTTTTCAGATTTTGGTGGGGTTCTTCATCATCTGTTAACACTTTGTGTTTTTCTTTTTGCTTAGAGTCATTTCTTTTCTTTTCTTTTCTTTTTTTTTTTTTTTTGAGATGGAGTCTCACTCTGTCACTGAGGCTGGAGTGCAGTGGCACTGTGTCGGCTCACTGCAACCTCTGTCTCCTGGGTTCAAGCAATTCTCCTGCCTCAGCCTCCCAAGTAGCTAGGATTACAGGTGCCCACCACCACGCACAGCTAATTTTTATATTTTTAGTAGAGATGGGGTTTCACCATGTTGGCCAGGCTGGTCTTGAACTCCTGACCTCAGATGATCCACCCACCTCGGCCTCCCAAAGTGCTGGGATTACAGGTGTGAGACACCATACCTGGACTTTGCTTACAGAGTCATTTCTTTACATGTTTTGGTTGACACGGTTATGCCTGTTATAAAACAAATTCCTTGCTGCCAATTCTTGGTCTTTTAATGTATTCCTTTGCTTCCTCCTTCCTTTCAAGAGATGCTCCTGCTTCTCCCCAAACACTGCCTTTTATTCCCCATTTCCTGGGGGGTGCCAGCATCTGCCTTAAATCAATGTCCATTTTATGTTTGTTCAGATCTTTCTCTCTCACTAGAGATTTTTCTGCAATTGGCCCTTTTCATGGTGGGAGGGGTGATTTCTCTGCCCTGCAGGAAACTCATTAGTGGGTCAGGAAAGTCTGGCTTTCAGGCACAGTCATAAGGAAGAAAGTGCTCCCTGACAACACACACACACGCACACACACACAAACGCACACACACACAAATAAGTCTCTGTGCTAATTGCCACTTCTGCATTTTAAAAATGACTGGAGCCTGGCTGAAAGGTCCCCTCAGGGCTGGGAGTGGTGGTTCATGCCTGTAATCCCAGCACTTTAGGAGTCTGAGGCAGGTGGATCACCTGAGATCAGGAGTTCAAGACCAGCCTGGCCAACATGGTGAAACCCAGTCTCTACTAAAAATGCAAAAATTAGCTGGGCGTGGTGGTGCACACCTGTAATCCCAGCTACTTGGGAATCTGAGGCAGGAGAATTGCTTGAACCGGGGAGGCAGAGGCTGCAGTGAGCTGAGATTGCGCCACTGCATTCCAGCCTGGGTGACAGAGCAAGGCTCTGTTTAAAAAAAAAAAAAAAAAAAAAAAGGTCCCCTCAGCATCTTCCGTCTTTATTCCTTTTAAATCCTGTATCGCACACTGGAGTTGTCCTAAGCTGAGGTTTGGGATGTTGGCCAAGTGGAAAGGATGGAGCAGTTGTGCTCCCAGTAGAAGAGGAGAGGCAGGAGGAAGGCATGTGAATCTCATCATCCGGGTAGAATGTTGTTATAAGGCCGTGATCCTTTTCCTTGGAGTGATGCTTATTTATTTTGAGCCATGGTTTTTGGTTTTAGCTGCCTTTCCTAAATTCTTCACAAATTGGCCAGTTAGAAGCACAATGGGCCATTCACAGGAACCATGTTTTATTCCATCCTTACCCTTTCATTCTATGCTTTACAGATACAACTGGTCAAGGAGAACCAATGGCAGACATGTGCTATATCCCAACACACCTTGACTCTTGCTCTCACCGGAAGCTCAGCTTAGGGAAAGGAGATCTTAATAGGAGACAGAAGACCCGGACGCTGGTTTTGATTGTGCCCTTCTCCAGCTGTGTGGCCTTGAGCAGGTGACTTCACCAGTCTTGTCCTCCTATTTGTGAACAAATAGCCCCAACTGTCTGAAGGCGGAAGCCTGGTTCACACCTCTCAAGGTCCTTTCTCACTACGATATCTATGAACCAAGTAGTTATTAGGTTGGTAACAGAAGTAATTGCGGTCTTTGCCATAAAAAGTAAATTTACTTTTTAATAGATTTTGGTTGGGCTCTTCATCATCTGTTAAAGCTTTGTGTTTTTCCTTTTGCTTTGAGTTATTTCTTTTTTTTTTTTAAGATGGAGTCTCACTCTGTCACCGAGGCCGGAGTGCAGTGGCAGTAAATTTACTTTTAGTGACAAAGACTGCAATTACTTTTGTTACCAACCTAAATAGTTAATGTATTACTGCCCTCATTGTAGCAAGAAAGAAAAAAAAAAGAAGTTCAAATAAGTGATTTCTCAAGTCTCATGAAGTAAAGAAGATACATTAATGGAAAATTTGCTATAAGTCAAACGATATAAGTCAGATCAGATGACCCCCCCCCGCCGGCCCCCAAGCCAGGAGATTTGTTGAGTACCTTACTTTTACTTAGAAACAATGGCATAATGTAAGGGAAATGAGATCGTGTAAAATGTGCTCAGCATAGTGCCTAGGACACAGTAAGATGGCAGTCCCTAACCTTGGGGTCACAGACTAGTACTATTCTGTAGCCTGTTAGGAACTGGGCCGCACAGCAGGGGGTAAGCAGCGGTAGCGAAGTGAGTAAAGCTTCACTTGTATTTATGGCCATACCCCATTGCTTACATTACCGCCTGAGCTCCGCCTCCTGTCTGATCAGCAACGGCATTAGATTCTCACAGGAGCACAAACTCTATTGTGAACTGCTCATACAAGGGATCTAGGTTGCCCTCTCCTTATAAGACTCTAATGCCTGATGATCTGTCACTGTCTCCCATCACCCCCAGATGGGGCTGCCTAGTTGCAGGGAAACAAACTCAGGGCTCCCACTGATTCTACACAATGGTGAGTTGTATAATTATTTCATTATGTATTACAATGTAATAATAATAGGAACAAAGTACACAATATATGTAACGCACTTGAATCATTCTGAAACCACTCCCTCCCAACCCGCCCCAGTCCCTGGAAAAATTTTCTTCCATGAAACCAATCTTTGGTGCCAAAAAGGTTGGGGACTGTTACAGTAAGGCATGAAGAAATGAATGCCTCTAGTGAAAATATTGACAGCTTCATTGTTATGTTTTTATAGAAAGCACTCCACGGCCAAGCGTGGTGGCTCACGCCTGTAATCCCAGCACTTTGGGAGGCTGAGGTGGGCAGATCACGAGGTCAGGAGATCGAGACCATCCTGGCCAACGTGGTGAAACCCTGTCTCTACTAAAAATACAAAAATTAGCTGGGCATGGTGGCACGTGCCTGTAGTCCCAGCTACCTGAGAGGCTGAAGCAGGAGAATCGCTTGAACCAGGGAGTCAGAGGTTGCAGTGAGCCGAGATCATGCCACTGCACTCCAGCCTGACGATAAGAGTGAGACTGTCTAAAAATAAAAATAAAAAAAAGCACTCCATATGCTGTATCTAATCAGGTGTCTTATCTATCTATATGGTTTCAACTCAGCAAACAGGCACACACATTTTAATTTAACATTAGATACTACATCTCCATGAATGATGCCTCATTTTAATTCCACATAATTGTGGTCTAATTTGACTACAATAGATAAAAATTGGAAAAATATGCTTACTTGGAGACAGGATGGTCTAATTATAAGAGTACAGGCTTTGGGGCCATGTGAAGCTTTTCCTTGCCACAAAAATTAGAGACTACGGTTTGACACGATGCATCTTTAGAAACAGGGACATTTTCTGCTATCCTGAGATGTTACTTGTCACATAAAGCTTCAATTTGTAGCTAACCTAATCCAGGGTATATCTGTCTTTGGAATGCAAAATCAAGTCTTATTCACAGTGAACTTTCACCTTTGTTCCTTCGTCAGTTGGTTGCTTTACAATGTAGAAAAAAAATGTTAAAGATTTGGCTTGAGAGGTACCCAAACTCAAAGACACAGAGCTCCAAATTTGATCCTAAACCGTCAAAAGCAAGCTTCTTTACATTTGGCTGTCTCTCTCAGTGCTTGCAAAATGACCTGCCATCTTTAGGCTCACCCAGGTGAGTATTTAAGCCAAGAGAAGTCTGACCTTTTAATACACTGGAGCTCTCATTGTATGAGCAAGTGGGCTCTGGAGATGTTTGCTGTCCCAAATATGGATCCCACGGGCTGAAATGAGTCCCAGATGCCTGTGTGAGTGAAGACCTGCAGTGCCCCTACTCAGCCTTCACAAGAAGCATGTCTCTCTGTTCTGTCTTGTTATGGAGTTTCACTTCATTCACCTGAGACCTTCACCAACTTTTCCAATACCTACTAGTCTATGCTTCCAGGGCTGGACCCTGTTTTTTAATGGTTCCTCCCTCCTCATTGTCTGCCCTCAATCACCAAACTCTGGTCCTTGAGCACACCGAGAAAAACTCCCTGAATCTGACAGTCACCTGATTCTGAAAGCCACAGCTTACTCAGTGCCCCAGATGCCCCAAGCAGGGGATCTCTGCCTGGGCTAAACCCTTGGACTTGTGATTCCGGATCCTACCCCCACCTGACCGAGCTGTGTGAACCAGGGTCAGCCACTTCTCCACACATACCTCCTTGCCTTCTGCCCTCACCTGCCCCACTCTAGGCCCACTGGCCTTCTTCCTAGCCCCACTGGGACTTTTTAAACTTCGTTCTACTTTTGGTCCTTCATGTTAGTTGAGGCCTCTGCTCAATGCACTCTGTCCTCCTAACTAACATAATTTGCTACTTCTTATCATTCAGATCTCAACTTATGTCTTAGTTCACATTGCTATACCAAAAATACCATAGAGAATTATAAACAAGAGAAATTTATTTCTCATGCTTCTGGAGGCTGCAAGTCCAAGATCAAGGTGCTGGCAGATTTTCTGTCTGGTGAGGGTCCACTTCCTGGTTCATAGATGGCCATCTTCTTGCTGAGTCCTCACAAGGTGCAAGGAGTAAGAGAGCTTTCTGGGGTCTCTTCTAGAAGGGCATTAGTCCCATTCATGAGGGCTCCACCCTCATGACCTATTCACCTCCCAAAGGCTCCATCTCCTAACGCCCTCCCATTGGGGGTTAGGATTTCAATATATGAATTTTTGTGTGTGGGGGGGGGGTGGATGCTATAGCTCATAAACATTTGATCTAGAGCACCTTATATGTTACTTTTTCAGAAAGATATGCTTTAATGTCCTCAGTTGCTTTCACATCACTTTTTAAAAATCATTACATGGTGCTATGGTTTAAAGGTATTCCCTAAAGTTCATGTGTTGTAAACGTAATCCCCAATGCCACAGCGTTGGGAGGTGGGGCTGAATAAGAGATGATGAGGTCATGATGGGAGAGTCCTCATGGATTAATGTCATTATCACAGGAGTGTCTTAGTTATCTCAAGAGTGGGCTTGTTATCAAAGCAAGTTTGGCTTCCTCTTGCTCACTTGCACTCTCATACTCTCTGATCTTTTCACCTTCTGCCATGAGATGATGCAGCAGGAAGGCCCTCACCAGATGCCCCTACCTCTAGAACTGTGAAGAATAAATTTACTTTATAAATAAATTATCATCTTTTGTGTTCTGTTATAGCAATACAAAGTGGACTATGACACTTAGCATTTACCAGTAACTGACATGTAACTATTTATTTATTTTCATTATCATGTGTCTTTCTGTCTGTTTCTGGCCATTAACCTCCTCCATGCCCTACCAACCCAATTTAAGTTCCATGAAAGCAGTAAAATCCCAGACATAAAAGATTTAGCCTCATCTGTTTCAGCCTCTGCTATATTCCAGCATGGAGGATAACTCTTGGCATATAGAAGTTGCTAAATAAATGTTTATGAAATGAGTCAGTGCTAATCCCTTCCTGGGTAGGAGGGAGGACACAAACCCTAACTCTGCTAATTTCCTGACTTTTGCCACCATGTAGTCACCTCAGGTCACTTCCTCTTCCTCACGGGGGCATTCCTAACACCTACAGGGTTGGGATACACAGCGTTAAATAAATCTTCTGCATTTTGATGCAAGAGTACTACTGTCCTTATTTTTAAAATTAAATTCAAGTATATCAATAAAATTATGAAGCTTTTCCTATATTCCCTTTAAAGAACTCCCCTCTTCAACATGTTGCTAAAATTCTCCTTTCTAACTTTTCACAGTTGGTTTATCACCAATAAAGTAAAAATCACACCCCAAGGCATTCCTGTTTCTCTCTCTTTCTCTGTCTCTATCAGCCCTGTTTTTCCTCTGCCAAGCCTGAGGATCCCCATGAAGGGCGGTGCTGGAGCAGAGATGCTGGGGAAAGGCACTGACGGATGGGGCTGAGCCAGGGAGCAGCCATTTAGTGCTGCCCACCCGACTATAACAGGCTGTCACTGGGTGTGACAGGCAGGATGAGACATTGCAGGAAACTGAGAACTGCCTGGGGAAGGCAATGATGAATGCCAAGCTGGGGTGGCCTGAAACAGCGATAGAAAATCTGAAGCATACCTTGCAGTGATGTGGCTTTGCTGAGCACTGCTTGAAAACAGGCTGGAAAGCCAGCCTCCCAGGTTGCCATTAGGAACAGAGCTGCTCAAAATAAAGGCAGCTCTCAGGAGAGTCTTGACTCACACAGATGTGGTTGGGCACATGGCTGTTATTCCAACCACACCCACACACACGTACACACACACACCCAGAGGTGGTAGTGACTGCCAAAGGTCAGCCCCTGATATAGAGTATGGAATATCTGTGTAAATGGTATATAGAATATAACAGTAAAACTGGAAACAAGACTTAGGACATTTCGAATGAAATCCTCGGCATGCTATTGAAATACTATTTGTAATTCTAATTCCTAACACTTAAAAATTTTGCATTGCACAGAACATTTTCTCTGCATTATCTTGCTTGATCCTTGTAACAATATCATGTAGCAGGCAGAGCAAATAATATCATACTTACAGTTGAGAAAATTGAAGTTCAGAGTGGTCAAAAAAATTACCACAATGTCATACAGATTGTCAGATATTCTTGGAGGGTTCAATAGTATCTAAGAAGCCACATTTTTTTTCTCTTTTAACTTGGAGCAGCTTACATTAGCCCAAAGAAATTTTCATGAATCTATAATTTTGATTAAGTTAATAGGTAAAATTATATTCCCAGAAAAGAGAAAATTGGGATGGGAGTAGTTTTATTTACTTTACAAAAGAAATATCAATTTAGCTAAAGAATATGATATGGCTTGTTTAAATCACAAATGAGAATATTTTAAAATAGCTTTATTGAGGTATATATACTGGTGCATTTAAACAATCAAAATTATTGTATAAATAAATAATCAAATCTAGAGCACATGAAGGCTTCCTATGAAACAATAAGGAAAAAAGCAAAATTAAAATGGGCACAATGTATTACCAGCCAAGTCAGGGAAGAAGAAATCCAAAAAGTCAACAAACATCTGCTTGGGAAGGAATGCTAGCACTTTCTCCATTCCTTCCTTTTTCTTGGACATGGCTGCCCAGCCAGACACATATATTTCCTATTCATGAGACTAAGTCCTTGCCAATGAAATGTGACTGGAAGAAATGTGTGCAACTTCTGCCTTATTTGTCTGCAAGGAAATTGCTTTTCCTGAGCTTGTCTTTTTTTTCCAAAAGCTGGTATGTGGCAACAACCTGACTTCAACCAGGAAGACAAGGTTGATGACCTAAGGGATAGCATTGTAGCAAATGGAAGGATCCCTGAGTGACTGTGTGGAGCAGAGCCCTCCTACCAGCCTGGACTAGCCAACATAAGATTAAGTAAGAAAAAGATCTTTTTTATTGAAATTCTTACCTAGATTACTATATCTGGAGGTCTCTTTGTTACAGCTGCTTAGCCTTTACACTAACTAGTACAATGACCAATCTAACTAGTAGTCTGGGAAATGAAAGTCAAAAAAAGGTATCATTTCATACCCTAAGTTTGGCCACACTTTAAAAGCCTGGTGATATCAAGAATTGACAAGGATATGAGAAATGAGAAACTCTCATATATTTCTGGAAGGAGTGTAAATTGAAACAACTACTTGGAGAACAATTTGTCAGTATTACTAAAGTAGAAAATAAGTATTCCCTGCAACTCATTCATTTCAATTCTAGGTCTAGTAACTTTATATACTCAGACATGCCTCAAAGGTCATTAAAACATCATTTGTATTAGCAAAAAATTAGAAACAATATGAATGTTCATTGTAAGAGGATGGATGAATAAATTGTGATATTCATACAATAGAGTACAGTCAACAGTTAAAATAGATGAACTGCATCTGCATGTATTAACATGAATACATTTTTAAAACAAATTATTGAAGGGGACAGGAAGTTGAAGAACATGAACAACATGATAGCATTAGATAAAAATTTAAAATATGCAAAGCATAACTATGTATTCTTTTGCATACATATACATGTAGGAAGAGTGCAAAAACATGGTCTAAAAGAATACATACCACATTCTTGATAATGGTTGTTGCTGGGCGAGGAAGGTGAGGAAATGAATCTGTGGAGAGAAACAGAGTACCTCCGCATTATTACTGTTTTATTTATTTTGTAAAAAAAAATCATGCAAAACTGCTAAATTATTAACATTTATTATTTATGGTTATTGGGTATAACCAGAAATGCCCGGACGGGCATGGTGGCTCATGCCTGTAATCCTAGCACTTTGGGAGGCTGAGGCAGGTGGATCATCTGAGGTCAGGAGCTCAAGACCAGCCTGGTCAACATGGCGAAACCCTGTTTCTACTAAAAATACAAAAAATAGCCGTGTCTCTACTAAACTCTGTCTCTACTAAAAATACAAAAAATAGTGGTGGCATGTGCCTGTAATCCCAGCTATTCGGAAGGCTGAGGCAGAAGAATTGCTTGAATCCGGGAGGCAGAGGTTGTAGTGAGCTGAGATCACGCCACTGCATTCCAGCCTGGAGCTGGATCACACCAGGCAAGCTGATCATGTGTATCTCTTCCCCATCTGCCCATTCAATGGTGTCAGGGGGGTAGCTTGGAATCAGTCATGGTGGAAGCATTTACACCAAAGAAATCAGCCAATGCTACAAACCAGCAAATGCTGTGTTTTCCTCTGGAGAGTTAGGGAGTGCTAGTTACTAACACTGACTAGCACACCACTGGGTTGAATGTATTTTTTTTTTTTTTTTTGAGACAGAGTTTCGCTCTTGTTGCCCAGGATGGGGTGCAGTGGTGCGATCTCAGCTCACCACAACCTCTACCTCCCGGGTTCAAACGATTCTCCTACCACGGCCTCCAGAGTAGGTGGGATTACAGGCATGTGCCACCATGCCCAACTAATTTTGTATTTTTAGTAGAGATGGAGTTTCTCCATGTTGGTCAGGCTGGTCTTGAACTCCCGACCTCAGGCGATCCGCTCACCTCAGCCTTCCAAAGTGCTGGGATTATAGGCATGAGCCACTGTGCCTGGCCCAATTTATCTATTAAATTAATCTTGGTACTTCTGGATGCTTTAAAATCTTTTCCAAATGTAAAAAATTAAAATTGTTTCATTTTATTTTTCAGGATATTTTTTACATAAAGCATACTGCATGGGTGTCCTACTGGTGTTGGAAAAAGAAATGAAAGCATCTCTCAAAAGGGTCAAACCGAGGCCAGGTTTTATTTGGTGTTTGAGAAAACCTGGATTATTTGGGTCGGGAGAAAGTTTTGGACTTCCTGCTAATCACAGGATTTCAACAGCAAGCGTCTTCAAGTCATGTATGACATCCCCTGGCTGATAAGAGCCTTCCCACCTCATCTCAAGGAAGGCAACACCTTTCATAACTACCAGAATGACTACACTTGCCTCACTAAATTGTAGTTGTTGAACCACAAACTTGATTCCTACTTCTGTAAAAATAAATCAGAATTAAAATGATTAAGATATGGAATTAAGCCTCCATGAGGTTTCAGCAGGCATCCATAACCTATAGGGTTATGACAGTCATATTTTCTGAATCCCAAATCAGGACATGGGACCATGGAAATACAGAAGACCATCAAGCAGAACGTTTGACTTCAGTTCTGTCGTGAAGATTCTGGGCTTTCAATCCTTCTAACTACAGTACTAGATGACAAAGATGATTTATTGCACATTAAGCACTCATGAGTGCTCTGTTAACCTCATTCCTTGGAACGATTGTTTTAAAACACCTTTCCATTTTTGCTATTAAAATACCTACTACTTGGGATACTGAGGCAGGAGAATCACTTGAACCCGGGAGGTGGAGGCTGCAGTGAGCCGAGACTGCACCACTGCACTCCAGACTGGGCAACAGAGTGAGACTCTGTTTCGAAAAAAAAAAAGAAAGTAATGCATATTAATTGAAGAAAATATAGATATGGAAAGGAAAGAAAATCATCCATCCATAATTTCACAACCCAGAGATAACAACCACTAACAGCTTAATAAATAGCATTTCAACTTTTTTGTGTGTATATTTATATATTTCCCACAAAATAATATTAAACTATGTACACTGCTTTAACTATCTCTTTCCACTTAAGATCTATCATTAATTTATTTCCATGTCATTAAATTTTCTTCAAATGTATTATTTTATAGCTTTATGCTGTTACATTACATAACTGTAACTAAATTTATTTCACCCATCTTCCCACTGTTAAATATTTAGAGTATCTGCAATTCATCCACATAAATAGGATGAAGTGATCATCACTCTAGTAAGTCTTTGCATACATCTCTGTTCCTTTCTTTGGGATAAATTCTAATAAGTGTAACTCCTGAGTCAAAATTTATAAAAAATCTTTAAACTTTTTTCTATCTTTATGGAAATAAGTTATTCCTGTAGAAAGCTTTATACCATATACAAAAGTATGTTTGGAGTAAAGATTCAAAAGTTAAAAGCAAAAATTTGAACTTTAGAATAAAACTTACGAAAATATTTTGTACAACATTGGTTAGGGCAGAGAGAAAATACAATAAAAAAGGTAACAAGAGATATAACTTGAGTATATTAAAATGTACAATTTTGTGTAACAAAGGACTATAAAAGACAAAACAAAGACTGGGAGGATATATCTGCAATGATATCTGTATCTATATTTACCCTTATATAACACAAAAAGGTTAGGATTTCGAATATAAGATCTCATAAATCAGTAAGAAAACAGGCCAGACACAGTGGCTCCTGCCTGTAATAGCAGCATTTTGGGAGGCTGAGGCAAGAAGACTGTTTAAGGCCAGGAGTTTGAGACCAATCTGGGCAAAACAGTGAGACTCCATCTCTACCAAAAAAGAAAAAAAAAATGAAATTAGCTAGGCATGGTGGCACATGCCTGTAGTCCCAGCTACTCAGGAAGGTGAGGTGGGATGATTGCTTGAGCCCAGGAGTTCGAGGCTGCAGTGAGCTATGATTGCACCACTGTACGCCAGGGTGACAGAGCAAGATCCTGTCTGAATATTAAAAAAAAATATATATGTATGTATATTTAAATATGTGTTTGTTTATATATATATACATTTTATGTATATATAAATATGTGTCTGTATATACACATATTTCTTAAATATAAGAAAAAGATAGGCAATACAATAGAAATTGGCAGAGAATATGAAAGGCAATTCACAGAAAAGGAAACCTGAATGGCCAATAATATCATGCTCAAATTGACTAGTAAGAAGTGAACTATAGATTAAACCAACACATCCATAAGATTACCAAAAATTTTCAAGTATTCCATCACACTTAACAAGAATGTGGTATGACTGGAACTCTCATACATTGCTGATGAGACCATAAATTGGTTCCAACATGGGGAGGGACAATTTGTGAAGCAATTATTAGAGTTGAAAGTGTATGATCAGAAGCGTCAGGACCTGGGTGAGTCAAGGAGGTGCCTGGGGCTTCACATTTAAGGAGGCCCTCACTCTCAGGATCATGCAAGCATACGGTTGCCACCTGAGAGGGAAGTCCTCCTTAAATTTTGCACTCTGTGTCTTTGATTGCCTTATCCTGGTCCTGGTTCTGAAGCATGTAAACTAAAAACCAATAATTCCGTGTATATAATATATATTAATATAATTCTGTATATAGAATATATATTAATATACCTACAAATATACACCCCTCTTCCAAGAAATATAAACAAGATAGAAATAAGAGTTTCATTGTAGCATTGTTCACAAAAGTGAAAATGGAAAACATTTCCCAATTTTCCAAATGTCTTCAATAGAATGCACATATATAAATATGGCATATTCATGAGATAACGGTATACAATAATTAAAGTGAATAAACTAGAATTACATGTATCAACATGGTTACATCTCAAAATACAATGTTGCATGAGAAAAGCAAGTTATAGAATGATACATTTGGCATGATTCATTTACATAAGCCTAAAAACATGCAAAATAATATTATCTATTGTTTATATTACTTTCAGACACAGTATGAAAAAACAAGTCATGGGAATGATAAACAACAAATTTATGGTACTACTTCTTTCTGTAAGAAAGGGAGGAAGGAAGGTTCAGAACAATGTAAAAAGAGGTCTATTTATTAAGTTTTTTTTTTTTTTAATGAAAGTATCTGAAGCAAAGTCAACAAAATACCAAGACTTGTTAGAGTCGAGTGGTGAGAACTTGGGTATTACTTATATTATTCTCCAAAGTTTTTTGTATGTTTAAGCTTTTCATAATTTTTTGTTGGGCATAGTGGCTCACACCTGTAATCTCAGCACTTTGGGAGGCTGACGCAGGAGGACCACTTAAGACCAAGAGTTTGAGACCAGCTTGGGCAACATAGCAAGATCCCATCTCTATTTTTAAAATAAACATAAATAAAATAAAAATTTTAAAATTTTGTAAGTTTTAAAAATGAGAAAAATAAAAACCGTTAACGAAATAGATATTCATGTCCATAGCTGGTAACTTTGGGTAAGCCAGTTAACTTTTCCAGAATATTAGTTTATTTTTTTCTAAAATAACAACATTAATTTCAAATTCAGAGGGTGATAGCTGTTGTGTTTTCTAACTCTACGAAGGCTTTCCTGCTATATATTCAACATTGTTGTTATTGAATGACTCCTGACTGAGGTTTGTGGGCTTAATTATTGGCTAGTGGAGCCCCAAATGGGTCCTATGTCATGAGATTCAGAATTTGGAATGTCTATGGTGCTCACCAAAATATAATCCCACCTTCACCCCATTAGCCTCATCTCTGTGTTTTAAGTCCTCATGTTGGACATGGTGACACACCACCCAGATCTCCATCAAGGAAGGACTTCTTGCCTATTTCTGGAAGGACTATTAGCAGAAAACCTTCAACTGTCAGTGCCTTCAGGGATTACCCCATCTGCAAAGAGCCACCTAGTTCAACGTCAAGCCCTTCCCAGGGCATCCCATATCTGGTGACTGATAGATATGAGTGAATAAACATCCAACCATTCTGGCCCAACACAGGCCAATTCTGACCAGCGATTTTAGCTCCAAAACTCCCTCTGCCGTTGCCTGGGGTGGCTGCAGCTTCACTTCTCCCACTGCCCAATTTGGCATCTCCCCCTGGCCTTCCACAGGCGTTGACACAGGGAGCATTTCCTAATAAACAATCTGCAGGCTCAACAGTCTCAGGGTCTGCTTCCTGGAGAGACCAACTGCTAAAGTTGGGTAGGTGAAAAGGTAATATGAGGCTTGGGAACTGGGTCACTTGCCACCTCGCTGGCAATAAGGATTCCATCATTGGTGGTAAGTTGAGCACAAATAGCTCCTGACATAAAGCGACCATCTATAGCGGGTTGAATAGTGTCCCTCCAAAATTCATGTCTACCTGGAAACTCAGAATATAACTTGTTTGGAAATGGTGTCTTTGTAGATGTAATTAGTTAGGGTTGTTGGGATAAAATCATCCTGGATTTAGAGTGCACTTTAAATCCAGTGACTGGTATCCTTATAAGAAGAGGGGAAGACACACAGACAGAGAGACATGGGGAAGCCCCTATGAAGATGGAGGCAGGGGTTTGAGTGATGTGTTCACAATCCAAGAAATGCCACGAGCCACCAGAATCAGGAAGGGGTAAGGAAGGATTCTCCCCTCACATGTTTAGAGGGACCATGGCCCTGCCAATACCTTGATTTGAGATTTATAGCCTCCAGAACTATGAGAGATTAAATGTATATTTTTTAATCCACTTAAGTTTGTGGTAATTTCTTATGAACAGACTGTGCAAGGAAATTAATACACAGCCTAGTTCTTAAAACTGTCACCAGTGGCAAATGGAGATAGTATAGTAGCAGAAGGAAATGCAGTGGCTGGTATAAAGTATCAGATATTTGAAAACATTGGAAGAATCAGTGCCTATAATGACAATGGAATCCAATTCTACTGCCTTAACGTAGTCTGACACTTCAGAAAATAAAATGAAAACCTGACAGCAATTTACAGGCCATGGGAAATCAAATGTGGAGAAGCCAGTGGGCCTTCTTGCAGCATAGAAAGAGGCTCTCCTCTCCTAGGTGAAGGCAGAGAAAGCTGACCACCAGCCTTAGGACCTAATTGTCAGAACAGCAGGGCTCCAAGGAAAGCTAAACTCCCAGCCAAGATAGATCTGCTCTGGCAAGGTCAGGACCCTGGTGTGAAAGAACAGTACTCTGATACTAGGATGGGGACATCCAGGTTGATTCCAGAGCCTTCCTTTCCTCAATCTTGGAACTCCTAATTCTCTAAACCCTCTGGGCCTGCAGAGGTGGGCCACCCCTCCCTAGTAAGAATGTAAGAATACTTCATCCCCATTGCTGGAAGACAGTGTGGGGAGCCTCTACCCACAAGACAAAATGTGTTCCCCACCTCCTCTCTTGACCCTTAGGCCTATAAATACAGTTACGTTGCTGCCTAACCTAGTCCCTGGCCAAGGATGTGCTGGGCCTGATAAAGAGAGAAAGGGATTATACACCAGGGGAGGGTCAGGACCTCCTGACCCATGTACCAGCCACAGCCTGAGGACAAACAAGAGACTTGATGCTGAGAGTGATGATCAAGGGGCCAGAACTTTAGACTGGATGACGGAAAGGATGTAAATTTGAGAGTGCTCTCTCGAGACTGAGAATTGAGCACCTTGGAAAGGCCAGGAGATGGTGTGAGCTGGCTACTAAAATGGCTTCTAGAAGCACAGAAGAGGTGATGGCCCAGGCTAAGGAGGCTGAAATGCAAGAACCGCCAGGGCAGATGGCGGAGAAAGAGATGGAGAGGCTTGGGGAAGTAGACACACTGGATTGCATATACTAGGTAAGACCAGACGGCCTACAGGTGATCAGTTTCTGCAGGAGACCCAGATGCAGCCTTACCAAGGTCATCAGGAGTGTGCTGATGGAAGGGCACCAGGTTCTCTATGAAGTTCAATGATGGCCTCATCTGTGGGCCAAGGCTGAGGTAGTGGGGGCTGTCACAGACAAGGTTCATGTGCAGCAATGGGGAGGAAACAAGGCACAACAAGACATTAAAGAGCAAATTGAACTACACAGTTACCTACAGTAGATGCCTGTGTGCGATGTGGGTTTGTTGAATGAATGTCAATCATCATGAAAGAGAACTTCTGAGAATAAATGTTGGACCCTAAAACAAAAATAATAGATGCTTGCATTTAGAAGTTATTAATGTAGTTCTGAGAACGATCTCTTTCACCAGCTGCCATTGGCCCTTTCCTCTGGGCTGTTGAAAGAACTTTGGACTAATTAAATTTAATAGAGTGTAATTCAGCAAAGAATGATTTATGAACTGAGCAGTCCTCCAAAGCAGAATAGGTTCAGAGCCACTGCAGTGCTGCCACGGGATTGCAGAGGATTTATGGGCAAAAAAAGGAAAGTAAGGTACAGAAAACAGAAGTGAGGTACAGAAACAGCTGGATTGGTTACAGCTTGGTGTTTGACTTATTTGAACACGATTTGAACAGTTATCCACCTTTGATTGGCTGAAACTCTGTGACTGGCACAAGAGTAGGTTACAGCCTATTCACACACTCAGTTAGGCTACAGTTCCCTATGTACTATATGTGGAAAAACTTTTAGCCTGAACTTAAAATATATATGGAGGCAGCTTTAGGCTAAAATTAATTTATTTTTAAATTTAAAAAAATTTTTTTGGAGACAGGGTCTTGCTCTTTTGCTCAAACTGGAGTGCAGTGATGCTATCATAGCTTACTGCAGCCTTGACCTCCTGACCTCAAGTGATCCTCCCACTGCAGCCTCCCGAGTAGCTGGGGCTACAAGTATGTACCACCACGCATGGCTTAAATATAACAGGTCAAAACCTATTACTTTTGTTCAGGGAAAATTCCTACCTTGCTATGAACAATATAAAAAAAGAAAAAAAAAAAGATGGCAGATGATGGAGGAGGGAATGAAGAGGCTTGGGAAATAGACATGCTGCGGTGGGTGTCCTCCACATCATTGATGGCACTGCAGCCTACAACATGAGGCACAGGTGGTGTGTGGTGGAGAGTGACGTGCAGTCCATGTGTCCCTGGGTGGACCAAGGTACCCACTCCCCCAGCTGCCAGAAGTGTTAGTGGCAGCTCCCACTTGAGTTTCTCCCCAGGAACTGCCTAGCTGCTGCCTAGCCCAAAGTCAACCCCTACCACAGGGCCAGCCCACATTCAATGATTGGCTCACGCTAGGTACAAAGATTCAGCCCTCTTGCCTGATTAAGGATAACCGGAAGGGCCTTTCCAGCTGCACTCTCCCCGTGGGGTTGACTGAGGCCTCTGAACAACTACATCGCAGCTCAACTTCCTTCTGTGCCCAGGCCTGGAACCTGCACCCCTTTGCAGATGTGGTTCCTCAGAACACTATTAAAAAACAGGTCTCAGGACCTGTTCCAGAAACCCACCTAAGAGAGTAAGTGTTGTCATCAATCATGGAGTCCGCCCAACTGCACAGAGTTTCAAGAGTGGTGAAACTAATATTTGTAAGTCTGTCCATGGCAGGCCCGGCAGCTCTGAGAATTCCATAAACGGCTCCTAATTTCTGTGTGCTTTGAGTCAGTTTTAATAATGAAGTTAAGAACATTTGACCTTTATAGCTCCCTACATGCTTACATTTGCTAATTGAAAGACTGCCTGAAACTGAAAGCAGGCTTTGCACACCAAAGCCCTCTCGCATATTGAAAACAAAGGGATCTCCAGAGATTTTAGGTTTACAAAGGCACATTCATGCTTGGGAATTCATGGGTTTAGCATTTTCAATTAGGTCATTTCATATAGAGGGAGGACTGAGAATGTGCAGGTATGGTCATGGAACGTTAATTGGAAATAATAGAGCTTTTTGGGTTACCTCTGAAACAACTCCAAGAGAGACAATTGATTTAAAGTCCATGCAGTATAGTGTGCACGGTGCCTGCCAACCCTTTTCTAATTGGATTATCTGAGACTAAATGTGAAGAGTTAAATAATTTCGTAACACAACACAGAACAAATATCATGGTGATGTGACCCAGAGAAGGAGCACCCGAGCTTTTACTCTAATCTGAAAGGCTTTGGCAACCTTGACTCCAGCTGGGGTGCAAAGGAGTCCATCGAAGTGAAGCAGAAGTTGCCCCAAAGGCTGTTGGCCAGGCCACAGCTGGGCTGACTCATTGTTCGGTGACTTGTTCAGGACTATAGCTGCTATGTAAACAGAGAAAGTGGGATTGCTTTTGCTTTTTATGGAGGTACAGTCACAGTCAGGGCTAATTTAATTCCTTCATGCTGACAAACTGAACACAGAAGTCAAGATCTGGGGACAAAAGCATGCAAGGCCATAGCTTTCAGCAGCCCCAGACTCAGCATCTTAGTGCAGCAGAAGCAGCACAGAGGCAGTGCCATGAAAAAAGTCAATTCCAAGAGCAAAGACAGGCGGGTTTTGGTGGCTCATGCCTGTAATCCCAGCACTGTGGAAAGCCAAGACAGGAGGATTGCTTGAGCCCAGAGTTCAAGACCAGTCTGGGCAACAAAAGTGAGACCCTGACTTTAAAAAAAAATTAAAAAAATTAACCGAGTGTGGTGGTACACACCTGTGGTACCAGCTACATGGGAGGCTGAGGCAGGAGTATTTCTTCAGCACAGGAATTCAAGGCTGTGGTGAGCTGTATGATCACGCCAGCACCAGCACACTCTAACCTGGGCAACAGAATGAGACCCTGTCTCAAAAAAAAAAAAAAAAAAAAGAAAAGAAAGAAAGAAAAAAAAAGGTAAGAAAACAGAAGAACTTCATTCTATGAGATGATCAAGAAAATGAAAAAGCAACCCACAGAATGGGACATGCTGGGGTGGGTACCTCCATGCCATTTATGGCACTGCAAATACTTGCAAATCACTTATTTGATGAGTGGCTGTTATTGGGAATACATAAAGAACTCTTACAACTCAATAATAAATAACCTAATTGAAAATGAGCAAAGTCTTTGAGTAGAAACTTCTGTAAAGAAGATATATAAACAGTAAATAAGTAAATGAAATGATGCCCAACATCAGTCATTAGGGAAATGCAAATCATAACCACCATGATATAGCACTAGCGAAACTGCCTTTCCAAATTTTAACTGAGGAAATTATGACAGTGAAAGAAGTCAGACCTAACCGACTCCACCTTGCTTCTAAGGTTTACGCTGTTCTTTTTCATTCCTGGGTGTAGTCAGAACTAACTTAGGGAAGGAATTCAGTTCATGGTTTGACTCTGAAATGAAATTGATAATACCCCTTCCCAAAAAGACCCTGTTCTTGCCTGGGGACCAGTCTGCCTTTGCAGGACTAACAAATTAGCTACAAGATTAGAAATTATGGTTTAGGGGGTCATGCAGTCTCTGGCTCTAAGAGTCTGAACCTCCCCAAATTGCTCCTGGGGATAACATCACTATTGTAAAACCTAAGATCAGTGCTTGAGATATTTTGCAGACCCTGCGCTCAATGGATCAACTGACACCACCCAGACTGTAATCTGGCTCAACCAGTTCTACCATTGCACCCAAGAACAGAAGAAGCAAGAAAAGCTCACTTCGACCCCCTATGATTCCAACTCCAATCTGACCAGTCAGCACTCCCCAATTCCTAAGCCCCATCCACCAAATTATCTTTAAAAACTCTGACCCCCAAATGCTCGGGGAGACTGATTTGAGTAATAATAAAACTCTGGTCTCCCACACAGCCAGCTCTGCATAAATTACTCTTTCTCCATTGCAATTCCCCTGTCTTGATAAACTGGCTCCCACTAGGCAGCAGGCAAGGCGAACGCATTGGGCAGTTACACTAGGGTGGCTGGAATCAAGAAGACAGATAATAACAAATGTTGGTGAGGATGTGGAGACATTCAGAACCCTGCACAATGCCGATGAGTATATAAGATGGTGCCATTGCTATGGAAAACAGTTTGGCAGTCCTTGAAAAGGTTAAACGTAGAGTTAGCACACAACCCAGTAATTCCACACCTTGGTATATACGCCAGAGAAATGAAAATATATGTTCACTCAAAATCTTGTACACAAATGCTCATAGCAACAGCATTCATAATTGCCAAAAAGTGAAAACAACTCAAATGTCCATCAACAGATGAATGGATAAGCAAAATGTGGTATAGCCAAACAATGGAATACTATTCAGCCATAAAAATATATGAAGTACTGGCTGGGTGTAGTGGCTCATGCCTGTAATCCCAGCACTTTGGGAGGCAGAGGCAGGCAGATTATGAGGTCAGGAGTTTCAGACAAGCCTGACCAACATGGTGAAACCCTGTCTCTACTAAAAATACAAAAATTAGCCAGGAATGGTGGCACATGCCTGTAATCCCAGCTACTCAGGAGGCTGAAGGTTGCAGTGAGCCGAGATTGCACCACTGCACTCCAGCCTGGGTGACAGAGCGAAACTCTGTCTCAAAAAAAAAAAAAAAGTATGAAGTACTGATACATGCTATGACATGGTTGAGTCTTGAAAACATATGCTAGGTGAAAGAAATAAATGGCAAAAGACCACATATTATATGATTTGTTTTTTAAGCAAAGTTCATAATAGGCAAATTTATAGAGACAGAAGTAGATTAGTGATTGCCTAGGGTTAGAGGGTAGTTAATAGGGAAAGGTCACTGGTGGGTATGGAATTCTTTTTTTTTTGAGTTGATGAAGACGCTATAAATTTAGATGGTGGCAATGGCTGCACAACTCTGAATATATTAAAGCCACTGACTTGTACGCTTTAAATGAGTGAATTTTCTGACATGTGAATTATATCCCAATAAAGATGTTTTAAAATTTTTAAGAAGAAATTTCATTCCATTAAGATTGTGCCCTCCATTTCTTCCCTAAGCCTGGGTCAGATGGGGAAAAGAGCTATCCATTCTGAGTTCCCTGGGGGGAAAGCCTGCCTGTTAGTCTCTTTTTTGTTATGAACCCCAACCAACATCCTGAAATGTAGTTTCATTTTCCATTTATTAATAATATATCACACCATATAGCATGTTTAACACCACCTCTTAATGGTGTGGCAACTCACAGAAGAAAAAGAAAGCCCAGAGAAGGGGCAGGAAATAGATGAAGCAAGTAGCAGGAAGGAAAAACGCACAATGAAGTATGATTAGGGGCAAAATAGCTGGAGAACCATTGCCAATGACCCTGACAAATATGTGCATGCTATTTGCTTTTGATTGGAAGCTGTCAGCAGGAGATATTGTTGATGTAATCTCTGAGTTACTTTGTCTTTATCTTCCAAGAAACATGGATCCCAAATAGATTAGCCTTCTTTTTCATTTCTCCTGGATCACTTCACTGAAGGATACCAATTCCATTTTTATTTTTATTTTATTATATTTATATTTTTTACATGTATATACATATTTACTTTAAGTTCTGGGATACACGTGCAGAATGTGCAGGTTTGTTACATAGGTATACATGTGCCATGGTGGTTTGCTGCACCCATCAACCCATAATCTAGGTTTTAAGCCCTGCATGCATTAGGTATTTGTCCTAATGCTCTCCCTCCCCTCCCTGTGTCCATGTGTTCTCATTGTTCAACTCTCACTTATCAATGTGTTTGGTCTTCTGTTCCTGTGTTAGTTTGCTGAGAATGATGGCTTCCAGCTTCATCCATGTCCCTGCAAAGGACATGAACTCATTCTTTTTTATGGCTGCATAGTATCCCATGGTGAATATGTACCACGTTTTATTTATCTAGTCTCTCATTGATGGGCATTTGGGTTGGTTCCAAGTCTTTGCTATTGTAAATAGTGCTGCAATAAACATATATGTGCATGTGTCTTTTTGGTAGAATGATTTATAATCCTTTGGGTATATACCCAGTAATGGGATGGCTGGGTCAAATGGTATTTCTGGTTCTAGATCCTTGAGGAATTGCCACACTGTCTTCCACAGTGGTCGAACTAATTTACACTCCCACCAACACTGTAAAAGTGCTCCTATTTCTCAACAGTCTCGCCAGCATCTGTTGTTTCCTGACTTTTTAATAATCACCACTCTAACTGGTGTGAGATGGTATCTCATTGTGGTTTGGATTTGCATTTCTCTCATAACCAGTGATGATGAGCTTTTTTATGTTTATTGACCGCATAAATATCTTCTTTTGAGAAGTGTCCGTGCATATCCTTCACCCACTTTTTGACGGGGTTTTTTTTTTCTTGTAAATTTGTTTAAGTTCCTAGTAGATTCTGGATATTAAACCTTTGTCAGATGGGCAGACTGACAAAGGGCAAGCACTTTGTCAGCAGTGCTTGTGGGACAAAAATTTTCTCCCATTCTCTAGGTTGCCTGTTCACTCTGATGATAATTTCTTTTGCTGTGCAGAAGCTCTTTAGTTTAATTAGATCCCATTTGTCAATTTTGGCTTTTCTTGCGATTGCTTTTGGTGTTTTAGTCATGAAGCCTTTGCCCATGCCTATGTCCTGAATGGTATTGCCTAGGTTTTCTTCCAAGGTTTTAAGACTGCATGTTTTTCTATAGCTGATCTGTATTTTCCTCCACATGTGTATATTTTTTCAAGCAGGCTAAAGCTACATGTATGACAACTCTCCAACCAGAGCATTTATAAGGATGGACATTCAATGTGAACAGTTTTTTGGAGGGCAGCTACTTAGCTTGGTGGCACCTTTGCTACAGCACTAAGTCTCCTCTCTGGTTCTGCTTCTTCTCCACTCCAAATTCTTCATTATCTTTGGGGTGAATTGTATTATTTTTCTGCAAATATTTCCTCTCCCCTCTGCACCTGTCCTGCCCCTACCCCCAGGAGGAAAGTACTTCCAAGTGAAGTCGCGTTAGGCTGGCTGACTTGCTGTGGCTAATGGAATGAAGGAAGTAGCAACTCCTGCTAGTTGCAGGCTTAAAGAATCTTGGAGGCTGGGTGCAGTGGCTCACGCCCATAATCCCAGCACTTTGGGAGGCTGACACAGGCAGATCACAAGGTCAGGAGATCGAGACCATCCTGGCCAACATGGTTAAACCCTGTTTCTACTAAAAATACAAAAATTGGCTGGGCATGGTAGCACATGCCTGTAATCTCAGCTACTCAGGAGGCTGAGGCAGGAGAATCGCTTGAACCAGAGTTGGAGGTTGCAGTGAGCTGAGATCACGTCACTGCACTCCAGGTCACAGGAGGAAAAAAAGAAAAGATTCTTGGAGATTTTTCACTAATCTTCCATCCACTCTCCATCCACTATGGAAAGTGCGTGTTCTAGATAGAAGTATCTCCATCAGCCTGAGTCCCAGACTAAAGACACAGGAAGCATATGTGAAGCCAAAGGCAGCCTGGAGCAGCAGTACTGCAGACTGCCCATGACCTCCAAGGGAGAAATAAATGCTTGTTGCTGCAAGCCACTGAACTTTCTCTTAAAACACAACATTATCGTAGTGAAAGCTGATTAACACAATCATTGCATTCATTCAGAAAATATTCCGAGCATTCACACACTCAAATCCTATGGTTGTTCTTTAATGAATAAGACTGAATGTCTTCTGTTCTCAGGCAACTTGCAGTCTAGAAAGTAAGACAGAAAAGGATGCAAATAACCCAAATACAAAATATATAGTGAGTGATATGAGAGAATCAAGTATACTAAGAGGTTTGGCACAGAAACAGATTATTTCTGGCTTGGAGGAATCACGGAACTTCTTGGAAGAGGTGACATTTGAGGTGGAGTCTTGAAGATTTATACATATATATATAGAAAGATATGGGTAAATAGTATATATGTTACTCCTGAACTGTTCATTCTACAATCAGCTACTTTAGATGAGGAAAATGCAATCGTATATAGATAGAAAGCAAAAGAATACACTTTAACACAACATATCTAGTTATTAAGGTAGACAGGTATACGGGTACAAACAATATATTAGAATAAGAGGAAGGTAACTTAAAAAAAAAATTTTTTTTTTTGAGATGGAGTCTCACTCTGTTGCCCAGGCTGGAGAGCAGTGGCGCTATCTCGGCTCACTGCAAGCTCTGCCTCCCAGGTTCACACCATTCTCCTGCCTCAGCCTCCCAAGTAGCTGGGACTACAGGCGCCCGCCACCATGTCTGGCTAATTTTTTGTATTTTTAGTAGAGACAGGGTTTCATCGTGTTAGCCAGGATGTTCTTGATGTCCTGACCGCGTGATCCACCCGCCTCGGCCTCCCAAAGTGTTGGGATTACAGGCGTGAGCCACCGCGCCGGTGAAAAATTTTTGTCACTTTATTTAATGACATTAAACAGTTTAAGTTTCAACTACTAAACAGCACTTTGAATGGTGAAAACACAGGTAGTATATTGTCAAACTTTAATGCTTTTCTTTAAAAACACAATTCTAGTCCTTATATATATTACAAAACACCCTTAAAGGAAGAAGTGGGCCGGGCACGGTGGGTCACGCCTGTAATCGCAGCACTTTGGGAGCTGAGGCAGGCAGATCACAAGGTCAGGAGATCGAGACCATCCTGGCTAACCCGTCTCTACTAAAAATACAAAAAATTAGCCAGGCGTGGTGGCGGGTGCCTGTAGTCCCAGCTACTAGGGAGGCTGAGGCAGGAGAATCACTTGAACCTGGGAGGCGGAGGTTGCAGTGAGCCGAGATCGCACCACTGCACTCCAGCCTCAGCGACAGAGCGAGACTCCGTCTCACAAAAAAAAAAAAAAAAGGAAAGTGACATCTTTTCTACAGTAATTAAGATACTCAGTACAGAACTGAAAAGCAGTCTAACAGAAACAAAGGCGAGTCTTGACAGCTGTATGATTTCAGCAGCCAAAGCTGGATGATGGACTGAAACATTACTATACAACTGGGACAAAACATGTACAATATCACAATAGCAAGCAAAAACGCTTTACACCCAAAGAAATAAAACAGGTTACAAAATGTGGAGGATTTAGCAGGCAAAACTGTGTTCAAGCAACCTTTTAATCATCATTTTTAATCCATTGCAAGTATTTAAAACATCTAAAACAAATATAAAATGAGCCTTTTAGTATTTTATTGATGTGGTTTCTTTGTCTTCAAATATTTGTTAAAGCTTAACGTTATACCCAGGGTACATATTATGCAGCTAAAACGTCAAGTAAGAAGAGTGTATGCAAAGTGGTCCAAGTTTTATTTCAAACTCTGATTTCCAATTAATCCTTCTAAGTATTATTCTTTAAGTTATAGTTTCATCCATGGTGAAAAAGGTTTAGAAGGTTGCCTAAAATTTTCACATCTATGTCTTTGAGTAAATAATTAGTCCACGTTGAAAAGTTTCAGGTCTAGTAAATCAGGTTTAAAATATTCTGAACTTGTAGAAACACCAACTGGGAAGAGTTGGCCACAGTTTACTGCCTTCAAATATTTCTCATAAATCTTGTCTTTTTCATTTTTTCTAAAGTAAATACACACCTGCCCGGCCCAATTAAATAAATCTGATTACACGGCTGGCATAATATCTAAATATCCAGAATTTATTAGTGATAGCTCATCATGGGAAGGTGGTGCGGGGGTGGCGGTGCATCCACCAAACCTCACAAATTCTTTATCACAATCTAGTGCTCTTGGATGATTTATCACTAGTGCTTTCAAGATAAAAATGGCAATCTTAAGTATCCAAACAACTCAAAGCAGTTTTAACTAATGTTAAACTCATTCTAATCCAGTGACATCTAGAGCAAAGCCTACATCAAGTTTTCTTTTGTTTTTCTTTTCTGGAATTCTTAAGCTGTTTCACTACCTGTTATATCATTATCTCAAAAATGGTTTTGCTATGTTGAGTTGACTCCCATAGTCAAAAACAATGTTTTCTTTAAAACTTCAAGTAACCAAAATTATACACGAATAAAATTACAAGACATTTTTACAGAACCGGATTAAGAAAAAATAAAAGCATACATTTTCTAGTAAAACTTCTAATAAAAGCGTATTGGATAAATTAATTTTGATTTAATAATTGTCCCACAGTCTAAAATAAAACAACTCTGAAACAATTTTAAAAAAATGTAAGGAAACTGGGGTAAAAGAACATGACGATGAGAGAAAAGAAAGAATCACTAGAAGCCAGTGATTCTTATCATTCAGAGGAATTATTTCACAATACTGATAGTACTGGGAATTGTTAAAGCACATTCTTCATGTGAACTGTAAGTCAGCAATGGTTCTGCCATTTTGATGTTGTTCATAAAACAGGGTGTGGGCCGGGCGCTTTGGCTCATACCTGTAATCCCAGCACTTTGGGGGGCCGAGGCGGATGGATCACAAGGTCAAGAGACCAAGACCATCCTGGCCAACACGATGAAGCCCCATCTCTATGAAAAATACAAAATCAGCCAGGTGTGGTGGCATACGCCTGTAGTCCCAGCTACTCGGGAGGCTGAGGCAGGAGAATCGCTTGAACCCGGGAGGTGGAGGTTGTAGTGAGCTGAGATCGCACTACTGCACTCCAGCCTGGCGACACAGCGAGACTGCGTCTCAAAACAAAACAAAACCAAGAATCAGGGTGTGAACCTAACAACCACAACTTCAGCGTTAAGCTCCTAAAATGCTAGAACTTGATTTTCGAAGTCCGCATCCCACTGCCAGGAACAGGATGAAGCACCAGCATGGCACCATGCAGTTAAAAGATGTGCTTTCTATTCACGCCAGGAGAGAGAAAATTCATGTGTGGAAGATAATCCACAACCTGATTCATCTCACAAGTTGAACTCTAATGTAAAGTTATTGCTGCCATAGATTTCTAGTTGCTTAGAAGACTTTGCTTCTTAATTGTCTGTGGATAAACTAGTTCACTTTAGTTTTGTTTTGTTTTTAAGGTAAGCTCACACCAGCCGTGCTTGCAGGGGTGAGGGAATTACTTCACCCTCAGCACAGAGGTGTTTCATGGCAAGTAGATACATCGAGTCCACTCTCATGAAAACAATCCTGTCTGAGGAAAGAGTTCAGAGGAGAGGCTGGCCCATCAGAAAGGTGTCTCATCCGATTTCAGTATGGAAAGAGGTCTTCACGTACCCTGATCCCACCCCATCATTATATTGGTGAAGCATAGAGGCTCAGGGAAGCTGAGGGACTCTCTGAAAGTCACACAGGCTGTTTGTGGCAGCCGTGGGGATTGTAGGCGGGCCTCTTGATTCTCTATCCTCTTCTTACTTTTATTTCTAACAATTATAATGAGAGAGAGAAAGAGAGAGTGCAAGTTAGACAAATAGATATCTACTTACCTATCTATCTATCCTTCACTGTATATTTGTGCCCTGCCTTGTGCTAAGTTCAGTTTAAAAATAGAACGTAAAAGTGAGTTTAGGGCCCATGTCACAAGTGTCTACAGGGTCTAGACAGTTCCATACGCCTAGAACAAAGACAGCAGCTGTGGGTATACTGGGACAGACTGTGGCCAGAGAGGCAGAAGGGCCCACTGTGGCCAGAATTTATGATATTTTTCATTTTGGATATTGTTTTGAGACAAGATTATTGGGGTGGGAAAAAACCTTTATAAATAGAGGGAAGAGTGTAGATAAAGATAGAAAAAATGGCCAGGAGCAGTGGCTCATGTCTGTAATCCCAGCACTTTGGGAGGCTGAGACAGGTGGATCACGAGGTCAGGAGATCAGGACCATCCTGGCTGACATGGTGAAACCCTGTCTCTACTAAAAATACAAAAAAATTAGCCAGGAGTGGTGGCCTGCACCTGTATTCCCAGCTACTCGGGAGGCTGAGGCAAAAGAATCGCTTGAATCCAGGAGGCAGAGGTTGCAGTGAGATGAGGTCGCACTACTGTGCTCCAGCCTGGTGATAGAGTGAGACTCTGTCTCAAAAAAAAAAAAAAAAAAAAAAAAAAGATAGAAAAAATGGGAAGAGTACTTAGAAAAAGGCCAGGGTTCTGATTTGGAGACATACGAAGCATCTCTTGGTCAAGATAAGGGAATGCACCTGGCAGCCCATGAAAAGACAGAGATGAATTTACCCCCAGTAGGTACAGACAGAACCACACTCAAGGACCAGATAGGATTGTTCTCACTGGATGCCACAGTACGAAAGGGAACAACTGGAGAACACACACTTTCACCCGTGCCATCCCTGCCCTGGCTATGGTGCTAGACAAGCCCCTGGAATGTATATCATTTTTCAGGGAAAAGAAGAAGGGGGCAAGGAAAATCCTAAAATGACTGGAAAACCCTTGCCGTGATAGGTATGCTTGGAACTGGCTAGACTTTCTATCTTCAGGAAGAATGGAGGTTTAAGATAGGCTTTAGGTTTCATTATAGAAAAATTTAGGTAGATTTCTGCATACTTAAGTCTGTGCCTATAAAAGTCATACTCACTGCACACACAGGAAGGGAGCGGCGATTACAAACGAGGCTATGTATCTTAGAAAGCCAGGTGCTTAGGTTCCTGCCTGGATGTCTTGTTTCTTTAGATAACTATTCTATTTCATGCCCTTTGCTAAAATAACGTCCTATGAGTTTTCCATATATTGTGCTATAACTAAGACCCATGCAGAAACATCAAGCCCAAAGGAAAAATCAACACATTTGTTTTTTTCCATGTTGACAGTATGCTTTGGAAATGTGGAATTTCCTCCCGAATGTTTCTATTAAAACAGCCCTACCCACAAACGCCTTCTTATTTTAAAACTACATGCAAAATAAGGGAAAACAGAATGTACCTATACCAAAATCCACAGAAAGCAGTCCACAAATACAAGAAAAGGCTCAAAACCATGGTGTAGCTTTGACAGTCTGAATTTAACTTTTACTTAAGTAAATCTTTATGAAAGCAAAACACTAGGAAAATATATCCTCCAATTTCTTTACGTTTTAGCCTAACCATTAGATCTCTAGAAGGTTGCAGTACCTTTCATTGCAGCAATGGATTTAAGGAGAAGTTGGCATCTCCAACAAACTCCAGTGAGGGCATTGCAGTGACCCGGGTGCTACTTCTGGTCCTACCAATCACTCCCAGTGAGGCTTAGGAAATGAGGTGTAGTACCTCTCCTGAACCTTATTTAATCATCTTTAAAATGAGAGGACCCCATGCCAGGCATGGTGGCTCACGTCTGTAATCCCAGCACTTTGGGAGGCCAAGGCGGGCAGATCACCTGAGGTCGGGAGTTCGAGACCAGCCTGACCAACATGGAGAAACCCAGTCTCTACTAAAAATATAAAATTAGCTGGACGTGGTGGTGCATGCCTGTAATCCCAGCCACTCAGGAGGCTGAGGCAGGAGAATCGCTTGAACTCGGGAGGAGGAGGTTGCAGTGAACCAAGATGGCGCCATTACACTCCAGCCCGGGCAACAAGAGCGAAACTCTGTCTCAAAAATAAAAAATAAAAAAAGAGAGAGAGAAAATCCCTAGATGATTCTAGGCCCTTTCCAGCTTTCACACCATTTGATTCTACTTTTTATTCATGCAACTTCTAGATATACAGCTTGGCAAGTCCTTTAGAATTTAACATTTTTTCCTCTTAATAGTGCGTGTTTTGACCAAAGTCTATCAGAGCTCATTTTGTTCATCTTCCTAAAGGTTGATTCAGAATTGATCTTTACACTTACACGCACAAAGAGGGTGTCAATGCTGGAGGAATTCTACCATCCTATGCAGCCTTTAGATCAAGTCATTCTACCTTGGGGACGGCAAGGGACTATGGATTACTCAGAAAAGAAAAGTATTATCCCGTGGAAGGAGAAAGCATGATTTTCCATTTGAAAGAGAACAGGCATATTCCAGCAGAGACTGCTCACTATAAACCATTGTCTAATTTCTTTATTTCCATACAGCTTTATTGACAGATACATAAGCATTTGAGGGCAGTTTACAGCATTGATAGTTTGCTTTCAAGCACAGTATTACTAAATAGAGAGCTCAGGAAACAATCACAATCAGTAAAATTCTGTAAAAGCATGACATGCCAGGAAGGAATACCATAACATTACAGAGAAGAAAGAGAGAACCAGAAAGAAAAATAAAACAATTTTTAAAAGACCCCAGAAAGGAAATTTTACAGCCTCTAAAGTCTGAATGGAGAAAGGCATTCAACTAGCAGTAGAATATGATCTAAAATTAAAAGTAAATAGAAAATAAGAAGAAAGGGACCGGGTGCAGTGGCTCACACTGGTAATCCCAGCACTTTGGGAGGCTGAGGCAGGCAGATCACCTGGGGTCAGGAATTCAAGACCAGCCTAACCAATCTGGCGAAACCCCACCTCTACTAAAAATACAAAAATTAGCCAGGCATGGTGGCACACACCTGTTATTCCAGCTACTCGGGAGGCTGAGGCAGGAGACTCCCTCGAACCCAGGAGGCAGAGGTTGCAGTGAGCTGAGATTGTGCCACTGCACTCCAGCCTGGGCAACAGAGGGAGACTCCATCTCAAAAACAATAAATAAATAAATAAATAAATAAATAAATAAATAAATAAATAAAAAGAAAATAAGAAGAATAAGAAAAAAGAGATGAATTTGGAGAACTGAAAGTAAACAATGGAAAATGAGTAATTACTAGTCCGAACAAAGGACTTGTACTGAAGAAAAACAAACTGCAAATATTTCATGTGTGAATATTCTTTTCATCAGCATTGTTGGCTTAAACCTATGTCACTATATTTATTCTCATCTTGGCCATTTATTTAGCCCAGGACTATGTGGTTACAGTATTTAAATAATTTGTTAATATACTCTTAAATGGAAGACAGTTAAATTAACACATGAACAGTTGTTAGACAACATATACATATATAAATTAATTAACATAATAATATAAGATGGAACTAAAGATGATTCTTGAACTTTTCTTCACAACAATATTTTTTCTAGGTCCACTCACATAGAATATGCAGATTATAAACAAACATGAATGTAACATTAAAGATTAGTTATCACCACTTATAGCTATCAAGTATTTTTAAAATGATAGTCAAATAATTATGCCAAGATTCTTAAGGCATTAGAATCTGGGCCATATTGAACACTTTGAAGAAAATTTGAGAAGTTTCACTAGAAACATCCACATTATGATGACTAAACAGAGTAACAGGAATGAATGTAATATGAGCGTAATGCTTTAAGATTTCTTATTTTTTAAGTAAGAGCTTTCTCAGAGTGCTTAAACATTTGCTGCTATTGGTTTATTCATACAGGATTTCACATTTAAATTCATCAAAGCCTTTAAACAAAATAATTTGAGGTAAAGAGTTCAAAGTACATGCATTTAGACAACTCCAATTTTTCTCTTTCTTTCTTTCTTTCTTTTTTTTTTTTCAGAGACAGAGTCTCACTCAGTCACCTAGGCTGGAGGGCAGTGGCATAATCATAGCTCATGGCAGCCTCAAACTCCTGGGCTCAAGCTATCCTCCTGAGTAGTTGGGACTACAGGTGTGCAACACTATGTTCAGGTATATTTAATTTGCATACTCTATTTGAGCGGATCTAAGAAAAATATTGTTTTGCAGAAAGTTCAAGAAAAATTCGCTTGAATTTGTCTTGTTGTACAAGAGACCCATTTAAAGCAGGACTCAATCATCCAAGGGGGTTTTGAGTGGATGCTACTCCACAAATCTAAGTCAAAAAGCTACATGCTCTTTCTTCAGAGAAATAAGGAATGTAATTGCTTACTGAAAGAAACCCAGACATCTCATGAAACCATGGGAGAAAGATTAGAAGAGTGACATGGCTTATCCAGGGCCATGTGGCTCATCTGAACACAACCGCAAGTGAGATGGGCCATACCCTTTTCACCTCCCTAAGCTACTATTATTGTAATTTCTCTTACGATTGCAGTAGGCTGGGAGTGTTGCTCTTACAAGTGATCTCTTTTTCAGGAAACAATGAAATTAAACACATATTTCCATGCTGATCCTCAGACCTCCTGATCTATACCCTCACTGTGTGATCTTTCAACCAACCTTTATTGAGGAAAATACTTTGGACAAGGATTGAGCTCAGAATAATCGTTGTTCTTATTTTTTGAGCACTTACTATATGCCAGGCACTGTTCTGAAAATTTTCCATGCAGTAAGTCATTTAACTCTCCAAACAATCACACAAGCTATTATTTTTGTTTGCATTTTACACATAAAAAAGAAGAAAGAAAAACAGACACAGACAGGCTAAGCAACTTGTGTAAGATCACTGAGTAAGTGGTATAGCCAGGATTCAAATCTAAGTAGGAGAAAATCCCCCTGTGCCCTGCTGAATGCAAAGGCTAAGTGGGAGATAAAGTCAAACAACAGGGCCAATATTTTGTATTTTGTGTGTAGGTACATTGGGGAGTTTACTGTATTTAACCTTCTTTCTTCATCTGCCTTGAGGGGATTTAAATTGTTGCCAAAGAAATGAATGCCAAAAACAAGAAAACATTAGCAGTCAAATTCTAACATTCAAAATAGAACTTTTCATTACAAAATCAGCTTGAGAGCCAGGCACTATTGAGATATGATGTGAAGGAAAGAACGGGCCAGGCTTGGCTGTCCAGACCACAGAGCTTCACAGTACAGCCAATCAGGGAGAAGAGGAGGAAAGCCCCTTTCTCCTCCAAGGGATTGTGGGAATAAGATGGCTGGCAGAGATGGTTGTATGTGTGATGGACTTGGGAAATATTGGGGGATGGAGGACTTAGGAGTTTGGCAGGGGGTCCTGGGACAACCTGGGTATCCCAGGATAAAGCAAAAGGCAGAGCAGCCAGTTCGGGCAGAGGAAGGTTCCAGTCTTCCCTCCTAGGCTTCCCACACCCAAGTCATACAGCAGGGATGCTAAGTTAGGGCCAGCATCATTGCAGGAGTGCTGGGAGTAGACCACCTGAAATAGGGGGCAGAATGGAAAACATACAGCATTATGGAGGAGTCTACACCTTGGGGGACTAAATAAGCAAGAAGATGATTCCTGAGTTGAGAAAGAGCTAAGTGTGAGTCAGTGGTAGTAGGCCCCAGTAGAATGCAGGAACATCCTCTCTCAGCTGGGGAAACAAAGGGTCAGAGAGTGTGGCATGGATCGAAGGACCCTGTGATCCTCCATCAGAGGTAGGCCATCCTCCCTCCTTGTCTCTGTAAACCCCAGAGGGTAGAATTGGGGGCATGCAAGTAAGCAAACTTCCCAAAGACTGGACGTTGTCAATGAGATGCTTAAATTATTGGAACAAACTCAGTTTGCAAAGCCAAAGTAAGTTTGGTTACTTTATCTCTCAGAGAAAGAGGGATGGAGGTGGTAGTTGTCAATTCATGAGGAAGCCCAGAGCAACTACAAACAAGTTAAAGGGACTACACTCTTCCTACATGACTGAGTTATGGTAGTACTTAAAAAAAAAAAAAGGTCTTGCTGTATATAAAAACTGTTAACAATTATCAGAGGAGTGTGAACCAGAGCAACTCCATCTTGAATAGGGGCTGTGTAAAATAAGGCTGAGACCTACTGGGATGCATTCCCAGACGGTTAAGGCATTCTAAGTCACAGGATGAGATGGGAGGTTGGCACAAGATACAGGTCATAAAGACCTTGCTGATAAAACAGGTTGCAGTAAAGAGGCCGGCCAAAACCCGCCAAAACCAAGAAGGCAATAAGAGTGACCTGTGGTTGTCCTCACTGCTACACTACCATCAGCACCACGACAGTTTACAAATGCCATGGAAATGTCAGGAAGTTACCCCATACGGTCTGAAAAGGGGAGGTGCTAATCCACCCCTTGTTTAGCATATAATCAAGAAATAACCATAAAAATGGGCAATCAGCAGCCCTCAGGGCTGCTCTGTCTATGGAGTAGCCATTCTTTTATTCCTTTACTTTCTTAATAAACTTTCCTTTCACTTTACCCTGTGGACTTGCCCTGAATTCCTTCTTGCACGAGATCCAAGAACCCTCTCTTGGGGTCTGGATTGAGACCATTTCCGGTAACATAATGAAGCATGGAAAGGTTTGTAGTAGAATAACAACACTGCTTCCTATATGTCAGACACTGTCCTCAGCACGTTATAGCTATTAATTTATTTAAGGCTTACAACATCCCTATGACAGGTGCTATTATTATCACAATTTAGCAGATGAGGAAACTGAGACACAGAGAGGTTACGTAACCAGGCTCCAGATCACATAGCTGATAAATAACCGAGGTGGGATTGAAAATAGGTAGTCTGGCTCTCAAGTTCATGCCCTTAACCTCCGTGCTACACATTGCACAGACAAAGCATGGAGGCAATACAAAGATGGGAAGACCCACTCTGCCATTTGCAGAGGAAGCGCTGTTGGGGGTTTGGCCTCAGAGGTGGGGAAGGGAAGCAAAAGGGTGAGAAACAGGAGCAAAGGCACTCAAGCCTCAAGGCACACACATGCAGGGAAGAGCAAGGCAGTAGACTCCTAACGTGTAAAGGGATTCGTCTGCAGGGCTGCTAGAATATTCTATTCGTGAATACCACTATGGCTGCTGCAGCATAGCACATTTGATACCCAAGATTTCTTTGTTCTGGCTGAGAACCAAAACTTCCTAACACTTCCATGCTTTGACTTAACTTCCACTTCATGATCATTTTGTAAAAAGAAACACCTTTTATTACTTTATGAGAATGCCCTAACGATGAATATGAAACAATAAGGCTCAGTCCATTGAGAAGGCTTGAAGCCAGCTAGGCTCACTCACTAGCTGGGTGACTCACAGCTCATACCCCTCATACGTCTGTAATATGAATTCATGCCTCAGCAGAGCGGCTCACAGATAGACAACACCAGGAAAGTGAAATCTGGGAATGTGAGGAGCCTACCATGTCCTGTGGGCTGGACCACACGGTATGGAGGAGAAGAGGAGGAACGGAGGCTGGCAGGTCAGCAGAGGCTGAGTTCTGACAGGCCTCGCATGCCCAGCTCAGGAAGACATGGGAGTCAGAGGAAAAAGGGGGCCAAGGAAGGACCCGTACAGCATGGTCATTCTCTCGATCTAATGATTCCGGATAATTTTTCTTTCTTTGAATATTTTCCTCACATTTATTGGCTTCACATTTGTATTTCTTATTTTCTGAATTTTCAATTTTGCCTTTGTTCATTGAATATTCATATTTTAAAACACCTTTAAAGATGCTTTTGTATTAAAATATTAACCGATATACCATGAAAGTTACTGGAATTAAAATGGAGTGACGAATGTTAAGAAAATCCCAAGAAAGGCCGGGCATGGTGGCGCACATCTGTAATCTCAGCACTTTGGGAGGCCAAGGCGGGTGGATCACCTGAGGTCAGGGGTTCGAGACCAGCCTGGCCAACATGGCGAAATCCCATCTCTACTAAAAATACAAAATTAGCCAGATGTAGTGGGGCACACCTGTAATCCTAGCTACTTTGAAGCCTGAGGCAGGAGAATCACTTGAACCTGGGAGGCGGAGGTTGCAGTGAGCTGAGACCGCACCAATGCATTTCAGCCTGGGCAACAAGAGGAAAACCCCATCTCAAAAAAAAAAAAAAAAGAAAAAGAAAACAAAATCCTGAGAAACAGAGCCAGGGGAGGCCCTGGAAAGTGGGTTCTCATGCTTCAGTGTGTGATAACAAAAAAGACTACAAAAACCACAACCTTGCACAAAGGCCATCACAACCTTACACACAAAAAAATACTCCTGCAAGAACATCTGCCCAGCAACTGGCCTCTCCAAACTCAGACTGGCGTCACCCTTGTTATTGATCTTTGTAGCCGAGGATAATGATTTCAAAACAATTATGTAATCCTCCTCATTTTTCTCTTTGGAAACCTTTGTCTTTCTTTACCTCCCTGAAAACGCACATAGTTCATTATGACATGCCTATTCCCATTGCAAAGCTCTATTCTTAAGTAACATCTCCTCTTTTAGAGAGGCTCTGCGATTTAGGTTGACAATATGTTGTGAATATTTTGCTCATTGTGGTGTGTTATTTACTTCTGAAACTTATTTAAACTGCTTTTTATATGAAAAGTTAAAAAAAATTGTGTGGCCAAGTCTATATACTTTCCTTCATGGTTTCCTCCTGGTTTCTTCATTTGCTTATATTATTATTTTCTGAGCAGAAAAGCAAACCTATGGTTTTTTATATCTGCCTCATGGTTCCATTACAGCTTAGAGGTTAAGAACTCAGGTTCTAAGTCCAATGAAGGTGAGGTTGAATCCTGGTTCTGCTCTCCACTGACTGTGAGCCATTTTTCTTCCTAGAGTTTCCTCTCCAATTTTGAGCCAGGCACTCAATAAACCAATGAGAGACACAGTCTCTCCATTATGCAGATGGAAAAATTAGTATTTAGAGAGGTGAAGTTAATTGTGCGGTAAGTGGGAGTTAAAATTGGACGCGAGTTTTCCTGTTTTTAGAGGCTGGGCTTTTACCAGTTACACTTATTCTATACTCCCTCACATGGGACTTGATTGTTACAGTCCTTTACTATCTTGTAGAATAAGTTTTGCTAGCATTTTGCTTGGGGTGTTCACATTTATGGTCAGAAGTGAGAAGATAGTACAGTTTGTAGGAAGTCTGCAGGTAGTTTGAACAGTTTATAGGTAGTTTGAACAGTTTGTAAGTAGTTTGAACTGTTTATAGGTAGTTTGAACAGTTTGTAAGTAGTTTGAACAACCTCGGGGCTCTGGCTAATATTCAGAACCTGGTGATGTCATCTGAAGCCTTAGTTATCATATTTGGCCCATGTCAAACACCAGACTGGACTAAATGCCCTGGCTTGGCACACAGTCTCTCTAATGAGACTTACAAAGAAAAGGGGGCTGAAGAGAGAAGAGAGCAGACTGGCTTAATCAACAGTATTTAGTAGTTACCCTCTCTGTGAGGAACAAAAGTATGCACTGTAAACAGACACTAAGAAGATTCTGCTCCCCTGGGCTGCTTAAAGCAGGAACAATGATGTCAGGCGATGGTGTGAGTTCAGTTCAGAGCATGTTTTTAAATTAGCATTTAAGTTGATTAGAAACAGCTGGAAAATCAGAACGATTGCGTAACCTCTGCAATGATGCAGAGGGAAAGAATGCCCACTGCACAACCACAAGTTACCATCTTGAGTTGTTTTAGACAGGGAAATAATTCGCAGTCATTGCAAATTATTTTGCAAGCCCCGAACTTTTGGTCCCTTAAGTGTTCATCTTTATATCTGTTCAGATACTATTGCTGCTCGCTGCTGACTAGAGTCACAGCACTAAATACAAAATTAACACCCATTTCGTCTTTACGAAGTGTTTTTTAAAAGTATTTAAATCAGTAAGAGATTCTTAACAATCAAATATAATTCTTTTCGTTATTAAGTCATGGGCAGATGAAATAGAATATTCTCCAGAGAGTTGAGGAGTCAGATGTAAATCTCAGCCCTGAACATATAGGAAGAAATGTAAATCTGGGTGAGCAGCACTGATCCTGGGTCTGCTGCATCCTGATTTGCCTCCATCCTGGTGGCAGTGACGGTGGCCTATGCCCAGCCACCAAGCTCCATCCCCAAGGCCAAGCTCCACTTCCTAGGCCAGGCTCCATTCCCCCAAAGCCAGACTCCACCCCCAAAACCAAGCTCCACCCCCAAGGCCAAGCTCCACTTCCTAGGCCAGGCTCCATTCTCCCAAGGCCAGGCTCCACCCCCAAAACCAAGCTCCACTCCCAAGGCCAGGCTCCATTCTCCCAAGGCCAGGCTCCACCCCAAAACCAAGCTCCACTCCCAAGGCCAGGTTCCACCCCCATTCCCTGGAGCCCCGCCTCCCCAGCCTGCCTGGGCAATTGTCCAAACTCTAGCCTCAGATCCTTGATTGAGTCTAGTGTTAGTTTCACTGAGAAATTGGAATATTTTGCTGGTCTTTTCTGTTCTTCATTTGTGTAGTGCAAAAAATAATCAAAATGCTAGGTGTCAACCCTACAGAGCCACTGTCAGAATAAATACAGGAACCTCTGATTTGTTTCAAATAAAACAATTTGCCTTTAAATGAAAATGATTACTGCTTAAGTATAAAATGGGAGAATACAGAAAAAAGGCGGTAAAATAACAGAAAAAGGCCGGGCACAGCGGCTCACACCTGTAATCCCAGCACTTTGGGAGACCGAGGCAGGCGGATCAATTGAGGTCAGGAGTTTGAGACCAGCCTGGGCAACATGTCGAAACTCTGTCCCTACCAAAAATACAAAAAGGAAAAATTATCTGGGCATGATGGAGATTGCTTGTAGTCCCAACTACTCAGGAGGCTGAGACAGGAGAATCACTTGAACCTGGGAGGCAGAGGTTGCAGTGACCCGTAATTGGGCCATTGCACTCCAGCCTTGGCCAACGTGGAAGCCTCCTGCTCCGGGAAAGGAAGGGAAGGGCAGGAAAGGGGAGGGGGAAGGGAAGGGGAGGGGAGAGGGAGGGGAAGGGGAGGGAACGGGGATGGGGAGGGGACGGGGAGGGGGAGGGGATGGGAAGGGGAGGGGGAGGCAATGGGGAAGGGGAGGGGGAGGGGAAGGGGAGGCAATGGGGAAGGGGAGGGGGAGGGGAAGGGGAGGGAATGGGGAAGGGGAGGGGGAGGGGAAGGGGAGGGAATGGGGAAGGGGAGGGGGAGGGGAAGGGGAGGGAATGGGGAAGGGGAGGGGGAGGGGAAGAGGAGGGAACGGGGATGGGGAGGGGACGGGGAGGGGGGAGAAGGGACGGGAGGGGAGAGAAGGGACGGGAGGGGAGAGAATCTATAATCCCACTGCCTCTAAACAACCACTATTAACATATTGTCATGTTTTATGCCTTTATCCTGGCATAAAGTAGTTTGTTCTGTGTCTCTCTTCTCTCTTTATGCCATTCTTTCTCTGTCTCTTTTTTGTCTCCTCTCCCCATATGTTCTGCAAGAAGTCTTTATCTTTCAACCAGAGGCCACTGAGTTAATTTTCACTCACAGAGAGGCCAGAGAGGTAAAAGGGGAAGTACGTACAGCAGGATCCACATTCCTGAAAAGTCCATATCTGGCCGTGGCCTTGCATCTCCACAGGCCCTCCCAGACCCCACCAGACCTAGAATCTCCATCAAGTTATTTCTGTTAAAAGAAAAACCTTAGACAAATTAAATTTAACACAGGTTAATTGAGCAAAGAATGATTCACAAATCGGGCAGCCCCCAAACAAGAACAGGTTCAGAGAGGCTTCATCACAGCCACATGGTCCCAGAAAATTCATGGACAGGAAAAGGAAAGCGATGGAAGGAAAAAGGAAGTGAGGTACAGAAACAGGCGGATTGGCTACAGCTCGCCATTTGCCTTATTGGAACACAGTTTGAACAGTTGGCTACCTCTGGCCGAAACTGTGACTGGCACAAGAGGAGGGTACAGGCTCTTTACACATCCAGTTAGGTTACAATTCACTATGTACAGAGACACTTTAGGCCAAACTTAAAATATGTAAAGAGGCAGCTTTAGGCTAAACTTAACACTTCTTAATTGCCCACAACTGCCTACGTAGAGGGCCACTGACAATTATCTATGGGCAGCGCTGAAAGCAATGGATGGGACACAGAAGGACATATTTTATGGGCATCACCACTTTCTCCATGGCTTTTTTTTTTGGAGATGGAGTCTTGCTCTATCGCCCAGGCTCGAGTGATGTGGCACGATCTTGGCTCACTGCAACCTCTGCTTCCCGGGTTCAAGTGATTCTCCTGTCTCAGCCTGCCGAGTAGCTGAGAGTACAGGACCATGCCACCATGCGCAGCTAATTTTTCGTATTTTTTTTTTAGTAGAGATGAGGTTTCACCACGTTAGCCAGGCTGGTCTTGATCTCCTGACCTCGTGATCCACCCGCCTCAGCCTCCCAAAGTGCTGGGATTACAGGCGTGAGCCACTGCGCCCAGCCTTTCCATGGCTTTTTGGCCCAAGATGAGCTCCACAAATTCTAAATGTTGTATCCAACCCCACCCCCACTCTGCCAGTATCTCTTAAACTACCCTATCTTGATAGTTGAATTTCTTTTTCTATTGGTGTGGCAGAGATGGTTATAGCTTAGCAAATATTCCATTCGCTAGTCAACCATCCCAGCTCTTCTGCGGTTAGGTAAGACCATGTGACAAAAGCTTTCTTCCCTTCCTGACTTGAGGCCTGTACTCCATCCAGATGGTGCAGCTACAAGACAGCCTGTCAAGGGTCCATGTGAGCAAAGACTGACCCACATGGGACATGGAGTGTGTGAGGGAGAGAAAGAGACTTCTGTTGAGCTTTTGAGGTGCGCGGTTTGTTTATTATTGAGGTACACTCTAGCATATTTTGACAAATGCAATTGGAGAGGCCCTTAGACGGTGCTATACTCTGATTTTTAAATCTCCCTAAAATATGGATGTGATCATATTATTTTCTTGTTGAAATATCATCAAGAGCTAGCCATTATCTAAATGATGAAACCTAAATGCCTTACCCTTGCAGGCAATCTGGTCCCACCATTAATCTGGTGTTCTGTGTCTAGCCTATATCCTAAATTGCAGCCACATTGACTCCTAAGCTATTTCCCAAACACCGGTTTTTGAATATCCCAGTCCTTTAAATGGTAGTGATAGGCGTGGTACATGCTGTTCTGTCTGCTGAGATGGCCCTGGCTGTGGTTCTCCGCTTGGCATAGTCTCACAGATCCTACAAAACCCAGCTCACATATGATACATGTGAAGTGGTACCCAACTCCACAAGACATTGTCAGCTCCCTCTCCCGTGTTGCCACAGGGCTTGGCAGGGTCTTTCCATCAGAAAGTCTCCTACCACATGAGGCATTTACATGTCCATTATTCCAGCCAGATGGTCAGGTTCTTAAAAATGGTGTCATATCCTATTCTTTACTAGCACAATGCCAGGTACGTAGATACGTATATGCATTCCCTGTTATCCTAGAGCTGTGGCCACAAGGGATGGATTAAGAGGGGTATTAGCCCCTCCATGGTATCTGTCAATCTACCTTCACAAGTCTTTGGTATATTCAACCGATGTTTCTCAAACAGAATGTTTTATAGACCAGCTTTAAGACAAGTCCTTTGCCTCCTCTTCTCCCTACACCCAGAATGTCATCCCAAATATCTCCTGCATCAAAGTTTTAGAGCCCATACTGAGTAGCACTAACAATGTCTGACATAATAGGTGTGCAACAAAAATGTGCTGATGATAAAAAGACTACTAGTTCATGGTTACAGAGTATTTACTATGTGCTAAGCAATAAACTAAGCATTTGTACCCATTATTTTATCCAGTCCTTAAGAAAACCCTATGAGGTGGGACATTATTAAAATCCTCATGTGACATCTGAAGAAACTCAAACTGGTTAAGTGTGCCCGGGTTGACATGGTGGGTAAATGACAGAGCGAAGATGTGAACCCAGGCTCTCCACCTCTAGGCCTTTGTGTTAATTAAAGAATGAATGCTCACAGTTTATATTTTTCTGTTTTGAGACAGAGTCTCACTATTTCACCCAAGCTGGAGTGCAGTGGCACAATCTTGGCTCACTGCAACTTCCACCTCCCAGGTTCAAGCGATTCTTATGCCTCACCCTCCCAGGCAGCTGGGATTACAGGTGTCTGCTACCATGCATGGCTAATTTCTGTACTTTTAGTAGACATGGGGTTTCACCATGTTGGCCAGGCTGGTCTTGAACTCCTGAGCTCAAGTGATCCACCCTCCTTGGCCTCCCAAAGTGCTGGGATTACAGGCGTGAGTCACTGCGCCCAGCCCAGAGTTGATTCTTATGATCCCAAACAGTAACATTCAAGTATGAAAATGACCTCCCGGGGAAAAAAAAATTGACTCAATAGTCAGGTCTCTAAAGACAGTGAGATGGACCTGAAATAATCTTTTTGGAAGAGGCACGTTTGCCATTTTATACTACAGGGCCAGCGTGATGCTAGGATGTTGCATGTCCAGCCTGTAGCTCCCAGTGGTAAAAGCTCTTTTTGTTTACAAAACTGGATCTAGTCCCAGTTCTGCTACTCACTACTTGAGTGAACTTGAACCAAATTATTTAACCTCTCTCTTTCCCCATTTCCCCAAGAGAAAATTGGGGAAACACTAGCCCTATCTCATAGCGTGTGAGGATTGTGTGGGCTGATGCACGTAAGACACTTAACAGAGGCCTGGTACATTTTTACTGCTTAATAAATGTTGACTATATTTATCACATAATCATTACAACAGGACAAAACTCCTTGTCAGTATCAGCTGCCATCTCTGATATATCTGTGAACCTAGGATTTCTCTCCATGCACTGAGAACCAAGCCATGCTCAATGGAGGAAACTCACATTAGAAGTCCGGACCTAAGTCAGTTCTCGGCTGTGCTATTAATTTATGAGAGGGCTCAAGCAAAATAGCGTGATCTTTCAGGGCCTGGGTCTCTGTCTCTGGGCAATGCAGATAATGATGTACCAGTCACTAGCAGTGAGCCGTATACGTAGACAGTGTCTTAAAGTTGCTCTATATGACCACGCCAGCAGTGGCCACATAGAGCAGTGACTAATGGTCACGCTAAAAATTTTTGACTTTAAGTCAGATATGTAAACTAATGAACGCTATGTGGAATGGATTAAGTTTTGGGTTTTGTTTTTTTGTTCTGTTGTTGTTGTTGTTGTTGTTGTTGTTGTTGTTGTTGTTTTGAGGCAGAGTTTTACTCTGTCACCCAGGCGGGAGTGCAGTAGTGCAATCCGGGCTCACCGCAACTTCTGCCTCCCGGGTTCAAGTGATTCTAGTGCCTCAGCCTCCTGAGTAGCTGGGTCTACAGGTGCGCACCTCCACGCCCGGCTAATTTTTGTGTTTTTAGGAGAGACGAGGTTTCGCCTTGTCGGCCAGGCTGACCTTGAACTCCTGGCCTCAGGTGATCCACCCGCCTTGGCCTCCCAAAGTGCTGGGATTACAGGCGTGAGCCACTGCACTCGGCCAGATTAAGTATTTTTAATGATAAATTGACATAACACTTAGAGAAAAACCAACATTTAAGTGATAAGAAAAAACGTTTAAAATGCTCAGAAACAGAAGGGCCCAGGAGGACATAATCAGCTTTTAATTACTTAGCTACTGTTCATTCCAATTGAGATCAATTACGTATGCTTTTAGTTACATTTAGAAGCATTTTCCTGTTTAAGAAGCCTATCTATCAGAGAGAGAGAGAAAAGGTAAGATTCATAAATTCCACCTACTTAATTTTTTAGGAGAGCTCTTGGAAACAAAAAGTCAGAGGGAAATAAGAGTTGTGCTGCTTCAAATGGAATTTAGGAACACTGAGCAACGTAGGTGGTCCCCGCTGGTATGATGCAATGCGTTTCTAGAAACCAGAGCATGAGAGGAATCCTTATAAGGCCCGCCAAGCAGCTGCTCTTGCATTTGTTTGCACCCGGCCACAGGGTAATCCTTAATTTCCCAGGCCATTCTTGATCCAAAGCACAGTGGTAACAAGAAAACCCTCTATTTTTCAGGCAACGCCAGAAGTGAGGACGTGCTTATCAAAGTGTGGGAGTCATTTTTGTGTTTTTGATTCCTGAGACCCCCAGTGGAACACCACACTCTCTGAAAGGGGTGCTGTGGCACAGCGTGGAGTGTAGAGGCTTTGAAGCAACACGGATCTGGGCTCCAATTCAGATTGCACTCCTTGCTGCGTGATGTCAGGCAAATTACTCAGCTGTCCTGAGCTTTTCTGGAGTTGTCTGTAAATTCAGGGTAATGACACCTAAACTGCGGTTTGTTCTGAGGCTCGGTGAGTTGTCACACCTGTACAAAACATCAAGTGGGTGCCGGGACACCCTCATTGGCCTTCAGGAAAGCTAGTTATGTCCTCAGTGGCCCCTCTTTTCCCTCATGCGCTTTGGACGTCTCCTCTATAGTCTTGTAACCTTTGCTCAGGGTGCCCCCTTTAAGAGCCTGCGGCTCAGCTGCTTGGTCACCAGCTCTCACTGCTGCCCCAGTGTTGCTACTCTTGCCCGGCTACCCCTCTGAGGGCGCCAACGAGCTACACTTTTCTGATCATCTTCATCACGTGTGGCTCCTCAAGTGACACAGGAGACACGTGCAGGCCCAGAAGTCAGCCTGGTCCCTGCATTGAATTTAGCTCATTATTCGCTTGCACCCCTTTGGCAAAGTTTGAACAACTTTATAATGGGCAAACTGTTTCACCACATTTGCATCCATTAAAGAAAAATCCAAGTTGGCATATGTGTTTAAAACACACAAACTACTATACCTGCACTGTCCAATGTGGTAACCATGAGCCACATGTGAAAATTGATCCAACGAACTGGGCCATTCTGGGCATATCCAAGTAAAGCAGAATTGAGAGGCCAAGGGGAGAAAGCACTCAGGGCATACCACTTGGCTCCAAGAATGTAATTCCCTGCAAGCCAGGCTGCTGAAACTGCCTTCTGTAACTGGAAACCAGTTTTATCTGACAGCTACTGAAACAACCTGCTACAACTCTAAGACTGCTTTTACCCACCACCGTAGTCTCTCACCAATCAGAACTTGTCAGCTTCCCAGAACTTGCCTGGTGCCAATGAACTTTTTTTTTCAAAACAATACATAGCATTTCTCCTTTCTATAAAATCTCCAACCTTCTCTTTGTTCTTCAGACAGAATGAGGACCACTGGGCTGTGTATATGCCCTGAATTGCAATTCTTGCTTCCCAAGTAAAATGTTTTAAATTTAGAGATTCATCTCTATATTTTATTTGACTTCAACAGATATTTAAAATGTGACTGGTGAGAAGTGACGTGCCTTGAAATAAAATACACGCTGAATTTTGTGCAAAATACAATTAAATATAATCATTAAATATACTTTATTTAACTATATTTTTATTGATTATATAAAATGCATCATTAAAATTAATTTCAACTGTTTTATTTTATTTTATTTTATTTTACTTATTTTTTTGAGACAGAGTTTCACTCTGTCTCCAAGACTGGAGTGCAGTGGCGTGATCTTGGTTTACGGCAACCTCTGCCACATGGGTTCAAATGAGTCTCCTACCTCAGCCTCCTGAGTAGCTGGGATTACAGGCATGCAGCAGCATGCCCAGCTAATTTTTGTATTTTTAGTAAAGAGGGGGTTTTGCCACATTGGCCAGGCTGGTCTTGAACTCCTGACCTTAGAAGATCTGCCTGCTTCAACCTCCCAAAGTTCTAGGATTACAGGCGTAAGCCACGGTGCCTGGCCCTATTTCTTTCTTTAATTCTTTTTATTCATCTTAATGTGACTAGAAGAAAGTTTTAATGGTGGCTCACATCAAATTTCTATTATACTAGACAAATCCCAAAAGCAAACATATTAACTATTTTAGAAATACGGCAGTAATCAACAGCTTCAGTACTGTGGAGACAGGTTTTTCTTGGAAGAGATTAGGGAATGTAATTATTCATGTTTTGAAAGAGTGCTTGCAGCCTTTTGTATTTGCCTTTCATAATGGCTATGTCATCATATGATTGACTACTTGTTTACCTTTATTGATTATAATCGCAGATAGATGATTTTCAATTGGCAAAAAAAGTTAAAAACCATGCATAAGGTTTTCTGTCAAAAAAGTAATGCACGATTATCACCAACTTATAAGTATTTGTCATATCCAATGTAGATTTACAATAATGGAGTAGTATCTGGTTTACTGATTTGATTGTCTAACTCATTTTCTATACAATTCCCAGTTACTTGGTCACTATTGTATAAGCTGTTTTGGATACATACGTAACTTTGTTTTAAAATGCCTAATTGCTCACTCAAGAATGAATCACCTTCAGTAGCTGGCTAAATGATTCCTATGAAATTTCAATTATTTGAAGAAAGCCAGTCTTCACTGTGACATCAGAAAAACAAAGCTTCCACTAAAAAAGATTAATAAACATAACTCTTTTTAGCAATCAAAATAATACTATGTTTCTTTGTCTGGTCTTTAAGACCTTGGCCTAGTACATTTTTATTTGTTCAATATGTGATCCAAGTAAACATAGCCATCTTATGCTTTATGACTTTTGAAGGTTCTCAACGTATTCACCCAATTTAAAAACTGACCTGATACAGACATCTGTCTCATTGAAAACCACTTACAAACAAAAATAATACAGGCTGTCTTGGAATAGGCCAGCCAGAATATCACCAAAGTTTGATCATCTTTAGTTTTTTTTCCAGAATACCTATTTTTAAAACTTCTTTTCAAAAATTGCCTGTATGTTCTGTTTAATTTTCTGTATTATTGGGATAATAATTTTGGAGGGAAAAACCTACTACATTTTCATTAAATGGTATAACAAGCTGTAAAGAGAGATCACAGTATTTGTCAAGGTCAGTGAATTGTCAAATGAAGCTGCTATTGGCTTCTGCGTATTGTTTGACTGTACAAATTGTGTTTTACTTCACTTTTATTTTAATATTTAATATTCTGGTATTTTTCTTTCCCATTTAAGAGTGTCCTGACCATTATCATCTTTTTGAATTCTTCTGTGTCATTTTGATTACCTATATATTCTTGCCATTCTTAACTTTTTTCTGTATCCTCATGAGTTTTAACCAGCAGAGTTTTTGTTTGTTTGTTTGTTTTGGTTTTTCAAGTTTCTACTGTGACATATAGGAGAGTTTGTGACATTTTCAATTCTGTCAGTCTTCTCCCTTTCAGTTTACAGTTTGAGCTTCCACTAGGCTATTTCTTTCTTATTATTTGAATTTTAACATGAACATAAATCTGAAGAAATATCCCAAATTAATCTGAAATTAAGGCATACGGAAGAGCAATTTTAATGCATTTAAATGGTTACAATGTTGCATGGTTGTATGAAGCTGCATTACTGTTTAATCAAATCTTCTTCTATATACCCTGTCTAATTATGAATGATGGAGCTCAGGAGTTTTTATCAGTGGATCATTTGTGTCAGTAACTATTTTGCACACTGTTTCCTCTGGAACCACCAGACTTTGTTAAGACAAGATAAATTAAGACATTCGGAGATGCAACGCAATGTGCTGAGTTGCCTAAGGCATATGACTTTTTTTTTTTTGGAGACAGAGTCTCACTCTGTCACTCAGGCTGGAGTGCAGTGGTGTGATTTTGGCTCACTGCAATCTCCTCCTCCTGGGTTCAAGCAGTTCTCCTGCTTCAGTCTCCCGAGTAGCCAGGCTAATTTTTTTGTATTTTTAGTAGAGACAGAGTTTCATCATGTTAGCCAGGCTGGTCTCGAACTCCTGGCTTCAAGTGTTCCATCCGCCTTGGCCTCCAAAAGTGCTGAGATTAAAGGCATGGGCCACCACACCCGGCCATAAGGCATATAACTTTGCACACAAACTCACTCCCTGTTTGTAGTACTGGCATAGGTCTGTGCTCTACACACTTGAGAAGCCTGAACAAGTCATTTCACTGATGTCCATTAACAAGGAAAAATATTGTACAGGACTTTTATTGTTTTAGACAGTGGATGATGGTGTCTACTGACAGGAGAGCTCTTCCGTTTTGAGCAGGTGTTTTGAAAATAGAATTCTCTGCTTAGCTTTGTACATGTCTGATGATAGGGAGAATTTTCCACAGACCAGTTTTGGTCTGCACATGTTTATACTAGCTTCTCTTCCACTATACAGCCGTACAGTGCCAGTACACAGGCCATGTCCTGATCACAGTATGACCTGGCCCTGTACAATCACATCACTGCAGGGCAGGTCAGCACGGGGGCCACAGGAGTATTCCTGGAATCTACTCCATACTGGGACAGCTAGCAGTAACTTAACCCGACACAACAGTGACTGTGAACCTCACAAATATATCCCATGAAACCCAGCTAACTGGATCTTCCATTTAACTTCCTCTTAGATGGAGCCTCAAAGCCCCCATGATCTCCAAACACACTCAAGGCAAGAAGAAGAAGGATGGAGGGAAGGCAGAAGTGGACAGAGGTGTTGAGCAAGCATATTTAAGATATCTCTAAAAAAATTGTTTGCATATAAGAACATCAGACAATGTGAGCACATTGCTAAGCCCTTCCCTGGGGTCTTGGGAAAGGCCCATGCAACTGAAGGGCCCCGAAGTGGAAGCTTTATCAGCTGCACAGCAAGTCAGCTTCTAATTTATTTCAACACCAAGCCAGGGTTCCAGGACATGGCTCCCATATCTCCATTCTCTTCTGTGTCAAGGTCCGCTCCATGCCCACCAACTGGGCTCCTTATCCAGATGTGGGGACTTGTGGCCTCCCCTTTATTCAGGAGTGTTCAGCAGAACTGAGATACCCTATTATCAAGTCCTTCCTCATTCTCAATTTCTCCCAGATGATCTGCTGCATCTTCATGAAAACCTGCCTCCTCCTCAGACAAGGCCTCCTCAACTGTACTCCCTACTTCTCATTGTCTTGGTTCATTGCTGTGAATTATGGAAGAAACTATCTTTGAGTCAGTAAAGAATATGAAAAGTTAAACAAGTTTTATTAGGCAAAATTCAAAGTGGCAGTGAATGGGAATCAAGAATATACACAAACTTTGCATGTTGACAATGATAGAAAAACGTCCTAGTGTAGGATGCTATGGTAATTATAGCATGGATCACCTGGAACTGATTCCAGAAAGAGTATCAAAACATTAGAGTCGATGATGTAAGACAAGCCCAGGAGAATTTTTAACCCAGTTGTGACTTACAAATCCAGAAGAATTTTTAGCTCAGTTTGGGTGGGGATGTGACAGCTGCCTCTCAATAATTGTTACGTGTACCTACAAGGACGGAGTGAATAATGTAGCTGGGCACAAAGCAATCTAAATTAAACCAAGTAAGTTAAATTCAGTAAAAGATAATGAGAGCCAGATGTTGTGAAACTCCGTTAGGCTATGGAAATATCCCGAAAGAGATGCAAGTAACATCATTACTCAGAACCAAGAAAACACTATTATCACGGAATGTGTTATGAGTAACTTCAGGATGCTTCTTCCAGGGGACTAACTGGAGGCCCAACACGTTTCCTGTTTCTCTTTGCCAAATGCCACAATTCTGTGATCCTTGTTTACCCAATGCTAAATTATGAGGACAAATTTCTTCATTAATATAATACTTAAAAACAAAGACTATTGCCTAAAGAGTTCAATCACTTAAAGCCCTACTTTTTAAAAAAATGTGTCATCCCACAGAATAACCGAATTTCCCATAAAATCCAATTAATTTTGATGCTGTACGATGAAGCCTGTTAAACTGGAAAGAAAGAGACAAGAGCAGGGAAGACAGGTTTCATCTAGTAAGCTTACTGTAATTAATTAATAGCATTTGCTTGGGGCTGTGAGTGGAGAAGGGTTTTGAGGAAAATAATATCATGATGCATCAGTGATGTCTGCCATGGTGTGTGATAAGCCAGCAACAACTGGTCTGCCATTTGCAAAACTCTCTTAGAGCAGAGCTAGAGGTCAGCTAACCACAGACTCATCAGAATCCAAGAGGCCCCAGGCAGTGTAGACACAGCCTTGCAGCTGAGGCTTTCTGCTCCTCCCTTAAAAGATTCCACCAGTGGCAAAGAAACCAGGAAGCCGTGTTTAAGGGCCCACTATCTTAGGCTATGAGAGTCATGACTGTACCCTCTGGCTTTTGAGAATGCTCTTGGAGGCAATTTTGCACAACTGTGTCATTTTAATCATGAGGAAGCTGAGGCCAGAGAAGCTATTTCACTCACCTGTGGCCATAAGACAACTTAGAGGGAGAGTTGGGACTAGAACCAAGGCCCCCTGGCTCCCAGACCTGTGACATGAAGTTCTATGGGAACAGCCGGTCCCTTTCCTGCTCCTGCTCTGCAGCACTGCTCCCAGGTCCTGGGTAGCCACATGATGCTAGTCTTAGAGCTGTGTGGATGCTTGTCACCCTCTGACCTCTTGTTGGCCACCAACTTCGAAGGTTGTATTCCTGCTTCCTTTTGGGGTCTGTGGTCAGTCTTCTCTTGTTCTTCAGGATCAGTGACTCATTGGACACCTTAATTCAGGAGATAACAACAATGGTAGCTCCTGAAATGCCCCACCAAAGCTCAGGTGGACTATAGTGTTCCTCCTGACTTAAGTCATAAAACAAAACATGCTTGACCTGGGTATAGAGAACCCTGAATGAGCTTCAATATTCCTTTTTGGTTTGTTAGTATCAAGAGCCAGCCAAGGGCAGATATGAGTCAGACTCTGGTGTCACGTACATCCCAGGCTGACCTTGAACTTGCTCTGCCTGTTAGAGGCCCAGGGACAGCAAAGAGAAGCTTCCCCTGCCTTGTTCTGGGCATGATCACTTTGCAGAGGACAATCTAATCCTTTCAACTTGACTTGTTTTCATTTGTGCTTTTTTTTTTTCCCCTCTTCCTATCAAGGCTCCTAAGGACATCTGACAGCCTGATGACAACCACCTTAAGGTTCATCAAGACCCAGACAAAACAGAATTTCACATCAGCAGAAAGCCGAGCACCTCCTGTCTTCTTTCCAGGACTGACATGTTTAGTCATACACCCTTCTAAGTTTTCTTCTTGGTTTTACTTACTTGTGTGGTATGGCCAGGGGCCAAGGCCAGGGAGATGCTCAGCAGGTTGCCCCAGTGGGAGGGGTTTGATGCTGCCCCGCTTTTCTCCTCCTGCAAGGACATAAACCATTCCTGGTGCAAAGCTGCAGACATTGTTTTCTTAATACATGAAGTAGCTTTGGCTTGACTGCAAGGACAGTGTTGCTCTGGCAATAACTGGTATTGTATCAAATGAACATGAAACTCAATACAGCAGCGTGGTCTTCTCCATCTTTGGCCCATTTATACCTAGTGTTCCATTACTGGAACACTAAAAATGTGGGAGTCATTTATATCCTACTGCTCAAGGTCATTGCCAAGGTCTGATTTGCAAAAATTCAAAAAATTGCAACCTCCAGCATAAATGGGTTAGAGCCTCTTATGTTCAGAGTTCCTGAGCAAACGGCAACTATTCTTCCAAAGCTTGTTGGATTTGCAAGTATACACCCAGGCCTCTGTGAAGGGGTCTGTGTTACTGCGTTGTTATCCAATAGTCAAAAGGGATACATCCAGCTTCTCATGTAAAGCATTTATCATAGTACCTGGCACATGGTAAGCATTTAGTAGAGTTAACCATTCATATAATTATTATAACTTTTGTTGTGTAAGTAGCACCATGCTGTAATGTGCAGTACTATATGGCTTAGTCTTAATAAGAGCTGGCATACTGTAGAAGTTTATAGCTATTAAATAATTTTCAATCATAATTCCACTTAATCCTCAGAAAAATAGCTTAAATTGCACCTCTACATACAATTTTCTCCATTGGGTCCCCAACTATTCCTTCTGTGAACTACCACAGCGCTGAATTTGCTTCTGTTTGTTCCTTCTCCCCCACTTAACACACACAGCCCTGGGAACCCTCTCCTCCTCTGCTCTGCTCTCAGCCCCAGGAAGTGACATCCCCCAGGCTCCTCTGCCGACTGGGAGGCACCAGCCGGAGATTAGAGATGTAGTAGTCAGGGTTGTTCAGAGAAACAAAACTAGTATGAAGAGATGTATTAAGACGAATTGGTTCATTTGATTATGGAGGCTGACAGGTCCCAAGATCTGCACGGTAATTCAGCAAGCTGGAACCCCAGGAGAGCTGATGGTGGATTTCCAGGCTGAGGGCTGGCAGCTTAGAGACCCAGGAAGAGCCAATATCTCAGTTCAACTCCAAAGGTAGTAAAAATGTTGATGTTTCAGCTCAAAGGTCATCAGGCAGGAAGAATATTTTTTTTCTTGGAGGAGGGTCCAACTTTTTGTTCTTTTCAGGCCTTTGACTGATTGGATGAGGTCTGCTCACATAAGAAAAGGCAACCTGCTAGGGTCGGGCACGGTGGCTCACGCCTGTAATCCCAGCACTTTGGGAGGCCGAGACAGGAGGATCATGAGGTCAGGAGATCGAGACCATCCTGGCTAACACAGTGAAACCCCGTCTCTACTAAAAAAATACAAAAAATCAGCCAGATGTGGTGGTGGGTGCCTGTAGTCCCAGCTACTCGGGAGGCTGAGGCAGGAGAATGGCGTGAACCCGGGAGGCAGAGCTTGCAGTGAGCGGAGATCGTGCCACTGCATTCCAGCCTGAGCAACAGAGTGAGACTACGTCTCAAAAAAAAAAAAAAAAAAAAAAAAGAAAAGAAAAAGAAAAGGCAACCTTCTTTGCTCAGTTACCAATATAAATGTTAATCACATCCAAAAACACCCTCCCAGAAATACTCAGATTAATGTTTAACCAAATATCTGGGCACCTTATGGCCCAGTCAGGTTAGTGCATAAAATTAGCCATCACAGAGGGTAAAGGAGAGAAAGATCTCAGCATTTCTTTCCTTCTGCCTCCCTGCTTTGGGCGCAGCATCTCCGAAAGCTGACGTGTTTCTCTGGGATGACAGATCCAGTGGAACAGCCCCCACTGCAGGCTCCAGCTCTATTTACTCATTTCGTACCATGGTAATAGCTCCCTTTCTTATTAATCTTTGGGCACCTGAGCAACCTTTATTGATTCTTTAACCCAGGACACACCAGAATGATCCCATCCTTCAAGCCTCTTCATCTGAGTCTTTGGGGTGAATGTTGTTTCCTCCTGAGATTCAAAGAGACAGAGCAATATTCATCTTTCTCTCCATTTTATAATTATAGTAGAAATACATGTTGATTGCGGAAGCTTTTGTAACTAAAGAATATGTTTTTAAAAATCAACCCGAATCCTACCAAAAGGAGATCACCGTTATTGACCCGTTATCTCCCATTGGTGTGTGTGTGATGGAGGAACCTTATAGAAATAGCTTGCTGTTGTCGTCTGTCTCATTTCTTTAAACATTCTTCAAGAATGTAATTTTTAATGGCTGCTTGTTGTTCTATGATATTTATAACTCTCTTGTGGCACTTGGATTATAAAATATTTTCTGCCCCTAGAAGATACTCACAGAAGCCAATCTGCCATTCAACTAGCTTTGTACTTTGCACATTAATGTCATTTATTCAAAACCACATCATTCACCCCACCCTGTAAAAGACAATAAATGGTTTACAGAGATAAATAAAATATAGCGAGAGAACATACACTTAATGTATGTAAAAGAGTAAAAGAGAAAATGAGCATCAGCATAGTAAAATGAGATGGAGCCAAGACAGGTTAAAATCCACCAACGCATGCCAAGAATCTTGTACTCTTATTAGAAGTTGGCCACAAACTTGGCTGTAAGTCCATTCAAAGAGGAAAACATCAGTAGTAACTCAGAGTTTCCATAAAATAAAAACAATCCAGTTACTTGGGAGTAGTCTTAACAAATGGCATAATGTAGTCTTCAACAATATCCTTACTGCCAAGGCCAAGAGGGGATTTTTATGGAGTTGTTTCTTATAAAATCTGCCTATATAAGCCGAGGGTATTGTGCCAAACTGCAAGTCAGGAAAAGCAATTCTACCAGGGCCCTGGGGAGATACATTCTTGGTACATAGCTCTTCATCTGGCTTAAGCTAGGAGTGGAATTCAGAGACTGTAGACAAAAGGATGGTTTGCATATTCTTCAGGAAAATCTCCATGCTGGCTCTCTTTACAATATCTATAGATCTATACCTACTATATTAAGTAGCAGAGTTCTGGCTCCAGCAACGTGGTTATTTGAACTAAACGGGACTCCATCCCTTCTAGAAACATTTAAAGTATCACAGAAAAGTATAAACACATAATCAAAATTGAAAGAACAAATGAACAGTCTCCAGGTCTCAGCAACAGCAAGAAAGGTCTCAGGTAGAGGGATTAGGCTTACCAGCCACCTCTCCTGGCCCAGGGGGACATGGAACCGCAATACAGATCCAAAAGGGTGAAATTTTAATACATCAAGAGGGGAATTTGGTGTGATCTCGGGCCTCTGCAAAGTAGGGAATTGAGACTGGAAAGTTCTGTACGCAGCTAAGTCCCTGGAAAGAAGGAGTAGAAAAGCTATTATTAGCCCATCACTGATTAGGGCTCTGATTTAAAAGAAAAACATCAGATAAACAAACAAACAAAAATTATCCTACAGAAATGAAACCCCAATTGCAAGACACTTGTAATTGTAGAGCCCTGATTTACCCAATCATAGCTGCAAAATTAACATAAATATGGTTCCCAAACCAGTGAAACCCGCAGAACATTTGGCAAAAGGGAATGCAAAACAAATCTGTAGTGACATTTCCCCTGCCCAGGCTCCTGGGACACCCACAGGAACAAACGACTTCAGCTGAGGATGAGCTCACAGTAAAAAACGTACAAACCACAAGACAAACAAAAAACTGAATCACATAAGGGAAGTCAGCAGATACAAAAATACAGAAAAATAGGTGCTCCCCACCAAATTGAAATATTTGGGATGTTGGGGATGTTGGAGGTGGTGGGATTCCCTTGCATCTTTGTAGATCTCAAGACCTCGGAGATCTTGGGCTGTTTAGGTGAAGATGGTGGCACAGGTTCAGGAAGAAAGAAGAAACTCTTCAAAAGCCCTTTACGTCACAGTTCCCACTTTCACTATATTAAAATAATGTTACAAAGTGAACTGAGCCATGAACCCAAGTCAGAAAGCTAGAGAGCCCTGAAGTTTTCACCAAATGTATGGACATAGGCAAGTTTCCTCACCTCCTCAGTCTAAACCACCTATTTACCATCTATTTACCAACCCCAAGACGTAGGCAGTTACTAGAACCCTTCCAGAATCACAGAAAGCAGGGCAGATGGGGCTGTGCTGACTGACAAGAGATGAGCTCTGAGGTTCTGCAGTGAGCAGGTCTATGCAAATCTACCCCTAAATTCTGAGGAAGCTGAGAGGCCAAAGAAAAAGGCTGACAAATCTAGTTTCTTAGAAACTATTAAAAGGGGCCTACATAATAACTATGTTTAAATGATTAAAAATTCTGAGAGAGAAGAGAATCAATATGATAAATTAGGCCAGTAAAGAAAGCAGAATCTATACAGAATTAGAAATAAAAATATAGCTACTGAAGTTAAAAACCCAGAAGATGGGTTCAATGACAGACCTAGATCCAATTAAAGAGAGGAAAGACCTGAGGAAATCCCCCAGAACTCAGTTCAAAGACACCAAAGGATTCTAAGATATGAAACGACAGTGAGCTCAAGATCATATTTAACTTTACATTTACACAGCATTTATGTAGGTAGACTCTGTCCTGTTCTTTACAAAGATCATCTAACTTAATCCTCTTGACAATCCTCTTTTTCAAATGTAGCTGAGGTACAAAGAGTTTTATGGACTTACCAAAGACACACAGGTAACCTTGGAGGTGGCAGAGCTTGCGTTGGACCCCAGTAATCCACCCTTTCTGACTACAGTACAATGAGCCTCAGAGACCCTACTGCTTCTGTACTCCTCTCTCTGCTGCACTAGCCACCTCCCCCTCTCCACGGGACCATTCCTATCAGCATATCATAATGCTCTTGTATTTCCCAACATTAAAAGAAATCCTTTCTTGATCTTCTACCCTCTGTCAGCTACTAATCCCATTATTCTGTGATTTATCACAACCCAAATTTATAGATTTTTACAAAGGCTGTCTTGACTTCCTTACCTACTATTTTCTCTTCAACTTACTCAATCTGTCATCTGTCTTACAGCATACTATCTTAGAGAATCTCTCTGAGCTTCAAATGGATATATTTGATTGCCTATTGAATTCCAAATTTAACTTGTGTAAAACTTAACTCTTGACCTCCACTTCTCCATTATATAAATCCAAAAATATATGAAAGTAAATTATATCCACACAAGATGCTTAATTTTTATTTATTTATTTTGAGACAGAGTCTCGCTCTGCTGCCCAGGCTGGAGTGCAGTGGTGCCATCTCAGCTCACTGTAACGTCCGCCTCCCAGGTTCAAGTGATTCTCCTGCCTCAGCCTCCCGAGTACCTAGGAATACAGGCGCCCACGACCATGCTTGGCTAATTTCTGTATTTTTGATAGAGATGGAGTTTCGTCACGTTGGCCAGGCTGAGATGTGTATTAATAACAAAGATAAAATACTACTTTCCTGGCATAAATAACTTTAGTCAAGTAAAGTTAATCACCAATAATGTGACAAATAGATCTTGTATGACTCTTGATAATATGCACTGGGAAGGACACAACATCACTCTGTGTTCCTTCCAAAAATATATAACCTGAGTTGAATAAAAAGAAACATCAGGCAAATCTAAACTGAAGGACATTTAAAACAAACAAATGGTCTATAGGTTTTTTACTTTTTATTTTTATTTTTTTGAGACAGAGTCTCACTCTGTCACCCAGGCTGGAGTGCAGGGGCACGATCTTGGCTCACTGCAGCCTCCACCTCCCGGGTTCAAGTGATTCTCATGCCTCAGCCTCCCGAGTAGCTGGAACTACAGGCATGCACCACCACACCCAGCTAATTATTTTATTTTTTGTAGAGAAGGGGTTTCACCATGCTAATTTTTGTATTTTTAGTAGAGACAGGGTTTCACCATGGTGGCCAGACTGGTCTCGAACTCCTAGCCTCAAGTGATCTGCCCGCCTCAGCCTCCCAAAATGTTGGGATTACAGGCATGAGCCACCATGCCTGGCCTTTGTTGCATCTTTACCTATACCTGATGCTCCACACCGATATGGGGCTGTAGTCCTGCAACATTTTCACAAACATGATTTCATTCTGAGCCTCACAGCACTCCTACAAGAGGAAGGGTAAGAATTATCCTCTCCATTCGGTAGATGCAGTGGTTTAGACTGAGGCGGTGAGGAAACTTATCTATGTCCATACATTTGGTGAAAACTTCAGGGCTCTCTAGCTTTTTGACTTGGGTTCATGGCTCAGTTCACTTTGTAACATCATTTTAAAACAGTAAAAGTGGGAACTCTGACATAAAGGCTTTCGAGGAGTTTCTTCTTTCTTCCTGAACCTGTGCCACCATCTTCACCCAAACAGCCCAAGATCTCTGAGGTCTTGAGATCTACAAAGATGCAAGGGAATCCCACCATCTCCGACATCCCCAACAGCCCAAATACCAGCTTCTAGGTGGAGACTACTCTGTCCCTTGTCACCGCTCCCTTTCCAAGGACATCTTCATTATTCTTTCCTTTGTGCTCTGACATCTTTTTGCACAGGCCTTTACTGTAAAGTTTTCACTTTGTATTACAGTTGGTTCTTTGTATGTCTCTCTCTTTCAGCTAGAAATTGATTTCCTTGATGCTGAGTTCATATTGTCTCTGTGTCTTCTTCATCTGTCAGTGTCCTGGCACCCACACATTAGTAATTTGGAGAGAGTTTAAGAAAGGGACTATTTACAAAGATGTGAGCTGGGATTTGGAAAATAAAAGCAATCCTAGAGTGTTCCCCCTTCCCCTCTCTCATCCCCCCTCACCCTCACTGACCCCCACCTACTTACCAACCCTAAGACCTGGGCAGTTACTGGAACCCTTCCACAATCACAGAAAGCAGGATGCATGGGGCTCTGCTAACTGACAGGAGACGAGCCCTGAGGTTCCACAGTGAACAGGTCTACGCAAATCTATTTCTACAGTCTAAGGAAGCTAAGAGGCCAAAGAAAAAGGCAGACAAATCATTCTTAGTAATATTTACTAGGAACTTACAGACAGAAGCCATGTTTGTGTGTCAGGTGGCAGTGAGACGAGATGGTGGATTCCTGTGCTATCAACCTTCAGACCCAGGGCTTATATACCATAGGGAAAGAGTGATTCAGAAGGGATGCATGGGACAATTGAAGTACGATAATATCAAGGTTGTTTGACCTAAGGGCAGAATTTACAGTAAGTACCTGTTCTTACACAAGGAACAGATACACTGGAAATCTCAGAAGATTCCCAGAACTGGGGTTAACCAGAAATCAACATGGTGGATGAACATCCAAGATGGAGTTACTTTGGCCTGTCTAGAGGGTGAAGCCAGGCCATGAGATCCCCAGTGAGGAGCTCCTGTCTGCTGGCCCATCCTGACTAGAAGCCAGAAGGCAAGGGAGTCGTCAGTGGCATCATCCCCCTTGGGTGCAGAGCAGGGAGAGGCAGAAAATTGGACAGACAGAGAATGGGCCCGCATCTTTGCATTCCCAGTGTGTAGCAGAGTGCCAAGCACATCATTGCTGCACAGAAATATTTTTAATTGAATTACTGAATCTTAGATATTGCTCATTGATATCCCTTAGAAATAAAGAAAACTTTTTTTCATTGCTACATGTTTAGCACAGTTTAAGCCAGAGAAATACCAGACATACTATCAAAGTTTCCAGCGTTTTTGCACTGTTGTGATGAACTCAGACTTCTATACCAAAACATAAAGCTAGCTGCTCTATTTAGGAATGTCATAGTCAAAATATAGAGTACTGTAAGATTATGAAGTTATAATTCTTTCCTAATTCATTCAGTTAAAGATCTTATGTACACCTCAATATTAGAAAAACGTATTTTTGTTCTACTTTTCTTACCCAAATGCTAAGGCTCTTCAGCCTGTTTAATAATTAAAGCAACATGAGACTTCGAGTGAATGGCAAATAGTGCAGCTAATGATAAATGTGGACATGTGTGTTAGTTATGCCATCTCTGAAGAAACTGGAGAGTTGGCTTCCTGATTATCCACAGTGACCGCCAATATTCCAAAACAGACACTGCTGCTCCTTCAGGTTTCCATAGCTCTCTTTCCCCAACAGTCAGATTCACTGCTTTTATTAATATGTCAGCATGGTGATGAGTGTAACACAAAATCCTTGCTTCAAAGGCCACTCAGTATTCAATTTTCTAATTGATTCTTTTAACAAAACACCCCAAAATGTCTGCAGCATACACTCAAACTCCTTGAACATCTATAATTAATAAGCTGAGATTGTGGCTTCAATACAAACTCCCAGTGATGACTAATTTGCTGAAAATTTATGGCTTTTGATATTAATCACACAGGGAAGCTGGCCCAGGAGAGGCATGGTTTGTGCCTGGTGTCCAGTTGTATGTATTGGTAGTCCCTGCTTCTTTTCTCAAAAGTGTGCTGATTTGGTCAATAAAATATATGGTAACCCTACATAAGGCCCAGCCTCAGTCTCATTTCAGGACTTTTGGAATAAGTAGATGACAATACTTCTGCAGCAGTACCAACACTAACATGAAAGTTACAATATCCATGCTATCATTTGCTAATTCACTGCCATATTTTGTTAGTTTCCCGTGGGTTCCATAACAGATTATCACAAACTTGCCGGCTTAACACAGCCAACATTTATTAATATTTGCTCACAGTTCTAGAAGGCAGAAGTCTAAAATCAAGGCATGGCCTCCCTGTAGAGGCTCTGGGGGAGAATCTATGCATCTCCTTTTCTGGTGGCCACTGGGATTCCTTGGCTTGCCGGAGCCTCGTCTCAATCTCCATGTTCTAGGTCACATTGCCACCTCATCTTCTGTCTGTGTAACTTCCCTTTGCCTCAGCCTTATAAGGACACTTGTCACTGTATTTAGGTCCCACCCAGATGCTACAGTAGGGGTCTCCAACTCCTGGGCTGAGGACTTGTACTAGTCCATGGCCTGTTGGGAACCAGGCTGCACAGCAGGAGGTGAGAGCAGCAGGCGAGCAAGCATGATCACCTGAGCTCCACTGCCTGTCAGATCAGCAGTGACATTAGATTCTCCTAAGAGCGTGAAACCTATTGTGAACTGTCCATGCGAGGGATCTAGGTTATGTGTTCTTTATGAGACTCTAATGCCTGATCTGAGGTGGAACAGTTTCATCTCAAACCATCCCCTCATCTCCTTCCCCTGTCCAAGGAAAATTGTCTTCCGGGAAACCAGTCTCTGGTGCCAAAAAGGTTGGAGACTACTGCCCTAGAGTATGATCTCCTCATCTCAAGATCCTTAGCTCAATCACATCAGCAAAGAGCATTTAAAAAAAAATATCATCACATTCACAGGTTCCAGGAATTAGGACATGGACGTATCTTTTTGGAGGACACCCTTCAACCCACTACCCACGTTACAGTCAAGCTTACGTTTCCTAGCCATATTTTCGAATATATAAAATTTCTGTTTTACATTTTCAAAGATCCTGTGAGTCATTTATACTTGACATAATTACACCTCAGACGTCCCCAGTACAAATTAAAAACCAGTTCAGGACAGCCTCCCTGGCCCTTCTCTGAGAACTCTGCTTTTATTTTATTTTATTTTTATTGAGACAAGGCCTTGCTCTATTGCCCAGGCTGGAGTGCAGCGGTGCAATCTCGGCTCACTGCAGCCTCCACCTCTCAAGCTCAAGAGATTATCCCACCTCAGCCTCCAGAGTAGCTGGGACCACAGGTACGCACCGCTGCACCTGGCTAATTTTTGTATTTTTTTGTAGAGACAGAGTTTCGCTGTGTTGTCCAGGCTGGTCTCGAACTCGTGGGCTCAAGCAATCTGCCTACCTTGGGCTCTTGTGCTGGGATTACAGGTGTGAGCCACTGTGCCCAGCCTGAGAATGCTGATTTCTATAACCCTCTTCACAGTAGATTAATTCTCTTCTTCTCATGAGTCCAATCCATGTAGAGAGTCCATCCATGGGACCAGGAAGAGGCAAAGGAGTCATCTGCCTTGGACACAAAATTTAAGGGCATGCCAAAAGTTTTAGTCATCAAGATAAAGAAGAAGAATGATGAGGGTTTTCATCACCCTCTTAAATAAATTTCACATCTATTAAAATATTATTTATCTGGATGACTGAACTTATTGGTATCTCTTGGAAGTTGGCACCAATGGTGAGTACCTCACTCGCCTCCCCCCTGGAGTCTACAACTGCTCCTTGCCTGTGAAATAGCAGGTATCACAGCTTCTGGGTCTGTGACATTCTCACATGGTGAGTGTGTAATATCTGCTCTTTTCTTTCCACACTCAGTATGTCTCAGTATCAAAAATCTGCATTATAGGTAAATAGAATGGAAATGTTCTTAAGGATTTGGGGTTCTTCAGTTACCTGGTCCCTTCCATGTTCCTTACCACCAGCCTGCCACACAGGCTCTTCCAATCCTTAAGTCCACAGGAAAAAACAACAGGTTTTCTAATTTTTTCTTTTTGAAGCAGCCATCAAACCAGTGAATGCCAGATTTTTAAAAAGTTTTTTATAGAGACAGGGTCTGACATTGTTGCCTAGGCTGGAGTGCAGTGGTGCAGTCATAGCTCACTGCAGCTTTAAACTCTTGGGCTCAAGCAATCCTACTGCCTCCTAGCCTTCTGAGTATCTGGAACTACAGGCATGCACCAGCATGCCTGGCTAATTTTTTTTGTTTGTTCTTTTATAGAGATAGGGTCTTGCTCTGTCATTCAGGCTGGAGTACAGTGGTACAATCATGGCTTATTGCAGCCTCAAACTCCTGGGCTCAAGTGATCCTCCATCCTCAGCCTCCTGAGTAGCTGGGACTACAAGCATGCACCACCATGCCTGGCTAATTTTGTTTGTTTATTTTGTAGAGATGGGATCTCACTAGGTTGCACAGGCCAGTCTCAAACCCACACCGTAGGCAATCCTCTTGCACTAGGAGGCCTCCCAAAGCGCTAGGATTACAGACATAAGCCACCAGGCCAGCCTCAGGTTTTTTTTTTAATTAAAAGGTACATTTAAATCAATCAATATGTAGTTGTTGAGTAACTGTTAAGTGCCTCCCCACACCCTGAAAAAAAACTCTCATTTTTCTTTCTATTGAAAAACCCATGTTTGATATATACCACCATGATATCTCTTTCTGACAAGTTATATACAAAGTTATGAAGATCCCAAGCCACTGTCCCGAAAGGCTGGCATGACAAGCAATGTCTTCTAAGTCAAGCCAGCAGGATCGGAGAAAGCCTTGATCAAAAGAGCTCAACCCGAGCCCTGTATATGCACTTGAGTATGTGTGAGTGTGTGTGTGTGTGTGTATGTATCTGTATATATATATACCTGAGAGTGTGTGTGTATATATATATAGCTGATAGGTATACATAGGTTTATATATAGCTGATAGGTATACATAGGTATATATATACCTAAGTGTGTGTGTGTGTGTATATATATATAGTTGATAGGTGTATATATAGGTGTGTGTGTGTATATATATATACACACACACACGCGTGCACACACACACATATATAGAAAGCCTGTTTCCTTAAAATATATTTTCTATAAAATTCCAACCTATTCCTACATTGCCCTCCATCACCTTTCAGAGCTCTCAGGAGCCCCTTTTCCACAAACATGGGAAGGATGCCCTTACCACGTGGGAGGGTGTGACATGAGTCTAACTGGCCATGGAGGACGGCACCACCTGCACCTCCCGCAGTGCGTCCTGGGAGAAGCATCTGCCCAACAGTGATTGTTCAGCGTGATTTTCAGAACAGGATAGAACGCCACGGCTGGTCTCCTTCTTGAGTAATTACTCCTACAAATTTTCTGTTTAGGTCTGACATCAAGCTGGAACAAAACTGTAGATTATGTGGAGATAAGCTGAATTTGTTATGGGATGTTTATGTAATTCCACATATAAATGCTTACAAAAGAAAGAGAATTTCTTGCCTTGTCTTTCCTACTTCAAGCACATATGTATGAGCTGGTGGCTATTTTCTATTTGTTAATAGCTTATTAATAAATCGAATCCATGTTATTTCAGTTTTCAGCTGGCTTTGTTCACTAGTTTTTAGTCTTAGCACACTCAAAGGATGTTGTTTTAAAATACCTGTAAAACTGTAGCCTTAGAATTTGTAAGGGAAAATAATTTATCCTTTTGTCAAGCTCAATAAATATTGTTACAATGTGGTTTACTAAATAAACCATTGGGTTAAGAACAAATGTTAAAATACATTCACAATCTTCCAGTTTTTACATTAAACTAGAAGGAGGGCCGGGTGTGGTGGCTCCCACCTGTAATCTCAGAACTTTGGGAGGCTGAGGCAGGAGGATTGCTTAAGGCCAAGAGCTTGAGACCAGCCTGGGCAACATAGTGAGAACGCATCTCTAAAAAAACATAAAAAAAAATAAATAAAAACTGGGCATGGCGGTGCATGCCTGTAGTCTCAGCTACTCAGGAGGCTAGGGCAGGAGGATCACTTGAGCACAGAGTTGGAGACTGCAGTGAGCTATGATTGTGCCACTGTACTCCAACCTGGTGACAGAGCAAAATCTCTGTCTCTAAGAAAAAAGACAAGAAAATCATACACACTTATTGGCTTTTGTTTGCAATGTTTGCAGATAATTTAACTTTTAAGTTATGTTTTGGAGAGGCTAGTTGTAAGAGTCACATTATTTGAGCATACACAGTTGTGTAACAAAGAAAGTAACCTGGGAGTTTGTTGGAAAACTGGAGAACAGTCCAGTGTGAAATAGAAGAGAAAGAAAAAAGGGAGAGACTAAGCCTGGAAAATATAATTGAGAATACATCCATTCTATTGATAGCTATGAAAGAAAAGGATTGTTTCTTATTTGTGGTTTGAACAGTGTATGACTTTGTAGTCATTTTACATGTTAGAAGAGGAATTGGGTGGTGAAAGGAAGAGTTAGAAGGCAGAGCAAAAGAGATTTAAAAGGTGAAGAAAAGAGAATGATGTTAAGATGACTTCCTTTGCGTTGTTTGTTTCTTCTTGAGGACAGTTGTTACCTTTGCACTCAATTCCTACTTGAAAAATGAAAGAAAGCCATCCAGATGGGGCAGGTCAAAGAAGGAAAATGCTTGACAGTCATAACCCAATGTAATAACATTGAATTGTTTCTCCAAGTTTTACCTCAGGTTACTTTGCTACCATAGACCCAGGTCTAAGCAACAGGAACTACGCAGCTCTTTTAAACTCTTATTATAGATTATATGACAGAAAATGATCGGAAAAAAACTATATTTAAGCACATCTGCTGCTGGGTGCATTTCATATTCAAACCAGCTCCATTGTTGTCCATCAGCCCAGCATGGCAAGTGCCAGAGGTGATACTGTAGTTCCTTAAGTTGCTTAATCAACATGCGACAGGTGCGGCACAGCTTCCTGCTGTTGCACGCTGCTACCAGACTGATCGATGGGCAACCCAAAGCCACACCCTTTGGCTCAATCACACTGACGCTGTCTTTGCTTTCTCTCTCTCTCTTTTTTTTTATTATTATTATACTTTAAGTTCTAGGGTACATGTGCACAATGTGCAGGTTTGTTACATTTGTATACATGTGCCATGTTGGTGTGCTGCACCCATTAACTTGTCTTTACATTATGTATTCCTCCTAATGCTATCCCTCCCCACTCCCCTGACCCCATGACAGGCTCCGGTATGTGATTTTCCCCGCCCTGTGTCCAAGTGTTCTCATTGTTCAATTCCCACCTGTGAGTGAGAACATGCAGTATTTGGTTTTCTGTCCTTGCGATAGTTTGCTCAGAATGATGGTTTCCAGCTTCATCCATATCCCTGCAAAGGACATGAACTCATCCTTTTTTACAGCTGCATAGTATTCCACAGCGTATATGTGCCACATTTTCTTAATCCAGTCTATCATTGATGGACATGTGGGTTGGTTCTCAAGGATCTAGAACTAGAAATACCATTTGACCCAGCAATCCCATTACTGGGTATATACCCAGAGGATTATAAATCATGCTACTATAAAGACACATACACACGTATGCTTATTGCGGCACTATTTGCTTTCTCTTTTTATTATGTTTGAGCTTGCAATTGGGACAGCTCCTAAATCTCTAATCTCTTTTAAGAAGAAGCTGGAACATTGTTTGGAGTTAACATTCTCCAAACAAAGAGAAGACTGGCAACCTTAAGGTACTTCAAAAGCCATAAATACCTAACATTTTTTTAAAAAGTGAAGTCAAACAAACAAACCAAGAACACATTCTGGGTCACTCTTGCACTCCTCCTTTAAATAGTGACACAGGGGATCCTAGTTGTGTTTGAATTCCAAAGGTAACATGTTCAGAGAAGGACACATAGTGTCCTGTACTTTGGCTGCAGCAGAATGCACTGATGCAATCCTTTCATCGGGGTAGATGATGGTTCATTAAATATGGTGAGGTTAAATAGACCCACCAGACTGAAGATGCAATTGCACTCCTGATTGTATACCAACACCTCCAGCCTCAGCGAGAGCCATCTCTTGGTCCATTCGCAAAGGTGAAACCAGAAATATATCCCCTAGCACCATGCCAGTGAGCAAAAGATGATTTGGCTTCTTAGCCTCAGATGTATTGGATATGCTGAAGTCATAGGAGATACTAGGTTTTTAAAAATATAATTTTTCTCAGTACATATTCTTTATCAAAATTGTAAATTTCCACATTAATCTTTCAGTTTCTCTTGCAGAAGTAGAGAATGAAAATATAAACTGATTTAAAGCACCTTGTATAATTATCATACTGTAACACTGTAATTACAATAGTGGTTCTCAAAATGCAATCTCTGCACTCACAACATCAGCACCACCTGGGAACATGTTAGAAATGCAAATTATCAGGCTTCTCTAGAACCACTAAGAAGCTCTGGTGAGGCCCAGCAATCTGTGTTTTAACAAGCCCTCCAGGCAATGCTGATACAAGGCCAAGTTTAAGAAAAACACTGTCATTATTTATGACTGATTACAGTAACATCATTATAAATTAAGCAAACGAAAACCACCAAATTTTACATTTTTTGTCTGTTCTCAGATCTGCTGTTCAGCAAGATAACTGATTTTGAAATTGCTATGTCCACAGGTATTTAAAACATAAATCTTAAATTAATTCCACTGAAAACAACTCAGAAAGGATAAATTCTCTGCTGTCTGCTACTGAATTTCTGAAGAAACGTTTGATTCTGGAAAAAAGTCATTGCGCCCGTGTTGTTGACATTGTAAATTATTCTAAAGGATGGATGTTATGTGGCTTCAGACTCTCAATGGCATTTGATTAGACTGGGCAAGTTAAATTCCCACAGCAATTAGTGAGTGCTCTGACCAAAAAAAGGGATGTGAAACGAAACTAAACACAAAGAAATGAACAACAACTTTTTGTTTGGATATAAATGGGTAGAAATATTTGGGAGACTGATGGAAAGAATAAACAATATACAATAGCATTAACATGACCCACCCCTTCCCACCCAAGGCACTTCCATTTTAAATTAGAGCTGTGTTTTATTCTACTGTAAACCCTTGAAATCACCTCCAATACACAAAGTAGAAAATAAGGCAAAGCAAGGGAAGAGTCTTCAGATCAATCTCTTAAAACCTAAAAGCATGACTAAGTAAATGCTCCTTGGAAAGTTATCAAGGGTTCACATTTTTCTAAAAATTAAGTCTACAAAAAGGAAAACCAAAGAGCATTAAGCCTTATATAATTAAATATTTACTTCTGCTAAAAAAAAGGAAACCAGTAAACTGGGCTTTTAATAAGTACTGGAAATAAACTTTACTAAGACATGTGATCAGCACATTAAATTAATTTTAAAACTCTCAGCTACCTATCTGGGGTTGCTAGGTTTCTTTCTTTACAGATAACATCGGGACTGGAAAGGACTTGGGAGCTACTAGGGCTTCTCTGATCCATTTTCTGCGTTTCTTCTCCCTCAGGGTCTGGAGATGCACATAGTCTTACTTCCAGCTCAGGCATTTTATGCGGCTTTTCAAGAAGTTTTTCCTTTTCAGTCCAGTATTTGTACCACTGCCTTTTCTTCTTTAGAAGAAAGTTGAACGTGAAAATTTTCAAGAGTTATTAATGGTTTCCCATAAATAGCCACATGAGCAGGAAGGAAGAAAGGAAAAGGAAAGAAGAAGTAGAAGTAGGAGGAGAAGAAGAAGGGGAGGAGGAGGAAGGAAGAAAGACTTTGCTGAAATGAGAAGTAGGCAAGTAACTATGGTCCTCACACACAAATCTGTAGCACAAATGAGTCATCTGACTTTGAGAAGCCTTTAAAGGGAACATGCTCAGAGAATGCAGGAAAGCTTCTCTGAGTGATTTCCTGGATGTTTCTCAATGACACACTAAAAATGTATCGCGTACCTTGTAATGAGAGTTGTGCTTCAAATATATTTTATACAATGACTACTGGAGTGGAATCTGCTGCCCTGTCCTCTACTGAGAGACAGGACACCAGGGGGCTCACGGACTCTATTAGCACAGTGTAGCTCAAATTCTTATTGGGAACTAATATAATAGGCCCAGTAACAAGAACTTTTCCAAGCATTTACATTTCCTCAGAAAAACCCTTTTATATTCTGACCCATTTCAACAGACAGCAGACAACAAAGTGAAAACCAAGGCCTTTATCACCACAAGTAACTTCCTTCCTTTATTAGGACAAGGCAAAAAGAGAAATGATATAGTTTGGATATTTGTCTCCTCCAAGTCTCACGTTGAAATGTGATCCCGAATGTTGGAGATGGGGCCTGGTGAGAGGTATCGGGGGCATGGAGGAGGATCCCTCATGAATGGCTTGGTGTCATCCCATTGGCAATTAGTGAGTTCTTGCTCTATTAGTTCATGCGAGTGCTGGTTGTTTTAAGTAGCAAGACACCCCTACCTCTCTCTTCCTCCCTTTCTCACCATGTGATGTCTGCTCCTCTCGCCTTCTGCCATGAGTGGAAGCTTCTTGACGCCTCACCAGAAGCAGATGCTGGTGCTATGCTTCTTGTACAGCCTGCAGGGCCATGAGCCAAATAAACCTCTTATCTTTATAAATTACCCAGCTTTAGGTATTTTTATAGCAACACAAAATGGACTAAGACAGGAAACAAAAATGGCAATTCCTGGACTTGGATTTCAGATATTTTGAAGCATTTTAATTTCTCTAATGCCCTTGGGAAGAGGGGAAAATGGAAACCAAGTGATGACCCATGTCTATACGTGTCACCAGAGAGAACATAATAGGAGCCATCGCCAACTCCACCTCCCCAGCCCTGCCTAACATCAACCCCAGGAAAGATGGGTTACATTTAAAAAGATGAGGGTGAGACTAGGAAGAGTGAGAGGACAATAAGAAGAGGGCCGTCTCACAAACCCAAGGGAGGAACCCCAGTGAGGTTCTGTGAGATGACCACCCAAATATAATGGATTTGGCAGTTAGGACATGGATGACCTATTCTATCCAATTTCAGCCAACTGGTGAGGGCTAAAATCAGGTTTCCCAGGATTGAGAAGTAAGTGAGAGATGAGATATTTCTTCCAGAAAGCTTGGCAATGAAACAGAGGAGAAGAAAAGGGAAGTAACTTGGTGGAGAGTGTGACACTAGAGAAGGGTTTTATACAATAGTAATATTTGTGCATGATTATAGGAAGGAAGAAAGGAATAAAGAGAAGAGAGAAATACGGTAGAAAAAATTATGAAATAAATCCCCAGAGAAGGTGGAAAAGAAGGAAGATCATTAGCAAAGTTGAAAAAAAATGGATTTTTGAAGAAAGTAAAGATTCCTTCTGCCTCAGATAGGAGGGAGAAAAGGATGGATGAATATAAGGTAACTCTGAAAGTAGACATGAGGGAAATGGAGGCATTAAGATATTTCATAGATTTTTTTTTCTGAAAAACTGGGAAGCCAGGCTGTCTGCCAAAAGCAGATATAACTAATGGAGATGTGAATTAGACTGGACTGATTTTACATGGAGAGCTCAAGAGATGTTATGAAAATTGGTCTCTAAGGACAGAAGCTTAGAAAAGGGAATAATAACTCCTATTTATTTACTGTCACTTCTTTAACCATTACACTTCCAGGAAAAATAACACTTTAAAATAAGGAAATAAGGAGTGACACTCGGGCAGTAGGAGAAACATTGGCAACACTTTTGTCTGAAAGAGAAAGTGCAGCTGACTGGTATCTGAGATCTGAACGCGGAGCATGTCAATTGCACTCATAAAGGAGAAAGGTAGCAGCAGCCCAAGGCAAGGTAACTATTACTTTTATTCTTGGATTCTCAGGCAGAACTGTTGAGAGATGCCTTCATAACCTCAGGTGTCCCTGACTTGCCTGTTTGGCCCAAAAGGGGGAAGCAGAGTGTTACCCCAAATGCTGCATTTATATCGCTTCCTCAGCTCTAGTTGTCAGCATCTGTCAAGGCAAGAGAAAAACAATGCCAAATGAAATAGGGAGCTGAAGAAAATAAAAAAGTCTCAGCAGAGCACCAGGTAACACAGACTGCTTCCTGGTTGCTTCCCAAGTTTAGAAAACAGTAAGTTCTAAGAAACTAGAGTTTTATTAGAAATGGGAAAATATTTAGCTTACACTGACCCAACATGTGTAACAATTCTTCATAAAATTGTTGGCCAAAAATGGGTGATACTCCAAAATGTTTAAATAAACAAATATTAGTCCAAAACAGTTTATGTTTCCAAAAGAGTGATGCTTTGAAGATTGGATACACAAGTGAACTATGTATACTCTCCAGCTAAGGAGTCAAACACCTAATCAAAATTTAGCCAATTATTCTTTACTAACAATATATTAACTGAAGAAAATCATAACCATGAAATTATGATTATATGAAAGCATTGGTTAAATATAAATCCTGTCAACAGAAGTGCATAGGACTACAGAAGCAAAACCAGAAGACCCTATCCAGCATTCACTACAGTCACATTCCCTACACAGGGAGGTAAAAGAAAGGAAAAGAAGAAAATATATACAGGGGAATAAAAAAACAAAAAAATGGTACTTGCATGAAAATAATTGCAAAGACTGGAAACGCCAGCATCTCCAGATGAGAAGGAACCAGTGCAAGAATTCTGGCACCATGAAAAATCTGAATGTGGCACCACCACCAAAGGATGGCACTAGCTCCCCAGTAATGGTCTGTAACCAAAATGGAAACTCAGAAATGACAGATAAAGAATTCAGAGCATGGACTGCAAGGAAGTTTAACAAGATCCGAAAGAAGGTTGAAAATCAACACAAAGAAACTTCTAAAGCAATCCAGGAAATGAAGGAAGAGATAAACAGCTTAAAAAGAAAAAAAAAAAAGAAAAGGAAAAAAAATTTTAATGGGAGTATGTAAAGCGACCAAATCAATGGATTATTGGCATTCCTGAGAGAGATGGAGGCAAAGAGAACAATCTAGAAAGCATACTTGAGGGGATAATTCAAGAAAATTTCCCTAATCTTGCTAGACAGGTAGACATCCAGATACAAGAAATCTAGAGAACACCTACAAGATATTATACAAAATGAACATTACCACAGCATACACTCATCAGACTGTCCAAGGTCAACACTAAAGAAAAAAATTGTAAAGACACCTAGAGAAAAAGGTCTGATCACATACAAGGGCCTACCAGGCTACTAGTGGACTTCTCAGCAGAAACCTTACAAGCCAGGAGAGACTGGGGGACTATTTTCAGCATTCATAAAGAAAAGAAATTCCAAGCAAGAGTCTCACATCCCACCAAACCAAGCTTCATAAGCAAAGGACAAATAATTTTTTCCACTGAAGCAAGCGCTAAGGAAATTTGTTACCACTAGACCAACCTTACAAGAGATCCTTAAGGGAGGTCTAAACATAGAAATGAAAGAATGATACCTATTACCACAAAAACACCCTTAAGTACGTAGCCCACAGACCCTATAAAGCAACCATGCAATAGGAACTACAAAGCAAACAGTTGAAAACTTCCATCTCATTCTATGAAGCCAGCATCACTCTGATGCCAAAACCTGGCAAAGACACAAAAAAGAAAACTGCGTGTTACTATCTCTGATGAACAAAGTTGCAAGTCCTCAACAAAATGCTACTAAACCAAATCCAGCAGCACATCAAAAAGTCAGGCTTTATTTCTTGGATGCAACTTTGGTTCAACAAAGGCAAATCAATAAATGTGATTCAACACATAAACAGAATTGAAAACAAAAACTATGTGATCCTCTCCATAGGTGAGGAAAAAGCTTTTGATAAAAATTCAACATCCCTTCATGACAAGGTTTTTTTCAGGAAACTTGGCATCAAAGGAACATACCTCAATATAATAAGAGCCACTATGACAAGTCCATAGCCAACATCATGCTGAATGAGTAAAAACTGGAAGCATTCTCCTTGAAAACTTTAACAAGACAAGGATGCCCACTCTCACTACTCTCATTCAACATAATGCTGGAAGTCATCGCCAAAGGAATCAGGCAAGAGAAAGAAAGAAAATGTATCCAAACAGGAAAAGAAGTCAAACTCTCTTTGCTGACAACATGATTCTATACCTAGAAAACCTAAAAGACTCTGCCAAAAGGCTCCCGGAACTGATAAATGGCTTCAGTAATGTTCCAGAACACAAAATCAATGTACAAAAATCTTAGCATTTCTATACATTAATAATGTTCAATCTGAGAGCCAAGAATGGAATCCCATTTACAATAGCTGCAATAAAACAAAATAAAATACCTAGGAATACATCAAATCAAGAAAGTGAAAGATCTCTACAAGGAACTACAGAACACTGCTGAAAGAAATTATAGATGACACAAACAAATGGAAAAATATTCCATGCTCATGGATAGGAAGAATCAGTATTGTTAAAATGGTCATAGTACCCAAAGCAATCTACAGATTCAATGCTATTCCTATCAAGCTAACAATATCATTTTTCACAGAACTAGGAAAAAACTATTCTAAAATTCATATAGAACCAAAAAAGAGCCTGAACTGCCAAAGCCATCATAAGCAAAAAGAACAAGGCTGGAGGCACCACACTGTCCAACTTTATCCTTTTAAGCTACATTGACTAAAACAGCATGGCATGGCACTAGTACAAAATCAAACACATAGACCAATGGAACACAATAGAGAACCCAGAAATAAAGCCACACACCTATAGCCATCTGAACTCCTATGAAGTCAACAAAAATAAGCAATGGGAAAAGGTCTCACTATTCAATAAATGGTGCTGGGATAGCTGGCTAGCCAGATGCAGAAGACTGAAACTGGACCCCTAAGTTTCACCACATACAAAAATTAACTCAAGATGGATTAAAGATTTAAATTTTAGACCTAAAACTGTAAGAACTATAGAAGAAAATCTAGAAATCTAAGAAAAACCATTCTGGACATCAGCCTTGGGAAAGAATTTATTACTAAGTCCTCAAAAGCAATTGCAACAAAAACAAAAATTGACAAATCAGACCTAATTACATGAAAGAGCTTCTGCACAGCAACATAAACTATAAACAAAGTAAACAAATAACCTACAGAATGAAAGAAAATATTCACAGATTATGGATCTGGCAGAGGTCTAATATTCAGAATCTATCAGTAAATTGAACAAGTGAAAAACATATAACCTCATTAAAAAACAGGCAAAACATATGAACAGACATTTCTCAAAAGAAGACATACAAGCAGCCAACAAACATATGAAAAAATGCTCAACATCACTAACCATCAGAGAAATGCAAATCAAAACCACAATGAGATACCATCTCATACCAGTCAGAATGGCTAGCATTAAAAAGTCAAAAAACAACAGATGCTAGTGAGGCTACAGAGAAAAGGGAATGTTTATGCACTCATGGTGGGTGTAAATTAGTTTAACCACTGTGGAAAGCAGTTTGTAGGTGTCTCAAAGAACTTAAAACAGAACTGCAATTAGACCCCACAATCTTATTACTGGATATTATACATATATCCAAAAGAAAATAAATCATTCTACCAAAAAGACACATACACTCATACGTTCACTGGAGCACTATTCACAGCAGCAAAGACTTGGAATCAACTTACACCCCCATCAGTGGTGGATTGGATATAGAAGATGTGGTATGTATACACCATGGAATACTATGCAGCCATAAGAAAGAATGAAATCATGTCCTTTGTAGCAACATGGATGCAGCTGATTATCCTAAGCAAATTAATGCAGGAACACAAAACCAAGTACTGCATGTTCTCACTTATAAGTGGGAACTAAACAATGGTACTCACGGACATAAAGATGACAACAATAGACACTGGGAACTACTAGATAGGGGAGGGGAGGAGCATGGCAATGACTGAGTAACTAATTATTGGATAATGTGCTTAGTACCTAGGCGACAGTATTAGTTGTACTCCAAACCTCAGTATCACGCGATATACCCAGGTTTGTTACCGGGGGTACATGGTACAAAGCACATGTACCCCCTGAATCTAAAATAAAATTTGTAATTATTTTTTAAAAAAGAAAGCATTGTTATATGAAATCATAACCAATAATCTGATATAGAGCAAGCTTTGAAGAAACTCAAATACCCAGGTTATATTTTGGTGGAATTCATGTTTAATGTTTCTGACTTTTAAGAAAAGACTCACTAAGCCTAAAGATCAGAAATTATCTCAGACATATACATTATATATACAAAACAATCTGACTTGACAGGAAACATTATATATATATACATCATATATACAAAATAACCTGGCTTGCTTTAGCTGTCTGACTTTAATTACCTCCTTACTCTAATTACTAGGACTTCCTCTTTCTCTATCTTCTAATTAACCCAGGAATTTGAATTCCCTGAATCTTCTGCTCTAGGAGAAAGCTGCTTTTCTTCCTCTGTGCTCCAAGACTTTAAGTGCTCTCTTCCTTATGGCTAGCAGAAAAAAAAGAAAAAGTATAAAAACCGTGGCACGCACTATATTTTCCCATGTCTTCCTTTTGTTCTACCATGAAAGAGTTGCAATTCAGTTACTTCCTTTGAATGCTTTCTCTCTTTAACTTCAATTTTTATATTGCATCAAATAACTTGTTTGCTTATCATCGTAACTTTTAGCCCTAAAAGACTTCTTAAATGGGTGAAACCATTTATTTCTGAATATTTTGAGATCGTGTCACACCCAAAATGTGTTTTTAGCCAAGCAATACAGTAGTTTCTTAAAATATCTGTTTAGATGACGCAGGAATGGAAAACCAAACACCGCATGTTCTCACTCATAAGTGGGAGCTGAACAACGAGAACGCATGGATATGGGAAGGGGAACAACACACACTGGGGCCTACCGTAGGGGGAGGGAGAGCATCAGGAAAAATAGCTAATGCATGCTACGCTTAATACTTAGGTGATGGGTTGATAGGTGCAGCAAACCACCATGGCACACGTTTATCTACGTAACACGCTTACCTATCTATGCAAACCCACGTGTTCTGCGCATGTACCCCGGAACTTAAAATAAAAAAGAAAAGAAACACAGTGAAACCCCGTCTCTACTAAAAATACAAAAAATTAGCCAGGCATGGTGGTGGGTGCCTGTAGTCCCAGCAACTCGGCAGGCTGAGGCAGGAGAATGGCGTGAACCCAGGAGGCGGAGCTTACAGTGAGCAGAGATCCCGCTGCTACATTCCAGCCTGGGCTACAGAGCCAGACTCGGTCTCAAAAAAGAAAGAAAAGAAAAGAAGAGAAGAGAAAAAAAAAGAAAAGAAAAGAAAAGAAGAAAGAAAGAGAGAGAGAAAGAGAGAGAGAGAGAGAAAGAGAGAGAGAAAGAAAGAAAGAAAGAAGGAAAGAAAAGAAAGAAAGAGAGAAGGAAAGAGAGAAAGGCAGAGAGAGAGAAAGAGAGAGAGAGAACAAACAGAAGGTTAAGAAAAGCCAGTTTAGGAAATACATCCACCCTGAAATTTTAATGGGCAGGAAATCTTGTGATCTTAGCTTTTGATGACATGTGCTGTTAAAAAAGCACATGTAGATTCATAAATATGGCGGTGGCCAAATAATTAATGAATCAGAATCCAAGCACCTATCTCTGTCACTTGGAGCTTTGCGGTGAGTTATATAACCATAGCAAGCTTTAGTTTCCTCATTCAAAAAATAAAAATAACGATATTGAAAAAAAATTTCTTTACAAAAAAAATTTAAGGTATTTCGTTATGCCTTCCGTTATTGTCTCACCATCATATTGGCTGAAATACCCATTTTACACATGAGCATATTAAGGCAAGTTTATTTGTCTCCAAATTTATTTATTTTTATCTCTGATCATTATTTAGAGTCTCTACCTCAAAAGATAGTTGTGAAAGTTACATGATTAATGTCAATTAAATTACACGTAATGTAAGACACTTAGGAAAGTGTCTATGAGAAAGCAAGCAGTGTAGAAATGTTAGCTGCTGCTATTATCATTTTAGGAGTGATTAAGCAGATAATGATTGATTACTCTAATAGTTGGCCTGTATTTTCTGCCTAAGAAACCTGTGGGATGTGGCTTTCTTTTTCAGAGAAGTCATGTGTAAGTCAATATTGTAAATATATTAAACTCCTTGTTTAAATGTGCATAGGGATTACTATTAACCAAAAATTTCCCATTAAAACTTCAGACATATGAATGTATATTGGAAAAGAACAAACTGCAAAGCTGAACATGAGACGGAAACTGTAGAGGAACTTTATGTTTGCTTTCATTTCCTACATAGATCTCTTGAACTTGAGAAGCTTCTGTTGAGGTTTCATCTGTCAAAATGTTGCTTCGTTCCTATTATTCATAAATTTCCCTGAAGTAAGGCTCCAGTAAAAACTGTGAGTCATGGTCCACTCTTTTGTAACTGTCACAAAATACAAATTTCTGTAACAATTGTAAAGTAGTGCCACATTTTACCATACTGTGCTGAGTTACACAGTCTTCAGGATGTGGGGAATGAGGAATGCAACTGATTGTAAGTGGGAATTGCATGGTTTAGCAAACAAGTTGATGTTTCTAGCAAAGGACAAGCTATCACCAGGACTACATGTAAGAAACAAGAAACTTTACAGAAGCCCAAATATGCGGTCTGTCATGTTGATGGTGGGGATATTTTTTTGTGTAAAAATCTACTGATCATACCCCAGTATTTAAAAAGACCATCTAAAAGCTTTACATAAATTCAAATTAATTTCAAGAGAAGAAATATAAAATAGCCCAATCACTTCATAAACTAAGAAAAGATGATGTAAAACCTGACTCGCAAATGTAATAAAATATATATTTAGAAAGGCAGAGAAGATGGTGTAAAAGATAAAGCACCTACAAAGGGGATGAATCAATAAAAGAGAAGGAGGCTTGGCGTGGGGCTGACACCTATAATCCCAGCACCTCGGGAGGCCAAGGTGGGAGGATCGCTTGAGGCCATTTCTACCTTGGGCAACATAACAATACTCTTTCTACAAAATAAAAATAAAAATAAGCTGGTTGTAGTGGTGCATGCTTGTAAACCCAGGCACTGTGGAGACTAGGGCAGGAGGATTTCTTGAGGCTAGGTGTTTGAGACCAGCGTAGGCAACATAGGGAGACCCTGTCTCTAAAAAAAGTTTTCTTTCAATTAGCCAGGTGTGGTGGTATGCACCTGTGGTCATAGCTACTTGGGAAGCTGAGGCAGGAGGATGCCTTGAGCCCAGGAGTTTGAAGCTGCAGTGAGCCATGATTGCATCACTGAGCTCCAGCCTGGGCAACAAAGTGAGAATCTGTCTCTAAAAATTAAAAAAAAAAAATTGTGAGGAAGAAGAGGAGGGAAGAAGAGGTCTACGAAGAGAAATACTGCCCAGAATAGGGAAGAGAATGTAACTTCAGGAAAGTCATAACAGAGGCATAGTGGTACCCAGGGAACAATTAAAAGAGCTCCTTCTACATTAAATAAGAAGTTGGAGGGGAACAGTTTTTGCATATTAATTTTCAAATTTCAACATCTATTTTAAAGTATAGATTCACTCTCTGATCACATTCTGTAGATTTTTCATCGCATTGGGTCATAATGGTGTATGTATAATCATTAAATTCGGATCATGGATAATAATATTTAGGGTAATTTTTTATGTTTCATTTTTATTGGCTTTCACTGCAGTGGAAGTATAAATATGATTCTTATGGAAATAAAGAAAACTTACTCTGTTTGATCTAACCAAAGGGATTAAGGGAATATATGAGGTCTCATTAGAGTTGGACCTCAACCTCCTGAATTGAAAAAATAAAGCAAAACAAACTTATTATTAAGGAAAATTACAAATAAACATAAATGTGAAAAGAATAGTAAAATAATTTCATGTACAGCTGCTCCCCAGTGTTAGGGGGAGGAGCGGCTCCAGGACAGACCATGGACACCAAAATCCAGGAATGCTCAAGTCCCTCATAAGAAATAGCATAGTATTAGCATGTAACTTGTGAATGCCTGTGTACTTTAAATCATCTCCCAGATTACTTGTAACACCAATATAATGTAAATAGTTCTTACACTGTATTTTTATTTGTATTATTTTTGTTGTTATATTGTTATTTTTTAATTTTTCTGAATATTTCCCATCTGCTGTTGGTTGAGTCTGCAGATGTGGAACCTGCAGCAACAGAGGGCTGACTGTACTCACCACTCAAATTCAAAGTTGATCAATGCCTTGCCAATTTCATTGTAGCTATTCCCTTGTTTAAATACACGTGCACACACGTGTGCACACACACACACACAGATGGAGGCAGAGAGCCGACCATATGTGTCCATGTATGTCTGTGTACATATATACATATGTGTAGTTTTATATGGGGGCATACACACGTAGAGCTGAAGTGCAGTGTTTTCAAATAGTGTTACTCAAGGTCAGTCTGAAACCCAGCAACATCAGCGGCAGCAGGAACCCTTTGGAAATGCAAACCCTCATTTCCACTACAGACCTCCTGAATCGGAACCTCTGGGTGTGTGATTCGGTATTCTGTATTTTAATGGGCTCTCCAAGTGATTCTGATGCATGCACAAGTTTGAGAAGCAAAGTTTGAAAGCAAATTCCATATATTATGTCATGTCATCTGTGAAAACTCCATTATGCCTCTATAACTGATACTACTACGTCCAACAAAATTATGAGTAATTCCTTAATAACATCCAACCTAGGGTAGTCACAGGTCCTGGCTGGCCCAGGCCAGTCCAGTTGACACCTGCTGTCCTGGAATAATTATTAACATCACTCCTTTCACACTCAGAAGTGTCCCAGTTAGGATGACAAACGTTACAGTCACTGTTTTCATACTTCTGAAGATTATAAACCAAGATTCACCTTTGTCCTCTCTATCCTGTTCCCTCCCCTCCCTTTGGTAACCATTTTTTATTGATTTTATTTATTCTTCATTTGTTTATTTTTGAAACTGTGAATTAACTCATCTGAGTTTCACTTGCTTCCTCTTTTAACACGATTCCACAGCTCACATTTTTAAACTTTGCAATATACAGGAGAGATAACTCTATGGCAGTGTACAGGGACCTTTCTCTTTCCTCTTACAGCTACATAATAATCCTTTTTGTGAAAGTTATAGTCATCAGACTGCTATTGATAGACATTTGGGTTGTTTACAGTCCTTTGCTATTTCAAATAGTACAGCAATGACTAGCATTGGGCATGTGGTCATTTCATAATTTTGCCCATGTGTCTGGGAGAGATTTCTAGAAGTGGGGCTGCTGGGCCAAAGGGTGAATGTACGTATAATTTTGCTAGATACTGCAAAATACCACTGTATGGGGCTGTGCAAATTGGATATTTGAGTTCCTGTTCTCCCACTGCCTCCTTTAGAGGCTATGTTATCTAACTTTGGAACGTTTGACTCTCTGATAAGCAGAGATATGGTATCTCAGTGTAGTTTGCTTTTTTAACTTCTTACTGACATAATATCCATATAGAAAAGTGTACATATATATACAGATGGAAACTTCACAAACCAAACACACCTGGTAACCAGCACACTGATGAAGAAACAGAAAATTATCAGATGTCTAGAACCTCCCACAGACTCTCTTAGTGAATTGTAATGTGTCTTTCTCTTACTTCGAGCAAAGGTAAGCTCCTTTTCATATATGTCAGGACTTTTTTGCATTTCCATACTGAATATCCCAGTATGGCTTATTAGACAGTCACAGAGTTTTTAGGCAACTTGTGCTAGCAGAAACATCAACTGGGACAGAAAAGGATGGAAACATTATAAAATAAAATGAGACCTTTGGGCCCAGAGACTTCTGCAGACCTCATCCTCCCATGTCGCTAGGACTACCTGCGCATGCCACCACATCTGGCTAATTTTTAAATTTTCTGTAGAGATGTGGTCTCACTATGTTGCCCAGGCTGGTCTCAAACTCCTGGCCTCAAGCGATCCTCCTGCTTTCCAAAGTGCTTGGATTACAGAGGTGAACCACCACACCTGGCTGACTGCCTTTTGGAATGGCGGCATCCATAGCCGCTATCCTATGCTGTCCTCCCTATCGTAGGTTGCATGTGGAGAGCAGATAAATTGTATCTTTAGCTCGCAAGTCTTTAGATTGAGAAGAAGTAGCCTCTGGAGCTCTGAACCACTGTGTAAGAAGCTGAGGTTGCCCTGCTTGTGAGGAAACAGAAACTAATCAGGAAGAGAGACCACATCAAGAGAGAGATGCCTCACCCATGCCTGCATGCATCAGCACACCGCTGATCCCATGGCAGCCACCATCACACTGCAACCTCAAGAGTGGAGGTAAGGCAGAAATACTCCATTGAGCCATTTCCAAATTCCTGCTCACAAAAACCAAGAGGAATACTGCATGATAGTCATGGCTTTGAAATACCATTTGGGGGTCATTACGCAACAATAGATAACTGGGACTGATTTCGATCCTTGCTCATGAAGTTAAAAAAAATCCAATTTCCTACTGAATGTAACTCAAAAAGAAACTCAGGAATCGCAGATAAAAAACAGTTTAAGTTTTGGAAATTAATTCTGGAACTCAAGAGATGTTTAATTTAATACAAATCATTTGTAATTTCAAGTTACCTGGCTGCCTCCTTACACTCTAATTTGCAACAATGAGACACAGTGCCTGCATTTATAGCCAACAATTACTTAACTGATACGAGATTTTAATTGTTCTAGGTTTTAAAAAATCTAGTCGCTGCAAGTGAAGATAATCAATAATTAAAAAAACCATATTATCAAAAGCAAACACACTCTGGGAATAAAAATGGAACTATGATTCTCAGTTCTCCATCAGTTGTTGTAGCTTGGCTCTGAATGGAAATGTCAAAGAAGTCATCGGACAGAAATTATTCTGTGAGTCAAAACAGTGTTCCTTTTAAGAACAACTGACCAATTAAATTTATCTAAAGAAAATTGGGACTTGAAAGACATTTTGAAAACCCTAATGTTATCATTTGATATTTAATATTGCCAAGGCCCAAAGCATCACCATTGGATATAATTTCCAATTATTTTATTCCATCATGTTAAAAATAACACCAAACTCTCTCCTTGATTGAAGTAGTAACCAATAATAAAAATATTGAGTTACATACTTTTTATACAGAAGAGCTCTCTAAGCTGACTTGTGAACGTAGGTGTGGCATTGAATTACTGAGCCAATGAGGCATAACTGCTGCTGTAATTTGATTATTGAAAAATTAGTGTTTGACTCTCCTTTTAGATGGTAAATGTGGTTTTCCTCTGAAAGCTTGTGGAGTCTCAGCACATTTCATCATATTTAATGGCTGTTTCCCTTCCTCTTTAGTGGTTTTTATTTTTAATTTTCACAGGGTATCAGGATGTGACCTGTTTTGTTTCAGTATTGCCTCAAAGACTGAGAAATAAGGGGTTCCAAGGACTGTTAAATTCCAAAGAGCACCTACACAAGGCATGTAAGAGCCAGAAGCAGATTTTACAAAGCTTAACCCTTCAGCCAACCGGAGCCGTAAAAGGACTGAATGCAAAGAGGAAGAGAGAGTGAGGATTTCTTTGGACCATGTTGTGATGTGCGGGGTCTTCTCCTCCCACCTTTGTCCCATATTCGGGAGAGGGGAGGGGAGGTTCACCCCCACCACCGTGGGAAGGGGGCTGCAGTAGAGCTGAGGCAAGAGGTGGGATTTGACTCCGGAGGTGGGGCTCAGACACCGGACCAAATTGAGGACTAGCTAAAACAGAGAGGGGACAGAAGTACTTTCCATGACACTCCTACCAGTATGCCATGTCAGTTTACCATTGCCATGGCAACACCTCGAAGTTAGGATCCCTTTCCATGGCAACAACCTGATGACCTGGAAGTTACTACCCTTTTTGGAGAAATTTCTGCATAATCCACCCCTTAATTTACATGTAATTGAAAGTGGGTATAAGTATGACTGCAGAACCACCTCTGAGCTGCTACCCTGGAGAAACTGCCCATGGGGCAGCCCTGCTTTGCAAGGAGCAGGACCTCTGCTGCTGCTGCACACTGCCGCTTCAATAAAATTTGCTGTCTAACACCACTGGCTCACCCTTGAATTCTTTCCTGGGTGAAGCCTCCCAAGCTAAGCCCCAAGTGTGGGGCTCTCCTGCCCTGCATCAGAACCAGGTGGAGAGCTTGGCACAAGCATAAGGGGTGGGCCGCAACGGCGAGGCCAGGTCAGCCTGATGTGGTGCTTGGTGTACAGCACCTTCCACCAGTGGCAGGCTCAGGAGCACATTCTTCCGTTGGGCTGAGGGGGCAGCCCACAGCTGGACATGGTCATTTACAAAGGAGGATGCTTTTCAAAGGCCTTCATCCAGGGGAAGCCTAGCTCCCCCCACAGAAAGGACTGGAGGTATTCCTTAGACAAAGGGACTCACGGTTAAAAGAGGTTGAAACTGGCCAGCCAGGAAAGTCAAGATCTACCTCATTTGGCAGGAATTCAGCCGGAGGTACCCAGAGGGGATTCCTTACAAACTCATAAAAGCCTCCGTATCTCCCAGAAAAGGAGCGGGTTGTGGGGATCCACCACACTCAGAGAGCGCTCGCATGGACGAGCCTGGGGCTGGGCCACCAGGAGCTGTGCTGTGCCTCATCTCCCCTTCCTGGGGCCAAAGGGATGAGTTATCTAGGGTTGGGGGGAGTCAGGGGTCTGGGCAGGGATCAAGCAGGAGAGCAATATGGGAAGAGAGAACAGAACTGCATTCATCTAGATTTCTGACGCTTTGACACCAGGGGTCTTACTGACTGCCCCTTCCAGGGTTAGCCAATTCCTAAAAATAGTAAATGAGGCTGGGTGCGGTGGCTCATGCCTGTCATCTGTCATCACAGCACTTTGGGAGGCCAAGGGGTTTGAGACCAGCCTGGGCAACATGATGAAACCCCATCTCTACAAAAAATACAAAAATTAGCTGGGCATGGTGACACAAGCCTGTATTCCCAGCTACCCGAGAAGCTGAGATGGGAGGATCGCTTCAGCCCCGGAGGTCAAGGCTGCAGTAAGCCATGATCTCTCCACTGCACTCCCGCCTAGGTGACAGAGCCAGACTATGTCTCAAAAACAAACAAACAAACAAACAAAAGATAGTAAATGACTCACCTGGGAACGTGCCTTTCATGTGCAAACCAACCAATCCAAAGCCCTCAGCCTATCACCTCCTCTATCAGACTTTCACACTCTGAGCCACTAGCCCGTTGCCCTAATCGCGCCAGGTCCTGGGCCCAGAAAACTAGAGACAGCTCTCATCACCCCAGAGTCTTCAGAAATTGCTCAAACCAGTCAGCCCAAGCCTGCCCACCCTGCCTTGCCCATTTCCACAGAAACTAGAACAAAGGTGCTTGCTCACATTTTCCCTTCGCTCCCTCTGCCTTCAGACCAACCCTGGTACTTCCTGGCATGGCCTGCCCTGCCTCCTGCTTTGGGGGAACTGTGAGTAAACACTTCCTCTTGCCTGACAGTCATTTCTGCATCTGCACATCTTATCATACCCGAGTAAATCAAAATCCTGGTACCCTAGTAACAGGAAGCCACCCCATTGTAGGCTTTCCAGATGAAGCAGGCTCAGGAGAATAAGAAGCTTTCCCCCCAACTCCCAGACACCCCCTTTTTTTTGGGTCAGAGTCTTGCTCTGTCACCCAGGCTGGAGTGCAGTGGCACAATCTTGGTGAAGCTTCCCCTTTGAATGAGGCTTCAGATTTGATTGTCTCACTAGATTGGAAAATCAATTACTGACATGAGACTCTCCTGGAAACTAGTAGTTTTAGAAGACTTTTTGTTCTTGAAAAATAAGAGGGCCTGGAAAAGCTACAGGACCCATCTGAGTCTGCAAGTTTCTGGGAAGAAACAGTAAGTTTGAAGGATACAGTGGGTGGAAAGAATCAAGTTGTTTTCAGCTTGAATCATTTTGAGTTCAGTTTATTGAAGGCTCTGGTTACATAACAAAAACGCACAAATATATCACCATCAGGTTATGTGAGAAAGGAAGTTCTTACTGACAATGTAATATTTTAAGTAATGATATATTTCAGAACATTCCAGAGAAAAGCATTTTGAGAAACAGTTGTTTGTAGTGACGTTTTAAAGTACAATCTCACACTAGTAATGAATTTATTAACCTTGGTAGTATGAAAAAATGTCTTCTCTTTTCTCTAGTTATAGGTATAACTAGAATTGAAAATTTCTCTGAAAAATGCCTGAATTAGAGGCCTGACTACATATTGAAAGCCTTGAAACATCCTTCAACCTTCAATTCCTCTTCTGGCAATTGCTCTTAACAAAATAATTGAAAAGATGCAAAAAATATTTACTGTAAGGATGTTTATTGAAGTATTGTTTATAGTGATATAAATTGGAATCATCCTCAATTTTCAATAACAGAATATCAGATAAATAAACCATGGTGCATTCATCCCAAAGGAATGCTGTCCTGTTATGTAAAATGATGTTGTTGATCAGTGTTTTTCAAAATTTTTAAATTATTGTCTCTCTAAAGAGCCTGGTTTAGTCTGTTCTCACGCTGCTAATAAAGACATACCAGAGACTGGGTAATTTATAAAGGAAAGAGGTTTAATGGACTCACAGTTCCACATGTCTGGGGAGGCCTCACAATCATGGTGGAAGACAAATGAGGAGCAAAGTCACATCTTACAAGGCAGCAAGCAAAGAGAGCTTGTGCAGGGCAACTCCCCTTTATAAAACCATCAGACCTTGTGAGACTTACTCACTATCAGGAGTCAGGACAGGAAAGACCCACCCCTATGATTCAATTACCTCCTACCAGGCCCCTCCCATAACATGTGGGAATTATGGGAGCTACAATTCAAGATAAATTTGGGTGAGGACACAGCCAAACCACATCCGAGCCTTTTCAGACTCTTTTTTTCCCTAATTGTCACCCACCAACCCCTTCTTCCCCATGAAATTTTAAGACCACAAATATATATCTGTTACGTACTATGGTCCTTTGGAGGAGTCACAGATCATTGTAATATCTAAGTTTTTTCACCCCAAAGAACCCATTTTTTCCAACTTGGGGATGATATGAAACCCATTGAGAATGCATGTTGTTGATGAATATTGACATGGAAAAACGTTCATGATATTTTGGGAAGTAAAAAAACTAGAACACACAAAATAATCTGTTTTCACTTATTTGTAAATAGGTATAGAAAAACTTATAGAAGTTTCTATATAAACATATTAATACTGGTTATCTCTGGGTGGAAATTAGACCTAGTATATATTAATCTCCTATTATATGTGGGTACTTTTCATGTCATTTCACACTTATAATAATGCTGTGAGAAACTGGAGACCTACTGGGAGACCAATGTGGGGTAGCGAGCACTGTGTTTGGCATAAATTGACATTTAGTAAATGGTAGCTATTTTTATTATTATCTTAGAGGTTATCTTTAAGAGACAGAATATGTTTTTAATTAATATGGCAAAGATGAAATGGTATGATGACCCATGGGGCCAGAGTGCCCAGGTTCAAATCTTTGCTCTGTTGGCTAAGTGGCCTTGGAGAGTCACTTAATCTCTGGCATTCAGCTTCCTCACTCATTAAGTGACTATGATGACAGTAATTATAGCTACTCACAGGGTTGTGAAAATTACATATATTAGTCCTTATAAATGCTTGGAATAGCATCTGGTATATAACTAGCAGTCAATAAATGTTAGCTTTTTATTCTTACTTAGTCTTTGCAATGAATCTGTGAGGGAATATAATAATTTCCATTTTCCAGATGAGAACATTGAAGCTCAGAGAAGTTGAATAATGGAATGATTGCTGAGGGTCAGGACCTCAGAAAAGGATGAGACACCAGATGTCCAGAAGTAAGGCAAAGGACCCAGCAGTTGGGTCATAAGAAGTGAAAAGGTACCAGAGATGAGTTTTTGCATTTCCTTTCCATGTCTATAGTGGATATTGCCTACATGTATGTATAATATATATTTCACATATCCACATACACATCTGCCATGTGCTCTGCATGGTCCCTCCGGGAGACCACAGAGGAACAATAGGATTGGGGAAATTATGTGACCTTGGGGTTGAATTCTGTCTCTGATGCTCCCTGGTTAAGTGGCCCTAAAGGAGACATCCTTTCTCTGAGCCAAAGTTTCCTTACTTGTCAAAAAGGAGATATAATATCCACCTCCTGAAGTTAGTAGAAATTAATAAGAACATAAAAACAGCCACCATGTAAAGAGTTCCAGGCATGCAAAAGGTACCACACAAGCTATTTTACATGAATAACACAATAGACCCTAAAAAAAATACTACTTTCCCTTTCCAGCATCTTTCCTTGCCCCAGTTGCATGACTCATATTGCATGATAATGAATAATTCTTGCCTAATGCTAATCAAGGAGATACTTTATTTATTTGCTGTTCACCCAATAGGTCCTTGCTGAGTTGCCTCCAGGTGCCTGTACTTGGCCAGGCTTGGGGAGAGTAAGAGGAAAAACACCTCATCCAGCTTTGGAGCAGTGTTTGGTCTAGTGAAAGGAACAGTAACATAAGTCACTAGAGTATAATGTGATGCAACATGCCACGTGATAGTCATATGATATATTTAAGTGGCTTTAATAACATTTGATTTCAGCTACAAACTCTCCTGAATAAGCCTGTCCTCACACTGCCTTCCACTGACAAAGGATACTATATTACTCCGTTTTCACATTGCTATAAAGATACTACTAGAGATTGGGTAATTTATAAAGAAAAGAGGTTTAAGTGACTCACAGTTCCGCATAACTGAGGAGACCTCAGGAAACTTACAATCATAGTGGAAGGGAAGCAGGCACATCTTACATGGTGGCAGGCAAGACAGCATGTGAAGGAGGAACTGTTAAACACTTATAAAATCATCAGATCTCGTGAGAACTCACTATCACAAGAACAGCATGGAGGAAACCACCCCCATGATCCAATCACCTCCCACCAGGTTGACACATGGAGATTATGGGGATTACAATTTGAGAGGAGATTTGGGTGGGGACACAGAGCTGAACCATATCAGATACTGTCTCTGAGATGTACAACTATTGCTAGGGATCATTAGCACTTGCTGGTCTCACTTTCTAGGAAGCTCTTGTTCCAATAAATTGCAGTTGTTCTCTTCCCTCCAACCTCTCTGTTACAGACACAGAAAAGAGTGTCATATTTCTCCTGCAAGTGACTTCCTTTCCCTTCTTTACAACCTTTCTCAAGGGCTAGAAACTCTAGAAACCGTAAATTAGGTTAAACAAATCCAGAACACAGCACTTCAAGGGCTGAGAAAGTGGTCCAATAAATCTCTTTAGATTTACAATACGTATCTGCCCCCAGGGTGACTAAAAAGAATGAAAAATTTGCAGCTAAAATTTAGTTAGGTAAAAAGAAGACATGCTATGACCAAAGGCTTTAAACAATGGAGAGGGTTATCTTCCTTACAGAAATTCCCTGGAATGATGAAGTAAGAGTTACTTCCAATAAATAAAGAAATGTACAACATAACTTTTTCAATATCTCCCTTCTCCAACTTAATGGGGAGGCATAGACCGATAACACTCAGTTCATACAAGTATTTATTGAGCACCTACTCTGCCAGGGTCTGGCACCTGAAACACATCAGTGAAACAAAATCTTCAAAACCCCTGCCCTTGTTGGGCTTACATTTCTAGTTGGAGGAAGCAGACATAAACTTAATAATAGGTAAAGCTATCTTAAAATGTAGTAATCGCTACCGAAAGAATGGAAATAGGGCTAGCTGGGGCAGGGGGAATAGGGAAATTTTAATTTTAAATGGAGTAGTCAGAGTAGGTTTTACTGAGGTGCTATTTAAGCAAAGACCTGAATTAGGTGAAGGACAAAGTTTTGTTAGCAGCTGAGGCAATGAGTTCCAGGCAGATAGAACAGCCTTATGAAAGCTCTGAGGTTGGAATGTCCCCAATGAGTCTGACAGGTCATCCATGTTGTTGAAGATTGATGCAGAGGGAGACAGATGTTGTTCCAATTTATCATTTATCGTTGTGGGTTCCAGTTTATCCTGCTTTCTTCCACTTCAGGTCCAGTCCTTCTCAACTACCTGTCCAGGTGACCTACAACAACTTCAGGTCCACCACCAGATGCCAAGCCAATAGCTTTTCATAAACTTCTCCAGCACCCCCGACACCTAGATAGCTTCTAATCCTTGCAATAGTTCCCTCATTTCCTACCACTCATAGTGGTTCTGATCTTCTGATTGAACCCTAAGCAATACTACATCCAAGTGAGATGTCAGGTAGGTAGCTAGATATAAGAGTCTCAAGTTCAAGGGAAAGTTTCCAGCTGGATGTATAAAATTGAGAGTTATCAACATATAACTAGTATTTAAGGATATGAGGCTGGATTGTGTCACCCAAAGAGAGAGCAATATAAGTAGAAGGAAGAAGAGGTATAAGAACCACGCCCTGGAGCACCTGTAGTAAAGAAGTCAGGGAGGAAACAGCCAAGGAGACTGAGAAAGAACAGCCAATGAGATAGAAGGAAAACAGAAGAGTACAGAAAATGTAAAGGGAAGAAAGTGTATCGAGGAGGATGCAGCGATCACTTGGGCCAAATGCTGCCAATTGTTGAGTAAGACTGAGAACTGATCATTATGTTTAGTAATACCAAGGTTATTATTGATATTTTCAAGAGTGGTTTGCTGAAGTGGTATGAATAAAAGTCTGATTGCAGCAGACTTCAAGAGGAGATAGGATGAGGATTGGAGAAGATCATTCTTTTGAGAAATTTGTAAAGAAAATCAGAGAGCTGGTGAGGAAAAAACAGGTCAATTAAGAATTATTTTTTTAAAACAAGAGAAATAAAGCCTGTTTTCTCATGGGAAGGATTCAGTAAAGTATAATAGTGGTGAAATTGGAGAGGAGGAGGATAATTTCTGGGGAAATATCTTTAAGTGGTGATAGGTGATGGGATCTACTTCACGTGCACAGGTGTTAGGCTTAGATAGAAGCACGGGGACCTCCTGGAGCAAGGAGTGTGGGTTCACATCTTACTGGTTAGATGAGTAGAAGGATTTCAGAGGGTCTCTGCTAATGGCCTCAGTTTTCCAGTAAGATAGAAAACAAAGCCATCAACTGAGAGACAGCTTAGGGGAAAAAATGTAGGTTTTAAGAGAGAAGCAAAGGCACAAAATAGTTCCCTAGGAGAGTAGGACAATATGTGAACTAGGGAAGTATAGTATAATGACCAGCAGTATTAAAGGCCTGCTTGAGGATTGTGGTCATGAATTTAAAGTGAGACCATGTAGTGTGAGTGCGTGTGAGTCAGGCTCAGCGGCACAGATACAGGAGCAGAGCAGAGCAATGCGAGTGTTCAGCCAGACTTATGATTTTCACAAATAAGACGAATAAAGAGAAGAATATGCAAGTGAGGAGGAGGCTTTATGCAAAGGAGTGATTGTAACAACTAGCCATAGAATTTTAATTGGGTAAGTGGGGGGAAAGACTAGATGGGAATGAATAAAGAAGAGAACAGGTGATAAAATCAATGGAATGGAGGTCTCACTGGGGGGTCTTCATTTTGGAATGAAGGTGCTAGATGGAGTGAACTGGAAACATAGGAGGTGGAGGTTGGAGAATGGGATGTGTGAGATGCATGGAGGTCTGGATTTGTTGGTAACAATATGGAAGTGAACAGCTGAGATAGGGCTGAGGACAAGATCAGTAACTAAAGGTACTGACAAACCAGGATATTGCAAGAATCACATATGCATATATTGACATCAACAAGGAGTAATGTGGGGAAAGTGCTGAAAAGAGTGATAGTGATTCAGGAGCTAAAAGTGATCCAAAAACTGGGGAGCTTGACTGTTCTGATAAGCTCCCATTCACTCCACTGATGAAAGAGGGCTCTCCTGCCTTAAATAGTATGAGGTACCTGAACACCAGATACGTAGCACTGGACAGATGGGATTGGCAGCACTTTATTAGTCACATATACTCACAGCCCTGGACACTGCATGCCTTCCAGAACAGGGCCACACAGGGGTCGAACTCAGGAATTGAGTGAACCAGTAGAGACTGTGGGAGGCAGGCTTTGTAGTAACAGAAGGATGAGGTGCCCCTTTGTTCTCATGGGAGGACGTAACTGGCTTATTTGAATCACTCACAGGCTATCAGGCAAATGAAACTTGTGAGGTTGAACAGGTGGAGTGGAGCTGTTTGGCTGGTAAGGGAACTAGAGAGATGGGGAAGCTTTCCCACTGTGGGAGGGGTATATCTGGTGAAAGCAGGGTCATTCATGGTCAGGCCTTTGGGGCCCTGTGAGATTCAGAGACGTCAAGGTAGCACTTGAAATTTTACCTTACAATATACTTGACCCAGGTTGATGACTTCAGCAATGAGAGGTAGTGGGTGACACAGTCTGATGGCATGGGATTCAAAGCAGTATGACGGCATGGACTTCAAAAGTGGGAGATCTTAGGGTAAAAGAGAAAGTGTGCAACAAGTAATGAGGGCAACAGAGGACACCTTCCCCACCCACAAAGTGAGAGAGGTGCAGGAGAAGCAGAGCCCTCGAAGGAGATGCAGATTTCAGTTAAGCAGTGAAAGGAGCATTCAGAAGAACACTGTGAGCATATGGAGAAGTCAGCTGATGATGAATTGTGAGTTCCAGGGGCACATAGTAGAAGGATTTTAGGAGTTTGGGAGGAATGAAAGATGAGGGGAAAGAGAGATGTGCAAAACTATATGGTGAGCAGTTACAGGAGATAACTGGTGACCCAGGGGTCTGGGGCTTCCCATGATGACAGACACAAATAAGGATGAAAGATTCAGTGAGGTTGGGCATAAAGGTTTCAAGGTGAATACTGATGGCAAAGCTGACTATTTAATGGATAGGGAGAAAGAGACAGAGTCTGGTCAGCTCTGTCCCTTATTATTTATTAAATCTTGAATTAATACTTGGGCTTCACTCTCTCTGTGTGTGAAATAAGGGAGTTGGAATAGAAGATTTCATAGATACCTTTTGGCCCATAATATAAGATTTTAGGTCTGGCGCAGTGGCTCACGCCTGTAATCCCAGCACTTTGGGAGGCTGAGGCAGGTGGATCACCTGAGGTCAGGAGTTCGAGACCAGCCTGGCCAACATGGTAAAACTTAGTCTCTACTAAAAATACAAAAATTAGCTGGGCATGATGGCACTCGCCTGTAATCCCAGCTACTTGGGAGGCTGAGGCATGATAATTGTTTGAACCCAGGAGGCAGAGTTTGCAGTGAGCCGAGATTGTGCCACTGCACTCCAGCCTGGGGGATAGAGGGAGGGTGTCTCAAAAAAAAAAAAAAAAAAAAGACTTTAGGCAGAGTTTGCACAGCCACAGTATTGGGAGAATGACTTGCTCAATCTGGTGTAGCACTATTAGGCCACCATGGCTATGCTTAGCCTGCCCAGTATGTAATGCACATACTTTCTGTTAGCAAAGCCAAGTCAGAGTCATTCAGGGCCGTTCCTTCCTTTCAACTTGCCTCATTCTGCTTCTGACTCTTTTATTACCAACTTTACTTCTGGCTTCCAACTTCTCTCCTTGCCTTGATCGTTGGGTTTTCTGCACACATCTGTCTTCCCTGCTATGATTGTAATGCTCCAGGGTTCTGATACTCCACTTGAGTCTTCATCTCAACCTTGTTGGATCCAACACAGATTCACCTCAGAAAACCTCAGTTCCTCCACAGCCAAGACACTCCCTAGCCCAGCTTGGGCAAGGCTAACCCAGTTACCGCATTCTTAAATCTCCCTGGCTGACCTGTATTTGTTTACAAAGGGAAGGAAGTCTCTCTTTCTCCAAACACAGACACCCTTTACAAAGCACAAGCAGGGAGATTCTGTTCATGAATATCCTGAGAGACAGGTTGTAAGCCCTGCAGCAGAAGCAGCCCTGGTCTCAAAGTCAGGCTTAGTTCAAAGACTTTTCTCTCCTTCTCTTGAGCCAGTGCTTTTCCTTCCAACAGCCTGCTGATGCAAGAAGTGGTTCCTCAGCTAGCAAGTCTGCATAATATTGCCGGAAGCTCACAGGCTTTCTCAGACCCATCCCAAGATGGATCCTTTAAAATCCCAGAGACATCTTACAGTTTCTCTGATTGGGCCAGAATTTCTTCATGGGGATTTCATGTTCTCCTTTTCGGAGAGAAGATGAGCACCCAAAAGAGGGTGGAGAGGCTCCATTCCTTTCCCCATCTCAGGAAAATGAAATTCCAAGGACAGAGATCAGGGGGGAAATCACATCTTGATCGTTGGCAAAACGGAAACTATTAGGCTTAGCATATCCTGTTTTGAGTAAGGAAAAAAATAAAATTCTCTATTCCACACCCCACCTAACCCTCCCACCTAAAAAAATCCTATCCTCATGACTGAAGGAGTTATTCTGAGAAGCTTATCTTTTCATATCTACAAAAGTACATCAAATATTCCCCAGACAGTCCTACCACCTCATCACCTCCAACCTTGCCAGCTCACACTCATTTTTAAAATCTCACTCCTAGCTTATATCCTGCCCATTAACAGAATTGTGATTATGGAATTAGGCTGAAACCGTGTCTACATTCCACACAATCTCTAACACACTGATACTTGGTCATTGTTATTAATGACATTAATTGTAACATTTATTCTCCTTAAGAATGTATAGCATGACATGAGGTTGCATGCTTTCTAATCTTTTTTTTCTAATTATTTATAAATGTTCACATTCTGTGTGGTCATCAGTCGTCTTCAAAGGAAACACTGACATTTTCTGTTAGCAACTGCTCTGCATGGAATTGGTTATCTAATATGTCTGGTTAACAAGCCTCTCTTTGACATTTAATAAACTGCAATGATTTCACATTCAGGTAGTTCCCTGTTTACTTGAGGGCAAAGGGCTGTATAGAAGCTAAGTTAGGGGATTTGATTACAAAAACAAAGATTTTATTTTTATGGATAAGAGGAAAGTAAAAGTTCTTTTTTTCTAACTCTGTCTTTCGAAGTTTCATTGTCCAGCCTTTCTTTGGAAACACATGGCATCTTAATACTTTTACCGGTCACAGTTTTCTTTGAAATGCATTTGTCATCAACTCAATGCTTTGGCCATGACTCCATCTCTTTAACCATGAGATATTAAATGAAGGGCAAAAAGCAAAGTTTCAATTCCATTTTATTAAAACAGAACTAGATCTTCTGAATCAAGATAAACTTGAGTTTTCTATTTAAAAAAAAAATTATCCCTCAGTGTATGTTCATGAAGACTGTGTATCCAACCAGCCAATATTTCAGAATATATTGAAAGAAAAGCATAATTCACAGGTCATTAAACTGCCTAAATCCTCAAATACTGTGCCACTGGTCATTTGATTTTATGCTTGAGTAGGTTTAGATGGTGAAACAAGTATTTTCCTGATTCTCCTGCCTCCAAAGGAAAACATGCCCCAAAGCCACCTAGCAAAATACCCCAAATTACCTCTGCTATTATGCAACAATTCCTATCTTTGCAGTTATGGATAAAACAAAGACGGAATTTTGAAGGACCCAAACACTTTCTCCTAAAATATATTCTTGCTAGTATTCCGCTTCAGATGAAAGTTCAAATCCTAAGCAGTGACTTACCAGGCTTGCATCTCTCAGCTCCTTGAAGAGGTTCCGCTTTGGTTTTGAGGGGTTATGTCTGAAACTTAAAATATAAAATGCTTTCAGTTAAGCTGCCTGGCATGATTGACTTTGTTTATTCCAGTCATTCCATTCCAGTGAAAATTTCAATCCCTTCTCTCTGTAAAATCTTCAAATTATTTTCTTCCTCATCCTCCTTCTCTCCTAGACTCCAAGCCATGGATGAAAAAACACACGATCTTGGCTCACTTGTTAAGGAAAAGGTGTAAAATGTACATGTAATCAAGCAAATGAGGAATTGACAGTTGAAAAATGATTTAAAATTTTTCAAATAGATATAGCTAACCCTGTTAGCTCTCTGCTTGTATATATTTGGTAAGAGAATAAGCTTTTTCAGCGCAGGAATGATATAAGGGCAGGAAGGGACACTTCTGCAAGTCAAACAGAGAGAGAGAGAAGAGGAGAGGATTCAAAAAGGTGCCAGAGGGTAATTGGACTCTGGCTCTGACAGTTGATCCAAAGCACGCTACAGGAAGCACACTGGTTAGCTAAAGTTAGACAAACAGTGGCCTCTGATGGAGCCCCAGATGTCACGCCAATTACACATGGTACAGAAACTTGCAGTTTATTTTGACAGTCATTCAAGTTAAAACATGAGATGAGAAGTTTGCAACAGAAAATCCATCTTGGGCCTAATTATTTCATTTCTATAAACAAGGTCAAAAGGTCTCATTTTATTATTATCCTCTGTCCTTCCTTCCCAGCACTATTTTCCACCTCCTATTTTAAAGGTGCAAACATATTCTAACAAGGTTCATCTTTAAAAATGTTGTATCAAAATGGAAACTTTTGGTTTCTGGCTCCCTCTATGTTGATATAAGTGAACAATCTTACAGTGTTTATTTTGATAATCAGTATTGAGCAAATATCTTACAACTGGGAAAAATCCTCCTGCTCTGTAGAGAGCAGTTTTGCCGACTGGTCACATACAATATAGGCTAGAATTACAGACACTGGGTAGTGAGAAAGTCAAGTTCTTCCTCTAAGCACTATGTTCATTTATTTTCTTTTTTTTTCTTTTTCTTTTTTCTTTTTTTTCTTATTTTAAGTTCTAGGGTACATGTGCACAACATGCAGGTTTGTTACATATGTATACATGTCCCATGTTGGTGTGCTGCACCTGTTAACTCGTCATTTACATTAGGTATATCTCCTAACGCTATCCCTCCCAGCTCCCCTGACTTTTGGGTATACCCACATGTGCTAATTTCCTTGGCTGTACTCACATTTGTAAAAATGGCAGAAAAGAAAATATATGGTATTTCTCTGGGTATACCCAAACACTAATGACAAGCTGATCCTCAAAAAAACCAGACAGAAAGACTGAACCCTTGATATAGAATTTTTATTGGACTTGCAGGAGGGGGAGCCTCATCTACTTGGCCCACGTGCTCGGCCCACGTGCTCAGCCCCTGGTGGGAGGGAGCATGTGAGTAAGCAAGTGCAGGGTCCAGTTGGCTGCTTTGAGTGCTGACACAGGAGCAAACTCCATGCAGGGCCTGCGGCCAGACCAGGCGTGTCACTCTGAGGGGAATGCAGCGGCTCCCAGGCATGGGTGCCTGTGATTCCAAAGCCCCAGAGGAGGTGTTAGTTTGCTAATTAGCTCTTTTAGTTCTGCCATCCACAGCTCAATAGACTGCGGTGTGGTAGCAAGCTCAGTTGGCCCCTTGACTTGTTCTGGCCCACGGCTCTGGGACTGTCTTAGCTCTGCCACTGCTTCTGTTGTGTGGGGTGGCTGCCCTCCACCAGCAAGGGCAAAGGGCAAGTGTTACAGCCCTACTGGGTACCCCTGCTTGGTGGGTCCTGAGCTCTTGTCCAGCATCCAAGAAGAATGAGGTCATGCTGACTATTGAAGGGTGATGAGGGCAGAGAATTTTAATGAGTGACAAATCAGCTCTCAGCAGAGAGGGGAACTGGAGAGGGTCGGGAAGGTCAGGTTGTCTTTGCCAAAGTCAGGTCATCTCTTCTTGATGTGGCTGAATCTGGGGCTAGGGGTGTGCATGCTGATTGGTGTGTGAGTATGAAAAAAAAGGTTAAAACAAAGGCACCAGTAAAAGGTGGGCACAGTGTAAAAACAATTAGGGAAGGGTAGGTATATGTAAAATAGTTGAAAGGTGGGGCTTACTCAAAGGAAAGCACGCCAAATGGAAGACAGTTTCTCAATCCAGTCTGTGGATTTGGCTTGTAGCTTGGCCTTCAGGCTTTAAGTCATTTTTGACTTGAATGTGGGGTTTCACTGGGGACCTGACCACCCCTGTCTACCTAGGATTTCTCTGCTTTCTGCCTCTATCACCCTGATTCTTTCCAGATTTGGTATTTATTGGGTTTGCAGAGACCTCTAGTGTGCTTCATCTAGTGATAAGGTGGGGTAACACCCAGAACAGACAGTGATGGTGAACTTGGGCAAGGCCAATGCAAATTGCAGGGAGGAAAAAAAACATCTGGGGGGAGTTTCCTGAACTTTGAATAGCAAATATTTGGTGGAATAACAACAATAACACATAAGTAAAAGTAAAATAAAATCAAAGATAATTAAAGTAGAAGGCTTTATTTGCCAGAAACTAACCTGTTAAAGATAGTTTCCATGGTTTTCATTTTAAGAAATAGTGCAAAATCATGTGAAAAATACATTTAGCAAGAAACTGAGTCACAGGCAGTTTTGCTATTCCATATCCCCTCAAATGAGTAGCCCTGTTGTCTTATATTATCTGCTCTCTAAGCACAAAACCAAATTACCATGAATCAATATCAAGATATTAAGATAATTATTCTGTTGAGTTTCTATTATTATTTTCCTCAAGCATACATTTGTGGTCTCATTTCCTAGACATATTTTATGTAGTTTTATATAAATTCATGAAAAATTCTCAACACATGGGTGTTTCATAATGTCACTGGATGGTGGATTTTCCTTTATGCCTTAATACACATTCATTGAAAACATTGTGCAGTCCTAATGGAAAACCAAGAGGAATGTTAGCAAACGTCTCCTTGAAGTTAGCAAACCTAATGAAATATTTTGTGCAATAAAACATTGTTTTCATTTGTGACATAAATTCATTCTTATCTACTTCCTGAGTTGATTTTGTATTTATTGGAGCTATAAACAGCTCCCAAAAGTCAGCCTACTTCACTGACAAGGACTCTGATTTCCGTTCAGTTAAGGCAGCTATCTGAGCTTTGTTATTGCAGTATTTGATCCTCTTCTCTTTTCTGCTCTCTCTCTTCTATGAAGGTCACCTCTCTCTCTTAGCCATGTGTCAGAATCTATTCCACTTCTCTCATATTTTCTAAGTCAGATAGAGAAGGACGCTACCTCTCTATTCATTCTGATATTTTATTTTGAAACAGTTATAAGGGACACATCTAAAGATTTTAAGTAGTAGTAATCTCATGCCTTTTTTCTTTTTTCTTAAATTTTTTTCATGATAAAAGTAATAAAGGCTTATTGTACAAAATCTGGAAATTCCAGAAATGTACAAAGTACAAAAATGGTAATGCAGATCAGACACATTACCATCAGCCAGAGATAATCTCTCTCAACCAGTTTTTTCCTATTCACATATTTATTTTTAGTAATATTTGGATAGCATTGTGTCCTGTTACACCTACCAATATATTATGAGCATTTATGTCCCCATATTCTTCTTTTTTTTTTTTTGAGACAGAGTCTCGCTCTGTCACCCAGGCTGGAGTGCAGTGGCGTGATCTCCGCTCACTGCAAACTCCGCCTCCCGGGTTCACGCCATTCTCCTGCCTCAGCCTCCCGAGTAGCTGGGACTACAGGCGCCTGCCACCATGCCCAGCTAATTTTTTGTATTTTTAGTAGAGATAGGGTTTCACCGTGTTAGCCAAGATGGTCTCAATCTCCTGACCTCATGATCCGCCTGCCTCAGCCTCCCAAAGTGCTGGGATTACAGGCGTGCACCACCGCAACCAGTGGTCCCCATATTCTTGTGATTTTAATTTCTACATAATACTTATAATTTGTTTCATTCTTCCCCCATTATAGAGCATTTAGATATTTTCCAGTTACTATTTTAAATAATGTTATTGAGAGCATCTTTCTTGCCATTTTTAAGTTATCCTTCTTCATTAAGAGAAATAGATTATTCCAATAATTCTATAAACATAATTTCAGTGACCTAGGGGGGATGAGGGGCCAAGAGAGACTCTATGACTTGCCTGAGGCCATATAACTACTTATTGGAAATGTGGAATTCTTTGATATTTTCAGTTTCTTTATCTGTCATGATTAAACCCTAGGCTTTTTAATTGCCTTTTTTTAAACCAGTTTCATTCCATTTTATAACGACTCCTGCCACTTCATTCCCATCCTTTCCTTGCAGCCCCACCCAAAAGCCACCTGCCTGGTCCTTAGGGCTTCCCTCTTCCCATTTGCCCGGAACACCACTATCAGGTGATTCAGATGATCCTCCTTATATCACTATCAGGTTCAAAAACTTCATTGACTTCTTAGTGAAACCCTGCATGAAATATAAACAACTTGCCTGACTCTCAAAGCTCCACTTTTCCCTTCAATCTTACCTCATCCACTCCCACTTGTCTGCTGTTCCCTATCACATTCCCAGCTTCCTGCCTTCTTCTTATATTTCTTTCTTTTCTTTTTTTTTTTTTTTTTTTTTAGAGACAAAGTGTCACTCTGTTGCCCAGGCTGGAGTGCAGTGGTACAGTCTTGGCTCACTGGCACAGTCTTAGCTCACTGCAACCTCCACCTCCCGGGTTCAAGCAATCCTCCTGCCTCAGCCTCCCAAGGAGCTGGGATTACAGGTGCATGCCACCACTCCCAGCTAATTTTTGTATTTTTAGTAGAGACGGGGTTTCAGCATGTTGGCCATGCTGGTCTTGAACTCCTGACCTCAAGAGATCTGCCCGCCTTGGCCTCCCAAAGTGCTGGAATTACAGGTGTGAGCCACTGCACCCAGCCTTCTCCTTATATTTCTTAACCAATCAGAATACTCCTTTGTTCCTCCTAATCTCTTTAACTTCATGCAGTCCTCTAAGGACCAGTGTGAATCTCATATATTCCATGAAATAGAATGAACTTCCTATTGTATCTGAAATTGTTCCATTTGAGTTCTAGTCTGAAAAGAGCCACTTTCACTGGAAAATGTGGGGGCAAATAATTAACTCTGCTGAGCCTATTTCTGCATATGCAAAATAAGAATAATTTCACTAATACCTGCCCTATCAACCTCCCAAGATCCTAGGAAGGATTGGATATGTTTTATAAAGTTTTGGTGAGCTGCTAACTGGTATATAAATGAGGGAAAATATTCTCCACTGTGTCCACTCATAGCTGTCACTTTAAACCATTTCAGTATCCAAGTCTGTACAATATATAACACAGCACTGAGTTATGTTTCATCCCATCAAATTCTCTCATTGTCTTATGGATGCTAATCATTTTTCCTCAGCTTGGTTGTGAAGTCTCTCAATGTAATACAGTATCTAATATTACCTCTCTAACCTGGGCATTGCTGTAATGACTACCAGTCTAATCTAGATAAGTCCTAGCTGGTAAGGTCTGGATGGGGTCATAATGGGATTTAGACATAAGTGGATGAGTCAGTGAGGCATGGGTGTTCCAGAATTTTTCTGGAGAAAAAAAGTGTTACACTTCAGGAGTCCAAGAAGACTGGGATTAAGGTTAGCATACACCTTGTGAAGTCTATGTACTCTCAATTTAGATTTTGTTTCTTGGATATATTTACTGAATTTTTATAGCAACCCATATTAGGCATGCTTACTGTTGGAAAGCAGAAGCAAGAATGTCCTTCAGACACCTAACCCAGCCTTTGGTTACCCCAGTCAGAAGGGTCAGGCTACCCAATCATGATATGTTGTTAAACTTGGCCTCCTGATGATCTGCTTATAGATTATTCATTTAATCTGAAATTTACTTCTCAGTTTTAATTTTCTAGTTTCTAGAGTCCTAAAGAATATTTTTTCCTAACAGGTCTACCCTGAAAAAAGGTAGTTCTAAGGTAAAGATTAGGACTAATGACAAGAGATAGAGATAAGGCTAGAGTTAGGGTTAGCACTACCTTTAGGTTCAGAGTTAAGGTTATGATTAGGTTTATGGTTAGTGTTGGATTAGGGTTCAGTTTAGGATGATGGTGAGATTTAGGTTCAGGCTTAGGGTTAGCATTTATGCTAGGGTTAGTGTTTGTGTTAACTCTACCCTTAAGGCTACAGGTTAGGTTGACGTTAAGGTTAGGATTAAGTTAGATTCTAGGATACAAAGGACACTTTTACAAAAGATATTCTTGCAAATGTTACTTCATATGATAAAAGAAAACATCTTCCACATTTTTACCCATTTCCTTGGAACTAGCAAAAATACTATTGTAGTAGAATGCCTATTTTATAGTATTCCACGATTAAAAACAACTATAAAGTTTTCCATAGTTGATCAGAGTATTTTTAAATCTCTACTACTGAAAAGGCAAGTAACACCTTTAATGTCAATGTTAACACCCAAGAGGTCAATTTTTCAAGGGTATTCAATTTATACTACCTTCTTCCCCTGACATTCTCAGCCACCAACATAAAAGCTGATACCATTAAAGTAAAATGCCATGATCTGAAATGCACTTACATTTTATCTGAAAAACATTTATATACGTAATATACATATATTATTACATATTATATATGTAATATACGTATATTACATATTATATATGTAATATACGTATATTACATATTATATATGTAATATACATATTAATATACATATGTAACACGTATTACATATGTATTATATGTAATATTATATGTATATATGTAATATTATATGTAATAATATTACATATAACTAATTATTGTAACATGTAATTATATGTAATATTATATTACATATATTACATATTACATATAATATTAATACATATATTACATATATTATATGTAATATTACATATGTTATACATGTAATATTACATATATTATATATTACGTATATATTATATACATGTATAATATGTATATAATATATACATATTATATAATATTACATATATTATATATGTAATATTATATAATATGTATAATAATATTACATATATGATATATATAATATTACATATATTATATGTAATATTACATATATCATATATGTAATATTACATATATAATATATGTTATATATGTAATATTATATGTATATTACATATATTAATATACTTATGTAATATACATATTAATATACATATATATACACATACTTTTGAAGTACCAGTCACTTGTCAAGCACCATAAACCAAAACACAATCTGTTTAATAAGGTTTCCAAATCATTAGACGTCACTCAAATAGATATTTTCAGCTAGACCTCACTCTCCAACAACTTTAAGTGTCTAGTGACTGAATGATGTCCTCACATAGCACCTGAACTTCAACAGGTCCAAACATGGTCTCCACAGCCCTCGCCCAACACACCTGCTTCTCCTTCTGTTCTTCCATTTGATTTAATGGCAGCACCATTTACCAAGTGCTCCAAACCAGAAACTTTTCATCAACTCATTTTTCCTCACCTCCCTCTGTCCCATCCTGTTGTGAAAATTACCTCAAACCTTCTTTCTGCCCCTCTCTTCAGTTCAATTATTTCTTGCCTAAACCATTTGCAACAGCCTCTCAAATAACCTTGAAATAACTTTCCTACCTCCAAGTTCTTCCTTGTCCAATCTGTCCTCCCCACACTGTCACCAGAATGTGCCATCTTTGCTCTACTACCCACCAGTTGAAAATCTTTGCTAGGTTCTGTTCTAGAGTCTCTTTCATGAAAACTTTCTCATTCCTCTGTTGGTCTGGAATTTTCTACTTCCTTCTTTGCACCCTCCCATACCTTGTACGTCTATGGTTGCGCTTACCATAGTTTATTACACGTGTTTCCCTTGAGTAGATTATAAACTTCTCAAAATCAAGATGATCTCATTCACTCCTATACAACCAGTTCACAGAACAGTGCCTGGCATATGGTAGGTGCTCACAACATTTTGCTGAAAAAAAAAAAAATAGCTTACAAGACCAAGTAACACTCACAGATCCTCTTTATATAATAGTGTGTCCGGTCCCAAAATAAAACTTATGCTGTGTAAGGCTTCTTAAAAAAGTACACCCTGCATCTTAACAGGAAGTTACAGATTAATAAACAGCTGACAGAATGAACTAAACAGCATCCAGTGACTCACCAGGACCGTTCAATTGCTGCTAACTAGATTCAGGGAGAGAGAAGATGGGGCCAAACCATCATTCCCCATTGATGGGAAGATTTTGCAAAGATGCTTGAAAGCCCTGGGTATCAGGGCGATGCCTATTTGCCTACACTGTAGTGGAAATTCAGGAACAGAAAAAGGCCATAGCAAAAATGAATTTGGGGGGCTGTGTGAATACAGACACCAGATAAATACCAAATATGTGGCCACGGAATGTCTAACACACCCTACTTCATCCCTTGTGTAACATACAGTCTTGCATGAGGTATATGCTCAGTTTTTAAGTTACTCTTCATGAGAATATGTGGTGAATGCACAGACGAGACATGGATTTACCCTGGATTTTCTTCTGCCTTTGCCACCTCTGCAACAACACCAAGACCAACCCCTTATCTTCCTCCTCCTCGCCCTACTCAACATGAAGACAAACAGAATGAAGGCCTTTGTGATGATCCACTTCCACTTAATAAATAGTAAATATATTTTCTCTTCTTATGATTTTCTTAATAGTTTTTCTCTAGCTTACATTACTATAAGAATATTTTATGTGTACAATACACATAAAATACAAAACATGTGTTAATTGTTTATGTTATCAGTAAGGCTTTCAGTCAACAGTAGGCTATTAGTAGTTAAGTTTTGGGGGAGTCAAAAGTTATACTCAGGTTTTTGACTTCAAGAAGGGTGGGAGGATGTGGGGGTAGGAGGGGCTGCCTCTAGCCTCCTAGGCATTCAAGGGCCAACTCTATATGGTTTTCTGTAACTACTGGCTGTCCACACTGTGCGGAACTAAGACGAGGTTGAGGAAGCTGGCTTCACAATTTTAAAATCCAAGAGCTCAGCTGCCGGTCTTCATTACAGAGCTGAGGGCCCAAAAGGCACAGCCTTGGGCTCAGGCTGCCTGGAGCAGATGCCTCCCACCTGAAGCATTTCTCGCAGACATAATGTTAAAACCCAGCACCTTGGAAGGTTAGATCTGATTGAGAACTCCCATTGGCAGCTCTCTCCTGGAAAAGTCTATGTGGCCAGAGGAAACAGGAGAGGAGGACTGGCCAGCGGCAATATACACACCCATCATGGCCAGACCATATATAAAAATAGAACTCTGACCCGTGACCCCTGCAGCAACCTGACCCAGAGCGTCAAGACTTGATCAATAACCACAAGCTTCCCTAAGGTTTGCCCTTCCTTTCCCCCTTCCAACTCAGGACCAACCCGAGAAAGCCAAATATGTTTCCCAAGCTAATCGCATGGGATACCTGCCTCCAGGTCACCGACGCCAGCAGCCTCCAATCGGGGCACAACTTAAAGCCTTCCGTTCTCCACGATGAAGGGTCCCCACTCCCCGGCCTGCCTCTGAGTCTTGCCACAGCAAGCTCTGAATAAACTGCCTCCCACTACCGTGGCCCTGGTGGATTTCCACCTGGGCGTCTGGAGCACACCGGGAGCTTGCCTACTGTGATGGAAGGCGCCTCTCCCTTGGTGGGGTTAGAGAGGTGGAACTGGAATTGGAAGGGTCACGTTCCAGTTCGGTGGGAGGAGTTGGGTGCAGGTAGATAGCCAGGGTGACGCCTCAGGCCAGGAGGTGGAGGTAGCTGGAGAAAGGAGGAAGGAGGCAAAGAAATCCTCCCTGCAGCGGTCCCCTGCGCTGGGCGCGGGAACAAGGGATGTGCGCGGCTCGTCCTTCCCCGGCCCGGCTGCTGAGGTGGCGGTGACTGTGGGGCAGCCGGGCCGTGCACGTCTGGAGACCGCCTGGGCGCTGGCCGCGGCTGGACCCCGGGAGCCGAACCGCGGGAGGGCGCTGTGCGGAGCCGGTGGTGGCCTGCTCGACGGAGGTGGCCGCCGTCAGCCTACTGGTCCTGTGCTATGTGCCCGAGGACTGCCCGGGAGCCAGACCTGCCAGCTGGTGCAGGACACCAAGGTCAAGACTGGAGCAGGGAGAAATAGTGCTGCGGCCTGGAGAAGCGCATCAGCCAGGACCAGAGGACATCTGCGAGCTGCCGGGCGGCCAAGGGGAGGAAGTCCGGCTGGTGAACCTCGTGGTGGCGATGTGGCGCAGGTCCCCTAGGGTACCATGCTGCCTGCTACCACAGCATCTTCAGGGAGGGTCACAGAAGAGGAGGAAGGCGCTGAACCCAGATTCCCGCCTGCTGTCAGCGTCCTAGGCCAGGGAGGGCTCTGGTTATAACTCACAAGCGGGCCTCATTGTTTTTCTGCTGGTTTTTTTGAAACTAAGAACAAAGGGAGTTAAAACAAAACAAAAACAGATTCTCATGGGACCAGCGGGGACACAACAGCCCGAGAGGGTGAAGGCAAAATGCGGCCGATTCAAACATACACCAAAAAATATATAATAATAATTTTGCAAGACAAACTTATAAAATTATCCATAATGATTAGCAAGTGTGGTTGGCTCATGGCTATTTTCCTCATTGTCTCCTTAATGACAAATTTGGCAATACAGACTTTTGGGACTTGAGACAACCAAAGAATTTTAGATTGCATTGCAGTTTATACAGAATATATTATTCAGTTTTTCATTATGAGAATAACAATCTTGGTGGTGACTGTTCCTGAAAGCTTTTCTTTTGCAGTTCCCCTTTCCTTGGTTTATTCTGTAAAGAAAATGAAAGCTAATCACTCTGTGAGACATTTGGGTGCTTGTAAAACTATGGGAAATGCAACAGTCTTCTGTTCTGATAAAGCAAGCACATTACTATTCCAGGAGTCCAGGCTTCCATTGGTGAAGCTCATTGTGTAAGTCCCATATCCATTTAGAAACATCTTTTTGACAGGTATTGCTGTTCATTGTTCTTATAACAATTTTTTAGTTGTTGAGGGTCCACCCAAACAGATTGGCAAATAATAGAATGTGTCTTTTTGGGATTTCTTCATCATTTCAGAATAGATGTTGAGAAAGAAAAGAAAAAAGAAAGTAAGGGAGGGAGGGAGGGAGAGAAGGAGGGAGGGAGGGAGGGAAAGAGAGAGAAGGAAAAGAAAGAGCATACCACAGGCTCATGCCTGTAACCTCAGCAGTTTGGGAGGCTGAGGCAGGCAGATCACTTGAGGTCAGGAGTTCGAGACCAGCCTGGCCAATATAGTGAAACTCCGTCTCTACTAAAAATACAAAAATTAGCCGGGTATGTTGGCGGTCACCTGTAATTCCAGCTACTTGGGAGGTTGAGGCATGAGGATCACTTGAACCCGGGAGGTGGAGTTTGCAGGGAACAAAGATCATGCCATTGCACTCCGGCCTGGGTGACAGAGTGAGACTCCATCTCAATTAAAAAAAAAAAAAAAGCATACCACATAAGAGTTTATAGCAAATATTAGCATATATCTTCAACTCAGAAAATCTATGACTACTGTCTTCAAACTGCCCGACGAGGGTTTTTGGTTGTTCAAAGAGGGAGTCTCAGAACTATCACTTAACAGGGGTGTCAAATCCTGAATGAAGAGGGAATACCTGTGTTTTCCAAAGTGTCGTGAAACCAATGGCTTGTGCAGGGCTAAAAATACTGTGCCTGATATTCAGAAATTCTGCAGATACCGACAACAAACCTGGCTGAGCAATGCATAAGATATTACTACAGATCTTGCATGAATTGCTTTTGTAGGCATTGAAGATGCTATGAGAGCCAAGGCGTAAGTTTCCTGTGGCTGCTTCAACAAAGCTCTGCAACCTGAGTAGCTTGAAACAACAGGAATGTATTTTTATCCAGTTCTAGAGCCCAGAGGTCTCAGAGGCCATGTTCCTTCTGAAGGCTCCAGGGAAAACTTCTTCCTTGCTTTTCTCATAGATTCTGGTGGTTGCTGGCAAACTTTGGCATTCCTTGACTTGGAGCTTCTAGCTTCATATGGCCTTCTGTCTTCTGTATTTCTGTGTCCAAATTTCTATCTTTTTTTAAGGCCAGCACTTTACTGGATTAGGGCCCTCCGCAGTCTAATGTGACTTCATCTTGATTACATTTACAAAGACCTTATTCCAAATAAGGTCATGTTCACAGGAACCAGAGTTCGGACTTGAATACATCTTTTTGGGAGACATATTTCAACCGTCAACACCTGAGGTGCCAAATGCAGTTTCATACTGCCAGCATACTAGATTCACTGCGTGCGTGATTCTAGTGACAATCTCCACATTGTAAGGGCTGTTGCCCTGAAATATAGCATTGTAAAGGTCCCTGAAGGTTACCCATGCTTAGAGGGTACAGATTTCAAGAAACTAATGCATAAAAATGACAATGGAGATATTGAAAAAGAAGAAAAGGCTCAAAAACAAGGGTTGGTCAAAATTTCATGTACTTGCAAGATCCAGCTGGTGACAGTTAATTTTCTGTGTTCATTTGACTGGGTTGAGGGATGCCCAGCTAACTGGTAGAAACATTGTTTCTGGGTGTGTCTTTGGGGCTGTTTCTGAAGGGGCTGTTAGCATTTAAATCAGTATACTAAAGATTGCCCTCACTTAATCTTTTGAGGGCCAAATTGAACTAAAGGGCAAAGGAAGGGTGAATTCATTCTCCCTGTTTGATCCGGGACATCTGTATTCTAATTCCCTGGGACATCAGCACTTCTCAGGCCTTCTTAGACTAGGAATTATAGCAGCGGCTCTCCTGGTTCTCAGACCTTCAGACTCCGACTGAATTACACCACCAGCTCTCGTGGTTCTCCAACACACAGAAGGCCAATTGTGGGACTTAGCACCCTCCATAATCATGTTAGTCAATTCCTCTCATGAATCTTCTCCTATATAACCTGTTGCTTCTATTTCTCTAGAGAACCCTGGCTGGTACCCCAGCCTTGCTGTTAAATATACTATTACTTAGTTAAAATGTGTAATGAATAATGTTTCAAGACAGAGGCAAATTGTAACAGTTACTGGTGATGGTCCTAATGATGGCCCAGTGTTAAAGAGAGCAGATGTTGGATCTGCAATGGGATTAACAGAAACAAAGATAGCTAAAGAAGTTTCCTATATCATTCTTACCGATGACGACCTTGCAAGTATTGTTAAAGCTGTCACATGAGGTAGAAATGTTTATGACAGCATCTTCACATTCCTTCCATTTCAGTTGACTGTCAGTGTCACACTTGTGGCCTTCACAGCTGCATGTGTTGTTGTCCAGGATTCTCCTTCTAAAGCTGGTCAAACCCCTCTGGTGAATCTCATAGTGGATGCTTTTACTTCCTTCGCTCTGGCAACTGAAAAGACAATGGCGTCACTTTTGCTTTGTAAATCTTGTGGTAGAAAAAAATCTTTCCTGTCCATTTATAAAATTGGTGTATAACAATTTTATATACAGTGTATAGTTACTTTTAGTCTTATGTTTGTTAATAAACTCCTCTTTTAATTTTGAAAGTGGAAGAAACACCATCCTACATGCTCTTCCTTCTCTCCTTCTACCTATTTTGTAATGATATGTTTATAATGATATATTTATAATTTAGTACTTCTGTTGGATGCAACATATATATGTATACATGTATATGTATATATGTATATACATGTATATGTATATATGTATATACATGTATATGTATATATGTATATACATGTATATGTATATATGTATATACATGTATATGTATATATGTGTATATACATGTATATGTATATATGTGTATATGTGTATATATATGTATATGTATATATGTGTGTGTGTGTGTATATATATATATATATATATATATATATATATACGGAGTTTCACTCTTTGTTACCCAGACTGGAGTGCAGTGGCACGATCTTGGCTTACTGCAACCTTGCCTTCTGGGTTCAAGCGATTCTCCTGCCTCAGCCTCCCAAGTAGCTGGGATTACAGGTGCCCACCACCATGCCCAGCTAATTTTTTGTATTTTTAGTAGAGATGGGGTTTCACCATATTGGGCAGGCTGGTCTCGAACTCCTGACCTCAGGTGATCCACCTGCCTCGGCCTCCCAAAGCGCTGGGATTACAGGCATGAGCCACCGCACCTGGCCAACTTTTTAATGAAATGAATGCCAGGAAGCTTCATTGCAAAACAAACATATTTGAAAGACTTTTCGGTAATATCTTTTGTCTAACAGTCAGGTGAACATTTGCTATATCATGTGGTATGGTGCAATACTGGAGATAGGTGTTCCACTGTACAAATCTTAGTCCAGACATATGACCATGGTGCATTTTCCAAGGAGTTTTACTGGGGGTTCAGCTCTTAACTATAGTTCCCAATAATTGTGTGGAGCCCATCATAAGACTTTCACTGGGGGAATGATTTAGTAAGTTATTTATTTAATTTACTAAGTATACGTGAGAGTCAGAATTAAAAATGCAAAGCAAAGATCCATTTTGGGTGCTGTGCTGAGGTAGAATCAGAGATCCAGTTAGAAAGATAGAAGCATGGCCGGGCATGGTGGCTCACACCTGTAGTCCCAGCTACTCTGGAGGCCAAGGCAGGAGAATTGCTTGAACTCGGGAGGCAGAGGTTGCAGTGAGGTGAGATCATGTCACTGCACTCCAGCCTGGGCGACACAGTGAGACTCTGTCAAGAAAGAAAGAAAGAAAGAGAGAGAGAGAGAGAGGGAGGGAGGGAGGGAGGGAAAGAAAGAAAGAGAAAGAAAAGAAAGGAAGGAAAAGGAAAGAAAGAAAGAAAGAAAAAGAAAGAAAGAAAGAAAGAAAAAGAAAGAGAAAGAAAGAAAGAAAGAAAAAGAAAGAGAAAGAAAGAAAGAAAGAAGGGAAGGAGGGAGGGAGGGAAGGAAGGAAGAAAGGAAAGGAGGGAGGGAGTGAGGGAGGGAGGGGATGTATTTCTTCCATTCATTCACTCTGTCAGGTCACCCAGTATAAGGAAAGGAACCCTTTCCAAATTTACACACATGTTATCTTAAATACTTAAAATATCCTAATACCCCCAAAACAACTTCATTTTATCCTTTTCCTAAAATCTTAGATTTTGCTTTTATAATAAATGAATGGAGTTGTCATCACTTTTACTTTTAAAAGCTGTTTTTTGGAAGTGAAGTATACACAGAGGGCTGTATTTTAGACAGAAGGGTAACGTGAGAATTCCATATAACTAAAGCATGGACAAGAAAAAAATATTCTAACTGTTGTATTTCCTTTCATCTTTTAGCAGAAGTCCAAGAACAAAATTATGAATAAGTTAATATATTAATATTTGCTATTAATAAAAATCAACTATCTACATTATATGAGACAAAGACGTGTTTAAAAGGCCAAGTAACTTATTGAAACTATTGTTATTATATACTATAGATAAAGGATACATGTTATTATAAAAACACAGGCAAGTTAGGTGCTTTCTAAAAAATATAGGCAGCTATGTTCCAATGTAATGGCTTTTGAATTAAATTGTTCTTTAAGTGCAGATACCCTTCGTGATTACTGAAAAGAAAAGGAGAAAAAATCTGAACCGTGTTTTGTCTATTTGTTATCTGGCCAAGCTACCATTGTAACTGGGTCCTTGCAGTTCATCTGAAACATAACAAGGTCTCCATAGGGAAAATGAAGCACGGGACCAGGGAAAAGTAAGGTAAACAATGGACTTTTTGCTTTTGTGACAATTTTTTTTCTTTTTTTGAAGCAGAGTCTCGCTCTGTTGCCCAGTCCGGAGTGCATTAGTGTGATCTTGGCTCACTGCAACCTTGGCCTCCCGGGTTCAAGTGATTCTCATGCCTCAGCCTCCCGAGTACCTGGGATTACAGGGGTGCATCACCATGCCCAGCCAATTTTTTTTTTTTTTAAGTAGAGATGGGGTTTCACCATGTTAGCCAGGCTGGTCTTGAACTCCTGGCCTCAGGTGATCCACCTGCCTCAGCCTCCCAAAGTGCTGGCATTACAGGCATGAGCCACTGCACCTGGTCTTGTGTGACAAGTTTAATAATTGGAATGTGAGTCATCTTATATTTGGACACTTTTGCCTTAAAGATTTAGCTTTAAGTTTACATTTGGAAGATTTCACGTTTGCATTTGTCACCAAACTCCAGAAATTTTGCTCTTAATTATCCATTATGGGGAACAACAGACTCTACCCCTTTCCGTGTTTCTGTTTGATTGTTCTGCATAACAAACTTACGATGATGAAATGATTTTAAAATATAAGGTCTACTACACATACAGAGCCAGGGAATTTGGCCCTGTAGTTTGTTTACCTCCTTGTCTGTATAGATTCTTTCAATAAATCAGGCATTTGTTTGAAAGCTCCAGTGTCAACAGCACTGTTCTAAGTATTTTAGACTGTTAGGGAGAACAGAGACATGCTCCCTCTCTTAGAGCAAATTTTTCAACAGTAAACTTTATAAAGCAAGAATATACTTAAATAGATGCTTTTTGCTTACTGGAGAACCCACTAACTACCAAATTTACGGTTGGTAACTTCATATGCACTAGAGAACCCCATGAGAATTCAGGCTTCCCAAAGTTTAAAAAGCTTCTTACTCACTTATGATTTTGCTTTCTTTTATTTTATCAGTTACAACAAGCCTCAGACTTTTACTAATGGTTATTGCTATTTTCTAACAAGGAGGGAATCTCTTCTCATTACCACAGTTGCAATTTGTATTTATGAGGACATAATGACAAGAACCATCTAAACATGTCTAGTAATCTGACGAGCCCAAACCCAAAGATTCTTAAGAAAATGCTTACTTTAATTCTAACATAAAAGTTAGAAATACGTCTTTTCTGAATTATTTGAATGCCTGCTAAAAGAATCAATGGATTAAAAAAAATCATTTGCTGCTTTCTTTGATTAATACATTTAAAATAATCAGTGATTTAAAAAAAAAAACCATGCTGTAATTGAGCTTCTATTTGAAAGTTTTGGAGAATTGTTAACTCTCAGATATCACATAGTGGGATATGCTTTAGTTTATGGGGAAGTTATATCCAAGAGTGATCATTACTTATTTCTGATTTCTAAACAACGTTTGCTACTATTTTTTTGAATTATGATGCAATAATTGACTTATGAAATACATTTTATCAACCTTTGTATAATATCAAGGCTGTTAACATTCTGAAAAAGAAAATGATATTAACAGTAATGATGCTTCTCAATTTCCTCCTTGTGTCCAAAGAGGTTGCTAACACGACATCCTCCTGAGAAGGAAGGAAGGACTTCTCATTCTGACTCAATGATTATTCACTTCTTTCTCTAAGCAATCCAGAGTCAGCTTTGAAAGGGGAGAATTCCTCTCTGGCCACAGCCCTGTGGAGCTGGGATGTTAGCCTGTTAAATTCATAGCTCATTTGTCCGTACCTTTCCCCACCTTCCAGGTGCAGGAATTCAATCTCCAGGCCTGGCAATAACTCGGAGGAACTAGTTCCAGGGCAGAAGAATCTCAGCTGGCACTAAAAGAAGTCACGTGGCTCCCATCCACATGGTGGCAGTCTTCGTGGTCACAAAGAGAATGGGGCTGTCCTCTTTTCCTCCACTCTTTTCTAGGACTGCTTTTCTCTTTCAGGATTGCCTCAGGTGATGATTTAAATCCAATTTATTTCACTAGTATGTGTCTGTCTTGGGTAGAGGACTTGGTTCGCCAGGCCTTGAGGCAGAATCTGTTAATCCTTCCTTGCCCCTGACTCATCCCCTCCAATCTTCGGGGGAAGCTCTGCTGGTTGCCATTGGCAAAAGAACTTGCTTGCATCACAATTAGTACTCTATAGCCAAGTCTTTGCCAATAGGGTTAAGGCAACAAAAAAGTGAACTCCAGAAACATCAAGGAGAGTACTAGTGGGTTTTTTGACAAATGGGATATAACTAGCTTAGAGACCTTGTCCCACCTCATTTATTTTATGTTCTCTATTATTAGAACAATTGTCCTTCATAAGTGCTTTTCCCTACCTGTTTTCCAAAAACTATCAGTGGATCATATTTGCTATGACATTAAATGTAACTGTGACTTGGCTTTTAAAGCCTTTCAAAATCCAGCTCCACCATGCCTTTCTGAATTCACTCCCTAAAGCTCCATAATCCTGAGTAAATTCTCATTTCAATTGGAATCATTTCCATAAATATTCATTGAGCACCTAGTTAATCCCAGACACTGTGCTATGTACTAGGAATAAATAAGATAAAGTCCCTGCCCTATAGGAGTTCAGGACATATCAGGAGAATTAACACGAATGTAGCTATAATATAATCATAATAACAACAATCATTAACTTTATTGAGCCCATTCGTATAGTCCAGGCACTGTTCTAAGCATTTCATATCAATGTCTTTAATCCTCACAACAAACCTATGAGGTGGTATCATCAGTATCCTCATTTTATAGCTGAACCTCGGAGAGGTTGTTTTCCAAGATCACACAGTTAATAAATGAGTAACTGAATCCAGACAATCTGGCTACAGAACCTACTTCCTTAACTACTATTATTATATAGATATTGTGAAGAGAGCTGTACTGGAAATGGAACAAAGGCTACAGGAACAGAAAGGATGCAATTCATTCAGCTTGGGGATATGGGAAATGGTGTCACAGAGACAATCTTGCTCTATTCCTTATTTATGTATACCCCTACCTCCTGGAAAGGAATCAGGACAGCTCACACTGGGAAAGGTATGCATTAAAGTAATGATAAAATTTAGAAATAAGGAGTCAGAACCAGGGACAATGTAAATATTGTAAGAAAATCAAGGCCAGAGGAAAAGTAAATTTCTTCTTAAAGGCATAGCTTAGTTGGCCAGGCGCGGTGGCTTATGTCTGTAATCCCAGCATTTTGGGAGGCTGAAGTGGGTGGATCATAAGGTCAGGAGTTCAAGATCAGCCTGGACAAGATGGTGAAATCCCCCTCTCTACTAAAAATACAAAAATTACCTGGGTGTAGTGGCGGGCGCCTGTAATCCCAGCTACTCGGGAGGCTGAGGCAGAGAATTGCATGAACCCAGGAGGCAGAGGTTGCAGGGAGTTGAGATCACGCCATTGCACTCCAGCCTGGGCAAAAAAAAAGAATAGCTTAGTTACACCATGCTTTAGCATCTAATTTTGCTATGAAGTTTCTGGTAGTCAAAGAGAAAAGCAAGTCAAGCTCAATTGCATGTTTACTGTCATAAAGGAAAAAGCAAGCCAGTTTATCACAGGAGAAAACAAGCCTTCCTTAGAAGTATGTTCTAAAATAAAATTTTCAAGAGGGATTACTGAGAACTGTAGTAGAAACCATGTCCCCTACAATGCTCCTGTAACAAAATAATAGAAAAATTTATATGGCAGTTTCTTAAAACATTTGTTGATAAAAGCCAAGGATATAGCATTAATGTAATTTAGCAAAGATGATTCCATTAAGGATACTACTGTCTGAATCAGAATTTTCTGGTGGTAGGATTTGGAGCTAAGTTTAGAAAAATGAGGATTTTTCTAGGTTTAGAAGCAGGGTGAAGTCATGCAAGGAGGAAAAACAATATGATGTCCAGTTTAGTGTGATTTCCCTGGTACCTATGTGTGTGGAGGGAGGAATGGAGAGAAAGTCGGTCGGTGAACAAACCTTTATTGAGTGCCTCCTCTGTGTCAGGTCCTGTGCAAGCTTCTGGTATATGAGAATGACTAGGACAAAGTCCCTACCCTCAAAGAGATTACATTCTAGTGTGTAGGTATAGTGAAGGGGTGGAAACTAGAATAATAAAGTTGGGAACAAATAAGTAAGTAATCTCACATGAGTGCTGATCATTATGATAAAGAAAACAGGGTAAAGTAAAGTACCTGGGGTGGAGGACTGCTTAAGCTGGGACCTTCAGGAGACAGCATTATAAATACCGGCTGAAGCGCTTTTTCAGACAGAAAAGGTAGCAAATTTTAAAGACAGAAAACAAGATGGATTTTCTTTTGAGAATAATGAAAGCCAGTGGAGGATTTTAAGCAGGGAGCTGACAATGTGATTTACTTTTTTTTTTTTTTTTTTTTTTTTTTTTGAGACAGAGTCTCGCTCTGTCACCCAGGCTGGAGTGCAGTGGTGCAATCTCGGTTCACTGCAACCTTCACCTCCTGGGTTCAAGTGATTCTCCTGCCTCAGCCTCCCAAGTAACTGGGTTTACCGATGCCTGCCACCACACCCAGCTAATTTTTTTTTTTTTTTGTATTTTAAGTAGAGACGGGATTTCACCATGTTGGCCAGGCTGGTCTCAAACTCCTGACCTCAGGTGATCCACCCGCCTCAGCCTCCCAAAGTGCTGGCATGAGCCACCACGTAAATTTTTAAAAGCTCACTTTGGCTGAGATGTGGAAGATGGAGCAGATGGATATTGAGAGAGAAAAATGGTGGCAGAAATGCCAGTTGGGAGGCTACTTGGAGAGTCCAGGGGATATGATGGCAGCTTGGACTAGGGTTGTACATATTTTGGAAATAAAACAAATGTGGGGTATGAATGAGAGATTTTTGTATCAGGAAAGAAAGAAGAGTACATGGATCAAGTTACAAGTAGGTTATTGGGTTTGGTGATAAGGAAATTGATTAGTTATCATTTGTGTCTATTTTTAACGTAATGCAGAAAGCAAGACTATCACCTAATAATGATGAAAAGAGTAGATGATAGAGATTTAATCAAGGATGATGCATAGTCGTGTTGCCGAAGCAAGTAGGTGAATGATGTGCCTTTTCTTTTCTTTCTTTTTTTTTTTTTTTTTTTTTTTTTTTTTTTTTTTTTGAGACAGAGTGTCGCTCTTTCGCCGAGGCCGGAGTGCGGTGGCGCTATCTCGGCTCACTGCAAGCTCCGCCTCCCGGGTTCACGCCATTCTCCTGCCTCAGCCTCCCGAGTGGCTGGGACTACAGGCGCCCGCCACCACGCCCGGCTAATTTTTTGTATTTTTAGTGGAGACGGGGTTTCACCGTGTTAGCCAGGATGGTCTCGATCTCCCGACCTGGTGGTGATCAGCCCGCCTCGGCCTCCCAAAGTGCTGGGATTACAGGCGTGAGCCACCACGCCAGGCCGCCTTTTTTTTTTTAAATAGGCACATTTAAACTTAAACAAGACATGGAAATGGGGGAGTAGGGAAATAAGTAGTTCTGTTTTGACCAAGTTAAGTTTGAAATGACTACTGGACATCCAAGTGGCAGTGGCAATAGAAGTCAGGAGCTCAGCTGAGAAGGCAAGAATAAACTGAAAATTAAGGGGAATCTAAAAGATTTTAAATATCTTAAATACAGAGAATATATTTTAAAAATATGCTAATAACATTTTCAAATGTACCTCTGTTTTCTTTTATCTTTGCAGACAAAGATTCTCTTTAAAACCCTGAGTCCATTCATTCATCTGGACAAAAAAGTGCAATAAATAAATACTTTCCCTGTTTCCTCTTTTTCCAAGATTCAGAGCATACATACAAAAGCCTTGAGACTGGAAAGATTATTTGGAAGATGGGCAGAAGAGCAGGTCACAAATAGACTAAGAAAGAGAAGCCAGGTTAACAGGAGGAATACCAGATAAGACGGAGGGCTTCCAGATTTATTGGTGTGATAAATGTAAAAACACTGTCACAGAGTCTGGGGAAGAAAGTCTTTCAAGAAGAAAGGAATAGTCAATCACGCAAAAATACTGCTGAGAGGGTGAGTAAAATAGGAAGCGAGCATTGACCATTGGCTTTGGAGAAATGTAAGTCACTGGTGATCTTGGCTAGTATTTTAGAGAAGTGGTAGGAAGAAAAGCCCAATTGGTGTGGGAGGAGTGAAAAATAAGAGGTGAAGAAGCGGAGACAGCTGGGAATACACGTCTTTTAGGTAGGTCTGTTGTGAAAAGAAATAGAGACATACGGTGGCAGCTGAAGGGACACGAGATCATGGAAGATCTTTTCTAATGATGGGTGATATTAAGGTATGTGTATATATAGATAGCAATGACCCAGTGAGTGGAAACTGATGACGTAATAGAAAAATTATATACCTTTAGAAGCGTGGTCCTTAGGAAGGGAGAGAGAACAGAACAGAGAATTCTATAGAAATTGAATGATGGAAAGAGGAGATGAGAGAAATTTAAGGAGATGTCAAGTAATCATCTTAAAGAGTAAAAAGGCAAATGTACTACAGCAAAGGAGGATTACCCAAGAGTGTTGCATGCTCATTTGATATTTGTGGATTTAAATAAAAAAACAATTTAAGGGGCTGGGCGCAGTGGCTCATGCTTGTAATCCCAGTCCTTTGGGAGGCCACCGAATGGATTACTTGAGGTCAGGAGTTCGAGACCAGCCTAGCCAACATGGTGAAACCCCATCTCTACTAAAAATACAAAAAATTAGCTGGGCACAGTGGTGCATGCCTGTAATCCCAGCTACTCATGGGGCTGAGGCAGGAGAATCACTTGAACCTGGGAGGCAGAGGTTGCAGTGAGTGGAGATCATACCACTGCACTCCAGCCTGGGTGACAGTGAGACTCCATCTCAAAAATAAATGAAAATAAGTAAATAAATAAAAAACAATTGAGGTGTTATGAAGGAGGGCTCAATGTCTTCTTTACTTCAGTCACTCATTTCCTAAACTCATATCTTGACTTCCCTACATCTATTCTACCTATGAAATTTAAACTCCAATATCCCACTCTCTAACCACAGTCTTTTATCATTCAAGTTTTCATCCACTTGGTACCAATATACCATGTATCTATTTATTGTCACAATGACCTTGGCATCTTCATTTCTCTTGGGCTATTGGGTCTCATTCAGGCTTTATTTCTCTTTATGTGTTGCTTAGATTCCATAGTTCATTACTTCAGTCATTTTCTCTGTAATATCTTAACTTTAATTTCCTTAACCTATTGTCCATTCGTTGTGCACATTCTACAGAATTCAAGATGAGCCAAGTGATCTGCCTTTTCTATTCTTACACCTGTGCTGTAGGGCGAAGCAAGGAGAAGAAAGACAAAATATATGAATGCTGCCACACACATCCATGGTTTGTCAATGCCCAGCCATCCTTGGTGTGCATTCTTAGTGAGTTTCTACTCCAATTCTTCCTGAGTGATTACATTTTCATCACATTTCTGAAGGTTTTGCCACTTCTGCCATCACAATTTGAAGGTAACATAGCCTTATTTATGATAGAGAAGACAGAAGTAATCAGAGGAGAACCTTTATAAACTGTCGTTCCCCTCCATCAACTTTACTCTCCTTCCCTGTTTCCTTTCTGCTTCAATAGAAGTGACAGCTCGAATCCCATTCTATTTTAATTTCCTCCTTGAATGTTTTGCCTCCCCTATATTGTCCCTGATGGTTTTGGTTGTGATAAACACCTAATTCAAACTAACGTAGGCAAATGAACCCCAAGGATAGGGCTGGCTTTAACCACAACTAGTTCCAAGAGTTCAAATTCGGTTTTCAGGACTTTGCCTTTTTCTTGTCCCCTCTGAGCTTTTCTTTCCTCCATCCCTCAGCACAAGGAAGGTCACCTCCAGGTGGGTGGTAAAGATTGCCACCAGCAATTCTAACTTTTGTTGTCTTTACAAATAATGACACCACATGAAATAAAATTTAATTTTCTTGGTAACTGAAACAAAAGTACCAAGAAGGACTCTGATTGCCAAACCTGAGTCACACATCCACCTCATCACCAAGAAAATGGTCAGCCACCGTGGGTCAAGTGCCCATGCCAGGATTCAGAGAGTGGAGAGGGAAGTGGGGACATGTGAGTGACAGCCTTACCAGGTGGGAAAGTAGCATTTCTTGAGCAAAAATATGCTCAACAGACAAAACCTTATCGTATTTACATTGCATATCCCTTCCTGGCCTTCCTAAGAGTTGAACTCATGAAGCAGCCCTTCTCATTCCCGTATCTTCAAACTCTTCTACTGACATTGCCATATGTTATATAATAATAATAATGCTTAACACAAATGCCTGGCACATAAGTGTTCAGTAAGTGTCAACAGTAGGAATAGTAATAATGATAATAACACCAACTGCTGTCCCAGCTTAAGCAAATTCTTAGGATCCTCCTCTGCCTTCCCTCTCCCTCCATCCCCCTGTGAAAGGAAAGTAAATCTCCAGACTCCAAAATCACCAAGCCCAGGGGAAAAGTCAAGCTGGGAACCGCATTGGGCAAACCTGCCTCCCATTCTGTTCCTGAATAAGACAGCTACAAAGATTAAAAAAAAGAAAAAAAGAAAAGCTACATACCTCCCTCACAATTCACCCACAAGGAAGTTCCTTCCGGACCAAAGACAGAACTCGAAGTCATCCCTCTCCTCACATGAGACAAATGCATATCTGATTGCTTCCTTTGCCCTATTGCTTGACTAAGCCAGATGAAGGCATAAGTGACTATTCCTGTAAATTGTGTATTCAGTGAAAACGCTAATCAGAAACTCAAAAGAATGTCTTTTATCTACCTATGCCCTGGAAGCCCACGCTCCACTTCAAATTGTCCCGCCTTTCCTGGTTGAACCAACGTGCATTTTACAAACATTAATGTTTCATGTCTCCCTAAAATGTATAAAATCAAGCTGTGCCCTGACCACCTTGAACCCATGTCATCAGGACCTCCTGATGCCTCCACAGGCATGTCCTTAACCTTGGCAAAATAAACCTTCGGCAAAATAAACCGTCAAAATTGTCTGAGACTTGTCTCAGATACCTGGAGTTCACACCCATCTTCCCTGCTAATCATCTGTATTGGTGTATTAATGCTGCTATAACAAAATACCACAAAATGAGTAATTTATAAACAACAGAAATGTATTTCTCACGGTTCTGGAGGCTGGTAAGTCCAAGATTAAGGCACTGGCAGGTTTGACGTCCAATGAGGGCCTGATTTTTACTTCCAAGAAGGTGCCTTGTTGTTGTGTCCTCTGGAGGGGACAAACATTGTGTTCTCAAGTGGTGGCAGGGATGGAAGGCAAAAAAAGGGGGCCAAACTCAGGCCCTTTTATAACAGTGCTAACCCAACCCATGAGGGTGAAGCCCTCATGGCCTAATCACTTTCTAGGGGGCCCCTCCTCTTAATACTACTGTACTGGGGATTAAGTTTCAACATGAATTTGAGAAGGGACACAAGTATTGAAACCATAGCAGCATAACTATGTCTGTCCTTACCCCACATCCACTTCCTCAACTTACTACAGTCTGTCTTGCCCCTGTACCACTCCCCTGACACATCACCAATAGACTTCACCATCCCAAGTCAGATAGATACTTTCCCAATTTGATTTCACTGAACACCTTCAGTTTTTGATACTATTGACAATTATATTCTTGTGACTTTCCTCCCTTCCTTTTGTAACTCTTTTCAAACAGCTTTCCTCCTTAGCATTATTCTTGTCTACCTTAATGGCTACTTCCTGATTTCCACCGTGAATATGACTCTAATGATTTCCAACATCAGCCCCGTCTCTTTACTGAGATGGAGTTCTCTGTAATACAACTTCCTATTGAAGAGTTCCATTTGGATGTCCCACAGGCACCTAAAGCAAAGCATTTAAAAAACTGAATTTATCATTTCCCACAGCCTATAACAAAAAATAAGTTCCCTTAATTATATTTTCTAATTTTATTGAATGGCTCTTTAAACACCTATAACTGCTAAAGCTGCAGGATTGGGAGTTATCCTATATTTTTCTCTCCCTCCCAATATCCAGAATCAAATTTAGTAAATGCTTTCTTCTAAAAATCAAATCTACTCACTTCAAATGCCACTTCTCTAATTCAGCCCATGTCATCTCTTGCCTGCATTATTGTCAATGATCCATAACCAAATCCTCTACCTCTCCTGCAAATCACTCACCGTATCTTTACTAACGCAATTTTTTTCATTAAAAGCAAATCTGGTCACATTGTTCTTTAGTGGCTTCCTATGGCATCAGCCAGCTCTAGTCTTCTTGCATAGGAGACCGAAAGTTCTGGCTGGCCAAATTTAAGGGACAGTTTATTTGCCTGTAGCCTCTAGAACAAAGACAATCGTGTCTTTAACCTCTTCACTTTCCCAGTGCCCAAGAGAACCTCATAAACTTGACATGAACAGGCTTAGCAATAAGCCATATTCATGAATAGTCAGGGAAAGTTACAGCTCTTTCTAAAGAGGTGTGAGGGGTCTCAGTAATTTAGGGGAGGAAAGTCTTTACCTTCTGGTATTTACATCTTTATATAATCCCCTCCCCTTGAGTATGGGGAATCACTTCTGAATTAGTTATAAATCGACTGTAGCTCTGACTTAGGTACACTCTCTTGGGTCCTCATTCTGGGGGAAGCCAGCTGCCAGGTCCTGAGGCAGTCCTGTGGAGAAGGCCACGCAACTGAGCTTGGATATAGATTCTCCCATAGCTTTGAGATGACTGCAGCCCTGGCCAGCATCTTGACTGTAGCCTGTAAGAGATCTTAAACCAGAACCACTCTGCTAAGCCACTCTCAGGTTCCTGACCCACAGAAACTGTAAGATAAGAAATGCTTGTATTTCCAACTATTATATTTTGGAGTACTTTATTATGCAGTGGTAGATAATTAATGCAAAGTCTAAGGCGGAGTGCATCTCACTGCAAAAATACTGAAAGAGAAGAAAATTTAATACAAATAAGAATCTCAAATAGATGCAATTAGATTTTTTTAAAAGATTCACTGTAAGTACAAATTTGGATTTAAAAGTTCACCAGAAACCAAAAACTTATGGTTGTGGTAAGAACTAAATTGATGGCACAAGACTGAAAGGGATAAATAATTCTCAACATACAACACAGAGTAAAAACAAACAAAAATTACAAATCATGAGGGAAATTGTAAAAGACTTGGAAGGCAAACCTAAGAAACCTATTATGCAAATGAAATTTTCAGGAACCAACAGAACAAATAGAGAAGTAACAATAAAGGAAAACATAAGAAAAAAATGTTCTCAAGTATAAAAATACAAAAAGTTATATTGAATGGGAGCAGAGTCTCAAGTAGGATTGAGGGGGAAAGATACGTAAAAGATTTCTGAACTTTGTTGATTTTAAAAGCATTGTAAAAACTTCTGGCCATAAAGAGCAGAATACTCTAAAGAAAAGTGGATTCAACTTATCCTCTGTAGTATCAGCAGCTAATAGATAGTGAGCAATCATTTTAGGCTACCAAGGGAACAGTGCTTAATCCAAAAGTCCTATGCATGGTGAAGACATAATTCTTGACATTTACACATTTTCGAGCTCTCAGAAAGCATACCGTCCACATATCCTATCAAAAGAAAGCACTTTAGGAAGTAACCTAACCACAAAGACACAAAAAAATCAGAATAAAAGATCTTAAATCAGAAAATAGAGAAGCAAAAGAGTATAAGAAATACTGGTGAGAACTGAATTTTGTAGTACCTGTGGCTACATCAAAAGAAATGACTGTAAAATTTCTTGATGTTAAATATACGTATTAGGAGAGTAAGAAGAGGAGACTTCCAGTTTCCAGTTGGGCATGTAAGTAGTATAGAAGTCATCACTCCATCACAACAAGTACAAAGCCAAGCAAACTGGAAAACCAACAACTTTTCTTAGATTCATTAGAAAAGTGAGCTCTCAGGGGCAAACCACTCTCCTCAAAATTGGAGAGACAGACAGGCTAGATACAGAGAGTCACAACTTAGTGAAGCAGAAACCCATGAGCAGAAACCCTCACTGGAACCAGTACGGGGGTCGAAAAACCTGAACTGTAATTTATGAATTATAGGAAGCTTAATGTGGACAAGTCTGAGAGTTAGAAACTGCAGGGGACCCAGCCATGGGAAGGCTTCTCACACTTCTGTGTGTTTTACATCAGGAGCTCTGTCAGGTTCTCAGAGTGAAGTCCAAAGAAAAATCCTTCATGCTTCCATTAGGAAGTGAGGGGAGGTCGCCATTTTGAAATCCAACAAAGCATTGTTGTTAGCAAGGCCTCCTGCCCTCAAGAGAAGCTGTTTTACCAGAGTCCAGCCTAATGATAGCACTGCAAGGGGAAATCAATAAATTCATACTTATAGTTGAAGATTTTGACGTTCTTCAATCATAAATGGACAGATCCAGCAGACAGAACATCAGTAAGGACATAGTCAAACTCAACAGCATAATCAATCACCTGGATATAATTGACATCTATCAACTACTTTATCCAACAAGAGCAGAGTACACATTCCTCTCAGGCTCACATAGAACATCCACTAATGTAAACCACATACTGGGCTATAAAACACAAATTATCAATGTAAAAGCATAAATCTTACAATGTATTCTACTTCTGACCACAGTGGAATTAAACTGAAAATCAGTAACAGAAAGATAGCTGAAAAATTTCAAAATACTTAGAAATTAAACAACATACTTCTAAATAACACATGAGTCAAGGACAAATTCTCAAGAAAAAATTTAAAATACTTCTAACTAAATGAAAATGAAATACAACTTACCAAAATTTGTGGGGTACAGTGAAAGCAGTGCTTAGAGCGAAATTTATGGCCTTGAATGCATATATTAGAAAAAATGAAAGTTTAAAATTAATGATCTAAGCTTTCGCCTTAGGATATTAACAAAAGAAGATATAAAGGTAAATAAGCATATTAAAAGATATTAAACATCATATGTTATTAGGAAATTGCAAATTAAAACAAGTTACCACTACATTGAAAACTATGTCCACCAAAAAACCTGCAGATGAATGTTTATAGCAGCTTTATTTATAATTGCTAAAAGTTGGAAGCAAAAATAGGACCTTCAGTAGGTGAATGGATAAATACACATTGGTACATCCACACAATGAAATATTACTCGGCAGTGAAAAGAAGTGAGCTATTAAGCCGTGAAAAGACATGGAGGAAACTTAAATACATATTGCTAAGTAAAAGGTGTCAGTCTGGAAAGGGTATGTACTGTATGAATCCAACTATATGACATTCTTGAAAAGAAAAAACTGTGGAAACAGTACTATAAACGGATCAGTGGTTTCCATGGGTTAAAGGTGATAGAGGGGCCGGGCGCGGTGGCTCACGCCTGTAATCCCAGCACTTTGGGAGGTCGAGGTGGGCGGATCGCGAGGTCAGGAGATAGAGACCATCCTGGCTAACATGGTGAAACCCCATCTCTACTAAAAACACAAAAAATTAGCCAGGCGTGGTGGCAGGCGCCTGTAGTCCCAGCTACTCAGGAGGCTGAGGCAGGAGAACGGCGTGAACCTGGAAGGCAGAGGTTGCAGGGAGCCGAGATTGCGCCACTGCACTCCAGCCTGGGCGACAGAGCGAGACTCCATCTCAAAAAAAAAAAAAAAAAAAAAAAAAAAAAAAAAAAAAAAAAGAGGGATAAATAAGCAGAATACGAGGGATTTTTAGGAAGTGAAACCCCTCTGTATGATGTTATAATGGCGGATGCATGCCATTGTTAATTTGTCACAACCCATACAATGTCTTTAATACGATACCAAGAGTGAACACTACTGTAAACTACAAACTTTGGGTGAGAGTGATGTGTCCATGTAGGCTCATTGATTGTAACATAACGACCACTCTTGTGCTGGATTTTGATAGTCAGGCAGGCTATGCATCCCTGAGGGCAGGGTTTCCATAGGAAATCTCCGTACCTTCTGCTCAATTTTGCTGTGGATCTACAAATCACTCTAAAAAATAAAATCTATTTTAAAAATGAGTCCCAAGCCATGAAAAGATAAAGAGGGATCTTAAATACATGTGAATTACTAAGTGAAACAAGCCAATCTGAAAAGGCTACATACTGTATAATTGCAAGTATATGGTCCTCTGGAAAAGGCAAAACTATGGAAATAGTAAAAAGATCAGTGGTTTCCAGGAGTTGTCAGGGGGATGGAGGGATGAACAGGCAGAGCATGGATTTTTAGAGCAATGAAAATATTCTGTATGATACTTTAGTGGTCAATACATGTCATTACACATTTGTCAAAACCCGTAAAATATACAACACCAAGAATAAACTTTAAAGTAAACAATGAACTTTGGGTAATAAGAAAAACACAGACTAAAGAAACAAACAAACAAGCAAACAAAACTATCTTTTATCTAATAAAACTCTTGGCTGGGTGTGGGAGCTCACGCCTGTAATCCTAGCACTTTGGGAGGCCAAGGTAGGCAGATCATTTGAGGTCAGGGGTTTGAGACCAGCCTGGCCAACATGGTGAAACCCCATCTCTACTAAAAATGCAAAAATTAGCTGGTCATGGTGGCACATGCCTGTAATCCCAGCTTCTGGGGAAGCTGAGGCAGGAGAATTGCTTGAACCCAGGAGACAGAGGTTGCAGTGAGCCAAGATGGCACCAGTTGGGTGACAGAGTGAGACTCCATTAAAAACAAAAAAAAAGACTCTGAAAAAATCCCGGAATGGGGGTGGGTAGATAGGGGTAGTGTGGTGCCTCAGTCTGTTCTCACACTGCTAATAAAGACATACCCAAGACTGGGTAATTTAGGTTTAATTGACTCACAGTTCCATATGGCTGGGGAGGCCTCACAATCATGGTGGAAGGCAAATGAAGGGCAAAGTCACATCTTACATGGCAGCAGGCAGAGAGAGCTTATGTAGGGGAATTCGCCTTTATACAACCATCAGATCTTGTGAGACTTATTCACTATCATGAGAACAGCAAGGGAAAGACCCACCCCCGTGATTCAATTACCTCCCACTGGGTCCCTCCCATGACACATGGGAATTATGGGAGCTACAATTCAAGATGAGATTTGGGTGGATGGGGACACAGCCAACCATATCAGCTGGGTGCAGCAGAGAGAGCTAGAAGTTGAGAATACGAACATCCAAAGGTCTTGTATTGATGTAGGGGAAATGGCACTGCAGATGAGTAAAACATATTGGCAAAAGAGCACAGTTAATATTTATTATTAGTTTTTATGCTAGTAGTAAGTTTGAGGTTTACACATAGATTCAAGATGATAACATAACCACTATGGTTGATGAGGTGTGATAGAAATTATAACTGGAGGAAGGCAGAAGGGAATAAAAAGAAAAAATATCAAACTAGCAAAAATAAGGAAAACAGGCAAGAGGAAACAACTCTAAACTTTAGGTAATAAACATTAAATATAATCAAACTGAACTTGTTTCACCAAAAAGTGTGAATGGGGTAAATTCTCTATTAAAACATGAAGTGTCACATTAGGAAGGAACAGAAACAAAATCTAGTTATATATTGTTTGCAAGAGTCAGAAAAAACTAAAGGGATGGGTGAGATTTCTATTTCTGAAATTTATGATGGACTGGATTCCTGGAAAAACCCTCCTGATGAAAATAACAACAAACATGTTTTTATATGAATCTCACAATTTGAAAATAAGAATTCCACAGAGGCCTAAAGCAAGAGGAAAACAACAGCCTTAGGCAGTGGGGCTGAACCCTGGAGAGCTTAAAGAGCCATCTGAGGGCTCCTGCAGGCCAATAACCCCAGAGCCTACCTGAGATCAGAAGTCCTAAAGGAGATTCCTGTATAAAGCAGGGGCCAGGGACCTTAAAAGGCTACATTCTCCGTGTAATGGTGAAGAATAAACCTATTATGCAGTACGCAAGAGGAAGGAGCTTGCCTCTCTTGATCTTGATTCTCATTGGAAGCAAACAAACAAACAAAATCTTACTGGTAATTCACAACTGCAAGCCAGCCTTCCACGGTTTGAGACCTGAATTCATGGTCTCCAATATGCTGAAATGAAATAAGAGTAAGCCTGAAATTCTACATCCATTGATGACTGCAGGGTGAGATTCCACTGAGAACCATACGATTGTCAACTTTAATGATGTAAGAGTTCTAGGCCGGGCACGGTGGCTCATGCTTGTAATTCTAGTACTTTGGGAGGCCAAGGCAGGTGGATCGCGAGGTCAGGAGATAGAGACCATCCTGGCTAACATGGTGAAACCCCATCTCTACTAAAAATACAAAAAATTAGCCAGATGTGGTGGCGGGCGCCTGTAGTCCCAGCTACTCGGGAGGCTGAGGCAGGAGAATGGCGTGAACCCGGAAGGCGGAGGTTGCAGTGAGCCGAGATCGCGCCACTGCATTCCAGCCTGGGCGACAGAGCGAGACTCTGTCTCAAAAAAAAAAAAAAGAAAAGAGTTATAAAACTTAGACAACCCTGGGAAGAGAAAGACTCCAAATTAACAAAGATTAAGATTCTGCTCCCTGGTAGAAAGGAGGCTTGGTATGGAAATTCAGTTGACTTATTTTTAAAATCATTATATTTCTTACATGCCTGAGTTGTGGATTCAGATTTATATCTGCTGCTTTATTTAAAAAGGAAGACTAAAAATACATTAAGTATGCCCCTTGAGACTGTTGGAAAAAATACACTGAAAATAAACATTAAGATAGTACGTATAGGAAATTAAAAAGATAAAGGGCAGAACTGATTAAAAATAAAGAAAACAAAAATAGTAAAAGGGGTAATAGAACCAAAATCTCTTTTGTCTGCATAAATAGATAATTCCCATTACATCTCATTAATGAAAAATGTGAAAAAGCAAATACAAACATATCAATATTGAGAAAGAGAAAAGATACGCCCACAAATTCAAATAAGATTAGAAACATTATGAGAAACTATCAGCCGGGTGTGGTGGCTCACACCTGTAATCGCAGTACTTTGGGAGGCCGAGGTGGGTGGATCACTTGAGGTAAGGAGTTCGAGACCAGCCTGACCAACATGGTGAAACCCCATCTCCACTAAAAACACAAAAATTAGCCAGGCGTGGGGGCGCATGCCTGTAATCCCAGCTACTCGGGAAGCTGAGGCAGGAGAATCCCTTGAACCTGGGAGGCGGAGGCTGCAGTGAGCCAAGATCGTGCCACTGTACTCCAGCCAGGGCAACAGAGTGAGACTCCATCTCAAAAAGAAAAGAAAAACTGTGAGAAACTATTACATACAACTCTCCAGAAATATAAATAGAAACCAATAAGAAATGGAACATTTTGTAAGAATAAACAAATTAATAAATTTTCTCAAAAGGACACAGAAAAGTTGAACAAATAACTGAAGAAAAATGATGGCACCTAATTCGGTTAGTTTTGCAATAATAATTTCTACATTGTTTGAACTCTTTTCAGCTCATAAAAAAGAAAGCTCCATGGGCTGCCATGATGGCTCATACCTGTAATCCCAACATTTTGGGAGGCTGAGGCGGGAGGATCCCTTGAATCTAGGAGTTCAAGACCAGCCTGGCCATCATAGGGAGACCTTGCCTCTATAAAAATTTGAAAATTTACTGGGCATGGTGGTTTATGACTGGTAATTTCAGTTACTCGGGAGGCTGAGGCAGACGGTTGGCTTTGAGCCTGGGAGTTTGAGGCTGCAGTGAGCTATGATCATACCATTGCACTTCAGCCTGAATGACAGAGTGAGACTCTGTCTCAAAAAAAGAAAAGAAAAGAAAAAAGTAAGAAAGCTCTCAATTCATTTTAAAAGCCAACAATTCTAATATCAAAACCTGACAAATAGAGAAAAAAAAACCTAACATAACTTAAATTTACTCAAGGATATACATGTAAAGATTATAAATAAAATATTAGACAAGCAAACCCTATAGTACATTAAAATAAGAAAACATTATGATGAGAAAAAGTTTATTCCAGGGTGTTAATATTAGGAAATTATTGGCAAAAAATGTATGACATCAACAAATTACATCAACAGAAATAATATTGACATGGTCTAAAAACGGTTTTAATAAAATCCAGTGGTAATTTCAAATAAAAACTCTAAGTAAAGTAGGAACAAAAGAAAAATATATAAAAGTGATACAGATTAACAAAAAAGAAGAGCACACATCCTATAGAAGGGTAACATATTAAAGCCATTAAAATTAAAATGAAAATTAAGAAATGTTTTCTTCACTTGACTTCCAGGAAGTGGTGTACTTTGCTCTGAGTCCACTGGTCTGCCTTTCTGTTTTTTGTTTTGTTTTGTTTTTGAGACAGAGTCTCACTCTGTCGCCCAGGCTGGAGTGCAGTGGTGTGATCTTGGCTCACTGCAACCTCTGCCTGGTGAGTTCAAGCGATTCTCCTGCCTCAGCCTCCCGAGTAGCTGGAATTACAGGCATGCGCCACTACACCTGGCTAATTTTTGTATTTTTAATAGAGAAGCGGTTTCACCATGTTGGCCAGGCTGGTCTCCACCTCTTAACCTCAAGTGACCCGCCCACCTCGGCCTCCCAAAGTGTTGGGGTTACAGGCGTGAGCCACCTGGCCCGGCCCCCACTGGCCTGCCTTTCTTAATCATCTTTACTGGTTCCTTCATTTCTCCCTGGTATTCTTAACACTGGAGGTCATTTGGGCTCAGCCCTTGACCTTGCTTCTTCTCTCTCTGTGTATTTACTTGATACAGTACTCACAGTAGTCTCACAGCTTTACATACCACCTGTTTGCTCTTTCCTGCCACATTTACATCTCCAGCCTAGACCTAATCCTTGAGCTCCAAGCTGTGTTGATGTCCTCCTGCCCATGGAAACCACTGCTTGGATGCCTAATATTGACACATCTCACACACCGGACCCCTGATCTTTTCCTCCTTCCAAGCCTGCTCTTCACACAGTCTTTCCCGTTTATTTTGTTTGTTTATTTGTTTGTTTGTTTTTGAGACCCAGACTGGAGTGCAGTGGCACAATCTCAGCTCACTGTAATCTCCGCCTGCCGGGTTCAAGCGATTCCCCTGCCTCAGCCTCCAGAGTAGCTGGGACTACAGGCTCTCACCACCAAGCCCAGATAATTTTTTGTATTTTAGTAGAGACGGTGTTTCACCATGTTGGCCAGGATGGTCTCGATCTCCTGACCTCGTGATCTGCCTACCTCAGCCTCCCAAGGTGCTGGAATTACAGGCGTGAGCCATCGTGCCCGGCCTCTTTCCCATCTTAGTAAATGGCAGTTCATCCTTCTGGTTGCTGTGACCCAAAGCCTTAGAGTCACGCTGACTCTTCACTTCTATATTTGCCCTCTTAGAGGCGAATCTCAACACAGCAGACAGAGTGATTCATGCAAGATATGAGTCAAAACCCTTCAATGGCTACACATCACTTGGACTAAAAGCCATTTCCTTTTAATGGCCTACGTACTCCTGAATAATCTGGTCTTCGGTGGACAGAGCCCTCTTACGTCCTTGACTTCATCTACTCCTCCTTCATTCTGCATCTTCTACTCTGCTGCAGCCATGCTGGCCTTCCTTCCCCAGGGCCTTTGCACTGCCCATTCTTCCTGTCTGGCTTGTTCTATTGCTCTTTTTCCAATCCCTTGAGTTAAACTTGTACTTTCTAACATTTAAAAACTTTCTGTTAAATATATTTAAAGTTATAATTTTATGTAATATTACTTTTTATACGGTTCCACATATTTTGACATAAATGTTATCATTATCCTTTAACTATAAGCATCTATTAATTTACTTGATTTCCCCTTAAAACCAAGACTTAACTTAATAAGGTGTTCATCTTCACACATAGAGGATTTTTAAAATTTTTTATTTCTGTAGGTTTTTGGGGAACAGGTGGTGTTTGGTTACAAGAGTAAGTTCTTTAGTGGTGATTTGTGAGATTTTGGTGCACCCATACCCCGGACAGTATACACTGAACCCAGTTTGTAGTCTTTTATCCCTCACCCCCTTCCCACCCTCTCCCTTGAGTCCCCAAAGTCCATTGTGTCCTTCTTAGGCCTTTGCATCCTCATAGCTTAGCTCCCACTTATCAGTGAGAACATAGGATATCCAACATAGGGGATTTTTAAAAAAAGTTATACCTTTGTGAATAATTTCTAATTTTACTGAGTAAACTACAATTTCTACTTTAATAAATTACAAGTTGCAAGTTCTCTAGGGAGACTTTTTTTTTTTTTTTCCTCTCCAGAGCCTCAGCAGAAACCATGCATGTCCTTGATCTCCTCCTGGGTGAATTCGGCCCTCCCCAAGCCTGGCTTGTGTGAGGGAGCTCACTTATTCCTCCAGCCTCTGCCCCCAAGGCAGCTGTGGCAACAGGCAAAACCGCTCTGGTTTTCAGCACCCCTTTAATTCTTAGCACCTGATTACTTTCCCCTTTTATTCCTGCAAGCTCAGCTCAGCCTTGAAAGGGATGTTTGTAATATACCAAACAGCACTGTAAAGGCCTTGAAGTGGGAGGATTTTCAGGTAATCCTGTCTTCTGTGTTGCGTATAACTGGAAGAAATTCCAACTACACAGATGGGCATAAAAGAAAAGTCTACTCCTGCCCAGGGCAGTCATCCCAGTCTCCAGCGCTAACCAGTGGGAATAGTGTGGTCTTTTTCCCATCAGCCTTTTCCTTCATATTTTGCAGACCTGTGTGTTTCAGGGAGTGGTAATAGAAAGACAAGATCCAGTCCCAGCTCTGCCACAAAAGACCTATGTGACTTTGAGAAAATTCACTGACTTCTGTAGGTCTAGTTTTTTCCCTCAAGGGTCATGAATAATAAGATGTATTAGTATTAGTAAGCTTATTTTTTCTTATATAGTCTGTTTTCTTGTTTTTGTTTTTTTTTTTTTGGCTTCTGTACTTATTTCAGAAAGTAGATTGTGGTTAGTAACGTACAACTTTCCTGGAATTAAGAAAGAAGAAAATATGAGGATTCAGACTATATCTAAGGTCTTATTTTATTTAGCACTAAAAGTCCTCTATGCTTATCTACACGAACAACCCTAATAACCTGCACAGGTACTTCCCAAACCTGCCTATGCATCAGGATCACCTTCAAACACTTGATAAAAATGCAGGTTTGTGTTCAAAATACAGTCCATTTGTTTTGAAAAAAAGAGCCCTTGAGGACTTTGACATGCAGCCAGCTGAGTGCTGAGCAAAGCTCTGGCTTTGGGGAGTGTGGCCTTGACAATTGCACAGGGGACTGCGCAAGGGCATTGTTTGTGTCACTACTGAAGCCATTTTGCACTTGGATTGTGAAGTCCCCACACTGACCTTGGCCAAGAACCTTTCCCGCCCCTGGCCTCTGCTGCTGCTTCTACAAAAGGAAGGGTTGGATTTTCTTCCAACTTGGACATTCTACTAGTTCATCATCCAGTGCTCCCTTGTACTCAAACCTGTCCTATTTAGTAGAACGTTTTTGCCTAGGGGTTGTCCTCTGCAGAATTGTGAGGTGACACTGTCTTTTACACCCTGAGTTCCCAGGGCATGGTTCTAATAGTGTCTTTTCTTAATAAAAGTAAACGAAATCACTGATATCCATAAGTTACTTTTCTCCTACTGTGAACATATTTAATTTTTCCTTTGAGAAGTCTCTGATTTCCAAATCAATTCTGAACCCTTCCTGCCTAGGAAGAAAATATTTGGCTATCACATTTATTTTAAGGGGAGTGGTCCACCCTGCCTAGGGATGTTCATATTTTCAAAGAGGCCCTTAGGCATGGACAATATTTAAGCCGATGAAATAAATTACTGGCAAAATTAAATATCTGCTTGGCTGATCTATGGGATGTGGAGGAGCTCTGATGTGTTGCAACACATACTCCTCAAGTGACCACCCATATTCCCTGCGGATAAGGAAAATTCTATTTGTATATTAATCTTGCGTCACTAACTAGTTCATTCAGATATTCAAGCTACTTTGAGTGAGCCAGAGTCCCCTCTCCAGGGAGCTCACACTTTAAGGGAAAGACAGATATTTACAGTATAAGTGAACCTGAGAGGCAGGATCAAAATGTGGAGAAGAGGTGGAGACACCACACAGAAGCCGACCTTTGATTTTCTCTTGAAGGGCGTGGAGGAAGGTGTCAGGTAAAGAGAGTTAAGGGGAGGCAGGGAACTATTAGAGCTTAACAGAGGTGCCCAGTTTTAGCAGAAGGATGGGCTGTCACGTTTGAGAAGATGTCAGTTGGGTGTTCCCCAAGAGACTGTCTACCCTGAGTGTTCAGAGGTTCGATGTCTTTTCAGGGAGTCTTTCTTCTAGTAGTCTCTTTTCTTAATAAAGGTAAACGAAAACACTTATATCCGTATGTTACTTTTCTCCTACTGTGAACAGATTTAATTATTCCTTTGAGAAGTCTCTGATTCCCAAATCAGTAAATAATTAGTGATCTGATTGAGCACTGTTTTGAGACTTATTTGCTACTTCTTAGACTACGAAATGAGAGAGGCTCAATTTCCTAACACTTACAAACCTTAGGGAAAGGACCAAGTTAATTCTGGCAAGGACCTCACTATATTACAAGTGATTACTGAGGAAAGGCAAAGATCTGAAGAATAGTGATGTCTCTCCAATCGGCATAGTCACGATGCACTTTTTTGGAGGGCTAGGGAGGGAATGCATGGATGTGGGGAGACTGGGCATCTGGTCATAGCCAATGTTTGGACACTGGGTTAGGAAAACTAGTCCATTTCTGCAACTTGGCCCATTTTACAGAAGAGCAAAATGACTCAGAAACATGAAAGCTCATGTAAATATGACCTGTTTTCCCATTACATCACACACACTGGACGGTAGAGTAATACAAAGGGTCTTTGCAGCTCTGTACTAGATGCTAAGAGAATGCATTCTATGGAACTTCAGAAAATACAGACTCCCAGATCCTATTCAGACTTAACCAACACAAACATTCAGAAGTGGGATCGAGGAATGTTTTCCTGTTTTAAGCTAGGGTGATTCTAATGAGTATCTCTGATTAAGAACCACTCTATTGAGTAAACGGACAACCTACAGAATGGGAGAAAATTTTTGCAGACTATGCATCTGACAAAGGTCTAATATCCAGTATCTATAAGGAATTTAAATTTACAAGAAAAAAATCAACAACCCCATCAAAAAGTGGGCAAAGGACATGAACAGACACTTCTCAGAAGAAGACATACACATGGTTAACAGTTATGTGAAAAAAAAGCTCAACATCACTGATCATTAGAGAAATGCAAATCAAAACCACTTTGAGACACCATCTCACACCAGTCAGAGTGGCCATTATTAAAAAGTCAAGCAATAACAGATGTTGGCAAGCTTGTGGAGAAAAAGGAGTGCTTTACATTGTTGGTAGGTTTGTAAATTAGTTCAACCATTGTGGAAGACAGTGTGGCAATTCCCCAAAGACCTAAAGACAGAAATACTATTCAATCCAACAATCCCATTATTGGGTACATACCCAACAGAATATAAATCATTCTATTATAAAGACACACACATGTGTATGTTTATTGCAGCACTATTCACAATACCAAAGACATGGAATCAACTTAAATGTCCACCAATGATAGACTAGATAAAGAAAATATGATACATATACACCATGGAATACTATGCAGCCATAAAAAAGAATGAGATCATGTCCTTTGCAGAAACATGGATGGAGCCAGAGGCCGTTATCCTTAGCAAACTAATGCAGGAACAGGAAACCAAATACCACAATGTTCTCACTTATAAGGGGGAGCTGAATGATGAGAGCACATCAACACACAGAAAGGAGCAATACACACTGGGACCTATCAAAGGGAGAAGAGTGGGAGGAGGGATAGGATCAGAAAAAAGAACTAACGGATACCAGGCTTAATACCTGGGTGATTAAATAATCTATACAACAAACCAACAAGCATGACACATGTTTACCTAGGTAACAAACCTGCATATCCTGCCCATGAAGTCCTGAACTTAAAATAATTTTTTTTTTTTTTTAAAAATCACCGTATCATCAAATGCTCTATTTATACTTAAATTGTTTGGTTTACTTGGTTCATTGATTTGTTTTCCCCCCTTTAGTCAGCCCAGTTTCTGTTAACACAGACTATCTGAAACCACTAACATTTGGAGTTTTGCCAGGCTTATTCTCAATGCATGCATTTGGCAAATTCATTCTTATTTATTCAGGACTGCAGTACTTAAGAAGGTTGTGTTCACCAATTTCCTGCATGGCCTCAATTGAGTCTTGTCTGTAAAAGGATCATATGACAGCGCTGTTGGATTCCAGGATAAAAACCCGGGCATGCATCTGTGTCCTTGAACAAACTGAGAAAGCGGGTCTCCTTTCCGACTGTAGCCATCAGAGGACTTCTGTGTATTCCCGGAGCCGGTGGCTTCCAGAGCCTCCAGAAGCCTCCAGTGCCGCCTGCTGGAAGAACATTTTATTTCATGCAACTTTACTAGGTTGAATGCGGTGAACCCTGGAAACTTGGAAATTCCCATAAAAAGGCAAAGGCTGTAAGCCACCCAATTCATATTCTCTTAATGTCAGCAAATAGAGGCCCACCCTAAAGGGAGATCCTGCAAAAAGGAGAGAGGGAGGAGAGGGCTGGAGAGAGGGAAGCAGGAAGAAAGGAAAAATCAGTTGCTGCTCTTTGGCTAGGCAGTCACCTGGTTAGGTGCCCTACATACTCTATCTCTCAGCCAATGCACAGCTGGGCAGCTTTATGGGATGCATAGAAATAACAACATCAATATCATATGGAAAACATATGCCCTAAAACAACAAAAGCAAGATATTAGAACCCATGGACCTGATCCACAATGAATAAATATTAGATTGTATGCCAACATCGGCTCTAAGCCAATCAAAACAGCTCTCAACTCAATAAGTCTTGCATAAAATAACTACAAGTAGGTTATAGGACCCTAGGAACTACTCCAGCTAGAAGCAAAAATGAAGGGCTCCGGCAAGTTTTGACAAGGAAGATAGAAAGACACTATTTCAGGAGGGTGGCCTGGTAACACAGCTACTTTATACCTAGGAAAATTTTAATCTTGGGATAAATCAGAAACCATAAATAACATACAAATGAAGATCCTGGGTATTTTAATCTGCAGTTTTTCGGTTCTCTGAACATAAGTAAAAGTTTGTATCAGTCCCCGTGTGGGGCTTGGGGTCACTAGGCCCCTTTGTCACCACCATTGCCACCCACAGCAGTAATTTTTTGACAATGATGATTCTGTGTGTAGGTATAGATATAGGAACCTAGCTTTAAAAACTGAAAACGTGTGACTCTTTCATCCTACATCTCATAAAGTCACTCATTCTGTTTATTCTTCTCAATAGCAGAGATTTTCTAAGTACAACAACAATAACAAAATTGCTGCAGATAAGACTGATCATGCCATTGAGAATGCAGTGGCTTAGGGAAGGGAAAATTGTAGCAGAAGTTTTCAAAACAAAGGACTTTTGGCTCTCAGTGGCACACCAGGAAAGTCTAAAGTCCTTCAATCGTCCTTTAAAGTTTCCTCAGGTGGGGGCTGGACACAGTGGCTCACACCTGTAATCCCAGCACTTTGGGAAGCCGAGGTGGGCAGATCACATGAGGCCAGGAGTTCAAGACCAGCCTGGCCAACATGGCGAAACCTCTTCTCTACTAAAAATACAAAAATTTGCCATCCATGGTGGCACATGCCTGTAATCTCAGTTACTTGGGAGGCTGAGGCACAAGAATCACTTGAACCCGGGAGGCAGAGATTGCAGTGAGCCAAAGTTGCGCCACTACACTCCAGCCTGGGTGACAGAGCCAGACTCAGTCTCGAAATAAATAAATAAATAAATAAATAAATAAATAAATAAATAAAATAAAGTCTCCTCAGATGAATTGTTATTTAGAAAAAGGGTCAGAGACTGAGATTTCACTAAGTTCCTGTTGTCTCTGTAATGTCCCCTGCCTCGCAGACTAAACCATCTGATTTGTTTAGAAGGATCTGGAATCTCTCTCGGGTTTTTCAGCATCATGCAACAACTTAGGACGTTTAGTCTTGTTGCAAGAGCAATTCCAGCCTTGAAAGAAAAGGCCAGGGCAGATGGCTGAAAACAACTTTAAAGGTTGACTGCATGTATAATGGTATTTATTTCCTTCCTCTGCCACTCTCAGCCTAATTGGTTCTAAAAGTCGGTATGGGGTAATATACAGAACATGAGCTTTGAAGTCAGGGAGACCTGAGTTCCAATTCCAGCTCTTCCGTGTGTCAGTTGAGCAGCATAGGCAGACTTAACTTAACCTTTCTTTTTTTTTTGAGACGGGGTCTCACTCTGTCGCCCAGGCTGGAGTGGTGCAGTGGCACAATCTCAGCTCAGCAACCTCCGCCTCCCAGGTTCAAGGGATTCTCGGGCCTCAGCCTCCTGAGTAGCTAGAACTGCAAGCACGTACCACCACGCCTGGCTAATTTTTGTATTTTTAGTAGAGATGCGGTTTCACCGTGTTAGCCAGGATGGTCTCGATCTCCTGACCTCACGATCCAGCCACTTTGGCCTCCCAAAGTGCTGGGATTACAGGCGTGAGCCACCGCACCTGGCCCTTACTTAACCTTTCTGAACATTGGTTGCTTCATGTATAAAATGGGAATACAATGGGCCTATCTCATAAGCTCTTCCTAACAGGTTGTGGAAAGGAAAGGAGAAAGTGTGTGATCCCCTTAGCCTGGTGCCAGCCTCCTCGGAGGAACCCAGAGAATGAGCATGATCATGGTGCTGAAGATGAGATGTTCATGTGGGAAGAGGGAAGAACTTGGCAGTGCTCTTCTCCCACCTTCTAGGGTGGAAATGACCTAAATGTCCTAAAACCTGGCCTCTGCCCTGCATGGATTAACCCGCCCAGTCACTAGGAGGTGGAGGGAAAGACTGAGGCTCCAAAAGGAAAATGTTTGAAAGGCCCAGCATGATGATGAAGGATGGGAGCTCGCAGCCTGCACTGTACCACCTGCTTCCTCAATGTCATTTCTGGCACCTCGCACGATGCATGGGACATGGTAGGCATTGCATGGATATTTATTGAGTGGATCCTCTGGCCCCAGGCATGTGGATGAGCAGAGAGAGCCAGGCTCTGGGCAACTCTGTTGCTTCCCTTGTGTCTGACCACTCAGGGTGGCAGTAGCTTCTGTACCCTGTCTGTGCCCTGTCCCAACCACTTACTAGCCCTGGGATCCCAGGCAGATTAATGAGCCCCCTGAGGCTCAGTTTGCTAATCTGCAAAATGGGGATAACAATTTCACATAGCTGTTTATAGGATTAAAATGTAAGATATAAAAGGCACATCTTACAGTACATAGCACACAGTAAAAACTTAATGCCAGCTGTTTAAATTGCCATCTTCATTATCATAGTGTTATTACTAGAATTGTTATTCTGGCTACATGCTGATTGTTATGTTATTCTGGAACCTGGCTTCTGGCCCCCGGGTCACCAATTTCAGGTCACTCTCAAGCATAGTAATCAATCTTGTTAAGGGCAGTGGCATCTCTCACTGTTCTGAGCTTCCTCCATTGCCAATGAGTGGTTTTGTGGGATTCCCAGTACAAAGCATATGGCCGAGTGGGGTGGCTCATGCCTGTAATCCCAGCACTTTGGGAGGCCAAGGCGGGCAGATCACCTGAGGTCAGGAGTTCATAACCAGCCTGGCCAACATGGTAAAACCTCATCTCTACTAAAAATACAAAAATTAGCTTGGCGTGTTGGCAGGCGCCTGTAATCCCAGCTACTTGGGAGGCTGAGGCAGGAGAATCGCTTGAACCCAGGATGTGGAGGTTGCAGTGAGCCGAGATCAGGCCATTGCACTCCAGCCTGGGGAACAAGAGCGAAACTCCATCTCAAAAGCAATCAATCAATCAATCATAAAAAGAGAATCCTGTGGCTAGAGGACGCCCTCTTCAGGTAGTGACCCTTCTCTTGCAACATCATGTTTATTCAAGGTTGCTCATTCCTGTTCATCCATGTGTGGAATGTCTCTTGGACAGCCTGGGAGTTTGCGGGCTGAAATTGAACTGAAGCTACTATGTGTGCAGTCATGGGTGGCTGATAAGGGCCTGGGATTTTATTTTATTTTATTTTTTTTGAGACAGTCTCCCTCTGTCGCCCAGGCTGGAGTGCAGTGACACAATCTCGGCTCACTGCAAGCTCCGCCTCCCGGGTTCACGCCATTCTCCTGCCTCAGCCTCCCGAGTAGCTGGGAGTACAGTCGCCCGCCACCACGCCTGGCTAATTTTCGTGTTTTTAGTACAGACGGGGTTTCATCATGTTAGCCAGGATGGTGTCGATCTCCTGACCTCGTGATCCACCTGCCTCGGCCTCCCAAAGTGCTGGGATTACAGGGCCTGGGATTTAAATACATCTTCTGAAAAGGGGCTTCCACGTGTAGAAATTTTCTGTCATGCCTAAAATTCAACCCCCAGAGAGTCATTCCTTCTGCATCTGGAGAACATGGCCTTCCAGGGAGCATTATTACATGGCACTACTCCTAGAGAAATCACTCCTGAAGGTGCCGTTACAATAGCAGCAGCATAAGAAGAGAAGTGAATATCATTTGCACATTAATATCATTATCTTATTCCAGGCACAGTGCTGAGCCCTTTATGTGCATGATCTCATTATATTCCAACAGCGTTTGAGGTGGGCATGGCCAGCCCCATTTTTATACATAAGGAAACTGTGCTTCAGGGAGATTAGGAAACATGAGCAAAGTCATGCAATTAGTAGATGATGGACCTGGGCACAGTGCCAAAAACTGGGTGGGTGAAAACAATAGAAATTGTTTTTCTGACAGTTCTGGAGATTAGACTTCCCAAATCAAAGTGTCAGCAGGGGAAACCTACCTGGGAGAAACCTTCTGAAACCTGGAGGAGAGACTCCTCCCTTGCCTCTCCCTAGCTTCCCGTAGGGGTCAGTAATCCTTGGTGCTCCTTGGCTTGCAGCTGCCTCGCTCCAATCTCTGTCTCTGCTGTCACATGGCCTTGCCTCTGTGTGCCTGTGTCTTCACCTGGCATTCATCTACCTGTGGGTCTCTCTCCTCTTCCTTTAAGGACACGAGCCATATTGGATTAAGGAGTCACTCTCCTCCAGTGTCAGCTCATCTTAATGTAGGTAATTACATTTGCAATTACCCTCTTTCCAAATGAAGTCCCATTGTGTGGTACTGGGGATTAGGACTTCAATATATCTTTTTGCGGAACCACAATTCAACCCATAACATTCAGTAAAATATGTCATGTGTCATGTGAACTAAAACATGCTCTTACCAAGCAAAAATATGATACCTTGCAGTTCATATTCTATTTCACTCTTAAATTTTTAAAAAACCATATAAAAGCTCCAGGTGGCCACTTGAAGAAGGACAAAATTGAAGGACACATTCTGTTTCTTCGTCCTTATAATTCCTGTGTTAGCTTTATTTTAAATCTACTGTTTAAATTCAAATAAGTGTATTACTACCAAGGTTGTAGACACAAACTGTGCCTCAGGTGAGTTCAAATCACTCACAGCTGTGATAAACTTGTTCTCTGAATGAAAGCATGTATTTGTGATCCCATGCATAATTAGTAGACTCGCCAGATGAAATACAAGACACCTGTTAAATTTAAATTTCAAGCAAACAACAATGTTTCTTTTGGTATAAGTATGTCTGAAATAAGCATGAGGCATATTTATACTAAAAATCATTTGCAGTTTACCTGGAATTCGAATTTAACTGGGCATCTCTTATCTTTATTGTTAAATCTAGCATCTCTAGCTGAGAGACCTTGGAATTAACTTTCATGTGGAATACAAGGCTTGTTAGAGGTTAAGAAACAAAAATGTGCTAAGTTGAAGCTTTCACACATATCATTAAAATTCAGTAGTAACCATGACAATTATTTGCAATGGCGACCTACAAAATAATTTTTCGGGAAAGAGTATTTTATCACTGACATGATTTAAAACTGCCAAACACAACAATAACAAAAGCAACCTAATTTTTAGTCAGTTTTATAATTATTTTTACATTTTCAACAGATAATACAGCCTCTTATTGTTTGCATGGGAAGCTGGTGGTATCCACTGTCCCACCCTTAGTCCATTACTGACTGTGAATATTAAACATATAACATGAGCGGAACACAGTCTCGAAAGCCCTCTTTCACATCCATTATTCAATTTAATCCTTGTAGTGGCCCTTTGGATAGGCCGATGTGGTTTAAAAAGCATGTAAATGAGAAAGCTTGCGTGACTGACTTCCCCACAGCCATGCACTTCCCGCAAGGTAGATCAAGGGCCAGTGGCCCTGTCTGTTAACCTTTTGCCCGGGACACCTTGGTTCTAATGCTAGTTTTACCACAAACTAAACTGACTTGAGCCACTTTATTTATCTTGGCCTCACTTTCCTCATGTATAGAAAAAGACAGAGTTAAGCCAGGTGACTTTTGAGATGTCTTCTAGCTCTGAGATTCTACAGTTCAGATCTTGGAACCAGTTCAGACCCAGGCATTTAGCCTCTTACCGTTGGCTGGGAGCAAGAGAGGAGAGCCGGGACATGGCACAGGGATGTGGGAGTGGTGTCGAAGCATCCCAGACTTTACCTCTGTCGTCATTTGGCCCTGGAGCAGTGAAGTGCCGCTGTGCAAACAACAAACAATACACACTGCACTCGCCCCTAAAACTAGAGAATGGTGCCAAGGAATCTTGCTGGGAACGCCCTTCTCATTGGCTCACACTCACACACGCCAACAGCATGCATGCACACCGTACACACAAAGTCAAAGGACCAAGACTGTTCAGGTTCTATATGAGAGCCTTATTAAGGACGCTTTAAAATTCTCACCATCAGCCAGTGGACACGGGGTCAGCAGCCCCATTAATCTACTTCCAGGGTGGGTCTGATCTCATCGACACCCATGTGAATCCAGTGACTTGGTCTCTAGCACAGAGTTTTATTCAAGCCTCGGTGCACTTGCTATCTCTGCCACTCAGTTTTTGTGTTTTATTATTACCTTTGTGAATTTTTAAGATATTATGTGGGTGTGCAGGCAGATGAGGCCTGGAGAGTGTGCTGGGCTGGGAGAAGACAGAAAAGCAGGTAAGGAAGAACATAAAAAGCAAAGAAAAAAGAAAGGGTGCTGTGGCCTCAGGAATCCTCTTATTGCCTGCATCTAACATATATATGTATGTATGTATAATACCTATAATTCATATACATATATATCAAAATAATAACTGCAGCAGTAACAAATAGAACAATAGATATATTTAATTGCAAGACTGAATAGAGTAACATACTTTTTTCCTTCCAAGTTAATTTACAGATTTAACACAATCCCAGAGCTGGAAAAGGCTCTATGAAGCAGACTATCTGCTACATCAGGGGTGACTTCATAAATCAGCACAACACTTTGAAAGCAAGTTGGAAATATGTGTAAAGAATTAAAAAATATCAAAGCCCATTGGCCATAATTTACCTCTGGGAATCTGCCCTAAAGAAATAATCCAAAATATAAAAAAACCCATGTGTTCATAGATGCTCAGTACAGTATTTATAATAATGAAAAATTGGAAGGAATTTAAATGCTTACTAATGGAGAATGGTTATGGAAAAACATAAAAGGGATATTATGCAGATATTAAAATTATTGCACAGCAAATACTGTTAAGGAACAAAGTACAACATAAGTCTCTATTGTTATAACTGGCAAAAAGCTTAGAAGCAAATGTTTTTAAAAGTTGCCTTTTTGATTTGGATGGTAGGTAACTTCTTTCCTTTCTAAATATTCTGTAATTTTCCTGTTATAATGAGAGAAAAGTAAAATGTAGACCAAAATTGAGTTAGTAAAGTGTACTTTATTTTTTATGACGCAACTAACCACATCCCATATTTGGCCTGCCAAATATCACTACTCACCTGGTAGCCTTTTTCCTTAATTGTGGACACAGTCGCTGAGAAGAAAAATATTAATCTTATAAACTAAAACAATTACACAAGAAGTATTTTATCTCAAAGCAGCCCCTGCATAGAGCAGGCCTGGGTACACAGTTTACCGGCAGTTAGTCAACCTGCAGGGCTGCACTGGCCCTGGAGCGGGCTCAGGGGAGGGCAGTGTCTATAAAGAGATCTGGCCCATGTAATGTGTTTGTTATATCTCAAGAGGACACGTTATAGGAAGAACCCAAGAAAGAACCATAAATGAGATGAAGGCCATTGTTTTTAATCCCCCTGTTTTAACCTGTTCTCATGCTGCTAATAAAGATATACTCACTCAAGACTGGGTAATTTAAAAAGGAAAGAGGTTTACTGGACTCACAGCTCCACGTGGCTGGAGAGGTCTCACAATTGAGGCTGAAGTCAAAGGAGGAGCAAAGTCATATCTTACATGGCGGCAGGCAAGCGAGGGCATGTGCAGGGGAACTCTCCTTTATAAAACCATCAGTGCTCATGAGACTTACTCACTATCACCAGAACAGCACAGGAAAAACCCTCCCCCATGATTCAGTTACCTCCCCCTGGGACACTGCCACGACAGGTGGAAATTATAAGAGCTACAATTCAAGATGAGATTTGGGGGGAAACAGCCAAATCATATCACCCTTTCACCACAATTTCTCCGTTCGGACACTGGTTTAATCTCCTGCTGAACTATGTGTATTTCTGTAAGCCATCTCAAATTTATACTGGAACAAGATGATTATCTACATAAATAAAACAGTCAGATTAAAACAACATGAGAATCAACTCTACATGCAGCACTATTGAAGGCATATGGGATGAGGGGCGAGCAGTTAGAATTCTCAGACTTGGTGCCTCCCGCACAAGAGCCAAGCATCTAGTCGGGGATATATGGGGGGAAATGGGGCCATGAGATATGAAGGTAAATTAAGAGATGAAGGGGACCGGGCACAGTGGCTCATGCCTGTAATCCCAGAACTTTGGGAGGCCAAGGCGGGTGGATCACCTGAAGTCAGGAGTTCCAGATCAGCCTGGCCAACATGGCAAAACCCTATCTCTACTAAAAATACAAAAATTATCAGAGCGTGGTGGTGGGTGCATGTAATCCCAGCTACTTGGGAGGCTGAGGCAGGAGAATCACTTGAACCCGGGAGGCGGAGGTTGCAGTGAGCAGAGATCACATCACTGCACTCTAGCCTGGGTGACAAAAGTGAAACTCCATCTCAAAAAAAAAAAAAGGGATGAAGGGGAAAAGAAGTATAAGAAAATAGAAGGATCAGAGAACTGTAGGTCTGGGAGAGATACCAAAATAAAAAAGACATCCCAAGGAAGACAGACTGCCTTGTGGACCACAGAACACGTAAGACATAATAGCACCACTATGAAATAAATTGAGTTTTGGTTTGGCTTCATATTTCTGCTTTCTGGTTGAGGTACTGGGGAACCTCATTTGGATTCAAGTGCAAACACATCTTGTTCATTTTGATTTATCTGAGAAATTTCAATCAAGTATCTTAGCACAGCACAGTACTCAGGCTGTCATTCCTTTGAAAAAGACAGGTGATGTATGGGTGCAACCGACGCAGGGTCTTCTGCATGCTGGGCTTTGCGGCTGCCCTGGAAGCTACTAAGCTTATCAATCTTGGCCCTTGGCTGGCACATTCAGCCTCTATTGTTAGAGGCTGCTGAACATGGCTTAGGTCCTGGTCAAAAGATTATGTGAAAGTTTAAACAGACACTGAAATTATTCTGTTTTTCATTGCTTGAATGATGAACTGAGCTATTATTCCTGAAGGGTATGGCCTGGGTTTTTATTACTATGCAGATGAGCTAAGGTTATTTCACTCTGCTGTCAAATTAAAAAGCTGTGCTTTCTTTTTGAACAGCTCACACGATGCTGGGACAGGGACATCACTGAATTTTTCTGCAGCAAATTCAAGACCAAATGGGAATTTCTGCATCAATCAGCATCCATTGGGAATCAACTTGATGTAAGGCGTTATGCTAAATAAGGCAAGTTAAAGAGATATATACAGATGACATGAGCCCTGCTTCCAGGGTGCTGAGAAGGAGCACCTCACAGAGATCAAACAGAACATTTACGTACGAAAAAGAGTTCAATAATGGCATGAGGAGGCAATGGGAATAATTTCAGGCTGGAGAGTAGGAAAGTCATTAAAATATATTGATTGCAAGCCCTACCTGATCTGCCACCCAGCCCCCACCCTCAGCTCTGCCTTAATCTCCTCCAGTTCTGCCTTCTCCTCCCTATGCTCCAGGCACTCTGGCCACCTCCCTTTTCCTGGAGCATGTCAGGCAGGCTCACATCCAAGGGCCTCTGTCCAGGCTCTCTCCTTTGTCTGAAAGCTCTTCCCCAGATGTCTATATGGCTTCTCCCTCACTTCCTGTAGGCTTCTATGCACATTTCACACTGAGAAAAGCCTTCCCTGACCACCCTATCTACACTTGCAACTCCCCTTCCAAGACCCACTCTCTGCTTTATTTTTGTCAGCACTTGCTACTGTCTAACATAATGCATGATTTACTTGGCCATATTGCTTTTTATCCTGGTCCCTCTCTTAAATATAAGCTATAAGCTTCAAGAAGGCAGGAAATTTTGTCTGCTTTTTTTTTTTTTTTTTTTTTTGAGACGGTCTCTTGCTCTGTCGCCCAGGCTGGAGTGCAGTGGCGAGATCTCGGCTCACTGCAAGCTCTGCCTCCCGGGTTCACACCATTCTCCTGCCTCAGCCTCCCGAGTAGCTGGGACTACATGCGCCCACCACCATGCCCGGCTAATTTTTTGTACTTTCAGTAGAGACGGGGTTTCACCGTGTTAGCCAGGATGGTCTCGATCTCCTGACCTCGTGATCTCCCTGCCTCGGCCTCCCAAAGTGCTGGGATTAGAGGCATGAGCCACGGCGCCTAGCCATTTTGTCTGCTTTGTTACTGCTACATCTCCACAGCCTGGAGCAGTGACCAACACGTGGTGGGCATTCCTGAATATTTCTCAAATGAATGAACTAATTGCCTCTTGCTTCTTTTGCACTGTGCGAAGTGCTTTATGTAAGACATGTATTTGAACACTCTTGGCAATTCCATGAGGCAGATGTTATTTGGAGGAATTACAATGTGTCCCCTCGGGCCCACAGCAATGTTTTAGAGTCCTCATCAGGGCAAGGTCGGTTGGATGTTTCCCAAAAGGTTTCACAGGGCAGTGTTCCTCACTTTGGTAAATTTACTCTGGACCAAGGTGTATGGACTTTGGCCTCGCTGGATCAGAAACACTTTTCAAATTGCCAACGTTTTCATTAACAGTGAGAGAGAAAACTGCCCAATGAACAGGCGTGAACACCACATGCTGAGTATATTCCTTTCTATGAAGTCAGACCCACATGGGAAGCCAACCGAACAACAGCACCACCGCAAGCCTCCAGCATTTATCTCTACGTTAGGACTTTCCCCCACAAAGCTCAGCCCAAGTCAAAGCTCCCTCTGCTTTGGGCAGAGCTTGGAGAGAGAGCTGATTCATCTCCTTTGCTCCTGTTTTCATTCTCCATGCTTCTCTTTCCTGCTCTGTGCCCCAAGACCCCAGCCTTTACAGCTTGCCTGCTGGGTTTATTTCTTTTGACTTCTGGTCAGACACCAGTGGGAGTCACCAGCAGGACAGTTGATGAACAGGAAGAGAAGAAATCGGGATATTTCCCCAAACTTCCCACTGCAGGCTCATCAATTTGGCGGTGGCTATTTTCATGTACAGCCGAGCTCTATCTAGCCAGGTCCAGTGATGTCATTTCTCCTTCCAAGCCTGGGGCAGTGGCGGAGGAAGGGATAGCTCCCAACTGTGCAAAAGCCCTGGAGGTTCCACCATCTCTTGTTGGTTCTCTTAGGTCTATCCACACCTTTGTTAACCTCCTTATGAAACTCTCTTCAATTAATCTTTAAGTGTGCTACCTGTTTTCTACCAGCACCCAGACTGATACAATGTCACTGCCAGGGATTGACTTGAAGGCTTTCCATTGTCTGTACTTCAAAGATTAATCAACTCACCAACTCATCTATGAATTAACTAGTGCTTTTCTTGAGCAGTGCCGTCCAACAGACCTTTCTGTGATGACGGAAATGTCCTCGATCTATGTTGTCCCACTAGCCACATTCTCAGTGGGCACTTAAAATGTGACCAGTGAGACTGGGGAACTAAATTTTTAACTTTGTTTAAATTTACTCAATTTTAGTTTAAATAGCTACACGTGAGCCACCATACTAGATGATGCAGGTCTGGCCATGTCATCAGTCAAGTACTGTTGACCTGGTAGTTATTTTTCCTTCAAATGACATATCTGTGTCTCATCATTTATGGGAGCAGTCTTCCTAATTTCCAAGATATTGATGGAAAACTCACCATAGCCCCCAGGAATTACAACAATATTATCTAGACAGATTAAGCAACTTGCCAGCATGGGCTGCATGACAATACTTATGATAGCGTTAGTTAAACAAGAGAACAGTGTTACACAGGAAACTATTTCATGGGTTCCCTGTTTCTGTAGAAGAAGTGGAACAAAACTTTCCCCCTTCATCCCGCTAGCAAATAATTAAGCAGCAAGCTAACAATATCACAGTAGCATGTAAGTTCCTGGCGGATAGTGACTTGCTGATAGTGAATTAGGAAGGGGAATTGGACATGCACAGGACGGGCTTTCTCCTCCTCTTAGGAACCAGCTGTCTGTAGGAAACCTATGATCAGCTCTGCTCCTCCAAGGAAAACTGCAATCAGCTCTGCTTCTCCATCAGGAAACAGTATAGGGAAGGCTGCCAGGTGGAGAGCCTGAATTGACCTGAGGTGTAGGTGTGTCTGATCCGGGGGCTCAGTGCCCAAATGCCTTCTGGTCAGCGGGTACAAACTGCCCTAGCATTTATCAGTAATAAAAGGGTCATCTAGGTGTTCCATCTGCCTTCCTCTTGTCTAATTTTTTAAAATTTTACTTTAGTAGCTTTAAGGGTACAAGTAGTTTTTGGTTACATGGATGAATTATATAATGGGGAATTCTGATGTGTTAGTGTCACAAGAGTAGTGTACATTGTACCCAATATGTAGTTTTATATCCCTCACCTCTCCACCCTCTGCACTTCTGAGTCTCCAAAGTCCATTATACCATTCTGTATGCTTTGCATACCCATAGCTTAGCTCCCACTTGTATGTGATAACATATGGTATTTGGTTTTCCATTCCTGAGTTACTCTACTTAAGGTAATGATTAACTCCATCCAAGTTGCTGCAAAAGACATTATTTCATTCTTTTTTATGTCCGAATAGTATTCCATAGTGTATATATATATTTTCTTTGTCCACTCATCAGTTAATGTGCACTTAGGTTGGTTCCATATCTTTGCAATTGTGAATTGTGCTGTGATAAACATACATGTATGGGTGTCTTTTTTAATATAATGATTGACTTCTTTTTCTTTGGGTAGATATCCAAGTAGTGAGATAGCTGGATAGAATGGTAGATCTACTTTTAATTCTTTGGGAAATCTCCATGCTGTTTTCCACTGAGGTTGTACTAATTTACATTCCTACCAGCAGTGTATAAGTATTCAGTTTGCACCACATCCACACCAACATCTATTATTTTTGACTTTTTATCAATGGCCTTTCTGGCTGGGGTAGGGTGCTATCCCATTGTGGTTTTAATTTGCATTTCTCTGTAGATTAGTGACGTTGAGAATTTTTTATATGTTTGTTAGCCATTTGTATATCTTCTAGAAATGGCTATTCATGTCATTTCCCACTTTTAATGGGATTATTTGTTTTTTTCCTGCTGATTTGATTGAGTTCACTGTAGATTCTGGATATTAGTCCTTTGTCAGATGCATAGTTTGCAAATATTTTCTCCCAGGTTGTGGGTTATCTATTTACACTGATGACTATTTGTTTTGCTGTGCAGAAGGTTTTTAGCTTAATTAAGCCCCAATTATTTATTTTGATTATTGTTGCATTTGATTTTGGGGTCTTAGTCCTAAATTATTTGCATAGGCCAATGTCTAGAAGAGTTTTTCCTAGGTTTTCTTCTAGAATTTTTATAGTTTCAGGTCTTAGACTTAAGTCTTTATCCATCTTGAGTTGATTTTGTATATGATGAGAGATAGGCATCAGGTTTCATTCTTCTACATATGGCTAGCCAGTTTTCCCAGAATCATTTGTTGAATAGAGTGTACTTTCCTCAATTTCTATTTTTGTGTGCTTTGTCAAAGATCAGCTGGTTTTAAGTATTTGGCTTTATTTCTGAGTTCCCTATTCTGTTCCATTGGTCTATGTAGCTGCTTTTATATCAGTACCATGCTGTTTTGGTTACTATATAGCCTTGTAGTATAATTTAAAGTTGGGTAATGTGATGCTTCCAGATTTGTTCTTTTCACTTAGGTTTGCTTTGGCTATTCAGGCTCTTTTCGGTTCCATATGAATTTTAGTATTGTTTTTCTAGTTTTGTGAAAAATCATGTTGTTATTTTGATAGGAATTGCATTGAATCTGTAGATTGCTTTGGGCAGTATGGTCATTTTCACAGTGTTGATTCTTCCAATCCATGAGCATGGGATGTATTTCCATTTGCTTGTGTCATCCATGATTTAACTCAGCAGTATTTTGTAGTTTTTCTTGTAGAGAACTTTCATCTCCTTAGTTAAGTATATTCCTAGATTTTTTGTTTATTTGTTTGTATCTAATATGAAAGAGATTGAATTCTCAATTTGATTATCTGCTTTGTCATTGTTGGTGTATAGCAATGCTACTGATTTGCATATATCGATTTTGTAGCCTGAGACTTTACTGCATTCATTTATCAAATTTAGGAGTCGTTTGGAGGAGTCTAGGGTTTTCTAGGTATATGATCATATCATCACCAAACAGAGACAGTTTGACTTCCTGTTTTCCAGTTTGGATGCCGTTTATTTCTTTTGCCTGACTGCTCTGGCTAGGACTTTCAGTACTATGTTGAATAGAAGTGGTTAAAGTGGGCATCCTTGTCTCCTTCCAGTTCTTAAGAGGAAGGCTTTCAACTCTTCTTCATTCAGTATGATGTTGGCTGTGGGTTTGTCAAATATGGCTTTTGTTATTTTGAGGCATGTTCCTTCTATGCCTAGTGTTTTGAGGGTTTTTATCATAAAGTGATGCTGGATTTTATTGAATGCTTTTTCTGTGTCTATTGACATAATCAGATGGGTTTTGTTTTTAATTCTGTTTATGTGGTGGGACCATATTTATTGTATAGTGTATATTGAACCATCCCTGCATTCCTAAGATGAAATCCACTTGATCATGGTGAATTATCTCTTTGATGTGCTGTTGGATTCACTGTGCTAGTATTTTGTTGAGGATTTTTGCGTCCATGGTCATCAGGGATATTGGTCTGTAGTTTTCCGTTTTTGTTATGTTCTTTCCTGGCTTTGGTATCAGTGTGATACTGGCTTCATAGAATGAATTAGGAGGATTCTCTCTTTCTCAATCTTTTGGATTCATTTCAGTAGGATTGGTGCCAATTCTTCTTTGTATGTTTGGTAGAATTTGGCTGTTAATCCATCTGGCCCTGGGCTTTTTTTTGTTGTTGGCAAATTTTTTATTACTGATTCAGTCTCACTGCTTGTTATTGACCTACTCAGGATTTTATTTTTCCTTGATTCAAGCTATGAGAATTGTATGTTTCCAGAAATGTATTCATTTCTTCTAGATTTTCCAGTGTGTTCCTAAAGATGTTCATGTTTGTCTCAAAGGATCTTTTGCATTTCTATGGTTTTAGTTGTAATGTTTCCATTTTTGTTTCTAATTGAGCTTATTTACATCTTCTTTCTACTGGGTTAATCTAGTTAATAATCTATCAATTTTGTTTATTTTTTCAAAAAACCAATGTTTCATTTCATTGATCTTTTGTATTTTTTTGTTTCAATTTCATTTAGTTCTTCTGTGATCTTTGCTATTTCCTTCCTCCTGCTACTTTTGGGTTTGGATTGTTTTTGTTTCTCTAGTTCCTTGAGGTATGACATTAGGTTGTTAATTTGTGATCCTTCAGACTTTTCGATGTAGACATTTATAACTACAGGTTATGAGGTTTTGATAACTTGTGTCACTGTTACGATTCATTTTGGAGGATTTTTAAATTTCCGTCTTGATTTCATACCCCAAAATCATCTAGGAGCATATTGTTTAATTTCCATATGTTTGTATAGTTTTGAGGGTTTCCTTTAGAACTGATTTCTAGTTTTAGTCTGCTGTGGACTGAGAAGATACTTAATATAATTTTGATTTTTTAAAATTTACTGACCTTGTTTTGTGGCCTATCATCTGGCCTACCTTAGAGAGTGTTCCACGTGCTGATGAGAATAATGTATATTCTGCAGTTCTTGGGTAGAATGTTCTGTAAATATCTGTTTGATCTATTTGTCCCAGAGTGCAGGTTAAGTCCAGTGTCTCCATGTTGACTTTCCCCCTTGATGATCTGTCTAGTGCCATCAGTAGAGTGTTGAAGTCCCCCACTGTTATTGCATTGTTTAATTGATCCTTTTATCATTATATCTTCTTGTATAATTGATCCTTTTATCAGTATGTAATGTCCATTTTTTGTCTTTTTTTACCATTGTTGTTTTAAAGTCTGTTTTATTTGATGTAAGAATAGCAACTCCTGCTCACTTTTATTTCCATTTGCATAGAATTTTTTTTTACTCATTTACCTTGAATCTGTAAGAATTCTTATGTATTAGGTGTGTCTCTTGAAGAGAGCACATATTAAGTTTGTGATTTTTAAAATCCATTCTGCCAATCTGTATCTTTTAAGCGAAGCATTTAGACTACTTACATTTAATGCTGTTAATATTGAGATGTGAGGTACTGTTCCCTAAATCATGTTGCTTTTTGTCTAGTTACTTTGTTTTCTTCATTTGTTATTGTTTTATAGGCCCTGTAAATTTTAGGCTTTCAAGAGTTTATACTCTAGTGCATGTGAACCTTTTTTTTTTTTCTTCAAGATTTAGAACTCTTTTTAGCACTTTTTTTGTAAGACTAGTCTGATAGTGACAAATTCTCTCACTATTTGCTCATCTGAGAAAGACTTTATTTCTCCTTCATTTATGAAACTTAGTTTTGCTGGATACAAAATTCTTGGCTGAGAGTTATTCTCTTTAAGGAGACTAAAGATAGGAGCCCAATCCTTTACAGCTTATAAAATTCCTGCTGAGAAGTCTGCTGTCCGTCTGATAGATTTCCCTTTATAGGTTACCTGATGCTTTTTTGTCTCACTGCTCTCAGAATTTTTTCTTTCATGTCAACATTAGATAATCTGATGACTATATGCCTTGGTGATGTCCTTCTTCATAACTCTCTCAGTAGTTCTTTGAGCTTCTTATATTTAGATGTCTAAATCTCTAGCAAGGCAAGGGAAGATTTCCTCAATTATTCCTTCAAATACATTTTCCAAACTTTTTGCTTTTCCTTCTCCTTCTGGAACACCAGTGATTCTTAGGTTTGGCCATTTCACATAATCCTGTATGTCTTGAAGACTTTGTTTCCTTCTTTAAATTCTTCTTTCTGCTGTCTGATTGGGTTTATTCAAAAGCCTTGTCTTCAAGCTTTAAAATTATTTCTTCTACTTGGTCTAGTCTATTGTTAAAACTCAAGTGCATTTTGTAATTCTCTAATTGTATTTTTCATTTCCAGAAGTTCTGATTGGTTTTTCTTTAAAATATCTATCTCTTTAGAACATTTTTCATTCATACCCTGAATTCTTTTAATTTCTTTATGTTGGTTTTTGCCTTTATTTTCCATCTCCTTTAATAACTTAATAATCAACCTTTTGAATTTTTTAATCTAGTATTTCAAAGCTTTCATCTTGGTTTGGATTCATTGCTGATCTTTTGAGGAGAGTTATAGAACCGTATTTTTTCATATTGCCAGAATTATTTTTCTAGTTTCTTCTCATTTGGGTAGACTATTTCTTCTAATCATTTTGAAATTTTTTTTCATTTGACTGTACTTTAAAAAAAAATTTCAGGTTTTTTTTCCCCCCTTAAGGATGTGGCTTTAATATTTATAGTTTATTGTAACCTAATTTGGTTCTGGGTGCTTTCAGTGGTGAAGATTCTGTATGAGTTCCTTGGCTATAGAGAGTCTCTGTGTGATCACATTCTCAGGTGCTAGTTGTAGCAACAATGTGCTCTGTGTGTGAGTGGCTTCACTGTCTCCTGTGAGGCTGAAATGGCAGAGGTCTCATGAAGCTTATCTCATTACCCAGTGGTGTGCACTTATTTATTTATTTTTCCCCATTTATTTCCTCACTGGGTTGAATAGTTTAGGCTTCAGGCCAGTAGGAAGTTTCCACAGGTAAAAAGTAGTTGTGGCTAAAGCAGGTGGGTAAACATAACACCCAATGGTGGGTAGAGGCCCCAGCCTTGACAGAGGCAGCTGGGGAAGCTCTCAGTGACATGGGTTGAGACCTTTTTGGGGAAAGGATGGGAGCCACTTTAGTTCCCCTACTAGGCCAGCAGGAAGGTGATCCACCTGTCAGTCACACTTCTTACCTAGTGTTCTAGCCATTCAAATCAAACAAGCACTTCTTTTTATCTGCAGGAATGCTGATGTTCCACGTAGACGGGTCTTGTGACTGTACCCCTCATGCAAGCTTAAACCTGGATGGCACTCCTCTTATGGGGATGTAGTCACCCTGAAGTGTTACAGAAAGGCTGTCTACAGCTGCACCCATGCTGAGCTCCCATGGGCGAAGCCTCCGCTGTGTCTGCAGTGGTGGGTGAGAGGAAGAAGAAGTCTCCTTTTCCAAGATGCTTCATGAGCCTTGGGGCTGCCTGAATGTTGGGGTAGAGCTGCAGACTTTCCCCACTGAGCCCAGCATTCCACTTGTGTCTCTGCTGAAACATTTTGTAAGCAGAAAGTTCCAGGACTCAAGTCCTACAGACTGGATTCTGTTATCCCACAGCATGCTCCCTTAATGTGGTGCATTCTCCCTTCCCTTAGAAGTAGGAATCCCTGAGAGCTAGACTACTGTGAATCCTGCTGCTTCTCTGGGTCTAGCTGTGCAGTGGGACTGCCACACTTCAGGCTGGTGCTAGGGGATGTCCACAAAAGATCCAGTGATGTGACCTCTCTTCTAGCCTCCCAGCAGCAGGTACCAGCAACAGCTCTGATGGTGTTGGAATGGGAATGAGGTAGACTCCGTGAGATTTCCTTCCTTATAAATCACCTTAGTGTGTTGGCCTTCTCAAATGCCAGGTGTACTAGTAACGTACTGGTCATGTAGACAGAGTGAAGCCTTCCTGGTTAGGCAGGGTGATGCAGGCTTGGGTAATAGCTAAGGTTGTGCAAAAGTGTAATCTCTCCTAGGCACTGTGTTACTGTACCTGCAAATGTTGTAATGGCATGTGTTGGTTGGCCTCCAGCTAGGAGGTGGTGCGTGCTTGCAAAAGAATGCCAGTTGCAGTGGTACTGGTGGGATTTGTGCTTGCCTTATGTTATCCAGGGGAGGTATTCTGGTGTCTCAGACAATGGGTGGAACCATGGAGCTCTCAAAAGTATCTGTCCTTTATACTAAGCTACCGGGGTAGGTAGAGGGACAAAATCAGGTGGCGCTGGGCCAGGCAAAGCTGTATCTTAGTTTCCCATGTACAGGTGCAAGCAGTGGCCCCAGTGGAGATTGGAGGGCGGTTCCCTGGCTACTGGGGTAATAATCCAGGAGGACCAAAGCTGCCTCTGCTGCACAGAAGAATCTGCACAAGGAGTGGGGAGTAGCAGGCAGCAGTAAGCCCTATCCAGCTCCCATGCGCTTGGCAAGGCAGGTCTCACCCATGCAGTGTTCCACCAGCAGCAGCTAGCTGGGTTGGAGTTAGCCTGCACTCTGAACCCAGAACTGCCCCAGGCTATAAACCTTCCCTATCCAGACAGAAACAGGTTTTCCAACTACACTTCTCCTGGTCTGCCTGTGAAACAGCACAATCAGCTCCTGCACCTGTGGCTAAAGCACACATACTGCTTGTGCCTCAGTTCTAGACAAGGGGGTTCATCACCACTCAAAATTATATCACAAATCTCAGTTGGGAGCTTCTCTCAACCTGTGACCACCACCTGAGTTAGCTGGCTGATTTCTGCAAGGTCCCCTATTAGGTAGGATCAGGAATGGCTTCCTTCTGTCCCTGCTGGAGTCTGGGAATGCACAAAAAGCACATCCCAATGCTGCTCCTTCTCATACACTCCCTACCACTTACAAAATCAGCACTGGGCAGGGTTAAGGCCTCACCCCATGGCCTGGATTGCCAGGCCCCACAGTAGGAGTGAATATCATGGAGGCAGCGTCTTCCACCTCATGCTCTAGGGACTCACAGTTTTCTGCCTGGCTCATTCATGGTGTAGGCTGCCGCCTTCTGCTTCTTTCAAAGGGTCTGTAGTTTCTTTCTGTTGTTTTGTTAAGTTCTTGTGTTGCTTCTTTGAAAAAAGTTCACAGCACAAATCTCTACACACTATTTTGTCTTTCCAAGGGGAGAGGCAGTCTAACAGTGTCTCCAATCCACCATCTTGGAAACAAAATATTTTCCTCTTATTTTTTAATTAGTTCAGAACTTGAGGGGGAAAAAAAAGAGTGGCACTATTTTGGGGGGACTCTTCAAGAACTCCAATTTAAGACTTTGGCAAATATTTTCTGATGATGAAACTACCATCTGATAGAGCAGAGGAAGAGAGCTGTCTAAAGAATCATGTAGCCCCAAGAGGAGGCTCTGGAAAGGAAGTGTATACAGGAAATGCAGGAAAAAGAAAATAAGACCAGACTTATGATCGTCATGTATCTGAATTAATCATTGTTCTGATTCCTACTTTACTGATTAGGTATCAATAAAGCTGCACAAGGGAAAGCAGTTTGTTTTGTTTCATTGCTGAATTTTTAGCACTTAGAGTTCTGCCTGGCACGTAGTAGTTGGTCAATGAACACTTTTTAAATAAACAAATAAAATGCAATTGCCCGTGGTGGAATTATAGATTTCTTTCACAGGTGACTACACTGAAGCCAAGGGAACTTGATTACCCAAACAGAAACTGCTAATTCATGGCAGAATCCAGGCTTCCTGGACGCTATTAAAATGCTTTTTCCATTATAACATGCTGCTCCCCTGGGTGGCCTCCCACCTACAAGCCCTTGCCAAATTATCTTACCTCTAATCTAATTAACTTTAAAGCTCTTTATTATCTGACTTTAATGTTTTGGGCTACTCCAGCAAAGTGGTTGCTCTCCCCAAAAAATGACTCTCTGAGTCTCTGTGCATTTTCTTCCTTCTACCTGGAATAGACAGCGACTCATCAAATCTTTAAGTTTCCATTCATAAACCTTCTTGCTTCCAAGAACCCCTTCCTGATCAACCTTATTCATCTTTAGTCATACGTTAAGGCATTTATTTTACCTACTTGTAAATACTTTCATAACTACATTATTTTTACTTAAACTTTAGGTAGAACTAAAAACATATTGGAGTGGGCACCCAGATCTCATCTATTTGCCTTTCTCTGGAAATTGTCACCTAGCTTCATTCCTACCCAAAACACAGGGTGAGCCAATAGCTATGGCTGTACTTGAAGATCCAATCTTCCTGGTCATAGTGATGAATCCAGGTGTGAACAGCTGACCCACCCTGGGCTGAGCAGACTGCCTGTTCTAGAAATGGAAAATTCCAAGTTGAGAGACGCAGAGGGAAGGAAGGGGATTGGAGGGAGGGAAGGGGATTGGAGGGGGGAAGGGGATTGGAGGGAGGGAAGGGGATTGGAGGGGGGAAGGGGATTGGAGGGAGGGAAGGGGATTGGAGGCAGGGAAGTGGATTGTAGCTGAATCCTGTGCACAGCAAGATGCCTGAAAGAAAACCACAAATTCAGCTTTCTGGAGCTTCCTGGTCTCTGTTGCTTCTGTGGCCTAGTTTTCCACCCTTCTTTGGATTCTACATGTTCCAGCATCTTTCCAGTACATTCTTGCTTTTGCAATGGCCTGCTAGAGTTAGTTTCTGTGAGTTGCTATAAAACTGAGAAATAATCCACTCTTCTCATTTTGAAGCTAAGAAAACTGAGACCTGGAGATGACTTGCCCAGAGTAGCTTTCTTTAGGTTTCCTTGGGAGTATCTGTCCTTTCTCTCCCGCTAGCTTGTCATGCACCTCTTCTTTGTCTCTCTATGCCTGTATCCTCACCACCCTGCTTGCATACTGGTGAGAATGTGCTTCTCACCCCCCAGCCTGGATTCCCTAATAACGTTGTATGTTTCATCTCATGCCTCTCTTCACCTGTTTTGAGAGAGTCATTGTATAAAACATTCATTGCCTTTTTGGCCTTTTTGCCCTTGTCTTTCCACAGCCGTCTATCATGGGTCATTCATCAAGGTCATGTGTATGCTAGCTTCCAAGTTGAAGACCAGTTATGTGAAAAGCACTGTTTAGGAACATGATACTGGATGGGCACAGTGGCTTGTGCCTGAATCACAGCACTTTGGGAGGCCGAGGTGGGTGGATTGATTGAGCCCAGGAGTTCAAGACCAGCCTGGGCAACACAACCAGACTCTGTCTCAACAACAACAACAACATAAAAAAAATACAAAAATTAGCCGGGCATGGTGGCACATGCCTGTGGTCCCAACTATTTGGGAGGCTGAGGTGGGAGGATCGCTTGAGCCCCAGAGGCAGAGGTTGCAGTGAGCCATGATAGCACCATTGCACTCCAGCCCGGGCGACAGAGGAAGACTCTCTCTCTGAAAACAAACAACAACAACAAAAAAACCCAACTAATACTAAAACATAAAACTGTTCATCATCTGCATTAATATTGCCAGACATCACACCAAAATCCCCAAAATTAAAACCCTTGATCTGGACTCAGTAACAGTAGAAGGTGATCGCTGATGCTTTTGGCTCAAAGATTTAGATTTTATTTGTGGGTCTGCCTCTTTGTACGGCTGTGGACAGGACCTGGATTGGGTATAGACAGCCCTCTTGTAAAGGCCACTCTCAAAGGCTTCTAGGTCCGCCGAGGTTGGGAATCGAGGGTGCAACATGGATGGGGATAGAAATGGCCTTCTTTGTAAAAATAATCTAAAAAATACAAACATAAAGGCTGAGTACTTTATTTTAAATTCTACTGTGGGAAAGACAAGTATATTTGTTTATGGAATTGAATGTCCTTCAGAAACTCATGTTATTCTTTTTCTAATGCCCTATAAAAACAACTATTCCATTATACTCATGAAGATGTGTCATTTAATTTTAAATACAACATAAATAAAAAGGAGGCTGTACTCACTTGGGGATTAAATAGTTTTTTTCCAAAATAAATTCTGAAATGTTGTTCATCATTTAAAACTTAATTTTTAGGCCGGGCACGGTGGCTCAGACCTGTAATCCCAGCACACTGAAAGGCCGAGGCAGGTGGATCACCTGAGGTCAGGAGTTCGAGACCAGCCTGGCCAACATGGTGAAACCCTGTCTCTACTAAAAATACAAAAATTATCCCGACATGGTGGTACACGCCTGTAGTCCCAGCTACTCTGGAGGCTGAGGCAGGAGAATATCTTGAGCCCAGGAGGCAGAGTTTGCAGTGAGCCGAGATCATGTCACTGCATTCAAGCCTGGGCGACAGAGTGAGACCCTGTCTCGAAAAAAAAATTAATTTTTAGTACCTAATGATAATTTAGTATCTGTATATTTTCTATTTGGTTTCGCAACAGTATTTGTTAGGTTTTACACTTATTGTGTGCTTAGCTGTCTTGATATGTCCTTAAGGAATTTAAAATCTGGATGTACAGTCAAGATTTACACGTGTGAAACAATCAAACGACCTAAGACAGCATAGATTTACATCCATGAAGGTCAAGAAGCAGGAAATGATTACTATTAATAAATACGCTTACGATTTTCAGAGAATGGTTTCCCTTTCAAAAGCATTATACTGATTGACCATTCAACAATCCAAATTATTAAGCATACTTGACGGAGGCAAAACATTTTGCAATGACTAAAAATTGTTATGCTTCATTCACTATGTCTCTAAGTATTTAAATCAAAGAATACTTTTCAAGTTGTGTTTCATAACCACTCAAACAACACCACTATCCAAGGAAGTTATAAAAGTAAAGAGTCGCCTTGAAAAATTATTTCCCCATGCGATGTCAGTTGAAAAGCCGGTTAGACAGCTTCACTTTCAGACAGGCATGCTGGCTTGGAAACAGTAAGTGCTAGCCAGATGCTCACGCCAACAGTGACTCAGAGATATGCTGTTGCTTCATGGCAGGGAGGCCAGCATTGCAGATAGATTAGATTCTGTGGATGATGCTGTGGGTGCCGAGCATACTTTAGGTTTGCAACTTTGCTGACACAAATTCAAGAGGAATGTGAAATGTGACAAAGAAGACTCCTAATCCATTTTTCATTCCAGGAAGGCACAATGCATAAAGGTTAAGGACACAAACATGGGAATCTAACAACCTGGACTGATATCCAAACGCTTCCACTCTTAATCTTTGGCAAGTAACTTCTCTGCCTTCTTTTCCTCATCTGTAACACAGAGATAACAAAAGGTTTACTTTGATGGTTAAATGAATTAAAACATGTAAGATACTCAGTGTCCAGCACATAGTAAATGTTCAATTAGTGTAAGCTTTTCTTGTTTCATGGAAGGCTACTTGAATTGTTTCTTCTCCCCCCACCCCCCACCCACCGCCTGTGCCAAGTGGAGACTCGTTCTGTTGCCCAGGCTGGAGTGCAGTGGTGAGATCTCAGCTCACTGCCACCTCTGCCTCCTAGGCTCAAGCAATTCTCCTGCTTCAGCCTCCCGAGTAGCTGGAACTACAGGTGTGCACCACCATGCCCGGCTAATTTTTATACTTTTGGTAGAGACAGGGTTTCATCATATTGTCCAGGCTGGTCTCAAATTCCTGACCTCAGGTAATCCGCCCTCCTCGGCCTCCCAAAGCGCTGGGATTACAGGTGTGAGCCGCCGCACCCAGCCTTGAATAGTTTCTTAAAGGATACACCAGTTCACATAAAGCAGTGGTCTCTGAACTCTTTTCCTCAATCCCATATCCAGTTGTACGAAGCAGCTGGAGAGAATAAAAGGGGTGAGGAATGAGAAAGTCCACAAGGATATATGCTGCGCATCAGTTACGTGTCACTTACACCTGCATGGAAGCCAACATTGTGTTGTCTATCTATGCCATGGGATCTAGAAACACACACAGCTCAAGGCAGATGGAGGTAATAAACTGTGGATGGAAGTAATAACCTGTGATCATTATGTCCATTTTCTTTCTTTCTTTTTTTTTTTTTTTTGAGATGGAGTCTCGCTTTGTCGCCCGGGCTGGAGTGCAGTGGCACAATCTCAGCTCACTGCAAGCTCTGCCTCCCGGGTTCATGCCATTTTCCTGCCTCAGCCTCCCGAGTAGCTGGGACTACAGGTGCCCGCCAACATGTCCAGATAATTTTTTTTTTTTTTTGTATTTTTAGTAGAGACGGGGTTTCACCATGTTAGCCAGAATGATCTCAATCTCCTGACCTCATGATCCACCCACCTCGGCCTCCCAAAGTGCGGAGATTACAGGTATGAGCCACCGCACCTGGCCCATTCTGTCCATTTTCTTAATTTCAAAGTATACAGTAGTCAGAGGACAAAATTAGAGCCAGGCAAAGACAGAAGAGGGAGCAGACTCCCAGGGAGATAAGAGAAGAGGATACTTCATTCGTGTTTTGAGTGTTTAAATCCATCCTGTCATGTGTGGGGTTTCAGGTAACCACTTTGGGGAGAGAAGGTGATGGGCAGGACGCTTAAAGTCTGACTGATGTTTTTGCCCTAATAATCCTGGTCTTCTGCAATAGGAGCCTGGCAGAAACCTATTAAAATCTTTGCTTGATCAATCGATTTTTAGTCCCTTACCCACTGGACTGAAAACTTGACGGCAGAAGCTTCTCTATCTTGCTTTTTCACATATTCCCCTACCAACCACTGTGCTTAGAACATACTAGCACTTGACAAGTATTTTTTATTTTTACTGTTGAATTTGATCTTAGAAACTTGTCATTGAAAAAATTCAAACATATCAGCTCCATATGGGTGCCCATGCATTTGTAACACTTATTTTGAGAGTGCTGGACAACAAGCTGGGAATGTAGGAAGGAGTTGGGAAGGCTGCACAGGTGTGGGAATCCCATCACCGTGTCTAATCTCCAAAGTCTCCTCTGCATCAGCTCTCACTAATCACCACTGGCCGATGGGCAGTGGGTCAGACCTCATTTGATCTTTGGTAGACGGCAAAGCAGTTTCGAAATTCATCTAGATGCTGCATCACGAGAAACACAGGAGGGCATTTATATCCTTCCAGATCCTTGATTTGTGTGTGTGTTTGTGCGTTTTCTGAGACAGAGTCTTGCTCTGTCACTCATGCTGGAGTGCAGTGGTGCAATCATAACTCACTGCAGCCTTAAACTCCTGGGCTCATGTGATCCTCCCTCGTCAGTTTCCCAAGCAGCTGGGACTACAGGCACGATCCACCTCACCTGGTTATTAAGAAAAATTTTTGTAGGGATGGGGTCTCACTACATTGCCCAGGCTAGATAGAGCCTTGTTCCTTTGAGGCTCCAGCAAACCGCCGTCACTGTGACACATCAATGCCCCATATAACTGGCCTGCCTGTGGATTTCAAATTAATCTTGAAGAATGAAAATAAAAAGTTAAGCGATTATAGGAAAATGCCTCTAGTCCAACTGACGAACCAGAATTTTTAGTCTTGAGTCATTTCTCACTTAAACCTCAAACCATTAGGTGCCTAATTTGTGAGAGAAGAAAAGACATAGATTGATGACCGGATAAACCTTGTCAGGAGCTGGAAAAACCAGATTGTTGGCACTATTAAAATCTTTCTCATTTATTGCTCTTTTTCATTTCTCATTTGTTCTTTATTATAAATGTAAATATTTGCTGGAATTTAGAAACGTATAGAATATGCTTTTAATCACACTTAACTCAGATTCTCAGGCTAATTTGTTGTCTGATTCTCACGATTCATGGAAGGGTAGAATTTTGGACTTTTAGATTCCTTTCCCTGCAAGTTTTTCATTGTGTAGATAAAGACATTGGGGCTGGAGAGAGGATTGACTGAGCCATGGTCCCCTTGTTTGTTCTGTTAGAGCCAAGATAGCCTCCAGGTATCCTCACTCTTCTTCCCATTCCTCAAGTATTCTTTGTTCTGTTCCAAACAGCCACCCATCTTTCAATTCCAGGCCATGTCTACAAGAGAGCTGAGTTTAGCTTGGAGGGGATCACTTCCAGAACCATCAGTGTTTTAGTTAATGACTAATTCACCACTTCCAAAAATGGAGCGGCAAAAAAGTTTCTTCTGTTCTCTAATGAATTTAATTCCCTGCCAAAAACACAGCCATCCCCTACATGTGGAACAGAAACCAATCCTGATGCTGCCTGTTGTCACACTGAGACCCACATAGGGAAGGGGAGGATCCCTGGCCAGGAAGAGTACAGGGCTACATCTCCTGACAGTGCAGGGAGGAGTGGTTGGTGGCCTCATGCCAACAGCTGGCAAGACCCAGGACAGCAGTTCCCAGGACAGGGGTTCCAATAAAGTTAACAGAACAGCAGGAACCATTCCATAGGCTGCCCTAGAAGGATCACAGGATTCCCTCAGTTATCGGCTCATGGGTGTAGCCATGGCTCTCATTGACAGTGACCAGTTTATCATGAACTACACAACTCAAAATTAAAAATAGCCCACCTACTATTTCTATCTTAATAAAAGTCAATTGTATGCTTGTAATTCAAACCTAGCATTTGTGCCTACAAAAATTTATACTACTGCGCTGTAACACATTTTTGTCATCTTCATTACACTGTAATGTCTATAGCCTGCAGCCTGTAGAAGGGGACAGTTTATTAAATAAAGAGGAAAAAATATTTTTACCTGGTGGCATTTACTCTGAGAACCCATATTCTACCTTTGGGAAAAGTTTCCCTGGGGATTCACATGAATACAGACGATTAGTGAACATCAACTCAAAATTTTCCTTTCTTAAAATAAACACACATTTAACTTCCCAATATTTCTGGCTATCTGGCCGTTTTGGGGGTCTGACAGTACTTTGTTTAGCAGCAGATAAAGTGGTCTTCACTGTTCCATTTTCACTTCACAGAAGGAAGGAACACATCGGTCCCTGTGAATCCTACTTGGCATCCTGGTAACTTACAAAGTGGCCTTCAGTTCTGCTTAGCAATTGCCTACAAGTGGATTTCATAATAGTTCCTTAACTAAGGGTTAGACCATTTAAGGACTGATCATGTCAATTCAGGGAACTTACAAGCCTTTAAATGTTGCGCCACTGTCAATGCATGCAATAAGGGCTTCTTTCCTTTTTGGGTGTCTAAAGAAAATATATTTACTTCACCGTAGTATTTATTCCAATCCCCCTTCCTAATGATTCACTTGTCTTATAGTTTAATAAGTATCTTTCAAACTCTCACTAGCTCTAATTTCAGCCCAAAGATTGCAAACACACTGGATATTTGACTTTCTGTTGGTGTAGTCTTTCTTCTCATTTTGCCTTCCAACATTGGACATGCTCTAATCATCCATCCAGCGGGGCTCATGGGTCAGTGTTAGGGTTGCTTCTTAATTTTAAACAAAGAGTACTCTTTACTGTGCTAGGCTTCTGATACTGATGATACAACTGTGTAAACACCTTTTAAAGTGCTATTAGAAATGTGTTTTGGTGGCCTTGAAAATCTTAAATATACACAAGGTTATTAAATGACAGAGCCATTTTTCATACAAGGGACCATGAGAGGATTCGCATCTAGGTACCAAAATTAGACTTCAGGGTTTGTAAAAGTAATCTATTATTTTATTGATTTGTCAGTCATGCATAAAGTGTCTACTGGATGCCAAGTACTTTACCAAGCTCTGGGGTTACAACAAGGAATGAGACAAAATTTGCCCATAAGAAATTTAGTCTTAATTCAAGTGTTTCTAACATAAAGAAAAGACAAATACTTAAGGTGATGAATAATCTAATTACGCTGATTTGATCTTTATAAATTACATATGAATGTATTGAATTATCACAGATACCTGGAAAATATGTAAATCTATTATGTGTCAATTTTTAAAATAATATAATAAAATCACTTCATTAAAAAAGACATTTACAGTCTAACAGGGCATAAAGGCCTATTACAACTTGATATTATAAAATATTCAGTAAGTACTTTGAAGAGTACGTAATAGGTATTATGGGAGCTCTCACAAGGGGGCATATCTCTACAGGGGAGGAGAAAAGAGGTCAGGAAAGGCTTTGTGGAGGATCTGATGACTGAGCTGAGTATTAAAGGATGAGAAGGAGTTAGCTCCTGTTTTGTTTTTGCTTTGTGGAGTGAGGGTTTGTCCAGTGCAGGAAGGAAAAAGGAAAGAGGATTCAAGGCAAAACAGTATGTACAAAGACAGAGAAGCCAAAAAGAGCATGGGGGGTACAAGTACAAGAAACTGGATACATTATTTAGTGTTTTGAAGCCAAAAGTGAGAGACAGATTAAAGGATGAAGCTGGAGAGAAAGACGGGAACTTGCCTTGGGCCTATAGAGCTTTGACTTTACTCTTTCAGTGATGGGTTTTGAGGTGCTATAAACACAGTTGGCTTAACATTTTTTTTAGCATATTTCTTTTGTGGCTTCATAGAAGATGGATTTGGAGAAGATAAGATAAGAAGAAGGGAGACCAGTTGGGAGACCATACAAGTTAGAAATTAGGAAATAGATGATGAGACCTTGGTCCAATGACAGCAAAGCTGTAGAGGCTGGGAAGAGTTCAAGAAATATTTGGCCATTAGAATTCACATCGCCTGATCAGAATTGACATGAGATGACAAGTAGTGAAGGGGAGGGGAAGCCAAGAATAGCTTGAGGGGCTGGTTAGTATAACCAACTAAAAGAGATTAGAGTGAAAGAGAAAATATGAATTCTGTTTGTGCTGTGTTGAGTTGACACTCATATGGAATGCTCTTGTGGACATATGCATCAGGTATTTGTTATCCAAGTCACAATTTCAGGGAAGAGATCTGTACTAAAGGTAAAGACTTAGGAGGCATTGACATGTGGATTTTAAAAGGGTGTGCAGATGAAGTCACCCAAGCAGGGTTTGTGGAGTCATTATAATCAGAGGAGTCAGAAGTGAGGGTACTACTCTTAGGAACTCCAGTATTTAAAGGTAAAGAGGCAGATGAGCATTGCAGGAAGAGCATTAAGGACTGATTAGAAAAGTTCAGAAGACCAGTAGAGTGGGCACTCACAGGAGGTAAAGGAGAAGTAAGTTTCAAGAAACAGGCATCATCCCCAGGGTCAAAACAAGCAGATAGGTGCTGTGAGTTAGAGGAATTAATCCATGTTCATTAGGTGTGACAAGCTGATGGTCATTTGTTTGCCACAGTAAGAGCAGTTTCAGTGGAGAACAGGTTTGGGGCACTGAATCATGTGTCAGAATCTGATAACAATGGGTTGGTGGTGAATTGTAGATGAAGACATGGACAGTGTTAGTTGAATCTATTATTTTAAGAAGTTCACCTGAGAAGCGAATGAGAATGTACTGAGGAAGTCCAGGGAGGGATTTCTAGGATAGGAGAACCTTGCATGTATTCGTAAACTAAGAAATGTCAAAATGGGGAAAGATTCAGAATATAGTAGTGAGAGGATAGAGGACACAAAAGCAGAAAGGGATGAAGTTAAGCATAGAAATTAAGAGGATGAACTTCAAAGTAGAAGGCATTGTGATGAGAGGAAAGGAGGTAGGAATGGGTATGGAGGAGATAAAGTTTTTGGTCAAAGAATGAGAAGCTAAAAGATTATGGGAGATGTTTATCATGTTTGTAGCTCTGAAGCATCTCTTGAACACTCCTTCTATATTTGAAGAGTTTTCCACATTATGAATCCTGATTCCCCAAGGTAGAAACTAGAACTCATTCTCCTGGCATCATTTGCCACTAAAGCGCAGGCATGTGAGGTCACTTCCATCGGTCAGATGCTTCTGCATGAGATGCTGACTTGGAAGGGAACAATGTCCCAGGAGGCAGGTGCATGGAGACTCCATATTCTGTTCAGACACAATAGGGACAGAACTTCCGGTTTCCAGTTCTAAGCATTAGCCATGCATGGTTCTAGCGAAGGTTTGGATTCCGGCAGTGGTGCTCACCACAACAGCCCTCTTGGCATGGTTGGGGCTGGATAGCTCCGAAGCTGGCTTTCTGGCTTTCCTGGAGATTCCTGTAACAACTGTGGCATTCAACCAGCAGACTGGGTTCTGTTGTTTATTATGAAGAATGCTGACTGATACAGCAACCATGTGTAAAGGCATCAATTTTCTCAAGAAGGGAGGCAAGGTCATCTGCTGAAATTGAGAGGGAAAGGGCATGAAGAGAATGATAATGGGTTGGAGTCACTGATGAAATCACTGGGAGAGGAATCTGAGCCAGAGATAACTGAAGAATTAATGGGAAACCCAAGGGTCTGGTATTTAAGGTCAAGTTGAAGTTAGACCCATGAATCTGCAGTAGGCTTTATCTTCATGGATTGCTTGATTTTCTTTTCCTAGAAGAATTAGGTAGGGGAGGAAGGGAAGTGAAAATGGCAGTAAGAAATCAACCAAGGAGGTCTATTCTGGGGAGAAAAAAAGGAAAGGCCGGAAGTGAGCTGATAAGCCAATAAAATGGGAAGAATCAAGGGATTAAAAATTCATTTGAGTTAAAAGAGCAAGTATAGTATGAGTGAGTTAATGAGAAAGCTGAGAGCATAAGAGACTGTCTCCAGAAGTTGCAATCTTCAAATATTATATTTTAGAGGTAGAGAAGATCCAGGTCTTGAAGAGATTCAAGGGGGTAAAGAACGTCTCTGGCATTAAAGAAACTCAGGAACCTCTAAGCTAAGAAGTAGGATGAGTTGTCCATTAACATTGATGGTGAAATTTCTTAGGATGATGGTAGGAGTTGGAGAGAAGAAGATTTAGTATCAGATGCCAAAGTTTATGAGTGAGGAAGAGTGCTTGGGAGCTGAGTAGGTGGCAGTGGGTGAAGGAGATAAATGACAAAGCCTGCTGGTCTCAAATGCATCATGGAATGAGCTTTAGTACAATAGTTCAATAGTAATAGACTAGAAGCAGCAGTGATTCATAGAGGGTGAAAAGATCTAGAAAGAAGGCACACTCACAGCTAAGGATGGTAAAACTCAGTACAGGGCCAGGAGAGGGTGAAGGTGGCAGTGTGGTCCTCATTTGTCCTTCATTTGCTAGGTAATGACTGCCTCAAAGCGAGAAGACAGACTTGGTGAGCAATAACTGGTCTCAAATCTCCAATGTCCTAACTTTGTCCAAGGAATTTGTAGAGCAAAAATGAACTAAGTCACATCCACACGAGACACCTTAAGATACTTGGAGATGTCCCCACATACCCACAAGACTTATTTTGTCCATGCTAGACACCCTCAGTTCCTTTAACTATCCCCCATTTCACTCATTCATTCTTCTCTGGAAAAAAAATTGCCACTCTATTGTTTTTTTCTTGAGCTTTTACTCATGGCAGAAGGTGAAGCAGAAGCTTGCACGTCACATGGTGGGAACAGTAGCGAGAGAGATGTTGGCAGGGGGAGCTGCAACACACTTTCAACCAACCAGGTCTCATAAGAAGTCGTTATGATCAATGTCATCTTAAAATGTGGCACTCAAAATCAAGCACAATTTTCCAAAGACAATCAGATGTAAGGAGAACATGGTAAAATAGCTAACCTTTATTTCTTATGAGTTGAGATTGACTCAGGTGAGCCAAGAAAACACCCTGATGTCACTCTGAGTGTAGCCCCCTTTCTTCTCTTCATTCCCTTCAAATATACTTGGGCCTGAACAAAAATTTTGTTACTGATGACAAGGAGAATTCTGTGGCTAATAATGATTATGACGATTGTCTTAGGCCATTCTTGCATTGCTATAAAGAAATACATGAGACTGGGCAATTTATAAATAAAAGAGATTTAATTGGCTCACGTTTCTGTCTGCAGGCCAGACAGGAAGCATGGCAAAAGCTTCTTCTGCTTGGCTTCTGGGGAGGCCTCAGGGAGCTTTTACTCATGGCGGAAGGTGAAGCAGAAGTTTGCATGTCACATGATGAGATCAGTAGCAAGAGAGAGATGTTGGCGGTGGCAGGTGCCACACACTTTTAAACAACCAGATCTCTTTAGAACTCAAGATCGTGAGGACAACACCAAGACATGAGGGATCACCTCCATGACCCAAACACCTACCACCAGGCCCCACCTCCAACACTGGGTAAATTTCAACGTGAGATTGGAGGGGACTAATATCCAAACTATATCAATGATGGTGTTGATCATGATGAAACTCAAAGCAAACTGTGGGTGACAGGCCCCTTATGGAACTAGCATTAGAACTCAGGAAGTAGGTAATAAGCAGGGTTTTGTTTTGTTTTGTTTTGTTTTCAACAAGAACCATATGTATATGTATATATATGTATATAAATATATGACTTGTTCAGGGACCTGCTGTCCTAATGCCCAAGTTACTTCCTGCTTTAAATCCGATAGCACAAGCTAAGGGTGTTGATGTGGTTTCCAGAGATGCCTAATCTATTCCCACATAATGGCTTATGTTCTGGGAAATTCTGACTCACAGAAAAGACACAGCAGAAAGAAGAACTTAAAAGTCTAACTCCTATATGGCATTTCATTGTTTGTTAAATTGTACCTTTAGGCTTGATGAAAAATAAAATCAATAAAAGATGCTACTTTGAATTTACTTATAGCTACAAGTTGTGGGTTGGTTGATGCAAAGTGATAACCTTTTTTCCTGGAAAAAAAATTATCAAGTATTAGACCATAGTCTTGCAGTCAGAATAGCAGTTAAAACAAGGTAAATAAAAGTTAATAATAAACAGGAGGGTACATAGTTTTGGGGACACATCTGGTTCAGTGCTATAAGATCAGGTTTGGGGCCATTTCTCTTTAGTGTCTCCACTAGTTAATTTAATGTTAGACGTGATAAAAATGAAATTATTTCAAAATTATGAACTAATAAAGGAACATTCTCAGTATTGAAAAGTAGAGGAAATGCCAAATAAAATAATTAGAGACATGGAAAACTAAATGAAACATTAGATAAGAAGTCCTCAAATGTATAATTTAACATAAAAAAAGACAACTGGAGATCAGGTATGCACAGGACATGAAGAGGGAGGTAATTTATTTGTGCAAAGTTCACTAGAGTGATGCTTGAAAGATCTGAATTCTAGTTTTTAATGTCCTCTAAATTAGCCTGGCAAGTCATTGCCTTTCTTGGTCCTCATTTTCTATATTTGTCAAATAAAGGGTTTGAGGGATTAATCCTAATAACTGGGCTCAAATATTCAAATGATTCCATGAAAAAAAAAAACAACAGGAAGAAAAGCAGGAAGGAAAGAAGAAAAGGTGGGAGGGAGAAAGGAAGAGAGGAAGAAAGGGAGTAAGGAAAGAGGGAAGGAAGGAAGAAAGGAAGGAAAGGGAAGGGAAGGGAGGGGACGGGAGGGAGGGAGGAAGGAAGGAAGAGAAGAAGTGAATGAGGAAGGAAAGAAGGAAGGAAGGGAGAGAGGGTAGGAGGTAGAAAGGCAGAGAGGAAGGGAGGGAGGAAGGAAAGAAGAGAGGAAGGAAAGGAAGGAAAGAAGGGAAGGAAGGAAGGATGAGAGGAAAGGAATGAGGAAGGAAGGAAGGAATGAAGGGGGAGAGAGGGTAGAAGGTAGAAAGGAAGAGAGGAAGGGAGGGAGGAAGGAACGAAGGAAAGAACAGAGGAAGGAAAAGAAGGAAAGAAGGAATGAAAGGAAGGAAGGAAGGGAAGGGAAGAGGGAGGGAGGGAGGGAGGGAAGGGAGGAGAAGAACAGGCAGATCCCTGCAGAAAGCCCCACAGTAGTTTGTCTAATTTATGAGTTGTCCAGACACTCTACATCTGCAGAAAAAATCATCCCAGGACACCGGAGAATAAATTCTTGTAAAAAATTGAGCATCCCAGGGCATGTTGTTCATATGCTGAGAATTCTATATTAGACTGTCTGGTAGACTGTTGCACCAACAGGCCTCAATAAATCACACTTTTCAGCATCCATGTCATTGTATGGTCCTCTCCTAATTGACTCTAGACTTAGCCCACATGGCTTGCCTCAGCCAAGAGGACATTGGTACATGTGTTGCTTTTGGGGCTTGTCCTCCTGAAGTGCTGCCACTAAAATGTGAAAATATAAAAAAGGCAGCCTGGACTCCTTGAGAATGAAAGACCACGTGCAGGGAGAGGCCCGATAATTCCAGCCTGTTCCAGCTTCTCGGGGAGCTAGAATGAGACTGAGACCAGGCAAGACCAGCAGAATAACCACTCAGCTGACCCACAGACTCATGAGAAATAGTGCAGTGTTACCATTTAAAGCCACTAGGTTTCGAGTGTTTGTAATGCAGCAAACGATGACTTATCCAAGTTGGAAAGATCAGGCAGACTACTAAAAACTTCTAATTAAGAGAATGTTCCCCAAATCCTAGAGCCTTAAAATTTTATGTGTTCAGCCTCATGCACAATCCCAACTGTCCCTGTGACTCTGTGACTCTGCCCCATGAATTTCTCCTATTCTCATAAGAAGGTATGTGAAGAAGGGGAAGTTAAAATAAACTTTATGATAACCAGTGGAGTTTACCATTAATAAGATGAAGAGACCACAAAATATAATGTCAGGACAACTTTTGGTGTGCAGATTAGATTTCCTTCCAGAACATTCTGTGTTTAGAGAGTTGATGTGGAGGTTTTAGTCATAGACTCAAAGAAGGTGAGCACAAGCAGATACATAAAATGGCCTTCTAATTGAGGCTCCATTTTTCTCCCTTAGTCTCTCCCCATGCCAGCCTTCGTGATGTTTGACTCAATTGACCTTGGGATTTTCTAGGACCCCTGAGGCTGTTCTGGGCTTGGGTAAGTGAGATGGCTGAGTTGGATAACAACAGTCATAGGATTACATAAAAAATTTAGCAGTAGCGTTGATGCAGGATCATGTAGCTTTGTAAGAGGCCCCTAATGTTCTGGAGGGAGATGGTTTCACCAGCCAACAAGGAAATTAGAAATTCAAGCAAAAGAAGGAGACATAATTGTGTTGGTCATAGGCCAGCTCACCTGTTTTGCCTTCAAAGTTCCCATAAGCCCAAATGACAAGATAATGCAGCGGCTGTTTGGTATTGTAGTAGAGGTCTCTACCATATTAACTTAAAGCATGGGAGCTGAAACTGGTTCTGTGGTCTTCCTAGCACTGGCCCCCCTCCCCATTCCTCACTAGTACGGAAGCATTGCAGTTCTATTCATCAATCTATTTTGTATCCTTGTATTAGACCGCTCTTGTCTGGCTATAAAGAAATACCTGAGTCTAGGCAATTTATGACAAAAAGAAGTTTAATTGGCTCAGTGTTCTGCAGGCTTTGCAGGAAGCATGGGGCCAACATCGCTCAGCTTCTGGGGAGGCCTCAGGGGGCTTTTACTCATGGTGGAGGTGAAGTAGGACCACACGCACATTATATAGCAGTGAAAGCAGGATGAAGAGAGAGACAGTGGGGTGATGGGGGAGGTGCCACGCACTTTTAAATGACCAGGTAACGCAAGAACTCACTCACTATCTTGAAGATAGCATCAAGTCATGAGGGATCCGCTCCCATGATCCAAACCAGCCCCCACCTCCAGTATTATCTAAATTATATCAATTTTCTTCCTCCTTTTTATTCCTGTCACTATAATTTAAGCCCTTGTTTTGAACTTGTTCACTTTGCCTTCAATCTCTCCTTGTTCAGATACTGCCAGATTAATCTTTCTAAAATACAGTACTCCCCTCTAAAAGCTCAGCAATAGTGAATGAGAAAAGTATATAATTTTGGTCCTGCTTTCCTGGCTCCCTTCAGTCTAATCTTAAAGAATCCCACTGGCCATATCATTCCTAACTCCTCTTCATCACCCTAGAATCACAGTTCTCTATATAAGGCCATCTTTCTTATCTCTAAGCCTTTGTTCTTAGAATCTCTTTGCCTGGAATGGCTTTGTGTCTCATTTCTGCTTGTCTATGTCAGATTCCTCCTTGAAGACCCATCTGAAATACCACATCCTCCATGAAAACCCTACTGATCCCTCCATGTTGATGTAATCTCTCTTCTCCTGAATGCCCACAACTTCGTCTCTGTGGCCTTTTCGGCACTTATACTTTCTACTTCTTTATTTAAAGCATTATAATTATTTTCATTCACGACATTTTACCCTTTTAGATATTATGCTCACTACCATCAGGGACTGTTTCCTTTCATTTTCCCCCAGCACTAACAGAGGCTTACCACATGTTCGATGAACAAGCAGAAGCAATCATTCGTTTTCCTTTCGTGTGATCAATGGAAATTACACCCCTGTGTGTTCCAAGCATATCATGTGAGTACGAAGAGATGAAAAGCAAGAAGACAAGAAATGCAGGAAGGGAAGGAAGAGGAGAGCCATGTATGGCTTTTTGACTCAAACATTCTAGAAGTAGCACCCTCAATTCTGTCTCTATTGTTTGCCCTAGGAAAAAAAAATTTTATTATAAAAATATATAGCTATTGGCCAGGCACGGTGGCTCATGCCTGTAATCCCAGCACTTTGGGAGGCCAAAGCGTACAGATCTATTGAGCCCATGAGCTCCAGAGCACTTTGGGCAACATGGTGAAACCCCATTTCTACAAAAAGTACAAAAAATTAGCTGGGCATATTGGTACATGCCTGTGGTCCCAGCTACTTGGGAGGCTGAGGTGGGAGGATCATCTGATCTTGGAAAGTTGAGACTGAAGTGAGCCTAGGTTGTGCCACTGCACTCCAGTGGGGAAACAGGAGTGAGACTCTGACTCAAATGAAACAAAACAAAACAAAACTATATATATATACACATACACACACACACACACATATATGTATATGTATATGTGTATGTATATATATGGCTTTTATGAAAGACTATGAAGAATTTAATAAAACATTTCATTCTAACTATAGTATTTGTTAAGTTGGATCAATATAAATTAAAAAGAAAATTATCTTACAAACATTTTCAAACTACTCTAAAGTGTCAAGAGAATTCTACATCCTTCGATTTAGACACTCAGAAATTCATCTTTGTGCAGTCAGTCCTTCATTAGGCATGAGGGGAATATACAATAAATAAAATAAATACACAAGTCATGGTCTAAAGTAATTTACAATCTAGTTGGGGAATCAAGAATAATGAAATGATTGAATAATAATTCAAGACGGCATATTACTAAAATTGTAAGATGAATCATGTAAATACTAATCACTCTGTGTCAGAGTTCTAGAAATGCTGTATTTCAACACAATGGTTACTCAAATCAGTATCACTCACATTTTAGGGATAAAATATATATATATCACTGCATGTAATGAATAATAATTTGAAAAATAATAAAACTTCAAGAGAAAATAAAAATAGGATGGGCATGGTGTCTCAGGCCGGGCACGGTGGCTCACGCCTGTAATCCCAGCACTTTGGGAGGCTGAGGCAGGCGGATCACCTGGGGTCAGGAGTTCGAGACAAGCCTGGCCAATATAGTGAAACCCTGTCTCTACCAACAATACAAAATTCAGCTGGGTGAGGTGGCACACACCTGTAGTCCCAGCTACTCGGGAGGCTGAGGCACGAGGATTGCTTGAACCCAGGAGGCAGAGGTTGCAATGAACCGAGATGGCGCCACTGAATATCAGCCTGGGCGACAGAGCGAGACTCAGTCTCAAAAAAAAGAAAAATAAATAAAATAAAAGCATATGATTCTGTGACAGGATAATAACATGATCTCCATGAGATCACCTCCTCCTTTTATACAGAATAGCATCTCATCTTAGAACACTCAGGCTACAGGAACCATGCCTGAGGTTAAGGTATTCTATAGAACATATTAATAGCTATTAAGTTACAGAGCCACTTAGGCTTAATTTCCAAAAGTGAGCTTACTCAGGTTAATCAGGAAGGCTCTGGCTCTCTCTGGGCTAACCCAAATTTACATGCATTCATTTGTTCAACAAACATATGTTAAGCACTCACTGTATACCATGCACTGAGCTAGGCTCTGGGAACAGAAATATAATGAGGTTAAGTTCCAGCCTTCCTGATACATGCAATGTAACTGGGGAAATGAGGGTGTGCTGGGGACAGCATGGTGTAGCAGAAAGAGCCTTAGACTGCACGTTAGAGGTCTTGAGTCCCAGCCCTGGTTCCCCCACTGCCCAAGTTACTATGTAAACCTAGGCAAGTCATTGATACTCCCTGTACCCAAGCGTCTTTGTGTGTCAATTGAGGATCACAAGGGCCTGCCTCACCAAACATATTATGAGGACAGAAGGAAGTAATAGTCTGAAAGTTCTTTGCAAAGTTAATCTGCACAGATTTATGGTGTCATTATCATTTATAGTTCACTCAGAGGTCTAGAAACAGTATTGGAGCGTTAAGTGTCATGTAAATCTTTAGTCACATGTTTCTTCCTTGGAATCTAACTAGGAAATACTGTCTTAAAAAAAAAAAAAGTAAGATTGGAGTCTTTTGTTCCTGGGCATTTAATGAGACTGTTTATTCAAACAATTTGGAAACTCTGCTTGCCACATACCAAAACTAACAATGAAATTCATACTTTTAAGTTCAGTATTGGGCAGGAATTCTTCTTTCATTAAAGACTCTCAAGATAATTTCTGAAGCCCAGAGGCATTCTTCCTTTCTCTCTTGTGTGAACCATTTCTCTATTAAAAAGAAGTGTGGATTTGAGACTCTACAGGAACGTACTTAAGTGAAGCTCACTTATAAAATCAACTATATTACAGATTTCTTTTAAAAAATCTCCTCCATTCTTTTTATCCTTCTGGTATTGATTCCTCTGTCTCTTCTCATTTTCTTCTTCCTTGTTTTTTTCTTTATATTTCCTCTCTGGGTCAGAATTTGATCTAAAAGAATCACTTGGAATTGTTTGGTTTTCCATCAATACCTTCTTATTGTACTTAAGATGAGTCACACACTGGGTGCGGTGGCTCACACCTGTAATCCAGTGCTCTGGGAGGCTGAGGTAGGAGGATCGCTTGAGGCCAGGAGTTCAAGACCAGGCTGGCCAACATGGCAAAACCCCATCTCTACAAAAAATAAAAAATTAGCCAGGCCTGGTGGCACATGCCTGTGGTCTTAGCTACTTGGGAGGAGCGTTTGAGCTTGGGAGGTTGAGGCTGCAGTGAGCAGTTATCAAGCCACTGCACTCCAGCCTGGGCGATAGGGTAAAACCCAGTCTTAAAAAAAAAAAAAAAAAAAAAGAGTTGTTGCTTTGTTCAGGCTCAAAAGCTTGTGTGTGACTTGCAGGTCTTCAACTCTGAACCCAGGACTGAGAGTAGAAACTGGAGCCGAGTCATCTACACATCCAGCCAGCCATGAACCAGTGCAGCTTTGGAGGTAGCTCCCATCTGCTCTCCATCAAGAGACATAGGTGCTGTCTGTTAGGAGAGAGACCCGATGGTGACTTGCTTCACTTTCACTCCCAAATTCAGTAAGGTAAATGAGCTAGTTAACTTAATGTAGTGTAATAACTATGTAAAGAGATTAGGCATCAGAAAGTCTTTGTTTTAATTCTGTATGCCACTGACTAGTTCTGTGATGTTTAAATTGGTGAATGTGGCAATATAATTTCTATGAATCTAGAACCCTCTCTGTGAAGGGTTCAGGGAGCTACCCTCTTTCATATTTCTCTATTTGTATAGAATGATCTGTCATCTATGGGCCATGCCCTTCCACTAGAAGCTATGCCAGGTGTTGTATACATTTAATTGTCCTTAAAATACCAACACAGCAGTCAAAACCAACTCTGTTTCAAACTTAAACAATGGCACTTATCGAAGAGGCCATAAGCTGGCTCTGATTCAAACATACACTTAGAGGAAGAGGCAAAGTGTCTTACTTTACCAAAGGGCAGAATGCACTTCAACTTCCAGTTAGAGAAATCTGGAGGACACTTGGAGCCATGCATGGGGTGTGTGTGGGAGTGCGCGAGCCTTTGGTGCCAAAGAGGGAAATGCCTTCCTCAGCTAAAGGGCCAGAGGGAATGTCGGGGGTTTCAAAACCAGGAAGAAGTGGAAGGAAGGAAAGAAGTAAAACTTGTGTATGTTGCGCATCCCATAATAAGCCAGACACTGTCATCTTATGCATCTCATTTCATTCCCATCCTATTAAATGACAGTCTGGGTTTGGTGGAAAGTCTATCTCAGACTGAGTTTAGGAACTCACTCAAAAACCAGAATGAAGAAGATGATTATCTAGCCTTATGTATGTTTCAGTAAAGTCCAGGAAGTGCCATTACTACTTTTTCAACATTTCTCATAGCCAATTAACTTTATTTCCATATATTTTAGTGGCTCTCAACCTTGGCCACACATTAGTATCCCCTTGGATGCTTTGAAAAAATGCTGATATCTGCGCTCCATCTCATCCCAATCAAATAACTCCCTGGAGGAGTAGACAAAGAGGCAAATGTTACAAAGAAAATCTCCCTGGGTTATTTTAATATGTACTTGAGAACTGCTGTACTCATTTGCAGAAAATTCCTTATAAAACTAAAAGGGATTTGTGCACTTTTTGCAAAGATTGCCTGTAAGAGAGAAGCTAGGAAATGGAAACCCATTTCTGAATCTGGTCCAAAAAAGAGATGAGATTTGATTTTATGAGTCTAGTAGACTTTATCAAAACTGCCTGGGAAGATCCAAGGAACACCAGAATATTAGAAAAAGTTTGCTTCTGCTCCTTTCTCAGAGCTTTGACCCATAAAAAAGCGCTGGTTACCATAGGCCACTGCAGATGTCCCATATCGTTGGGATAGCGACTGTCCAATTCCACCCATAAGTTTAAGGTGAGCAGTTCTCTGAGACATGGGCTGCTTGTCACTGTATTACAGAAATATAAGAAACCACCGGGCATGGTGGCTTACACCTGTAATCCCAGCACTTTGGGAGGCTGAGGCATGCAGATCACGAGGTCAGGAGATTGAGACCAGCCTGACCAACATGGAGAAATCCTGCCTCTGCTAAAAATACAAAAAATTAGCCAGGCGTGGTGGCACATGCCTGTAGTCTCAGCTACTCTGGAGGCTGAGGCAGGAGAATCACTTGAACCCGGTAGGTGGAGGGTGCAGTGAGCCAAGATCGTGCCACCACACTCCAGCCTGGAGACAGAGCGAGACTCCATCTAAAACATATATATACACACATACATACACACACACACACATATATATACACATACACACACACACACACACACACACACACATATATATATATACACACACACATATGAGAAACCAGAAATGTCTAATTAGCAACTCAGAGTGTGGATTTTAGAGAAAGAACTCCATAAAGGTAACTCTTGGAAAAACATTAAATATTACAGTAATGTAATTGATTCAAAGATGAATGTAAAGACCAATAATTTATCTTGGTGTTTATGAAGATGAAGAAATAAAGGCCCATACAGAACCATACGCAAGTGAAAATAGTTCAAAATCAAATCTAACTGCTCACAGAGAGCTGAAAACACAGCAGACCCTAAATATATTTTTAATGATTGATGAACTGATTAAGATTTATTTTGAGATTTGATCAGTTTTTAGTAAAGTTTAAATGTTTTTGTATTTTTCTTTCATTTGTACGTTACATTCACTCTGGTACAAGTGTATACCTGCTTTAACAGTTAAAAAGTGGTTGAGGTTTCTGATGCTGATCATAAAATATGACAGGAAAAATACTCTATTTTATAAAGAAAACATATGAAGGCAATTTTCATTGTCTGTAGAACTGAAATGAGGATTAATCTTTATCTTAGAAAAAGTGCAAAGTGGCTTATCCTGTCTTTCTGGCAACAATAGGGCTGGCAGTGTTGCACAACTCCAGGGGGCGCCTTACACATAGTGATCTCTGTGCTTGTCCCCTGCCCACCCACAGTTGTACAAGGGCCATGCTATGCCATTTTACTTGACAGCCCTGGGCAGCAGGGCTCCTAAGCAACAGTCCAAAAGGAAGGCCAAGGAACACATCCATTAAAATGTAGGCTATTTGTTTCATGGTATTCATTACCACGAATAAATGACAAATTAAACATATTAGTAACCAATAAATAGATGTTTAGCTTTCTCTTTAAGTTCTGGCAGTGAACGCTGCAGCAGAGCATTCCTGAACACATGTTGGTGCTACCATGTTCCATGTCTGTGACTCGTCAGTGGCCAGCCCCTGTCAGCAGTCTTCCCCACATTCGTCCCTACAACACATCCTAGATCATGGAGGGGGGAAATGTTTTCCTCTGAGAGTACTGGCCCAAAGGGAGGGAAAAAGTAACTGAAGGCCCCACAAGTAATAGGCCATCTGATTTTTTTTAGAGTATTATAAAACATTCTTGGCCAGGCGCAGTGGCTCACACGTGTAACCCAGCACTTTGGGGGGCCAAGGTAGGCAGATCACCTGAGGTAAGGAGTTTGAGACCAGCCTGGCCAACATGGTGAAACTTAGTCTCTACTAAAAAACAAAAACAAAACAAAAACAAAACAAAAACAAAATACAAAGTTAGCCAGTTGTGGTGACAGGTGCCTATAATCCTAGCTACTTGGGAGGCTGAGGCAGGAGAATCACTTGAACTCAGGAGGCCGAGGTTGCAGTGAACCAAGATTGCATCACTGCACTCCAAGCCTGGGCAAAAAGAGAGAAACTCCATCTCAAAAAAAAAAAAAAAAAAAAAAAAAATTCGAATTGTCTACTTTTGAAATTAAGGGAAAAACATCTACCTTTTCTCTTCCAGACCATGCCAATTAAAAGAGGAAATTCCAGGAGTCAGCAGAAAGGAAACAAAAAGAGAAGGTGATAGAGGAGAGGGGAGACCAAGTGAAGAGGATGGAGAAGAAACTATAAAAATAAGAGAAGAAGAAGAGATCATGGCAAATATAGGAAAGAGCCACGAGACAAGAAGGATGGAAATGGGCAGATGAGAGAAAAGGGAAGAGAGTCTGGGTTCTGAGTTGTTTGCATTATTTGTGTACAGCGTGCGTTCCTTTGGGCTGTTAATATTATTTCAAGATAGAAGCGCGAAGGTGTTTCCTTACCTAATCTCTGAAGTGGCAGACCATCATCACTTCTGCCGGGTTCTATTGGTCAAGCATACCAACCTTTACAAAGTGGCAGGGAGCTATGCAAGGATGTGAATACCAGGAGGACGGGATCCCTGGGAATGACTTGGAAGGTAGGTGGCATGGTGGGCAGAACCCACAGCCTAGGGTGAGATGGCAGGAATGTGGAATTACAGTACCTTAATGTGATATGAACTGATCTGAGTGAATGTGTTTGAACACTCACCACATGCCAAGAGCTGTTCTAATCTCTTTGCATGTAGCATCTCATTTAACCCTCTTAACAACTTACCGAGGCAGACACTCTTTATCCAGAGGAGGAAAGTGAGGTACAGAGGTTAGTAGCACAGTGATAAAGCTGTTATAAGGAAGGACTTGCCAGGACCTGGAGAGAGACTGGGTGTGAGGAAGGTAACTGGCTGTCACAGTGTCCTGTGGGATTTTTCCTAACTGATAAACCACCCTGTATGGTTCAACCGATGCATCCATGCAGGGCTAGGATTCATTTTGACCTCGTCATAGTAGCTTTCCAGGGGCCAATCCCACTCCAGCCTAAAGCACCCCATATGCTATCATTTAAACTGCAGTAGGAACTAAGCCTTAGACCAGAAATTCCTCCCTGATGGGATTCCCGGAATTGTTCCTAAATAGCTGGGTCTTATTTCCTGACAATGCTGCCTGCCTCAAGGCTTGATGTAACTCTGCACAGCTTCTGCAGTTTGGAGAGGCAGGGAATGCCATTTTGTGTTTGAATCCAGCAGGTCGGGCTCCTGAAGAGGTCAGGTAGTCCGTGGAGAGGACTACTGGTGTTTACTGTTTATTACATCTCTCCCAACACACCAAATCTGGGGTTCACCAAAGCAGGCGGTTTTCTTCCACATGCTCCTCTAGGATGGAAAATGCCCTCCAGTGGAAATGCCTTTCCACTGTGCTTCTGCTCAATTTTCCTCCAAGATTTCCTCTAACTGTGGACTGCCAGCTCCTCCCTGACGTCTTCAGGCACCAAGCCAACCTGTTCTTGTTGCAATCCTCAAGACTCCTTTCAGCATCTTAACTTTTTCCCCAGTTTTCTTTCATTTTCTCCACCTGTCTGTGTTGACTGCGGTCTCCTTCCTTCCAGCCTTTTCCTTCCTTCATCTTGTCCTACAAAGCCACACGTGTACCGACAAGTGCCAAAGAGTTTGATCATTTACCTAATGTCAACAAAAGAAAAAAAGCTCTAGAGTCGCCTTGGCCTGCAGCACCCAAGCAGAGTGAACAAGTGGGGCCTGCGCACCCTCCTACCCTCCACCTAGCAAGGAACCCCGAGCTCTGAAACGTGGAAAGGCCCAGATCTGCAGATTTAATCTAAGTCCTGCAGTCCCCAAGAGATCACAGACTGCAGATCCCTGTCTCATGAACTAAGAGAGGAGAGGAGCAAGCCTACCCCGGACTACCGCAGCTCGGGGACAGCGCGCGGGTCAGGCGGCCCGAGATGCGCAGGCCACGCAGCCTCGCCGACGAGTGGCCCTGGAGAGCCTCCAGGCGCCCGGGTGGGGCCGCGATTGCGCCCCGCCAGTCACCCCGGCATGTGGGCGCGGCGGGGCGGCGCGGGCGGGACGGCTACAAGAGCTGTTTCGCGTCCGGGCCGGAGTATTTTCTCAGCCCGCCTGCGCCGCTTGAGACGCCTCTGCCTTTCCCTCTCTCCCTTCCCCGACGGCTTCTGGCGGCCAAGTGGATGTGGCGGGTGATCGAGCCACCCTGCCCAGGGGCGCCCAGCACTGGTAGGTGCTGGGGGTGGGGAGAGGCTTTGGGGAGAGTATGCGTGGGGTGGGAGTAGGGGGAAGGGAATTTCCTCGGAGGTTGCATGGGTGCATGGGAGGCGCAGGGGCCAGAGCGGGCGGGCGGAAGCCTCACCCCCGCCTCCACCCCTTCGCGGCGCCCGGGGCGGGCTCAGGTGCGGGGTTGGGCGGCGAGAGCGGCCGCTGCGGGTGTCCGGTGTCCGGTGTCTGGAGCCGCTGGCTAGGTGAGCGGCGGTCCCCGGGGCCTGGGGGCTTGCAGGGGGTGGCGGGGGAACTTCGAGGGAGAGGGTCTGCCGGGGCTGAGGACCTTCGGGGAAGTTCTGGAATCGGGCAGGGACACGCGGCGCGTGCTTCCACCCGCGGGGAGTGCAGGCCCCGGGAGGGTCGGGGCTGGCCTAGAGTTTCTAGACTCCTAGCAGGAGCACGTCCTCGACCTGCGCCTGGAAATCTTCCAGGAGGGAAGTCCCGGGAAACGGTGGCAGCCGGCGCAGCACCCCCGCAGCACGTTCCCCGCGCACCGGCACCCAGGGGCGCCCCCACGTGGGGTCTGGGAGCGCGCGGAGGCCAGTGCAGCGCCGCCTCCCTCGGGCTGCAGCGGCGGGGCTGGCCCAGACCCAGACCGGGTGCCCAGTGCGCTCAGCCAAGCGGCGCCCCTGCCCGCTCCTGGACTCGGGGGTCACGCGGGCACCGGAAGGAGCTACAGTTTGTAGGTTTTCTGAGTTGTCTCTCCCTTCCCAGGGAGCTTAGAGAAGCAGCAAGCGTGGCACCTCCCCCTTTCAAACAGATGCTCCTCATCGCTCCAAAGGCTTTTGTTTGATTGCTGGTTTAATAGAAACAACGACTTGGGTACCATTATTTTAAAATAGTGAATAAATAAGTGGAAAGCATACAGGGGCATAGATTTGGCATATGAGTGGAATTCTCTGTGTATACTAAATCTGTGTGTACAGTAATCTCAAATTTCTGAAGAATAGTATATATTTACAAACTGCTGTCATCTCTGGTAATTTGTTTCATCCTCAAAAACAGCCCTTTTGCTGGTAGATGAATAAGATAAAGTTTCAATAAGAAAACAAAGTTGGACCACAGCGCTGGCTGTTTTAAAAGAATTAGAATTCAAACTGTATTGTTAATGTTATAGTTACACTGTCCATACCACAATACTTTTATTTTTATTTTATTAGGTCGGTGCAAAAGTAATTGCGGTTTTTACGTAAAAAACCGCAGTTACTTTTTTTTTTGGCCATATAAAACACAATAACTTTTGCACCGACCTAATGTTTTTAATTTTTGAGACAGGGTCTCCTTCTGTCACCCAGGCTGTGGTGCAGTGGTGCGATCTCGGCTCACCGTAGCCTCAAACTCTCCAACTCAAGAGATCCTCCCACCTCAACCTCCCAAATAGGTAGGACTATAGGTGCGGGCCACCACGCCTGGCTAATTTTTATACTTTATATAGAGACGGAGTTTTGCCATGTTGCCCAAGCTGGTCTTGAACTCCTGAGCTCCAGCAATCCACCCATGTCCACCTCCCAAAGTGTTGGGATTACATGTAGAACCACTGTGCCCGCCTACTATTTTTACGATTTAGCCTGTATCTAAGGCCTTTTAAAATTGTATTTTGTTTAGGTCTCAGAGTTATTCAAAAGACAGTTGTATTGTAGAACAGTGTGAAGGTGTGAGAATCAGGCCAAATCTATGGTATCATGGAAAACAACGGATTCTCTGACCTTTTAGCAATTGGTGTTCAGAATAAATAGCAGGTGTGGGCTTGTTGCTTATCATTTCTCTCTTTTAAGAAAGGGGCTGTGTTAGCTGAGCTATTCCTTTGTTGGATCTTGAATAACCGGAGGTTTGCTGCCCTTGATATAGTATGGGAAAGTCCTCTGAGTTTGAATCAGTATCAGCAATGATTACTTCCTTGTCAGGGAGTGAAAGTGGGAAAGCCCTAGTTAGTTAATTTCCTGATTTCTATTTCTTCTACCCTGGCTCCACCAGGCTCCTTCGCTTCACAGTAGATTATGTCAGATACCCACAGATTAGAAGTCACAGACTGAACCAGTCCTCATTTCACAGATGAGGAAACTGAGTCCCAAGGAGGTGAGGTGACAGCGCAGAGTCACACCACTCACTAGAGGCGGAGCTGGGAGTTGAGGCTGGAGTGCCTCTGGGTGTCTTGGGTGTACTGTGCTGAGCTTGAGTTGGGGTCTGAGAAAGCCTTGGAGTGGGGTTTAGGGGTTGGGAGTTAGAGGGTGAGGGGTACAGGTGATTTACACCAGTACCATTCAGCAGCGGCAGAATGGCCACATCGTCAACGGCCTGACCACAGATAGTTGTCGGCTGGGTCCCCCAAGTATTCTTGGAGGCACAAGGAAGCCAGTGTCTTTCCTTCAAGATGAACTAGTTAATTTTAATGTTAGAAATCCACGTTTGCTATAAAAAGTAAAACAAAACAACATAAAAATGGAAATAATGTGAGAATTTCATCACAGAGGTGCCATGAACCTCCTTGCACATGTGAGAGGCTGTGCTTTTTGTGCTGTTCTTAGTGTTTGTTTGGAAGGGGAAATTGTAGAGACGAAGTGGATGACTAAGTGCAAGGGGAAATGGGACTAAGTGTCTGGTGAATACGTGGGTAAACAATGTCCACACCTGGGCCAGTGTGACAGTCGGTTCCTTGCTGTCCTTCCTGGCTGGGGTGTGTGCACCTGGCCTCCCCTAAGCTTAGCTACAGTTGACCAGGAGGAGGCTTCTGCCCTGTGTCAAGCACCATCAGTTCAGCGTTTCTGTTGCTGCAGGAATTTGCTGGCTTCCATTCTGAAATTTCATACATGGCACCACATCCTGCTGTTCTGATTCTGGGCACACAAATAAACTCACAAAAAGGCCTCTGTGTTGTGTATTACAGTGAAGCTGAGTTAGAGCTGGACTGCCCGGCTCTGCCGCTTACCAGCTGCTGACCTGTGCTCTATCTTTCTAATCTGTGAGATGGGCATAGTGATGGGCTGGACTCCAAGGGTTATTGTGAAGATTAAGTGAGTTAACACATGTAGAGTGCTTGATTAAGATGGTGCCTGGTACAAGAAGTGTTAGCTGTGTTATCAGGAATATGCAGGGCGGGGGAGACTGGAGGAATGTGACTTTGACACTTTAAGGGTTTTAGATTCTAGGATCTACCCATGCCTTGAATAGGATTCGCCGCATTCAAAATGGGGAACACAGCAGAAGTCTCAACCCCAGCTGAACTGTTCATCTTCTGCTGTGTGTGATTTCTGCGAAAACCAACCATTGAACATAAGGACATTTACTGGAATGTCAAGGAGTCATTCTGTCTCCTTTCTTACCACTTTATCTTGGAGCTTGTGGATTTCATTGGCTCCACCCTTTGAGAAGCTGCTAGAAACAAAAAGTCAAAAGTCAAGAAATCTTGACAAGACATCCATTTTTTTTTTTTTTTTTTTTTGGCTGTTCAAGCCTTTAAGGGTATCTCAATGCAAAATACAAAGTTGGCAAGTGGATCTGGGAAGGGCGTGATATTACTTTTAGTCCTTTAAAATTTTTCTCTTAATGTTTGGTTCCATTTGGATTCTGGTAGTTGAATGCTGCCGAGATGATAGGTTGCAGTCAGTAGGGATAGGTGTAGTTTCATCAAGGGCCTGGCTTCACAATGAACAGTCAGCGAATCTAAGAGCTGAGTATGCACACCACTCTGTGGTAGCCTAGCTGTTGAGCGTGCTTGTCTCAAAAGACAGGTGTAAATCAAGGAACTACTTTGCACGGAAGAGGAGGAAGACGGGAAGCTGAAGGAGGCCCCCAGGTGATGAGAGGGGCATTACAAATCTAACTGTATCAATGACAAGGTGAACGAAGAGAAACCAACAACACTACGATGGCCATAATATAGCTAAGTGACTTGTCTGAAGTTTAAGACTGTTTGAACATAGTATGGAGAAACAACGTATTTGAGAGCACATGGCAAGGTGGTAAGATTATTGAGGTGTTATTATAAATAACAAATTATTGGTCAATTTCTTTTTTTTCTCTTTTTTTATTTTTGAGACAGAGTCTTCCTCTGTTGCCCAGGCTGGAGTGTAGTGGCGCGATCTCGGCTCACTGCAACCTCTGCCTCCTAGGTTCAAGCGATCTCCTCTCTCAGCCTCTTGAGTAGCTGGGATTACAGGCACCCACCACCATGCCCAGCTAATTTCTGTATTTTTTGTTTTTTTAGTAGAGATGTTGGTCAGACTGGTCAGACTGGTCTCGAACTCCTGACCTCGTGATCCGCCCTCTTTGGCTTCCCAAAGTGCTGGGATTACAGGCGTGAGCCACCCCGCCTGGCCTATTGGTCAATTTCTTAGGACACATGTGATTCTGAAAAGTTGTAGTAAGTTTTTTTTCTTGTATCTTATTACATCGAATCCAAAGTCTTTTGTTTTCCAGAATAGAAATATTTACATAGTTTCCTGCTGATTACAAAAGTATGATGGTTTATGAGACTTAGAAATTGTTTAAAAATAGAGAGAGAGAGAGAAAGTATGACAGTGTGGTAATATTTTTAAGCCAATATTTTAAAATAGAAATGTGGAAAGTAGAATGAAACCTCAGTAGGATTTCCAACCCCAGGAGGACTTCTAGGAGGCCACTGTGCACTCTCGCTTTATGGTTTCTCTTTCAAGGAGCCATGCGGTAAAGTCATATAAATCAAGGATCCTTTGTTATGAACCTAATGACCTCTTCATCCCCCTAGTTTATCTGGTCTGTCCATTTAGATTTTATTAAACTAGGTTATCTGGAAAAAGCACACCTAAAACTCGGTGACCTTCCAGAATGTAGATGGATGTTCTCTCTTGCACCTGCCCTGATTTTCATGGCTCTAGTAGGTTATCTGGAAATTACATTATCCTTTTGTGAAGAGGAAAGTACATACTTTTGTTTATTTAATGCTACTTTTTAGGGAAATTGCAGAAAATGCATGGTGGTCTAGTTTTTATTTCTTCCTTTTTCTTCCTTGAGCATGGCTCTATTTTGGTTTGGTTTGGAATTAGTTACTCTGTGACATATCAAAAGTGGTATTTTCTTTTGAAATAGGTACTTTGCAGAGAGCCTTTTAATTTCTTCCTGTGACTTTTTTTTTTCTTTCTTTTTTCAGCCACACAGTTGGTGGTTTGTTAGGCTCTGGGGTAATAATGTGTTTGCTTAGTTGGGAGCTGGACAAACCTCTGTGAACTTTTTTTGTTTGCCTGAGATTGACCTGTATAAAGTTAGGGTTTGTTTTCTTTTTTTTTTTGACAGAGTATCTTTAGAAATTACAGGATAGAGGTTATACAAACTCTTAACAAAGTGTGCCTCAGGTTTTCTTCTTCTCTTTTCTCTCTGAACTGAAAAGTGATACTGTGTTTCCTCCTAGCTTTTTTTTTAAAACCTGTCCTAGCCAGTGTCCACACATTTTAACACGCTGCCTGAATGCGGGCTCTTTCTCTCTGCAGGTTCAGTGAACAGCATTTTGGACAGGACATTTGGTGCCAGGTCTGAGAAGCCAGTTTGCTGAATTATTGTCCCAGTCAGCCAGGATTGTGAGCTGTTTGGGAAGTTTCGTGGAAACGCCCAAGTGCCAGCACAGGTGGAGGGACACCTGGAGGCCAGTTTCAGGAACTTTTGCCACAAGTATAAAAGACTTCAGAACTGCAAAGATGCTGAAACAGATACTGTCGGAGATGTACATAGATCCTGATCTACTGGCAGAGCTCAGCGAAGAACAGAAACAGATCCTGTTCTTCAAGATGAGAGAGGAACAGATCCGACGATGGAAAGAAAGAGAAGCAGTTATGGAAAGAAAGGAGTCCCTGCCAGTGAAACCCAGACCAAAGAAAGGTAAACTTATCCACGTTTCTTCTGTGGATGTGTTGGTAGAACAGCTCCTGGCTTGCTTTGACAATTTCACACTAGTCACAAGCAAAGCAGGTGCAAGTTCCAGTTTGGTAGATGAATCCTAAATGTTATTGAGAATCTAATAGTGCAGTATGTCCACCTGAAGTCTACACACACATACAGCATTCACCATGGAGTTGCACGGCTATGAGGAAATCTTTTACTTGAAACCAGACTAACCTGAAGCTGTATTTAAAAGTCACCTATGAGGTTTGATTTGAGGGGTATTAAGAAAGGTTTCTATCTCCTTTATTGTTACTGGTTCCTAATATTCTACTACTAGAACACAAAGTTCTTGTATCAATATATTTATAGCAATTGTGTTTGCATTTCTTAGACCTCAGAGATTTTTCTTTGAGGTATCTTTTTAGGGAACACCTCCTCTTAAAGTGTAAGGAACTGCTATAAGGAAAAAAATCATAATACTATCTTTTTTTAGTGTGAATGAGTTTCTCAGATGTAAACTTTTCCTCATTATCAAAGGAATCTCTGGTAGTTTGAGAGGGTTCTTTTGAGACCATGGGGGAGGAAATCTTTGTACATTAAGACTTAAAGCAGACAAGGTGCAGTGGCTCATGCCTGTCATTGCAGCACTTTGGGTGGCCGAGGTAGGAGGATCACTTGAGTCCAGGAGTTCTGACCAGCCTGGAAATATAGTGAGACCTTTTCTTTAGGAAAAATAAAAAATTAGCTGGGCATGGTGGTACATGCCTATAGTCCCAACTGCTTGGGAGGCTGAGGTGGTATAATTGCTTGAGCTCAGGAGATCGAGGCCACACTGAACTGAAATCACACCTCTGCACTCCACCCTGGGTGACAGAGTGAGACTGTGTGTCAAAAAAAAAAAAAAAAAAAAAAGACGTAAAGCATATACACATATAGACACAGAAAAATACACATTGTCCACCCTCCTCACTCCGTTCTCACTAACCCCCACACCCCCGCCTTGCTGTTTACATGCGAAGTCTGTCATGGGTGAATACCAAAGTTGTGAAAACACAGCACACTTTTCAAGGTCACTTGCAGAGGCATCTAAGACTGTCTCTTTTCATGTTTCATTAAACCAGGAAAATAAAATTTTGTAAAATCACATATGGTTTCAAAGATTGAGAAAATGAATCTCTCTTGCATCCCTGGTATATGCCCAGGTTCACAAAGGAGGTCAGTGTAGTGTCCTTTACTTTTTACTGTCTTTTATTAAAACTTTTTTCCAATGATGCCTTTATCATGACAAGGAAATAAACAGAAATATGTCATTTCCTCTTGTTATGATCAATACAACTATTTATGAAACACCTCCTGTTTCAGACACTATGTGAAGCACATTTATGCATATAATGCCTAACCTTCACAAAACTTCTGCAAAGTCAGCATTCACAGTCCTGTTTTACAGATGATGAGACTTAGAGAAGTTCATTTTTTTTTTGCTTGTTTGTTTGAGATGGAGTCTCACTCTGTCGCCCTGGTTGGAGTGCAGTGGTACGATCTTGGCTCAGTGCAACCTTCGTATCCCGGGTTCAAGCAATTCTCCTGCCTCAGCCTCCCAAGTAGCTGGGATTACAAGCATGTGCCACCACACCCAGCTAATTTTTGAATTTTTAGTAGAGGTGGGGTTTCTCCATGTTGGCCAGGCTGGTCTTGAACCCCAGACCTCAAACGATCTGCCCACCTGGGCCTCCCAAAGTGCTGGGATTACAGGCCTGAGCCACTGAAGCTGGCCATGAAACTTAGATAAGTTGAGTAATATATGCAAGGTTATACCACCAATAGCTGCCCAGTTCTGTTGGATTTTACATTATTCTGCACTATCCAAAATACAACTTTTCCTCCAACAAATAACATGGCCAAACTGAAACATAACTCTTTTTCTTCTAAACTGGTTTATGCACCTTCTTGGATTCCCTAGTCAGAGTTTTTCAGATATAATTGGGTCTCTTCTGGGCACCATGTTCACTGTGAACATAACATATATTAGTGTGATGGGGTGACCTTGGGGACTAGCAGCCAAAGGATTCTTGCCTCTAGAGTCAATGGCCCAGACTCTGTTAGACTTTGGGTTTCTCATGTTTGCTGAATTGGTCTCCTTGTGATGACTTAAAATAATAATTTCAGTTTCTTTGCTTACATTTCTCACTTGTAGGGTTTTGAATCTACCTCTCAGAAACCCTGTGTTAACTTTGTTAGTCAAATGATCATGAGAAAAGTATGTTAATATAAGTGGGGAAAGTTCTATCAATATCTCACGTCAAAAGTGTATTACTCCCTTAAATTGAAAACTTGTAAAAATATATTTTGCATTAAATTAGTTCCTCTTCTGACTACAGAAAAGGAAAAAGTTACTCCCACTTCCCCTAAAATCACATCACTTCTCTTTCATCTTGCGCTGTCTTTGAAGATAAAGCCATAGACCGTCCAAAGCAATGCTGTCATGGCTGGTGCTGCCAGAGGTGCTTATCTGTGCTGCAGACCTGCTAAGCCCATGACCCTTGTGGGTTGACAGGTCACTCGTGCATCTGCTCCCTGAAGGCTTGTGCTCCCTGCCTACCCTTCTCCCGCCTTTCTGGTTAGTACTGAGCTAAGTGCTGCTTTTTCTTAGCAGTTCTTAGCCACACGGTGGTTTTGAAGGTTGTTCATTTCATTTAAAACATCATAGGCCACCCCTGCCATTCCTTGACCCCCTCTAGCTTATCACTTAGAAGTTCCTTCATTGTCATCTGGTCATTTTTCACTACGAATACACAGACCCCTGTGCTTAGTGTTTGGGGATCATCACTAAAATTGTTGTGTATTGTGCATCACAGAAACTTGTCTATTATTCTTTTTTTTTTTTTTTTTTTTAAAGACAGAGTCTTGCTCTGTCTCCCAAGCTGCAGTGCAGTGGTGTGAGATTTCAACTCACTGCAACCTCCGCCTCCCAGGTTCAAGCGATTCTCCTGCCTCAGCCTCCTGAGTGACTAGCTGGGATTATAAGCACCTGCTCCCATGCCCAGCTAATTTTTGTATTTTCAGTAGAGACAGGGTTTCACCATGTTGGCCAGCCTGGTCTTGAACTCCTGACCTCAAGTGATCCACCCACCTCCGCCTCCCAAAGTGCTGGGATTACAGGCATGACCCACCATGCCCGGCGTGTCTGCTTTTTAGTAATCTGAAGGCTGAAGCAGAAGGGGCTGAAAAACTATCAGCATGTGAATTTAACTTAGTACTATATGAGAAGATCATTTCTGATTTCTGTAGTGGGAGAATGTGATACTTAGGGAGAGACGTATGGATCTACTCTGCTTGCTGGGGTAGCTAGAGGTCTACAGCCGCACCGTCCAGTGCAGTCACCACAAGCCACATGTGGCTCTTGAGCATAGGAAATGAGGCTAGTCTGGATTGAGGTGTGCTATACATGTAAACTACCGGATTTCAAAGACTTGGTAGAAGGAAAAGAAAATGCCACATTAATAACTGTATATTCCTTATATATGGAACTGATAATATTTTGTATATCTTGGGTAAAGTAAAATACTTAATTTCACCTGTTCCTTTGGATTTTTTTTTTTTTTTGAGACAGAGTCTCTTGCTCTGTCACCCAGGTTGGAGTACAGAGGCATGATCTCAGCTCACTGCAAACTCTGCCTCCTAAATTCTAGCGATTCTCCTTTCTCAGCCTCCCAAGTAGTTAGAGTTACAGGTGTGCGCCACCACACCCAGCTAATTTTTATATTATTAGTAGAGATGGGGTTTCACCATGTTGGCTAGGCTGGTCTCAAATTCCTGACCTCAGGTGATCCACCTGCCTCAGCCTTCCGAAGGGCTGGGATTACAGGTGTGAGCCACTGCACCCAGCCTCCTTTTGATTTTTTTTAATGTGGCTACTAGAAAAGTGATAGTTATGGATATGGTACACATTTCTGCAGTGCTGTAATGGTAGCATCAGCCAGCATTCAATACACTTAACTGGGTATCAGACCCTAAGCGTTGAGATTAAGTATATTGTCTCACTAAATAATCACAGCTAAGCCTGAAGTGTGTGTTGCTATTCACATTTCACAGATGAGGAAAGTCAAGCTGAGGGACGTTCATTAACTTGGCCAGGGCAAACAGTAAGTGACAGAGCTGGAATAGATCTTGGGTCTCATTCTCCCAAAGCCAGCACTGTTAACAAATAAACTACACGTAGAGCTTAACTGGAGCTTAATGACAGTGACTTTTGTCTGAAGCTACCTTCACTGGACCTTAATGACAGTGACTTATGTGAAGGTGCCTTGCGCACATCTAAAACATGTGCTCGCGTCAGGAATCTGCCACAGAGCCTTCTTCTTGGGTGATTTTATTGGGTAATGCAAACAGAAGACGCCTTCGCTTAGCAGCGTGTTTCCCAGCACTTGCTTCATGGGGTCTATGTCAAGTTGATGGAAACCTAATGCAATGGGCTGAGATCTGGTTGCTGTGCAAGTTGTGGAAGGGGCTCCTCTGCGTGCCCTTGAAACAGACTTGGATTCATACAGCTTTGTTTGCTGCGTTCTCACTGTTCCCAAGGGGGCAGATCCTTTATGCAAAGCCTTCCCTCTATTTTTGTGAAATAATGTTAAGGCCACTGGTTCGTGCCATTGACAGTGTTTGCCTCCCTGCCTTTCCCTTTTGAACTCACTGCATGCAGTAGGACTATCAGCACAGGGGCATCAGCTGCTGGATTCCTTCCTTATCTTGATCAATTCCTCAGCCGCCTCTGACTCTAGATGCCTCTTGGTGTCTCTCTCTTGGAGTTGCCGCCCAGTCACGAGTCTCTTGCTCTCTCCCTGTTTCTTTTTTCTTCTCTGCCTTCATCTTGAATATCTGTATTCCCCAGGGGGTGCCTCACACTGCGCTGGTGGTTTGTGATTTTGAGATGAGGCTGGGGGCTCATAGACTCCTTTGAAAATTTACTGAAAGCTTAGAGCTAGGAAAATGCACAGAGACACCATTCTGTGTATAATCTCACAATGTTCATAGACTCCCTGAAGTTCATTCATAGACTCTCAGGGGTTCACAGATCCTAGGGTAAGGTGAAAGTTCTGATTATCTCCCTAGGGCAACTCTTATAACCTTTAAACGTGAAACATCACCTTCATGCCAGTGACTCAAACCCAGATTGCCAAGCCGGACCTCTCACCCGAGTGTCGGTTGCCTGGTGAGCAGCTCCGTTCAGAAGACCTGTAAGCCTTGCAAACTTGATGCAAAACCCAATTCACCAGCATCACTCCAACTCCCTCCAGCGTCTGCTGGTCCTGCCTTTTACTCTCTGCGATGATGGGTGGTATTGCTGTGTTCCCAGTCACCAAAACCAGAACTCCAGGAGCCACGCTGTTTCCTCCCTGACCCTCACCCACCCACCTAGTCTCTGATGCCTTGGGTTTTGCTTCATCAGTCCCATTCCATAGAGATTTCCGACTACCAAGATACTGGTCTGTTAGGATGTGCCAAGCATAAGTTTTGTATTCATATGATTTCATTTAATCCTCACAAGGATCCGGTCAGGTAAATTTTGCCCCCTTTATTGTTACAAATAAGGAAACATACTTAGAGACATAATTTGCATGAGTCAGTGGTAGAGTTAGGATTTGAACTCAGATACAGTTCAACTCCGAGTCTGTCCTGAACTACCGGCCCTGAGCCCCACTTTTCTGTTCCCCCGACTCTGGGCTTTATAATTTAACTGGGATTGGCTTCCTAGCTGCGTGGTGAACATCTTTTTTGGGTAACACTGTCAACTTCCTTGAGCCATGGGCTTCACTGATGTCCTCTCTCTATTTTCTAGTTCTTCCATCTGCTTTTCCAGCGGAGGTTCTGTCGTTTCTACACTGCCCTCTGCTTCCCTAGGCTGTAGTGCCATGCAGGTTCCCCAACTTTCTTTCTGTTCTCATCTCTAAATAAGCATAAAAATTTATTAAAATGTTTAAAAATTCACTTTGATATTAATAACTTCAGGATTGTTACATATGCTAACAAATATAGGAAATAATGGGGAAAGCAACAGTTTGAATCATTTCAGGAAGTTCTGATAGAAATGGGCCTTGGCCTTCATTAAAATGAATACGGGGCTAGACCTAGTGTTTTCATCACCCCGCTGCTCTGTGGAGCCGGGAAAGAACATCATGGCGACTTCACATCCCTGCTTGCCCAGTGGGGTCCTGTGTGTGGTTGCCACCCCAGCGTCCCTTTTCAATTGCTCCATTTTCACCCTCCAAAGCATTTCAGTTTGGACTGTATGAGGTAAGCTGGCCTAAACAAGTTTTGCCATCACTCATGCAGAACGGTTTGGAATTCTGTTCTCAGTGTTTACTAGCTCTGTGATCTTGGGCAAGTTATTTAACTTGAGCCTCAACTTCCTCATTGCAAAATAGGTGAGTAATCACCTGAGCTGATATTTAGTGACAGATAGGGCATGGGCATCAACCAGTTGGAAGGGATGTGGGCCCTGCCAGTCAGGCATTTGTCTTCTGGTTTCTGGGTCAGTTGAGGGGAACCGGGGTGTCCCAAAGGAGAGGCCAGAGGGAAGGAAGATCCTCTTGGGACAATATGGCAGTGGTTTCTGGGAGTCTGCCAGCATGGTAACAACCTTGGTGTTGGTGGGCACCTTGCTTCCATCAGCCCTGATGAGACCCCACTGTAGTTAATATGGAACGTTGCTACCACTGTCCCCTCTACCTCATAGGAGGCCCTGGTGTTGATTCTCTTTTGCGGCTGTTGGCTCAGTCTTTGGTCTTTTCTTTGTGGGGATAAAGTACATGATTCTCCTTCCCTTTCTCTCTGTTCTCTTCCTCCACATCATGTGTGTGTGTGTTTGTGTGTGTGTGTGTCTGAGTGTGTGTGTGTGTAGTGTGTGTGAGAGCATGTGTGCCTGCCTCTCCCCCCTCTCGCACACACATCTTTTACTGTGATTGCCCATCAGGTTGAATCCAGTGGGGGTGGAGACCAAGGGCTGACTCCTCAAAGGTGAGTCTTAGCCCTTGATCTCCACCTTAGCTGAATCTAAGGCTGGCATTCACTGCCCCTGAGGAGCTAATCCACACTGATGCCCACATCTCACCCTCAGGTGCCCCTGTCGAACCCATCACCTGGGAATAAATCCAACACAACAGTGTTGTGAGTGGCATCATGCTGCAATCTAGGACTGGACCAAGCCTGGCCATCTCCTTGCCAGGGACATGTGTCACCCCACTTTTATCTGATGTTTTTCAATACTGCCTAGTTAGAGGAGGCCCTAGGGGGAAATGTCTCTCAGATCTTAGAGATTTCTCTGCAGAATGAAGTGTGGATGTATCTCTACTTGGCAGTGTGGTTCTGAGCAGGACTGACCCGCCTTTCTAGAAAAGTTGGTTTTAGAAAAACACTTCAAGAAACCCCCAAGATAGCAAACATGAAGAGTCCTGCAGTGTATAAACATGATTCAAGGACTGGAAAGAGAAACCCTGTAATTAAACGAAGTGCTATAAAAAGCTCCCTCCTTCACTCACCTCTGATTAAAGAGTGCGTGTAATTTTAAGGTGAAGCAGACAGAAAATGCAGAATGCCTGGGCGGTATTCAACTAGGAAAAGACACGTGCATGCCCCATTAGGCTCCCTGAAATGTACCTTAAGAAAACACACTTAAGGAGGTACACTGCTTGCAGAAATGGGGTTCTGTGTATCTCCATTTTCAACTTCTCTTACCAGACTGGAGCTTTCCTCAACTCCTTGTCAATGCTTTGTTCTTCACCTGCACCTCCTTCTGTCCATCATTCCCTGGGTGTCATCCTTGACATCCTTACTCCCGCCTCTTCCAACACCCCAGGTATACTCCCTGCCTGTGTTTCCCCCATTTAAAGAAATCGTTCAGCCAACTCTGCTCTTGAAGTACTCTTTCTGTCCCTTGGGTCTATGGAGCAGTGCCAGGAATGTAGCAGACACTCAGTAAATACTTGCTGAACCAGTAATGGGGAATCCTCCTTTTCCTCTTCACAATAAACTCCAGAGCACATGCTGACTGCCGACACCAGTTCTCACCATCCCTTCCATCCCGACTTTGTAGCCTGTCCCCACTGGCGTCCCCAGAATGAGTCTCTCTGAAGTCCGAGTCTGCCTGAGAGCTTTCTTAGTCGACATCATCCTCTGCTTCATCTCAGCAGGGCTTGACACTGCCCTGTCCCTTTCCTCTCTCAGCGACATGTCAGGACATTCTCCCTGGTCTCCTCCACTGTTTGGATATTTGGGGCATCAGAATCTTCCATGTTTTTCGTTTGTTTATTGTCAGTCAGGACTCTTTTCCCTCCCCTTTCTTCTGCCCTCTGAATAAAGCGCCTGCTTTTCCAAGGTTCTCTTCTTGGCTTCATTCTCTCTATGAGCTCATCTGTACCAGTGGCTTCAATGACGCCATCTATAGAGTCATTCCCAGTCTACATGGCTAATCTCTGCCTCACTTCTGGACTCCAATTCTGGATTCCAGATGTCGATTGAAAGTCCTCATACGGATTTCTAGTAAAAGTAAATATAACGTAGTCTACGCTTCTAAAACAGCTCATTTTTTTTTACTCCTTAAGCAAATTAATTTTCTTGTCACTACTTCTGCCTGTCCCCTGCTGTGTTCCCAGTTAGTGAGTTTCAGGATTCTGGCATCATCTTTCAGTCCTTCCTTAAATCCAGTGGCCTGAACCTTCCTATATTCCTGAACACTGTCCTTTCCTATGCCTGCCCTATTTAGGACCTGACTGCCTCACTCCTGGTCTTTTGACCCCTAGTCTCTCGCCATTCTCTCCCCAAAAGCTGACTGAACACCCACCACATGCCACCCTGGTCCATCCTGTATATACTGACATGCGGAGCAGAGCTTCCTCAATCACTTTCTGATCCTTGCACCATCTGCTCAGAAATATTCATGCATTCTTCATTGGCCACTCAGATAAAGAATGTGAAAATAATACACTCTGAGCATTTGTCACCTAGCAGGCCTGTGAGGTAGGACTTTCTTACCTCTGTTTACTATAGAAGGAACTCAGGCTTGGAGACATAAATTGATGTATGCATGGTCTCATAATTTGTCAGGGGTAAAACTGGGATTTTGCTCTAGCTTTCTGGCTCAACTGCAGTACAGGGCCTAAATTTCAGTCCCTTAGCCAGGTGTGTGGGACCCTGTGCCACATGGCCCTCTGCTCCCCTGTGTGATGGTCAGCCTATGCCACACACATGCAGGTGACTTCTGGTGGCCCTCCCGGCCCTGGTGGAGACCCTCATTTCCTATTGCCCATGGCTGCCTGCTGATTCCCTTCTCTGTTCTTTGGTCACGCTGTTCTTTGCATCCAGTGTCAAACACACCTTCACTCTCTGTCTAAATTCCGTATCCATCCTCCCATACTCAGTGCAAAGAACTTGTCGTATTTCTCTTCTGTCTTTCCAGAGCAATCTCTCCATCCCCTGAATCCTCACTGGACTTAGTAGAAAATCCACTGTGGTTATAATGTATGCTGCCCTGGCCCTCCAGGGACTTAGCTCTTTTTTTTAAGCATTCCCACAGCATCCTTTAACACCGCCCGCCACCACCTTTTGAAGTTCTAATAATTTTATAATTAATTAAGTATCCATGTCTGCTTCCCACAACTAGAATGTTAGTTTCCTGAGGACAGGGACTACTAGAATGTTAGTTTCCTGAGGACAGGGACTAGACTGTCTTGTCCTAAGTGTTTACCTGCGTGATATGGTTTGGCTCTGTGTCCCCACCCAAATCTCATCTTGAATTGTACTCCCATAATTCCCACATGTTGTGGGAGGGACCTGGTGGGAGACAATTGAATCATGGGGGCAGTTTCCCCCATACTGTTCTCATGGTAGTGAATAAGTCTTCTGAGATCTGAAGGTTTTATCAGGGGTTTCCACTTTTGCATCTTTCTTACTCTCTCTTTGCCTGCTGCCATCCATGTAAGATGTTACTTGCTCCTCCTTGCCTTCTGCCATGATTGTGAAGCTTCCCCAGTCATGAAACTTTAAGTCCAATTAAACCTCTTTCTTTTGTAAATTGCCCAGTCTTGGGTATGTCTTTATCAGCAACGTGAAAATGGACTAATAGACTGTGTCTACCTCAGTGCCTGACACGTATTAGATATGTGATGAAAATTCATTAAATGCATCACCTAATGTCTTGCTCCTTCTCTTGTAGACTCTAGGTTACTTGCAGGGGAATGGGCACATCTCTTTCATCCCTTTCATCCCTGTATCACCTGCAGCATCTAGCTCTACATCTTGCTAGTAGCAAAAACTCATTTTCTGCCTTGTAGAATGAACTACAACGAAGGCCTTGAGAGTCATCCCCTCATCTGATGTGAAGCCAAGGGTATCCTAGCTAACACTCATTATACTAAAACAACTTCCCCCCTCCTCCTACAGCTTCAGGGAGTTCATAGAACCACTTGAAGCTCCTCCAGTATCCCCGCTTTCTGAGCTCATTGAAGAGCTCTTAGAGGTGAAAAGTCAGCAGAGAGACCATTGTCAGTGTCACTCTGTCAAGAGCCCATTTTTCAGCATCTCGCTAACTCTGACGTTTCCCATCTCATTCTCTTTCTTCTTGCCAAGAGCCACTATTTCTTTGTGGTCACCGTGTTCTCTCTGTTCCCTCCTTTAAAGCTTTCTCGACTCTGCTCCTCTCCTTTGCTCTCTTCTCTGTGTTTAGCTTTGAAGCCCCAACTGCTCACATGCAGTTCTAGGATTTCTCTCCCCACCTGCAGCAATGCCCCTTTTCCCTAAGAGTTCCTGCCCTGCCCGTAGCCCATGGAGGCTGTCCTGGAGCTGTTCTGGGCTGTCCTAGCTGAGTTGCTGGAATCCCTCTGCTCTTCCTTTTTCTTCCCCTGGCACAGTGCCACTTGCCATCCTTTCTGGGCATCTTCCTCTTGCTGTCAAAAAAAAAAAAATACCGACAGAGAACTACTTAGGTGAAGGCTGAGAGGCTGACATAAAAAAATATTATTAGTTGGCCTGAGAGAGTGTAATAAAGGGAGTTTTATGAGGTATGACAGCTTTCTAAAGTTAACGAACCATCTGGCATTACGTCAAACAGACAAAGAGCTTGCCAGGAGCTGGCACTGGTGCCCAGCCCCATTCGGGCACGGTGGGATTGATCTTCCCCTCCTTACCTGGAGGCCACATTTGCTGTTTCTCCACAGTGAAAACAGTAAACGGGAATTCTTTGGTAGTGCAGAGTCTGAGTCTATTCCCTCTGCCCAGCGTCTCTGTTTAGAACATACTGCAGGAGTGTCCACTGTACCAAGAAGGGTAGAAAGGGTCAAAAGAAAGCACGAGCCTGGCTTTGAGCAGCCTGCTTTGGTAATGTATCCCAAGGCCACAGTGCAAAAGTCAACAATACCTTGGACAGAAGACACCTTAATTGGAAACCTCCTTTGACTTAGTGTGAGAGGACAAGACACAATCCCAGTCTGGATGTTTTGCTCATCAAACAGGGCCCAGCACACACACCAGCCAGGTGCCCTCTTCCATGCAGTCAGCACCACTGCTAGTTTGGGGTCTTGACTAGAGGTCCACCTTTGGCCCGCAGTTGCCCTGGGTAGGCCTGACAGACTCAGGGATGGTCTCTGTTGGCCTCTCCTAGGTACGCTCCACCTGCCCCCGGTTTAAGGGAGCATGACCGATGTGGCCGCATTTCAGGAGCACTAGGATGTAATCTAACCTGGAGGCCCATTGTAAACAAGGGTTATTTAAGTCACTTCACCAAGTATCACACTACCTGGTCGTATTATCTTCTCACAGGCTGGTGTGAATCTCTGAGGCAGCCATATAAGTAAATAATAGGCTAGCAATGATAGCAGTTAACCTATTGAACTCCTGTTATGTGGCAGGCACTAGGGGAAGAACTTGGCACAGGTAGCCTGCCTGCCCACAGCAACCCTAGGTAGTAGATATTGGTATTCCCATTTTGCAGATGAGGAAATTGAGTCTAAAGAGTTTAAGAGAGTTGTCCAAGTCACATAGCTTGTAAGTGACAGGGCTAGGATTTGAACTCAAGGTGGTCTAAATCTAAAATGCCTCCTTATCGGAGGCAAGAGGATTGCTTGAAGCCAGAAGGTGGAGACCAGCCTGGGCAACAAAGCAAAGCCCTGTCTCTACAAAAAATTTTAAAAATTAGCTGGGCATGGTAATGCATGCCTGTAGCCCTAACTACTATGATCTCACCACTGCACTCCAGCCTGAGTGACAGAACAAGACACCATTTCTAAAATAAAATAATAAATACAAATAAAATACAATATAAATAAAATAATAAAACCTGCTTTTTACCCACCTATGAAGCCTTTGAATGTAGTACAAATGCCACACCCTTGAGCAGCTGTGGAATTCTGGGTTACAGGGAGATAGTTAGATTTAAGAGATTATGGTGTGAAGTGCTAGCTCTGTTACCCTAAAGGATAATGCTAACAATGAATGCTTTCTTCCCATTTCAGTTTCTTCATTTATAAAATAGGCACATGCAGCCAGGCGCAGTGACTCACACCTGTAATCCCAGCACTTTGGGAGGCTGAGGTGGGTGGATCACGAGGTCAGGAGTTCAAGACCAGCCTGGCCAAGATGGTGAAATCCTGTCTCTACTAAAAATACAAAAATTAGCTGGGCGTGGTGGCAGATGCCTGTAATGGTGAAACCCTGTCTCTACTAAAAATACAAAAATTAGCTGGGCATGGTGGCAGGTGCCTGTAATCCCAGCTACTTGGGAGGCTGAGGTGGGGAACTGCTTGAACCCAGGAGGCGGAGGTTGCAGTGAGCCAAGATCACACCACTGCACTCCAGCCTGGGCAACAGTGAGACTCTGTCAAAAAAAAAAAAAAAAAAAAAAAAAAAAGCACGGGCAAAAAACATACCCCTAATATTTTTAAAACAAATATTTTCACTGAAGCTGCCTCTCACTGCCACCACTGCCATTGCTACCTACAGATGTTCCTGAGCAGTTGGAAGTTCTTTGTCTCATCTAATATATATATATATATATTTTCAAAGACCCTAAATACTTTAGTGATGGAAACAGTAATCTATGACTAAAGATATTTGTTCAATCTGAATTTTTTGTTTGTGTGTTTGTTTGCAGAGAATGGCAAATCTGTTCATTGGAAGCTTGGAGCCGATAAGGAAGTCTGGGTATGGGTGATGGGCGAACACCATCTAGATAAACCCTATGATGTGCTCTGTAATGAAATTATTGCTGAGAGGGCCCGGCTGAAAGCAGAACAGGAGGCAGAAGAGCTCAGGTATGAGATCTGCAAACCAATCAGAGACTTAAAGACTCTCCAGAATTTAGAAAACATTGCAAACACGCCTCTTGCTCACAATATCAGGTGGGAGAGTAGGGTTGGGTTGGAGGGTCACAAAAGTCACTTTGGATCTCTTTAGAAGGTTGATTTAGACTTTTGATCTAAAGTCTTTGATAGCACTAAAGACCTCATGAAAGTCTTTAGTGCTGTCAAATCAGCTGCTTCATCTCCCTGCTTGTCATTCCAGTTTTGATCTGTATGAGTGTGTGAGTTCCCCAGTGATCACCCGTGGCTGCACTAGAGTCATGTTAGAGCAATGCAGGCCGACGCAGCTGAGTATCAGGAACATATGTGAGAAATGCAGTGACTGTGCAAGCTTCAGGCCTTCCAAGGAGATCACTTAGATACAGGCGGCTGGATAATCAGGCTCTTTAGGTGCCTACCCAGTGCAAGGTACTGGGAATTCAAAGAGAAACAGGGAGCTTCCAGTCTAGGAGGAGAAGTAGACATATGCACAGCTCACTGCAGCCAGTGCAGGCTGTGATTTGTGCTATAATTAAGGTACAAACAGAAAGTTTACCAAGCATAGGTGGGAACCTATCATTCTGATCCACAGACGAGGTGAAATCTGAACCAAACCTTGAAAGGAGTCGTTTTCCAGCTACAGAAGGCCAGGAAGGAAAGTGCAGGCAGAGGGCTTAACCAAGATCCCTAGACTTGACTACGGATGGTTCTTTGGGGAATGAAGAGGTCTTCTGAGCATTTGGAATACACTTGGACAACTGCTTCAGAGGCCAGATTTAGGAGTTTGGAACTTATTCTCTGGACGGTGAGGTTTTTCAATAGGGAAGTGACATCAACTGCAGATGTAGGATGGTAACTCAGAAGGAAACTGAGGCAGGTGATGGCGCTCCTCTCCTGGGTACCTGGGGTGCTCTGGGTATCCTCCTCTGGCTCTGGGCAGTGATGTTGACAGCCTTACCCTGAGGTGGTGAAGTGGAAATTGGGACAGACATGAGGACCACCGTTCAGTTCCCAAGGGCTAGGGATGCAAAGCAGACTCTGTGGCACAGTGGATGGTGCATTGGACTTTCGAGGGCTGGGATGCTGCCCACTAGTGCCTGTAACTTTAAAACTATCCATGGACATATGAAGATAAAGGAATTATTTAACCATCAATTGGAAGCAGACGGTGTGTTCTAATAGGTTAACTTCTAAACCAGGAGTTGGGCAGACCAGGGTTCAGATCTTGGCTGTACCACCATGTGGTCTTGGATGAATTACAAAATTTCTTGGAGCTCTTAATAACAAAGTGAGGATGACAATGCCTTCCTCACGGGGTTGTGATGAGGATGAAGTTCACGTCTTTACACACCTAGCAAAGGGCCCAGCATGTTAGAAGCACTCAGTAAGTGGTGTCTGTTACTGTTTTTCACATAATTTGAATGTCGACATATGCTTTGGAAAGGCTCTTCCTGTTAAAGAATGTTTTTTGAGAATTTCACTTTTGCCTCTCTTCAGAAAAACTGACTCTGAAGAATTCACCAATAGCTTGAAAACAAAATCACAGTACCATGATCTGCAGGCTCCAGATAACCAGCAGACTAAAGACATCTGGAAGAAAGTGGCAGAAAAGGAGGAATTGGAGCAAGGATCTAGGCCAGCACCAACCCTGAAAGAAGAGAAAATCCGAGTGAGTCCTTACTGTCTGTAGATGTGCGGAATTTCATCTTGGGGGAGAAAAAGCTATTGAGGCCACAGAGACTACTGTGGCTGAGTGTCAGGATCCTCCAGTGGCTTTCTTGGGAGAAATGCCTCCTAACTTTAAGATCCTCCAGGGCAGGCACGGTGGCTCATGCCTGTAATCCCAGCACTTTGGGAGGCCAAGGCGGGCGGATCACGAGGTCAGGAGATCGAGACCATCCTGGCTAACACGGTGAAACCCCATTTCTACTAAAAATAAAAAAAAAAAAATTAGCTGGGCATGGTGGCGGGCGCCTGTAGTCCCAGCTACTCGGGAGGCTGAGGCAGGAGAACGGCGTGAACCTGGGAGGTGGAGCTTGCAGTGAGCCGAGATTGCAACACTGCACTCCAGCCTGGGCGACAGAGCGAGACTCCGTCTCAGAAAAAAAAAAAAAAAAAAAAAAAGATCGTCTTGCTCATGTCACTTGGGGGATTTACCTTCCATGCTACATCATGGAAAATAAAGCACCCCTACTTCGTGAGACTGAAAGTAACAAGAACGCTAGGAATGCAATTTGGCATTTTAAGATATTTTCAGGTTCTCCTCAATGCTGCCCCATTATATGTCTTCTGTTACAGCAGAGGTTGGCAAACATTTTCTGTAAAGTGCAACATAGTAAATGGTTTAGGCTTTATGGGCCATGCCATCTTTGTCACAGCTATACACAAATGAATGAGCATGGCTGTGTTCCAATAAAACTTTATTTTCAAGCACAGGCTGAGGGGCAGATTTGGCCTGTTCGTGATTTAGATTACATTCTACTGAGTCTTAGCCTTTTTGTTGTGGATTCTAAACATCAGTGCCTGTTGGGCTTCATTGGCTCTGCCTGTGACTTGGGGACAGTTACCTCCCCAACATAATAGAAATTTTATACTCAGAATTGGTATGAATTCTCTTATGGTTCAGGTGGTTTAAAAAACTCAAACATAATTTGCTGGTTGGATTATAGTTTGGGAGAACAATGAAACTCTATTATGAAGTACCTTATTATTCTACCAGGAATTTAATTACACTGAGAATTAACAGGGATTTGCAGTTGTTTGATTTCCATTTATGTCTGCAGCCCTGCAGCACTGGCTGTGTGTGCTTTTGACTTCTTTGAGGCTATCAAATGGGAATACAGATATCTCCTGCCTCCTCCTAGGACCTAGTGAGACTCTGATAACTAACATGGTCAGGGGTTATTCCACAGCAAAGCACACTGCTGAGTGTCTCATGTAATCCTCACAATAACATGAACTAGAGACATTTGTCCGTTTTACAGCTGGGGAAACTGAGGCTAGGTGTGGTTAAGCAACCTGCCCAAGGTCTTATTCAAACCCAGGTCTGCAGGACCCCCAGGCTATTCCTTAACTATTAACTACTAACTCCTTAATTCTTAACTCTCGTATTTGGTTGTGTCATTAATATGAGGGCTATGAAGAAGCTTTTTATGAAGGGCTACAAAGATGAGGCTCAAAATATTTAGGAAGAGAAAATTCTAAATTTGGTTTTTCATCTCAAGGTCAGCCCTGGACATGCTCCCCACATCCTCATTGAGGCCTCCCGTCCTCCCCAGGTGTGCTTTGCACTCAGCATGCGTAACACTAAACTCCCGCAACACGGCTCCCCTTCCCACACCCCTCAAACCAAGAACAACAGTAATAACAAGAAAGCTCCTTCCAGAGTATTAATTATGCAGCTGAGTGTGTTTGCTCACACTTGTAATCTCAGTGCTTTTGGAGGCCGAGGCAGGAGGATCCCTTTTGAGGCCAGGAGTTCCAGACAAGCCTGGGCATAATCCTGCAGAGACTGTGAGACCCCCATCTCTACAAAAAATAAAAAAAAAAATAGCCAAGCATGGTGGTGCATGCCTGTAGTCCTAGCAACTCAGGAGGCTGAGGCAGGAGGATCGATTGAGCCCAGGAATTTGAGGCTGCAGTGAGTCCTGATTACACCACTGTACTGTAGCCTGGGCGACCGAGTGAGACCCTAAGTCTTAAAAAAAAAAAAAGTATTAAGTATGTATGCTTATCTTTGTGCTTGAATTACAGTACTTTTTTAGACCTTTTTTTTTCAAAAGTAGGACAAAAGATTAAAATGGAAATTAAAATAGATACCACAGTTATTATTCTTTAACCATCTCATAAATATTATATTGAGAGTGGCACTGTTGCCTTCCTTAGGTGCCTGCTAAACTGTCATATGGAAAGAGATGGGGGCAGGGGAGAAAGAAACATTCGGATAGAAGGAATCTGGAAATAGATGGGTGACAGGTTTTTATATTCCTGCTTTTTATCTTTCCCTGTGTCAGAGAAGATGCTGTCAGGGGCTCCTGTAGTATTTGCTGAAGTTCACTCTGACAGCAGGCCACACAGCGAGGGGCCTGATTTCACAGCTAGTGTGAGCCTTTAAAGAGGTCGTCTGCTACCTCTCAGACAACTGACTCGATGGTACATTTATATTTTTATTGTAAGTTCTGTATATGTCGCTATAGTGGTCTGAATATTTATCCCCCGAAATTTATGTCCACCGAGAACCTCAGAATGTGAGCTTATTTGGAAATAGATCTTTGCAGATATAATTAAAGTAAAGGATCTCAAGATGAGATCACCCTGGATTTAGGGTGGATCCTAAATCCCAAGACAAGTGTCCTTATAAGAGGAGAGCGGAGGGAAATGTGTGAGAGAGTGTAGTAGTCTGTTTTCATGCTGCTGATAAAGACATACCCAAGATTGGGCAGTTTACAAAACAAAGAGGTTTAATGGACTTACAGTTCCATGTAGCTGGGGAGGCCTCACAATCACTGTGGAAGGTGAAAGGCATGTCTAACATGGCAGCAGACAAGAGAGCTTGTGCAGGGAAATTCCCCTTTATAAAACCATCAGATCTCGTGAGACCCACTCACTATCACAAGAATACCATGGGAAAGACCCGCCCCCATGATTCAACTGCCTCCCACCAGGTTCCTCCCACAACACATGGGAATTGTGGGAGTTGCAATTCAAGATGAGATTTGGGTGGGGACACAGCCAAACCATATCAGACAGAAACACTGGGAAGAAGGCCGAGTGAAGAAAGAAGCAGAAAGCGGAGTTATGCTGCCACAAGATGGGAGCCACTGGAAGCTGGAAGAGGGGGCATAGCCCTGCACAGCCTTGATTTCTGACTCTAGTCTCCAGAACTGTGAGAGAGTAAATATCTGTTGTTTTAAGTCACCAAGTTTATGGCCATTCATTGCAGCACCCCTGGGTAGTGAATGCAGTTACTTCTCATTGACTTTCTCAGAAATGTTTCATTATGCTACCGTAATTATTAAATAGTTATTAAAATGGAGAAGCAACCATTTTAGAGAGACAGACCCACTTTCTGGAAAACCAGAAATAATTTGAATCCTGCATCCCTCACCTCCTCGTGCTGTAGATTTTAGCTCCTGAGTTTCTCCCTCTATCAAAAGGGGATAAACAATCTATTTGTTAGGCAGAATAATGGCAAATATATCCACATTTAGATCTCTCAGACCCACGAACACGTTACTTTACATGGAACAGGGGACTCTGCCTCTGGGACCATGGTTAAGGACGTTGTGATGGAAGATTATCCTTGAATATCCAGGCAGGCCCAGCTTAATCGCATGAGTCCTTAAAGCAGAGACTCTTTCCTGGTTGAGGTCAGAGGGAGATGTGGCTATAGGATAATGATCAGAGACATGTGATCTTCCTGGCTTTGATGATGGAGGAAGAGACCATACGTGAAGCAAGGAATGGAGGCAGCTTCTAGAAGCTGGAAGAGGCAAGGAATCGGATTCTCTTTAAGTCTATGGAAGTCACGCAGCTCTGTTGACACCTTGATGTTGGCTCAAGGTTGGGTCTCTGACCTACCGAAATGTACCATAATTTATGTTGTTCATAAGCACTGAGTTTATTGTAATTTGTTACAGCAGCAGTGGAAAACCAATACAATCTGGTAGGCTTTTTTGATGAGTAAGTGAGGTATTGTATTGGTCAGGGTTCTTTAGAGGGACAGGACTAATAGGATAGATGTATATATGAAAGGGAGTTTATTAAGGAGAATTGACTCACACGATCACAAGGTGAAGTCCCACAATAGGCCATCTGCAAGCTGAGGAGCCAGGAAGCCAGTACAAGTCCCCAAACCTCAAAAGTAGGGAAGCCGACAGTGCAGCCTTCAGTCTGTGGCCGAAGGCCTTAGAGCCCCTGGCAAACCACTGGCATAAATCCAAGAGTCCAAAAGCTGAAGAACTTGGAGTTTGATGTTCGAGGTCAGGAAGCATCCAGCACAGGAGAAAGATGGAGGCTGGAAGACTCAGAAGGTCTAGTCCTTCCACGTTCTTCTGCCAGCTTTTATTCTAGCCACACTGGCAGCTAATTAGATGGTGCCCACCCAGATTGAGGGTGGATCTGCCTTTCCCAGTCCACTGACTCAAATGTTAATTTCCTTTGGCAACACCCACACAGACACACCCAGGAACAATACTTTGTATCCTTCAATCCATCAAGTTGACACTCAACATTAACCATCACAGGTATTCAATATTGGGCACTTATTCAGTACCTCCAAACACATATCAGATATTTAGTTAGCTCACTTTCCTCTTCCCTATAAACTTTCTTTTTTTTTTTTTTTTTTTCTTTTTGAGGCAGGGTCTCCCTCTCCCCGAGGCTGCAGTGCAGTGGTGCAATCATAGCTCACTGCTGCCTTGAACTCCTGGGCTCAAGCAATACTCCTGTCTCAGCCTCTCTAGTGGCTGGGACTACAGGCACAGGCCACCACCCCCAGCCAATTTTAACAATTTTTTATAGTGATGGGATCTCGCTGTATTGCCCAGGCTGGTCTTAAACTCCTGGCCTCAGGTGATCCTCCCACCTCAGCCACCCAAAGTTCTGGGATTACAGGTGTAAGCCACTGTGCCCAGCCCCTATACATTTTTCTTAGCTTAAATGTATCGACAGTGAGGAGAGGATCCCAAGGTTGATTGATTTACTCGTAACATATTTTGAGTACCTAATAGGTGCTAAGTATTGAGGTTATGATACTGGAGTAAAACGGAATCGCTGCTCTCATGATGTTTTGGTTGGGGAGGCAGAGAGAGAGATATCACATAACATATAATTTCAAACAATAACAAGTGCTGTAACGTGAGGGATAGGTTTCTGTTCACCCCAATTACATTAGCACTGGGGCAGCTCCAAGGAGCCAAGGATGGCTTTGCAGAGGACATGGCCCCTAGGGCTGGCAGTTCCAGCTGAGGAACAGTGTGGCAGAGGCTCCGTAGCTGGAGGGAAAGTGGGCTTTGGAGGAGCCAAAGGGGCCAGTGTGACTGGAGTGCAGAAGCAGGGAAAGCATTGTCGGGGGGTGGGGCAGGGCCAGACAAGACAGGGTCTTGGGGGCTACTTACGTGTTTTGACTCTTTTCAAGAACAGTTGGAAATTGTCAGTGATTATCGAGCAAAGGGTTGAGCTGATCAGGTTTATATTTTGAAAAGGAGGGATCATTCTTGCATCACAGAGGGTGGAGGAACAAGGTAGCATGACCCAGGTTTCTAAGCTTGGATGCCTGGGAGAATGAGATGTCATCGGGATGGACAGGCGTGTCTGGAGAAAGAGCTGATGTTAAAGGAGAAGGTGATTCTGGTTGAGATGTGTCAGGATTTCCCAGGCTACTTGCAGAAGTGGTAATGGTGAATACACGCTAATTTTTTTCTTTTCTTTCTTTCTTTTTTTTTTTTTTTTTTTTTGAGACATGGTCTTGCTCTATCAGCCAGGCTGGAATACAGTGGCACAATCATAAGCTACTGTAACCTCCAACTCCTGGGCTCAGGTTATCCTTCAGCCTCAGCCTCCTGAGTAGCTAGGACTACAGGCACATGTCTGGCTAGTTTTTAAACTTTTTGTAGAAACAGGGTTTCACTGTGTTGCCCAGGCTGGTCTTGAACTCCTAGGCTCGAGTGATCCTCCTGTCTCAGCCTCCCAGAGTGCTGGAATTACAGGTGTGAGCCACTGCACCCAGTCAGGCTGATCTTATACATGTGATTTGGAGTTCACAACACTTTTTCTCATGGAGTTAAGTCTTTTCACAATAATCCTGTGAAACAAACAATACATTACCATTTCTTTTGTACAGATGAAGAAACAAATGTTCAAAGAGATTAAGTGATTAACCCCAAAATTACAGTTAGAATGCCCTCATTTTTGTTTGTCTACTTTAATCCCCACTCTCATCGTAACTATGACATATTTAAAACAGAATTCATCACTGCCCCCAGGCCTTCTCCTTTAGAAGGGAACTCTGGTTTCTGGTGAGAAAGCAAGACTGGAGGTTTAGGATGCATCTCACTTGTTTCTAAAATGCAATTCAGATTTGCACAGTAAGGATTAAAGATTTCCGAATTTCCGCTACAGTTTATTTTAACTCTAATATCTCAAAGTATATTGTCATGTCTTCAAAATTGCATTGTATATGCAAGGCCCAACATTTGTTATAAAAAATCTTCAAGCAGTTTTTATTGAAGTTAGTGACCATAATCCTTATCTGAGTAACTCGGGGGGGATTTAAAGAACAATCAGTCTTCCAGGATTATAAACAATATTCAAGGGAAATCAGCTATAAATTTATTAAAGTAAAGCTGTCTTGTTAGATTTGTAGTAAATTTCCAGTGAAAGGTCATCACTAGAGTCCAGGTGCTATGACTCACATCTGTAATGCCTGCACTTTGGGAGGCCAAGGCAGATGGATCACTTGAAGCCAGGAGTTCAACACCAGTCTGGGCAACATGGTGAAACCCTGTCTCTACAAAAAACACAAAAATTAGTCAGGCATGGTGGCATGCACCTGTAGTCCCAGCTGCTTGGGAGGCTGGGGTGGGAGATCACTTTAGCTGGGCAGGCAGAAGTTGCAGCGAGCTATGATCACACTACCCAACTCCAGCCTGGGTGACAGAGCAAAACCTTGTCTTAACAAAAAAAAAAAAAAAAAAAAAAAGATCATCACGAGAAACTGTGCCCCATTTTCTAAAAAAATACTCCAGACCTGAGTCAGAATGCACTTCTTACCAGTCTGATCTAAAATCTCCTGAAGGCTGTGGAGAATGGGTGAAAATTAAATTCAACCCAAATATTGATGTGTATTCAGCATTGTGGAATCTCTTGTGGAGGAGTCAGTTTCTTCTAGGAAGTAGTGCTTCTAGTTAACAATTACCCTTTTTATTTGTACTGATTTATCAGTTGCTGCCAGAAGAAGTCCAAATAGTGGAAGAATATCAGGGTTGGGTTTGGGCATGAGAGTATTCAGTCTTATGCACATCAGGATACACTGGATTTCTGCATTTGTATCTAGTGTTTTTTCAGCTCTGCTGTGATTATCTCATGGAAGGAAGGATTGAAGCAAACATGTAGTCAGAGTCCCCTTTGAGCTTATGTAGAACTTGGGGTAAATCCTACAGTTACTTCTTCATTATCCTTCCTCTTTACTCACTAGTATTTTGAATAGGATGAAATCAGGTTAATAGAATGCCGAGGCCAGCCTCAAGGGAGGAAAGCAACACGTGGTAAGAGGATAGCTGGGAGCTTGGATGCTATTTGGTGAAACGGGCAGATTTGCCTTAGTGCTGGTCATTGGGATGATAGTGGTTATAGATAGCCCTCTACACATTTGGAAAGATGTACATTCACCATGTGACTTCATCCTCACAACTGTAGGAGGTGTGAAACAGGTATTTTTATTCCTGTTCCGAGTGGGGGGATCCTGTTCCGAGGGCAATGGTTTGATTCACAGGGGGAGCTGGGTCTTCTACCTTACTCAGGTCCCTCTTATTATCTGCCCCAGGGAAGGTAATCACATCTGCACCTTAACGATCACACTGCTGGGATTAGAGTTTTTGGGCTTTTCCCCTCCACTAGCAGTGATACTTTAAACCAGATATTCTGGGCTTTAAATTAAACAGAAAAGCTTTTTCCATAAGAAAACATGGAGAAAGGGAAAGAGGAGGGAGTCAGGGAACAGTGGAGAAATAGACAGGATTAAATCTACTTTCCCGGACACCTTGAGCCAGTCTCATTCACCTCGGTGGTGTTTTTGCAGAGCTCACAGCTCTAGCATGCTGCTTCCGTCTCTGTGTGCCTTAGATTTTTAGAGCAGCCTCTCTGCCCTGCACTGCGAGAGGGTTGTATTTGTACTGCTGGACTGGTTACCTATGCTAGCTGTGCAAATCTCATAACCCTCTGCAACCTCTGTTTTCTCATCTATCAAAAGTGGGAATTAAAACCAGGTGTGGTGGCTCACGCCTGCAATCCCAGCACTTTGGGAGGCCGAGGCAGGTGGATTACTTGAGCCCAAGATTTCGAGACCAGCCCTGGCAACATAGCAAGACACTGTCTCTACAGAAATTAAAAAAAAAAAAATAGCAGGACATGCTGGTGCACACCTGTAGTTCCAGCTACTCCAGTGGCCGAGGAGGGAGGATTGCTTGAGCCTGGGAGGTTGAGGCTTCAGTGAGCTGTGGTCACACCATTGCACTCTAGGCTTGGCGACAGAGAAAGACTCTGTCTCCAACAAACAAAAACTGGGATTTTTTAAAAACTTGCCTTGTTTATCTCATGGGTTTTTGGTGGAAAAAAAAAGATGAGATAGTAAAAAATGACATGAGATAACATATTTGGAAATTCTTTGAAAACTGGAAATCCCAGTCCAAATGTAAGGGGTTATTTTAATTAAGAGCACTAGACATTGTCCTTCCCCTGTGTGACCGTCTCCTACCCAGGGGCTGCACACTTCAGTGCCCAGCACTGTTGGGCTGGTTGGGCTGCATCAGTCATTCTCTGAGCAAATATCCATCAAGGTTTCATCTGTGTAATGATAGGCATTACAGCGCCACGAGGGAGGCATAAGACGAGGTTTTCATCTTTCAGGAGTTTTAACCTCTGAAAAGAGCAGCAGTGAGTGCTCTGTAGGGCAGGATTTAATCACGTTCTAGGAGGCCAGTGGCCTGTTCACTGGTTTGTGGAAGGCAGGGATGGAGCGGGTGACAGAGAAAGGCAGAGAGGCCTGGGAGAAAGGACTCTGCAGTCCTGGCCGGCGAAATGTCAGTGGTAAGAAAGTGCAAAGCCTCGTGTGTCGGGGAGGGAGAATGCAGGGGAACAGTCTGATGGGGTAAAGTGCTTTGTCTGGGACGCAGAAAGGTAAGTTTGAGTAGATGCTAACAGGACACCTTATGGAAGAAGAGTCAGGCTTGTTCCCTGTATTAGTTTTCTTCGTGGCTTACCCTAGTACCCATGTGTTATCTCCCAGCTCCTCAGGTGGGAAGTCTGACATAGCAGGACTGGGTTCTGTGATTAGGGTCTTAAGAGGCTGAAATCAAGATGTCAGCCATGATGGGCTCTTATCTGGAGGCCCTGGAGAAGAATCCGCTTCCAGGTATATTCGCATTGTTGGCCAAATGAACCAGTGGGAGGCCCTGATTCCTTGCTGGGCATCAACCAGGGGCCAATCTTTGTACCTGGAGCCACCTGCATTCCTTATGCTTTCCGAGTGGCCCCTCAAGCAATGGCAGATTGAGTCCTTCTCCTGCTTAGAAGCTCTCTCTTACTTCTTCTGCTGTCTCTCTCTGACTCCAGCTGGAGAAAGTTCTTTGCTTTTGAAGAGTGCCTGTGAATAGATTGGGCCCACAGTTAATCCTGGATAATCTCATTTTAAGGTCCAGAGCTGGTAATTAATGTCTGAGGAGCTCCTTTTCCTGCATAACATAACAGATTTACAAGTTTCAGATTAGGGCGTGGGTATCTTTTAAGGCCATGACACCTACCACACCCCTGTAGGCTGTCGGGTCAGTAGTACAGGCCTGCCACCCCTTATCCAATACATCTGGGCCCAGTAGTGTTTCAGATTTCAGCTTTTCCCCCAGATTTTTATAAAAGAAATACTGTGCATGTACTATGTAATATATAATGCCTCCCAGCAAGGTCTGGGTCAACACTCTGTAAACAAATGCTGTAGTTATTGTAAATAGCCTCGTTAGTTCAAGTTAGGATCCTCCCTGATAGGAGTTATATATTTTCAGACCTTTTTGGATTTTAAAATTGTTGATAAGCAATGGTGGGCCTTCGGTCCATTTTTGAGCTATGGTAATATAATGAGAGCAAGTGGTCAGAAGAACTGGATTTTCATTTTGACTTTGTCTCTGCAGGACTTTTGTTTTCTTAATCTATAAAATGAGAGACTTTTAAATTGTTTAGTGATCATAGAGCCCAGGTGCAGGTACTTCCTATGCTGCCCCTGGGACAGACATCACTAATCAATTGCAGCACTCTCTCCTGATGAGCCAGGACAGGACCTCACATCCTTGTCAACAGGGCTGCAGGCAGCCAGATGGAGTCCTAGGAGTTCACGGTATGGATGGACTCTGTTTGCTGAAGTGACTTCTCAGAAGTTTCACTCTAGCTCTACACATGCAGATCTTAAAGCAACACTCGATGCCTGTACAACAGAAAGAATGTTTTTTTTATCACTACTAGCTGTTAAGGAGGGTTGCCATACTGTTTCAATGAATAAGCCATACCACGAGGTCTAGACTTCTGTATTTGAGCAGCAGTTAAGCAGGAGTGTGATAGGCAAACCCAGTGGTATGTGGCAAGGTCAACTCAATTTTATTTCTGTAAATAAGGCACAGATGATGTATTCTTTGGTCAAGTGGTATTCCTATCCTGAGCTGGTTTTCACTACAGCCCTCCCCTTGGAGACTCAAAACATATCTTTTGGTCCACCTGGGTAATAGCTAATCTTCTCACATATAAAAATGTAGAGAGCTGTACCTTCCTGCCATGCAACAGTTTCTGTAGTTTTAACCAGAACACCAAACCATGCGATCTGTAGGTTTGCATTTGGATGTGATTTTATACCAGTGTAACCCAAGTTATATCTTCATTAGTAAATGGCTTCATTCAAGGAGATCCCTTACAGAAGAATGGAAGACTTGCCCCAGTTCTCAGAGTGAAGAATTTCTGCTTCACCCTGATAGCCATGAGAAGCAAATCTTGGGAATCTGAGAATTGTTTGATGGCTGCTACAGGCTTTGGAAACCTTAAGGTCCAGTCTCAGAGTATCTTTCTATACACGCATGACAATCTTTACAGAAGATTTTCAAAGGATATATTTTTGTTGTTTTAAAATTTTTATTATACCGAATAAATATCCAAAAGTAAGACTGCCTGAATAAGTACCAGATACCTGGAAACCATAGCACCCAACACAGTAGAAGACCTCTAGTTAGGGAATGGAAGTTTCAGTCCTTACAGGCAGCCCCAATACTTGGGGCAGTATCCTATAAGGCAGGAGCCCCTATCCCTGGGGTACCATTGGTCTGTGATCTGTTAGGAACCGGGCCACATGGCAGGAGGTGAGCAGCAGGCAAGCAAGCCAGCATTACTCCCTGGGCCCCGCCTCCTGTCAGATCATCAGCAGCATTAGATTCTCATAGGAGCATGAATCCTATTGTGAACTGCTCATGTGAGGGATCTAGGTTGCATGCTCCTCATGAGAATCTAATGCCTGACGATCTGTCACTGCCTCCCATTACCCTCAGATGGGACACTCTAGTTGAAGGAAAGCAAGCCACTGATTCTGCATTATGAATTATGATGAGTATGTAGTAATTATAGAAATAAAGTGCACAATAAATGTAATGCGCTTGAATCATCCCGAAGCCATCCCTCTGGCGCCCCCTATCTGTGGAAAAATTGTCTTCCACAAAATCAGTCGCCGATGCCAAAAAGGTAGGGAACTGGGGCAGTAAGGGATCCGTTTCTTCTGTAGATGTTAAATTTAGCAACACTGACTCTTTACAAAGGAAGCTGATAAAATGTATAAATAGGAGAAAGCAGCTTGCCCAGTATTGTCTGATGGAAGCAGCAACAATTGCCTCCTGAAATCCTTCAATTACAGGATGCCGTTCTCTCACCCCCAACCCACATCCTCTGGCAAGTATGTAGAGCAATAAAAGATATTGTTCTTATCAGGAGGCCAGGCTTGGTCCTTCGCATTCTTCATATGAAGAGTTGGAGGCAAAAGAGGGCTGTCTGGCTGGATTTTCCAAGCTCAGGAGGAGGCTGAAGTAACATCTAGGTTAGAACTGAGTATATGGTTTTTATTCTGCAAAGCTGTTGCCTTCTGCAAAATAGCTGGCTTGTCCTTACTTTTTGGCAGTGGTGATGCAGCCGAGGAACCTCTGAAGTGATGCTCTGCTTAATACCGAGTCAGTGTTGTGGTTCTCTGTGGATCACAGCGAACACGCAGAGTTACTGGGTGCCTACAATGAACTGGAGGTGCTGGGGAATAGCTGGATTTCTCTGTCCTCCTGCCAGCTTTTGAGACACGCAGGTTCAGAGCAGATGCCATTTCCAGGCAAGGATGAATGTAATGGGGAGTTAATGGGACTCAGAGAAAAAGACAGTGGCATGCTGTGTGAACCGACTCACCCTACCTAGGGGAGTTTGGGTATGAACTGCGAGTCCCCTGCAGCTGAAGAGACCCTTAGAGACCCTCTATGTGGACAGCCATCTGAATGCAGTCATGTCCCCCATCCCCACTCAGAGCTGTTCTGCATGTGGTTGGGAGAATGGCAGACTCTGCCAACTGAAAAATAAGCTCCTCTGTGTTTCTCCGCTTATATGTAATTTGCAGGCTTGGAACTCATTAATCAGTACTGACTGTCCTTGCCCCTGAAAGGGACCTTGAATAAAACTATATCTTCTCACTTTTAGACTTTATCTCCAGAGAATTCTTTATTATTTTTACAGAAATGGCCTTCAGAGTGGGCCACACTGCAAAACAGGAGATAAAAAAATTAGAACCAAACATCTGGGATTCAAAGTATTACACACACACAAAAATAAGGCCTTGTAGCTGGCAGATTAAAAAGCCTTGAGCAAAAGTCTTCCCTGTGACATATTCTTTAACCAGGTGGAGTTACAGATGAGGCCTCTTACCTCTCCACCTCCACCACACAGGCACACAAATGCCACACATTGCATGCATACATGCGCACACAACACACGTGTGCATGCTTTCCACACTGCCCCAAGGCTCTGACACCTGCTTTTAAGTCAGTCATTTTTCTGTAACAACTAATGATCACAAAAACACGCCACTAAAATGTACATTTTAGTTGTAAACTTGACACTGAAACTATGGTGGTTTTCAGTTTTTGTGTGCGTGTGTGTGTGTATTTTTAGAAACAGGATCTTGCTGTGTCACCCAGGCTGGAGTGCCACGGTGCAATAATGAGTCACTACAGCCTCAAACCCCTGGGCTCAGGTGATGCTCCTTCCTCAGCCTCCCAAGAAGCTTGGACTACAGATGCATGCTCCCATGCCCAGCTAATTTTTTTATTCCTTGTAGAGACAGGGGTCTCACCATGTTGCCCAGGCTGCTCTTGAACTTCTGGGCTCAAGTGATCCTCTTGCCCCTGCCTCCCAAAGTGCTGGGATTACAGTTCACTTATATTTTTAAGTGTTATTGTAACTCATAGTGTTATGTTTCCATGAGTAGAGAGCATTTAAGTAGCAACCTGTAAAATGATTTTAAGATATAATATGAAACTTCCACTTAAATTTTCCTTCTTCTATACCTTTCTTTCAAACTAAAATTAAGAGCGCTGTCCACTCTGGAATGATCAGTTCTGTAAAACTGGACTTCAGTGGTTTGCCTTTTAAAAGGAGAGATTCAGAAGAGAGTTACTGAGATCAGAACACGTCTTTGAAAGAAAAGAAAAGAATATGCTGAATTATTTCTAGGATTCTCATTCATCTCAAAGTGTTATTGCATAGCAACAAAAGTTTTTGGTTTTCTGTCACTTGGGCTTCAGGTTAAGAGTGAAAAGCAGTATTAGCAAAATAACACTTTAAGGTGATTTAAGCGGAGGTGAGTACCGAGCTTGGTGAGTAGGCGGGGTTGAGAAGCCTGCATACTACCCCAGAGTAGATGCCTCGTTCCTGGGGTTAGCAGAACCAGTGTGGCATTGCCTGGTTCTGACTGCAGACAGCCATATTGTCAGTCTCTGGGAGGCAAGGGGGTTCACACCTTAGAACAAGGACCACCATGGTAAATAGAGATCATGTGCTTCCGAAACACAAGCTAGAATTTCGAGGATTGATTCGGATAAAGAGACAAAAGGGGAATAATCCTATTCCAAGCTAGGAGTCATTTGCCTTGATATATATTCCATTCTAGTATACAGGAAGGAAGCATTTCAATATAATTTTTGTGAGAAATAAAGCATTGGACATACCAGGTAAAAACAGATAAGTAATTAATTGTGCATATCTTATTAATTCAAGAGTGGAGCCCTAATCAGAGGGCTACACAACTACCCAAGTAGTTTCTGTGTAACTGTAATAGAATTTTATGGTAGGTAATTTGTAGAATAAAATCTTATATAAGATAGAATCACAAAATGTTAGCACCTTAAAATTCACTTAGGCTGTTGTGCTTTTTAAAAGCAAACAATCAAAATTTCTAAAATAAAAAGCTTGATATAAATTAGAAAAGAGAAAAACATATTTCTAGTCTTCAGGGTTTACTCAATTTTGTTACCAACTTCATAATGTACAGCTGCATTGTGGGAGATATTAGCATTGATTCACTTATTGAACTCATTAAAAGTAGTATGCTAGATTCCTGAGTCGGGAGATTTGTTGACCACTTCAAGGTCAGTTGTTCAACCTCTCTGAGGCTAAGTTTCCCAATCCATAAAATGGACATTAAAGTAGCTACATGCCATTGGGTTAATGTGAGAATCAAATGAAATAATATACATAAAAGTGTTTTGTAAAGCATTACATATGATATGAATATTGTTTTCTATTATTGTTATTATTATTTCTTGAGATACAGTCTTGCTCTCTACCTCCAGTGTTCAAGTGATTCTCCTGCCTCAGCCTCCTGAGTAGCTGGGATTACAGGTGCCCATCACCACGCCCAGCTAACTTTTGTATTTTTAGTAGAGACGGGGCTTCACCATGTTGGCCAGGCTGGTCTCAAACTCCTGACCTCAAGTGACCTGCCCACCTTGGCCTCCCAAAGTGCTGGCATTATAGGCGTGAGCCACTGTGCCCAGCCTATTATTTTTCTATTATTATTTGTAGTTAAGTTTTATGTTCCATTTCATCAGGACTTCCTGTATCAATCATGTTTTTTTAATCATGTTTTTAAGATTCTGAATATTTTCTCAACAATCCTTTATTATTTTATGCTTACACTTTATATTTCACAGTTCCTTTATTTCTCTTGCTTGTCTTTTGCTCCTTCATGGATCCTATTTCAGGCGTCTCCCTGGATGAGAATGTAAGAGTGGCCTTTGAAACTCCCTCGCATGTGAATGCTTTGCCCAAGCAACCTGCACCAGCTCTGCATCACTGCATTTTCCAAAGATGTTGCTGCCCAGTTCTGTTGTTTGTGCGTTGCTTAATGGTGTTTTAAGGGATGGTGCAATAGGAGTGAGCTATTGTTCATCGAATATGACTGACGTTCTGTGCTCTAACATGCTCAAAATAAACTCAGACACCAAAGACAATGTTTTTAGTTGTTGTTGTTCTTTATTGTTTTGTTTTGTTTTTGAGACAGAGCGTTACTCTGTCTCCCAGGCTGGAATGCAGTGGTGAGATCCTGGCTCACTGTAGCCCTGACCTCCCCAGGCTCAGGTGAACCTCCCACCTTCGCCTCCCGAGTAGCTGGAACTACAGGCGCACACAACCACGCCCAGCTAACTTTTGTATGTTCTGTAAAGACAGGGTTTCACCGTGTTGCCCAGGCTGGTCTCAAACTCCTGGGTGCAAACAATCTTCTGACTGGGCCTCCCAAAGTGCTGGGATTACAGGTCTGAGCCACCGCAGCAGCCGACAATGTTTAGTGAAACATGTGCCATAAAATCTCACATCATATTGGAGTCTGCTGTACTTTCAAGTCGGGGTATTCAGTAGTCTCTGTGCATGGATTTTGCTTGGAACAATATTAGAAAAATAAGGAAAAGATTTTCTCGGGTTTCCATTGTCCTAATTCATGTGTCAGTAAAATCACTCTACAAGGAGTTTGTACCATATTTTTAGCAATAAAATTTACTGTCCCGCTTTTCGTCTGTTAGTCTACTTGGCCTTAGGAAAATCTCTCCTGTCTCTATTATTCTTTATAACTTCTGCCTCTCCTGTTATTTTAGAAGCAAAAAGGTAAATCCCAGTATGCTCAGAAACTTAATATTATAGTCATCATTGGGAAATTGCCTTTTTGTTTAAAATTGCTGAGAAGAGGATGATTTGATTATTTCAATGACCTGGTTGGCAAAATGGGTGAGTTATAGACCACTGATTCTCAGAGTATTTGAATTCATTCTATCTTGATTAATAGTGAAACTAGATCTCTGCTGGGCGCAGTGGCTCATGCCTGTAATCCCAGCACTTTGGGAGGCCGAGACGGGTGGATCACAAGGTCAGGAGATGGAGACCATCCTGGCTAACACGGTGAAACCCCGTCTCTATTAAAAATACAAAAAATTAGCCAGGCGTGCTGGCAGGCGCCTGTAGTCCCAGCTACTCGGGAGGCTGAGGCAGGAGAATGGCGTGAACCCAGGAGGCGGAGCTTGCAGTGAGCTGAGATCGCACCACTGTATTCCAGCCTGGGTGACAGAGTGAGACTCTGACTCAAAAAACAAAACAAAACAAAACAAAAACAAAAATAAACTCTTGATTTTATGCTATTAATTCTTCATTTTCATCTTTACCATAAAAATTGAGTCCTGACAGCGTTCTGTTTGTTGGAGCTTTCTGGTTTATTTGGAATTAAAGACACTTGGCATTTGTTTGACTGTACAACCCTACCATTATTATTATTATTTTGAGATGGAGTCTTGCTCTGTCACCCAGGCTGGAGTGCAGTGGTGAGATCTTGGCTCACTGCAACCTCTGCCTCTCGGGTTCAAGCGATTCTTCTGCCTCAGCCTCCTGAGTAGCTGGGATTACAGGCACCCACCATCATGCCTGGCTAATTTTTGTACTTTCGTAGAGACGGGGTTTCACCATGTTGGCCAGGCTGGTCTTGAACTCCTGATCTCAGGTGATCCGCCTGCCTCAGCTTTCCAAAGTGCTGGGATTACAGGCCTGAGCCACCGCCTCAAGCCTATAACCCTACTTATAAACAAAGGGAATATTAAGTTAGAAGCCAGTATCAACTGTTTTTCAAACCAGTTTGAAAAGTGAACATAATTCTTCTATATGACAGACAGACTCTGGGGGAAGCATATTTTGTAACCATGTAATACTGATGTTGTCAGCAGCATCTTTTTGTAACCCAGTTGCTTATGTAGATTTGAACTGCCATACTTCTAAGTTTAACTGTAGTTAATATTTTTCATACTATCTTTTGGCCAATCAGATGGGGTACACCCCCAGATCCATTTGGGATTTTCACTGATTACAGAGGGTTATTCTGACTTGATGTCTGCAGGAAGTCCACTAGCTTCTGATGTTATTAGCTTTCAGTTTTTCTTTTTTGGAAGCTTTTGCATAAATATTCATGGCAGTTTTTATGTTTAAATAGAGCAGATATGAGGCAGATAAGATTAAGATTGCTTTAACTCTGCTCATAAAGCTCCAGCAGCTGTAAGAATTTCTGTAATGTGGCAGATGGATGATGACCGCAGTGGCTGTTATGCGTAAGAGCATACATATGTTCTCTCTGGGAGACCCTGAGGAAGGAGCAGTCTTCAGATGTGGAGATGACATGCATTTGGGTCCCTGTCCTCCTACCTATTAACAGGTCAACTTAGGCCAGGTGTGGCGGCTCACACCTATAATCTCAGCACTTTGGGAGGCTGAGGTGGGAGCCTCACTTGAGCTCAGGAGTTTGAAACCAGCCTGGGCAATATAGTGAGACCTTGTCTCTACTAAAATTAAAAAAAATTTAGCCAGGTGTGGTAGTGCACGCTTGTAGTCCCAGCTACTTTGGGGGACTGAGGTGGGAGGATCACTTGAGTCCAGGAAGTTGAGGCTGCAGTAAGCCCTGATCATGCCACCGCACTTCAGCCTCGGAACAGAGCGAGACTCTGTCTCAAGAACAAAAACACAACGACCAATAAAACAGGTTACCTTACCTCTTTGGTAAAGGGATAAGGCCTATTTTGACACCTAATATGAAGGTCAAATGATGTATTAGACTTCAAAGTGCTTTATAAGCAAAAATTATACAGGTAGGAGGGTCATTTTCTTCCCTTTTTTGGTATAGAGATAACTAAAGAGTGTATTTCCTGGGTCATAGCAGCATATGGAAGCTTCAGAGAGGACATGGTACCCTCTTTGAAAAGCCTCTTCATCCTGCCTCTAGGAGTGCTTCAAAGAGGCAGTGGTATTACTGAGGTATACCCTCTGATATTGCCGTCATAGATCATTACTTTCGAGTCCATTAATCATCTAGCTTTTTTTTTTTTTTTTTTTTTTTTTTGAGACAGAGTCTTGCTCTGTCACCTAGGCTGGAGTACAGTGGCAGGATCTTGGCACACTGCATTCTCTGCCTCCTGGGTTCAAGCAATTCTCTTGCCTCAGCCTCCTGAGTAGCTGGGACTCCAGGTGCACATCACCACGCCCGGCTAATTTTTGTATTTTTAGTAGAAATGGGGTTTCACCATGTTGGCCAGGATGGTCTGGATCTCTTGACCTTGTGATTTGCCCACCTCAGCCTCCCAAAGTGCTGGGATTACAGGCATGAGCCACCACACCTGGCCTCTAGCTGTTTTTTTTTTTTTTTTAAATAAAGGAAATACCTTTTGGATCCCACATTTTCACTCTATTACTTGTGCATTTCATGGATTTGTAGAACGTGTAAGTGTATCTAAATGAGCCTGCTTTCGGCAAGTTTTAAGTTTTTCATGTTATTTTAACCCTTTAGAATAATGGCAAAATCTTGGTTCACCTTGAAAAGTAGAATTTTTATAAATGTGGTTCTTAGTATGTGTGAATAGCTTTAGAGTTTACAGTATGTTTTAGACACATTGAATAGAAGTGTTTAAATAGAAGGATTCATCTCTGGAGTGGTTGTTCAACTAATTTTTTTTTTTTTTTTTTTTTGACACGGAGTCTCATGGTCACCAGGCTAGAGTTCAGTGGCACAATCTTGGCTCACTGTAACCTCTGCCTCCCAGGTCCAAGTGATTCTCCTGTCTCAGCCTCCCGAATAACTGGGATTAACAGGCATGTGCCACCACGCACCACCATGCCAGCTAATTTTTGTATTTTTAGTAGAGATGAGGTTTCACCATGTGAGCCAGACTGGTCTCGAACTCCTGACCTCAGGTGATCCACCCGACTTGGCCTCTCAAAGTGCTGGGATTACAGGCATGAGCCACTACGCATGGGCCTAATGAGTTTTTATGCTAAAATTCTACTCAAGAACAAGCTTGTTGAGTTTTGGTATACTAAAGACAAAACGTAAAATTTCAAAGCAAAGAAAGATCATCAATCAACTCCAACTACCATGAGTGGATGGTGTTGGCGGCAACCACTGTCACTTTAGTGCCCAGTGACATCACTTCCATGCACACTGTCTGGAGTAGGTGTCTGTGCTTCAGATTATTGTAACATAATTCATAACCGCGTCAGATCTGACAAATGCAAAGGCAGTGAGCATGCTGAAAGTACTAGTAAGACAAGGTATACAATGATGATAGGAAAACATGTAAGATAATTTAAAGAAAGCAAGTAGTAAAAATACCTTGTTCATGTGTACATGAGATGAACTGTTCAGTTTAAGGAATAACTGAGGGATGGAGGATAACTCACGCATTGTGTTCAAAGCACTGTACCCATACAGATGACAGAAATTGGCGGGAGATTGAGGGGAAACTGACAAAATAGACAACACTTTTGAATACATGGATTAGAAGATAACCATCAGATGCCTATTAGCTTAATGCTAATTCAGGAAGCAACTAAGAGTGTGTTTTAAAGCTCAAAGACTAAGAACAGCAAATGTGCTGCGGACAAAATCTTGGTCCAGAACTCCAGTTTCATAAGTCCAGATCTGTCTGATTCTGCAACAGCTGCTCTGCGTCTGTTCTATTTTAGATGTAGAGCAGCGAAGTATCCTTTTATAATATTAAAATGAGAAAAAAATGAAACTATGATAAGTAGCAATTGTGAAACCTGCAGGATTCATTAGTTTGCCAAGTAATAAACATAGCATATTTGAAACATTCTCCGCAATACTTGCAGGAGTATTAAGAAAGAAGGGTTACCTGCCTCCTAATTTTCAAATATAAGAAACTGATCCTTTTTGCAAAACGGTGCCCCAAAGATCTTATATCATCAAAGAAAGGGAGAGTGGGCCTGTTTTTAAAGCTCTCCTTCCTGGTGGTGGAAATGCACTCAGAGATTTTAAAAGTCATCTTGGACTTTTGAGCAGACGCGCTTACATGAAACTTGTGGGAACAGTTCACTCTGTTCCCAAATAGAGGAACTGGTTACTGTTCTAAGTTTAGAAGCAGAGCAGCAAAGTATACTTTTATAATATTAAAATAAGAAAACAATGAGAATATGGTAAATAGCAATTGTGAAACCTACAGGATTCATTAGTTTGCCAAGGAATAAGCATTAGATATCTGTTGACCCACATCTCATTTTCTTATCACTACAATGTCAACATAGTGGAAAAAGCATAAACTCTGGCATAAACCAGCTGTCTGGTGCTGAGCAAGCTCCACAACTCATCTGAGACGTGGTTTCCTCATCTGAAAATTGCCCATTATGTTGCCCATCCATCACAGATGTTGTGTGGAGTAAAAATAATAATACTAAGACACTAACATGGTGACGGGTCATAATACGTCTTCACTATGCATTAGTGCTCATTAGTGGAATTAGCATTAATCTCACCACCTATGATTAATTATACAACCTCAGCAGAGAGCTTGAAACATGCCTCCAGCAACTGTTGTGACCAGTTTTATCAGTTGATAGGCTAAACTTTTGAAGCAAATAGTCCCCAAATGCCATGGCCAAAAATACAACAAAAGTTATTTATTTGTCTTCGGACAGTCCAGAATAGGTGTTCTAGTTCAGGAGGGCTCAGCTCCACACAGTCATTCAGGGACTCAGGCTTTTGTAGTCTAAGTGTCTGCTATCTTTGGTAGTAGCACTGCTGCTGTCACCATTCCAGCCCAAAGGAAGGTGGAAGTGGCCTGCAGGAGTGTGTGAAGGAGGTTTCAAGTGGGCCTGGGGAGAAATGGCAAATGCCTGTTGTCAACTGCATTATGTTAAGACAACCGCTAAGGCATTTGGGAAATGCGGTATAGTGGGGTAGCCACATGCCAGCCACTTTGAGAAAAGAGGAAGATTGAGAAAGCCACTGGTTTATTGCATGGTGCAGTAATGATCCTCTGTACTCCTTCTGAATGGTGGCACCAACCTTTTGCTGAAATTTTGCTGACAATTTCCGATGTATGCCAAAATTAAGAACTCAGACACAAGGCATATACTTTGCGGTAATGTGGGTTGTGGGTAGGTATATCTGGGTACTCAGGACATTTGACTACCCATGTTGGGACTTAGCTTAGGCTCTGCACTCCAGCCAGGGACTGATGGGGGCCTGTGTCTTAAGAAGCACCCATTGTGATTTGCTGGCATACTTGTGATGCCAGAGGGTTGGCCTGTGGCAGGCAGGAATGACACCAGGGACTTTAGGCAATGAATCTGGGAACCCCACTGGGGAGGTTGCCTCATGGGAAATCCATCTAGAGCAGGAGAAACATAGATACTGGGTGACAAGGGCAGGAAAAGAGGAGAAGTGTGGGCCAGGCAGGGAAACTGGGCAGGGCTCCCACGCACCAAACTGGTGCTCCAGGCATGTCTGCAAGGCATCACATAGTTAAATCCAGAGACTAAGGCATTTCTTTGGCCTGCACTAAAACAGGGTATGCAGAGATTAAGCAAGAAGAGAATTTAAATAGGGGGTAATGTTGATGTCTGGAAGTGATCCCCAGGGCCCTCCAGGGCCAACCAGATGGGAGCAAAATATACCAAACCACCAGCTCCTGGCTCTTGGGCAACAATTCCTTTCTAAGCCCTACTGAGTGGGGATACTGAGGATTCACATGCCCATTGCTGTAGTCAGGATCGGCCCAGGAACTCAGGTGCCAGTGGGAGCCTTGGGTGGATCCAGCTGTAGGGGCGGGGGCAGCATTAGGGAAACCAGGGAAACATTGACAGATTATCTTATGAAACTGCACTGCAGCTCCAAATGCCATAAATGTGTTTCGTTTAATTTTTAGTCACCCTCCAGTTCCTCAAGAAATATTCAACAAATGTTGGCAGATTCAATCAATCGTATGAAGGCATATGCATTTCACCAGGTAAAAGACTTCCTTTCTGTCCTCCGGGGGCTGCATACCTAGCCATTTCCACTAATGTTTCACAGATTAGTTCATTAATCTCATGCAGAAATGAAATTAAGCAGCAGGATGGGAAATCTGTCCTAAAAGCTGCAAACACTGTTCTGCATCTTTACCCATTTATCTGGAGTTCGGGAAGTGTTGAATGTCATGGAAAGAACAGATGCCAAGTTGTATCAGCTAAACTCCTCCCAGAAGATCTAACATAGAGGCGGCATCCCAGGCTGCTGCAGACATGGAGGGAAGACTGATTTCAGACAGTGATAAATGGAGCATTACACTTGGCAGAAAGAGTGAATTCAGATCGAGTTACTTCTGTGCTCATTGTTTCTGAACCTGTCCCTTGAGGGTGGGCAGCTGCTGTGTCCTCCACATCCACCATGCCCGGAACCCCTTCTGGCACTCAGCCCTCTCTCACGTCCATCCAGATGTGACATTCTCCCTCCAGGCCAAGCCCTGCTTCCTCCATCTTGTGAGCTTGCTATCATGTCATAAATTGCTCAAAATAAATGAGGCATAGACTGGTACTTGGAAGCTGTAGTAGGATTTGACCTACAGAGAGTCTGAAACAGCAGCGTAAGATGTGAGCCTGTGAAGAGAAGGTTCCTGAGATCGGGCTGTGGTGGAGGTCAGCCCAGGGACCTGTGTTCCTGTGGACCATGCCATGAATTCCATGATTCCTCTGAAGGGACATGCATGAACTTGCATTTTTAAGACTTCAAGAAATCAGGATGAAGTTGTGGAACTGTAGTCCTGTGTGCATACTGCTGATACGATACATACTTCTTTCTAAAACAGCAGCAATAGGGGATCTAAAGGACATTTTCATTAATTCTGCTTAGATCTCACTATGTCATTTTAAATGGGGACAGCTGAGGAAGACAAAGGATCGTATATTCATCCAAGCAACATTTATTGAGTGTCTACTACACACTAGGCACCGTTATGGGAGTTAGAGACACATTTTATGAAAAAATCAGATAAAATTCCTGCCTTCAGGGAGCTTATATTCTTCATGGGAGAGAGAGATGATAAACATATCTATGAGGACAGGTGATCACTTATTAAGCACTGCAGAGGAAAATAAAGCAGTATGAGGGAACTGAAGAATCCTGGGAGGATGGAATTGGGATGGGACAGGTAGTCAGAGAAGGCCACTCTGGGAAGGCAGTATTGGAGCAGAGACCTGAAAGAAAGAGGGAAGGAGCAATGTGGATGTCTAAGCCATGTGGACGTCTGTTCCAGGCAGAGGGAACAGCAAGTCAAAGACACAGAGGCAGTACCTCACTTGGCATGGTCGGGAAAGGGCTGATCATTTGAGAGAAGGAATGAGCCAGCTTGCTAAGCTTCTCTGTAGAACAAAGGTGATAAAACAGAGGCATCCTGCTTTGGGGGCAGTTGTGAGGCTCTGATGAAGGAATTGGTGGGGAGGCATTCTAAGTGCTTCCATCAACAGGCTGGACAAGAGGCTTTCTGAACGGGCCCAGCGGCTTTCTATATGGGCCCAGCGTGGCCTTGTTTTCTGTTCCTGTTAGCTGAACACATTTTCACAGCTCACACCACACATCTGGGTCTCCAAACCTTCCACCCTGGGCATCTGGATTAGCATCCAGCCTCGGCCCCTCGGCCCCTCCACTCCAAGCCATCACCTGGATTTCCCCATGCCTGGCTCACAGTCCTGAGTCCTGGTCCAACATGCTTCCAGCAAAACACTGCTGAAAAGGAAATGATGGTCTTCTGAATAGAGAAAGTAAACCATTACAGATTTTGATAAAAGTAAAATTCTTTGAGAGACTCAGGACAAGTTCCTTACGTTTTCTAGCTTTCTTGAATAAATACGGTGGTCAGGGCCGTATATAGATGGGTAATAGCAGATCTCATCTGCTATTACTCTGTGAAACTCGTTAATTTTTGTTCTTTTCCACTGTGCGTGTACATAATTACATGCAGATTAAAGGAGTAGATTTATTAAATATAGCTCTGTTAGACATTTGAGTAACATCAACCAAGTACTACATCTGTTATTATTAATATTTTTTCTTAGGTAGAATCATGTTCCAAATTTCTTGCTTATCCTCAGCGACAATATCCGTGATGATCATAGCTTGATGTTTTCACTATATGTTTGCTAACCATTTAAAAATAAACACGTATGCATGTGGAAGGATGAACAAAGCTCCACTTTGAAGCTTTTTCTGTTTAAGCTTAGAAATTGCTAGCAGCACATTTATCTATCTTGGGCTTGCAAACAGCTTCAATCAAAGGATGGCAAATTTTAACAGTCCTTTCAAACATCAAAGCTGTCCTTTGGATTTTCAAATGTTGGCAAACAAAAGGAGCTTAGCTCTAGGCAGGAAAACAGTGTAAGGAAAAAAAAAAATGAAAACAGTAAATGCACAGAAGTTTAGTTACATCTGCAGTGAAGCACAATTTATGAATGATGATTACTTGAACTGTGACTTATGACTGCCCACAGCGATCAGAAACAAGTTTCACAATATTAATATTTATACTTTACGTTGTGGTGACATAATGGCAAGGAAGTCTTTACATTTCTGTGGGAAAGCACAAAATTAAAAAGCTTGTCACTTGTGATAGAGAGGTGGGCACAGGCAGCCCTTTCTGGCCGTTTCAGTTTGTTTTATTACTTAGCTAAGCAAGGCTTTTATCAGTCCACCAAACTGTGAATTCAGTCGTCTTGTGAGCACTCAGAAGGTTGTGTCCAAATAAGCAAAGTAGTTTTCAGGTCTAAGTGATTTGGTTTGTTCATTTCTCTTTCGCTTAAAATGATTTCCCTTGAACGCTCTTAATGCCAGAAAACAGTACACTAAAAAATGGTTAAGGTGGTAAATTTGGTTATGTGGAATTTTACCGCAAGTTTTAAAAACCGAATTCTCCTTTTAAAGGAATATTTACATTTTAAAAGTATTTCTCCCTTCTCAAAAGATGCTTTTGAAAAATATTTTTCTGGTTTTTTTTTTTTTGAAACAAAAAAATACATATTCTGGCAGGGCGTGGTGGCTCATGCCTGTAATCACAGCACTTTGGGAGGCTGAGGCAGTGGATCACTTGAGGTCAGAAGTTCGAGACCAGCCTGGCCAACAGGGTGAAACTCCATCTCTTCAAAAAATACAAAAATTACCCAAGTGTGATGGCACGTGCCTGTAATCCCAGTTACTCAGGAGGCTGAGGCAGGAGAATCGCTTGAACCTGGGAGGCGGAGGTTACAGTGAGCTGAGATTGTACCACTGTACTCCAGCCTGGAAGGAGTGAGGCTCCATCTTAAAAAAATAATAATGATATATATTTCTTTTGAAACACTTAAAATCATGTAGTAAGTACCACATTTTGGGACACATGATTAGGGGGAGAGATTCAGCTGAGATTGCTCTGGGAATGTGCATTTCTTCTGTGGAGTCTGTCAGCTACTGTAAAGTAGGTTGATGCTAGTTCTATGTAATAGTGTGTTTACATCCTTCAGGGAGTCAGTTTGAAGCAGCTAAGTACTGTGTCTGAGGAAAAGGAATATTTTTTCTTACTATATGTTATACACTGTGCCAGGGACTTCTTAAGTTATCTAATCCTCAAAATAACCCTAAGAAATATTTTTTTCTCATCTTTCTTATGGGGAAACAGCCCAAGAGAGGTTCATTTGTCGCTCCTGGAGTTACACACTAGCTAGCAATGGTCAGTCTTACTTCAGGTCTTACTGACTCCAAAGTCCACACTTGAGCCTTCCTAGTGGGCCAGAGAGTTAGATAGAAATCAGCTGTGCCGGGTACCCCTGTCCTTCGGGAAACTGCTGGATTTGCTCACCAAGGTTCTTTTTTGTTTTGTTTTTGTTTTTTTGTTTTGTTTTGTTTTGTTTTGTTTTTAAACAGAAGAAAGAATCTATGAAGAAAAAACAAGATGAAGAAATAAATCAAATAGAAGAAGAGAGAACGAAGCAGATGTGTAAGAGCTGGAAAGAAGACTCGGAATGGCAGGCATCTCGTGAGTACTCAGAGGTCTCCATAGCACCTTCCAGGCTCTCAGCTGATTCTCTCACTTAATAATGTGATCAATCTAGAAAGCGCTTAATGTGGGTTGTTGAGAGATACGTTCACAGTAAGTTACCACTCAAATGTTATTGCTAACTTATTACTCACATGCTTACAAGCTACTTTTGAACAGCAGACTCGTTCTCCATTCATTTCTGTATCACCAAAATTATGATGTAATTTATCAAATAGCATGATATATAGCTATGGAAAATAGGTTTTGGAGAGTGTTTAATGATCTTAGACTGTTTACATCTCATTAGCTTGGGGAAGAAAAAACACCATGAAATAGAATGAAAAGCTTCGCTATTTAGAAATGTCTAAGTATCTGAAGGAAAAGAACTGGAAGGTTATAATAACATGTAAACATTAGTTTTCTTGGAAAGGTGAGATTCAAGATTATTTATTTGAATGTTTTTCTTGTAATTTAATATTGTGTTTTGGATTTTTTTCCCCTAAATTTTTGATAGTGAATACATTTTAACTTTGTAGTCAGAAGCACACAGGAATACCAGGCTGGATGTGCTAGCATCCCGCTCCTGCCTGTGACCCAGCCCTGACTCCTATTTGAGTGAGCAGAATGGGTGAGAAAACTCATAGGAGAAGAATAAGCCCATGCAACTGAAGGCAGAGGAGAGGATGCTCCAGAATGCTAGAAGAATTAGGTTTGTGAAAGAATCAGTGTTTCCATCTGACTCAGAGAAATCTGAACTGCTAGATCAACCTGAGGTGGCTTGAGGAAGACAGCAGGTATGGCTGTATTTGCAGGATGTTGAGATCCTGCATTGATCTGCAGTCCCATTACAACCAATGCCATTTAAATGACAACTACTGTGAAATGAAAATATTTGCAAGATCCAGTAGCCTCTTTGTACTATGCACTGAAATCCTAGTACAAGGGAATATTTTGGGTGTTTCTTTGAAGTCAAGTATAACAGGATTTGACCAATACTGCCTGAAGTGTAAATATAGTCAATAAAAATCATTTTTACCTTCTGCATTTGAGTCTCATTGCTATAACAAAAAATTCTGTTTTACAAAGTAGTCATGCGCTGTATGATGATTTGGTCAACGATGGGTCGCATATATTTTTTAGGCCAGGCACTGTGTCTCACTCCTGTAATCCCAGCCTTTGGGGAGGCCAAGGTGGGTGGATCACTTCAGGTCATGAGTTCAAGACCAGCCTGGCCAACATGGTGAAACTCCATCTCTACTAAAAATACAAAAATTAGCTGCTTGTGGTGGCATACACCTGTAGTCCCAGCTACTCAGGAGGATGAGGCAGGAGAATTGCTTGAACCAGGGAGGCGGAGGTTGCAGTGAGCCGAGATCGTACCACTGCACTTCAGCCTGGGCAATGTAGCGAGACCCAGTCTCAAAAAAAACAAAAACAAAAAACACAGACACACACATACACAAAACCAAAAAATAATAATAAACCCCAAAATAATGGGTTGCATACATTTTTAAAATAAATTTTATAAATGTAGTGTAGCCTAAGTGTAAAGTGTTTACAAAGTCAACATCAGTGTGTAGTAATGTCCTAGGTCTTAACATTCACTGAGCACTCACTCACTGACTCATCCCAGAGCAACTTCCAGTCCTGCAAGCTCCATTCATGGTAAGTGCCTTATGTAGAGGCACCATTTATTTTTGTCCTCTATACCATATTTTTACTATACCTTTGCTATGTTGGGGGTATTTATTATTTTTATTTTTTTGAGATGGAGTTTCGCTCTTGTCACCCAGGCTGGAGTGCAATGGTGTGATCTCAGTTCACTGCAACCTCCGGCTCCTGGTTTCAAGGGATTCTCCCGCCTCAGCCTCCCCATTAGCTAGGATTATAGGCACCTGCCACCATGCCCAGCTAATTTTTTGTATTTGTAGTAAAGTTGGGGTTTCACCATGTTGGCCAGGCTAGTCTCAAGCTCCTGACCTTCAGGTGACCCACCGACCTTGGCCTTCCAAAGTGCGGGTATTACAGGTATGAGCCACTGTGCCCGGCCTTATGTTGGGGGTATTTAGACACCCAAATACTCTTGTGTTCCAGTTGCCTTACGATGCATTTCTCAGGATTTATTTCTCTCATTAAGTGACTAGTGACTGTAATATTAAAAGGCAGGCTTGGGGTACTTTTTTGTGTACTAATGTGTCCTACAATTACCTGTGGTTACGCATCCCTTTAATTTTTTGTCTGTCAGGCTGATTCTCATTCTGTCCTGCTCTCTGCTCCTTCACCCTATGCACAGCCCCGTGCCACTGAGTAGTCCTGATCTTTGCTAGGGAGTCAAGCACACTGCATCTGAACATAAGTCTGTGCAGGACGTGACAATTGCCTCTTATTACTCAGCACCCCTGCCAGCTTGAACCCATGCTCAGGCGGGGGATCCTCACTTGGTCTTGCCAACTGCAGGAAATTCTTGCACACTTTCTCTACTTCTCTCTCATCCCTTCTTCCTCCTCTTCCTTTTCTCTCCCTCTCAGAAAACCCGCAGTCCTGTATGAAGAGAGGAATCCTGCAGCGAACGCCGGCCAAGCCCTAATGGCCTGGATCATAGGTGTTGATAATGATTGTTCCTTATTATAAACAGACAACAAACTGCTGAGAACCTGCGCTGCTGCCCGTTGTGTAATGAATGCTGAGCCTTCTCACCTGCTCTGTGGGCTGATGAGTGTTTTCTCCAACCCCGTTGTTTTTCCAGTGCGAAAATCCAAAGCAGCTGATGAGAAGAGACGCTCCTTGGCTAAACAAGCACGAGAAGACTACAAGAGGTTATCCCTCGGGGCCCAGAAAGGAAGAGGCGGTGAGAGGCAGCAAAGCCCCTTGCGTGTTCCGCAGAAACCAAAAAGACCTCCCCTTCCACCCAAGCCTCAGTTCCTAAACCCAGGGGCGTATCCTCAAAAACCTCTTAGGTAAGAAGCCACACAGATGGGTTTATGCATAAACATTGCAATAGGCTTTGAATAAGCGTTGAAATTAAAGGGGAATTGTATGAGCTGCCATGGGGTGTGGAGGGCCAACTGGCAGCCTGTGTAAGTAGCTCCGGCTCATGTCTAAGCCTTCTTCCTGGGTGATCTGGGCGGGCATTCCTCCCTTTTTTAGCTGTCAAATGTCCATAGCTGTTATACTTAGTATACCCAGTGAAATAGTAAAGCTGTGCAGGGAGTGAGAGAACTTCCCGTGTCCCTACCCTTCTCTCCCCTTTCCCTCCCCCGCCCCCCTTCACCCCAGAGGCAGCCGGTGAGCCAGTGAGGGGAGAAGAGGAAACAAGTGGGGTTTCACTGATGCCCAAGATCACCCTTAGTCAAAGATTATCAGAGTAGGAACCCAAAGGCTTGCTGACTTTCGTGTGATCAGTGGGAGTACGTTTTCACTGCCAAGGATTAAAGGTTTGATGGTAATTCTCATTCACGGATACATAGCCAAGTTCCTCTTTTAAGAATTTGGAAAGGCTCCTTTTTTTAGATGAATTGTCTATTTGGTGGTGGAGATACCATTGTCTGCTAGGCTGTGGAAGAATTAGGAAGAACCATTTGTTCTGGAAAAACTCTGTAGAAAAGTGCAATGATGCTATTAAACCTCCATCCCTTATGTTTGCTGATTCTAAATTTTTTTCTGGTTATTGATCTTATTTTTAACATCCTAGTATTTAGAAAGAAGTATTAAAATCAAATATTGATTGAAAGAAACAATTGTCTAAAGCCTTGCCTTCTGAAATAAAAACTAAAAATAACTTGAAATACTTCTCTAAGATTATGGAGAAATGAAAAACAAGACTCTCCTCCTGCTTGGAGTCGTAGTTATCTTCAAGGTTTTCTTTAAACAGGAGTGATGACCTCAGGGGAAACACAAAGGCGGATGTTTCTCTTTGCTGTAATTATTTCTACTTACTCTACTGGAAAGTTCCATTTCGGGAAGTGGGGACCAACGTGGAACTCAGTGGAGTAAGTGGAAATAATTACAGTAAAGACCATGATCTCCAAAGTGATCGTTTGGGTAATGATTCTTCTCTTACCGACAACAAAGCAAGAAATGTAGTCAGGAAACAGGAGTCTCCTTAATTGTGTGAACAGCTGACAAAGGTGCACATGGCTCTAAGTGCTGGAGCTTGTCTTTGCGCACATTGGCGACAGAGCCTCAGCAGGGATGTTTTTGCAGCTAACTCCTGTTCACCGTCTCTTCCAAAGATAGCATGGAAATGACTTGTAGATGTCCCTGTCCCACAGCATTTTGAAGAACAGTATATTTGATTGACAGCAATGAAGGTGGTCTTTAAAAAAGGGCAATTCCTATTTTCAGCTGTGCTCAGTTAGCTCATTTTTTCCAACTGAAGACACTGCATGAAGTGCTTTTTGTGAGTCAGACTGGGTGGTTTTAGGGCTGGGACTTGACACAGGGATGGCAGAGGTCACCTCAGAGCCACCCCAGGAAAAGACAGAGACCGGCTCCTACAGTGTCTGTGGAGTTTTGCTCCATCTCCAAGGACTTCCCATAAAAGAGCCTAATTTGGAAGCTAGTAAGAGAATGTATAATATAACTTCGTATGTGTGTAGTGTCTGCCTCCCAGGGAAGTCAAATATTATAGGATATTTTCTCGAAAATGCTCCGAAAATCATTAGGGATAATATATACACATACATGCATATGTACATCTATATATATATATCTGACAGTATGTCACACGTCACTCAGAAGCACATGTTATAAAAAGCGTAAAGAACCATAAGTTGGTCAATTAGAATATTAGTAGTTCATCGAAACTTGATTGTGGTGGTTGTGTTTCATAAATTGTATTTTGTTTTTAATTGACACACAATAATTGTATGTATTTATGGGATACATTGTGATGTTTTGATACATATATATATTGTGTAATGATCAAATCAGTATAACTCACATATGAATCACCTCAAACACTTGTCATTTCTTTGTGGTGAGAACATTCAAAATCCTATCTTTTGGCTGTTTTGAAGTATGTAGTACATTACTGTTGACTGTGGTTACTGTGCTGTGCAGTAGAGCAGCAGAACTTATTTCTGCTGTCTCACTGTAACTTTGCGCCAGTTGACCAACCTCTCCCCATTTACCATCCCCCCTACTCTCCCCAGCCTCTGCTAACCACTGTTCCATTCTTCTATAAGTCCAACCTGGCCGGGTGTGGTGGCTTATGCCTGCAATCCCAGCACTTAGGGAGGCCGAGATGGGTGGATCATGAGGTCAGGAGTTCGAGACCAGCCTGACCAACATGGCGAAACCCCGTATTTACTAAAAATACAAAAATAAGCCTGGTGTGGCGTGCACCTGTAATTCCAGCTACACTGGAGGCTGAGGCAGGAGAATCACTTGAACCCAGGAGGCGAAGGCTGTTATGAGCCGAGATCACACCACTGCACTCCAGCCTGGACGACAGAGTGAGACTCTGTCTCAACAACAACAAAAAGATCAACCTTTTTGATTCCACAGAAGAGTGAGGTCATGCAGTGTTTGTCCTTCTGTGTTTGGCTTATTTCACTTAACAGTGTCCTCTAGGTTCATCCATTTTGTTGCAAATGACAGGATATTATTCTTTTTATGGATCTTTTGTTCTCTTTAATTTTTTTGAGAAACTTCATACCGTTGTTTATAATGGTATGCTAATTTATATTCCTACCATCAGGCAATGAGAGTTCTCCTTTCTCCAGATTCTCACCAGCATTTTTTTTTATTGCAAATGACAGGATATTATACTTTTTATGTCTGAATAATATTCTATTGTGTATATACACCACATTTTCTTGATTCATTCATTGTTGGACACCTAGGTTGATTCCATATCTTGGCTATTGTGAATAGTGCTGCAATAAACATGGGAGTGCAAATATCTCTTTGACATACTGATTTCATTTCCTTTTGACATAGACCCAGTAGTGGGATTGTTGGAGCTTTTGTTCTACTTTTAATTTTTTTGAGAAACTTCATATGGTTGTCTATAATGGTATACTAATTTATATTCTTACTAGCAGGCTATGAGAGTTCTCCTTTCTCTGGATTCTCACCAGCATTTGTTTTTTGTTTGTCTTTTTGATAACCAAAAATAAAAAACTGGGCAAGGTGATATTGTGGTTTTGATGTGCATTTCCCTGATTAGTGGTATTGAGCATTTTTTTCATACACCTGTTGGTCATTGGTATGTCTTCTTTTGAGAAATGCCTATTGAGGTTTTTTCTTATTTGGATTATTTGTTTTTTTGCTATTGAGTTTGAGTTCCTATGTTGATGCTTTGTCAGATACATAGTTTATGAATATTTTCTCCCTTTCTGTAACTTGTCTCTTTACTCTGTTGATTGTTTCCTTTGCTGCAGCAGAATCCTTTTTAGCTTGATATAATCCCATTTGTCTATTTTTCTTCGGTTGCCTGTGCTTTTGAGGTGTTACTTTTTTAAAATCTGGGGCTAGGCGTGGTGGCTCACACCTATAATCCCAGCACTTTGGGAGGCCGGGGTGGGAGGATTGCTTGAGGCCAGGAGTTTGAGACAAGCCTGAAAAACATAGGGAGACACTCATCTCTGTGAACAAATTAAAAATAAAAATCCTTGCTCAGACTGATGTCCTGAAGTGTTTCCCCAGTATTTTCTTTTGGTAGCTTCATGGTCTCATATATTCAAGTCTTTAATCCATTTTGAGCTGATTTTTGCACATAGCAAGAGTAGGTAGTTTCATTCTTATACATGTCACTATCTAGTTTTCTCAGTACCATATATTGAAGAGACTATCCTTTCTCCAGTAGGTGTTCTTGGTGCTTTTGTTGAAAATCAGTTGACTGTAAATGTGTGGATTTATTTCTGGGTTCTTTATTCTGTTTCATTGTTTATGTGTGTGTTTTTATGCCGGCACCATGCTGTTTTAATTACTATAGATTTGTAGTATATTTTAAAGTCATTTAGTGTGATGCCTCCCAGCTTTGTTCCTTATGCTACAAATTGTTCTGGCAATTCGTAGTAGTCTTTTCTGGTTGCATAGAAATTTTGAAAGTTTTTTCTTTTTCTGTGAAAGATATCATTGGTATGTTGATAGGAATTACATTGAATCAGATCTTTTTGGGTAGTACAGCCATTTTGACTATTAATTTTTCTAATCCATGGACATGGGATGTTTATTTTTTTGTTTCCTTTCATTAGTGTTTTATAGTTTTTCTTGTAAAGACATTTCACCTCCTTGGTTAAATTTATTCCTAGTTATTTTATTTTATTTTGCTATTGTAAATAAAATTGCTTTTTTTTTTTGCTAGTCCATTGTTGATGCATAGAGATGCTACTGATTTTTGTAAGTTTATTTTATATACTACAATTTCCCTGAATTTTATCAGGACTAAGAGTTTTTTGGTGCAGCTTCTAGGGTTTTCTGTATGTAAGATCAGGTCGTCTGCAAACAGACAATTTGAGTTCCTCTTTTCCAATTTGGATGTGCTTCATTGCTTTCTCTTGACTCATTCCTGTGCCTAGGACTTTCAGTACTATGTTGAATAAAAGTGATGAAAGTGGACATTCTTGTTTTGTTCCAAGTTTTAAAGGAAAAACTTTCCATTTTTCCTCTTTCAGCATGTAAACTGTGATTTTGTCATATATGACCTGTATTGGGTTGAGGTACATTCCTTCTGTACCTAATGTGTTTAAAGGTTTTATCATGAAGGGATATTGAATTTTAGTAAATGCTTTACTTGTGTCTATTGAGATGATCTTGTGGTCTTTGTCTTTTATTCTGTTAATGTGATGTGTCATGTTCGTTGATTCATTTATGTTGAACCATCCTTGCATCCCTGAGATGAATTTCCTTTGATCATGGTGAAGGATGTTTTTGATGTGCTGTTGGATTTGGTTTGCTAGTATTTTGTTGTGGATTTTTGTATCTATGTTCATCATCATCAGGAATGTTGGCCTCTAGATTTCTTTTTTTGTTGTGTCTTTGTCTGGTTTTGATATCAAGGTAATGCTAACTTCATAGAATGAGTTAGGAAGAATTCCTCCAACTTCAGTTTTTTGGAATAGTTGGAGAAGAATTGGTATTAGTATTTCTTTAAATGATTGATAGGATTTGGTAGTGAATCCATCAGGTCCTGGGCTTTTTTTGATAGGACACTTTATTAATGATTCAGTCTCGTTAGTCATTATTGGTCTGTTAAGTTTTCTGTTTTTTCATGAGTGAATTTTGGTAGGTTGTATGTGTCCAGGAATTTATTGATTTACTTCCAAGTTTTCCATTTTGTTGACATATAGTTGTTGATAATAGTCTCTAGTGATCTTTTTATTTCTTTGGTATCAGTTGTGATGTCTCCTTTTTCATCTCTGATTTTACTTATTTGAGTCATCTCTTTTTCTTTGTGTAGCTAAACATATGTGAGTTTTGTTTATTAAAACCACTCTTCATTTCATTCATATTTTGCACAGTTCTTTAGCCTCTATTTTATCTATTTATGCTCTGATCTTTGTTATATTTCCTTCAACTAATGTTGCATCAAGTTCTTGTTTTTCTAGTTCTTGTGGTACAACAATAAAATTACTTATTTGATATCTTTCTACTTTTTTGATATGTGTGTTTATTGGAATAAACATCACTCTTAGAACTGCTTTTGCTGTATCCCATAGGATTTGGTATGTTGTTTTCATTTTCATTCGTCTCAAGAACATTTTTGGTTTCTGAAATTTATTTATTGACCCATTGGTTGTTCAGGTGCATGTTTAATTTCCACATATTTGTTTCTAGTTTTCCTCCTATTACTGATTTCTTGACAAGTTTTAACTTAAAACAATTTAAGAATTGTTTTGTGGCCTAACATATTCCTAGAGAGTATTCTATTTGCTGTTGAGATACTGTGTATTCTGCAGCTGGTTGATTAGAATAGTCTATAATTGTCTGTTAGGTACATTCTAGAGTGTGGTTTAATTGTTGATTTTCTGTCGGTATGATTTGTTCATTGTTGAAAGTGGGGTGTTGAAGTCCTCTACTATTGTTGTATTGCAGTCTTTCTATTTAGGTATATTAATATTTGCTTTCTAAATTTAGGTGCTTCCATGTTAATTGAGTACATATATATTTATAACTGTTCTTGCTGTATTGAACTCTTTATTATTGTATACTGGCCTTCTTTGTCTCTTCTTACAGTTTTCAGCTTCAGGTCTGCTTTATATGATATAAATACAGCTACTCCTGTTGTCTTTTGGTTTCCATTTGCCTACAATGTTTTTTCCCCATTCTTTCCCTTCCAGACTATGCTTGTCCTTACAGGTGAAGTTAGCCCCTTGCAGGCAACGTATAATTTGGTATTGTTTCATTTTTATCTAGCCACTCTATGCCTTTTAATTGGAGAATTTATCCATTGATATGCAAGGTAATTATTGATATGTAAGGGCTTACTATTGCAATTTTCCTTCTTATTTTCTAGTTATTCTGTAGATCCTTTCTTCTCTTATAGTCTTTGTGATTAGGCACTTTTCTCTAGTAGTACATTTTGGTTCCTTTTTATTTTTGGTGTATCTGTTATAGATTTTTGCTTTGTGGTTACCATGAGACTTACAAAAACATCCTATAGTTATAACAAGTTATTTTAGAGACTTACAAACTTTGTGAAGGAAAGAAACAAAAAAACTGTACACTTTACCTCCATTCTCTCCTTGCATTTTGTATTTTTGAGTGATGACTTACATTTTTATATTACCTATCTTAAGTTATTAAAGTTATTTTTGATAGTTCATTTTTTAGTCTTCATATTAAGTTCATTTTTTAGTCTTCATATCTTTATATTAAAGATATAAGTGGTTTACACATCATGATGATAGTATTATAACAAAAATCATGTTAGCATCCAGCTTATGTTTGAAGAACTATTTTTTAGCATTTCTTATAGGACAAGTCTGGTAGTGGTAAATTCACTCAGCTTTTGTTTGTGTGGAAAAATCTTTACTTTTCTGAAGGAATACTTTGCTGTGTGCAGTATTCTGGGTTGCATTTTTTTTTTTCCTTCAGTCTCAGCATGTATCATCTCACTTCTTTCTGGCCTATACGGTTTCTTCTGAGAAGTCTGCTGCTGGGTGTATTGGATCTGTCTTACATGTTATTTGCTTCTTTTCTTTAGCTGCTTTTAGGATCCACTATTTGTCTCTGCACTCTGAGGGTTTGATTATAACATGTCTTGGGGTATTCCTATGTAGGTTGAATCTGACTGGTGACCTTTGACCATCCTATGCTTGGCTATTAATTTTTTTTCCAGGTTTGGAAAGTTTTCTGTTGTTATTTCTTTGCATAAGCTTTTAACCCGTTTGTCTTCCTGAATTCCCTCTTTAATAACTCCAATATTTACTCTTTTGATGTTGTCCCACAGACCCCATAAGCTTTCTTCATGTCATTGTTTTCTTTTTTATCTCTGTGTATTTTCAAATAGCCTGTCTTCTGGCTCACTAATAAGTGTGCTGTTGAAACCCTCTATTGCATTTTTCATTTTATTCATTGCATTTTTCAGCTCCAGGATTTGATTTTTTAAAATTACTTCAGTCTTTCTGCTAAATTTCCCTGATAAATTTTTGAATTGACTCTGTTCTTTCTTGAAGTTTGTTGAGCTTTCTTAAAACAGCTATTTTGAATTGTTTCAGAGATCACACATCTCTATGACTTTAGGCTTGACCTGTGGTATCTTACTTTGTACACTTGGTGAGGTCATATTGTCCTGAGTCTTCCTGATGCTTGTGTATGTGTGACAATATCTGCACATTTAAGGATTAGGCTTTTATTCCACTCTCCACAGCCTGGCTTTATTTGTGCCTGTCTTTCAGAGGCCCTTCCAGAAATTCTAAGCCAACTTAGAATTCTTAAATTGTTTCCTGAGCCTGTGACCACTGCAGCCATCTCAGCACTAGAGGGCGCTCCAAGTCCAGGCTTGCTGCAGCTCTCCCAAGGGCTCTATGATTTACACAGCTCTCCCTCCTTGATGGACCTGAGGAAGAACTCAAGGAGGGTACAGGGGCTGTGTGGGAAAGCTGGTCAGGGACTCCAGTACAGAAGACTGTTTTAATGACCCAGACATGTGTGTCTCCTAGTGCATCCCTGCAGGGAATGGATAGTTCCTTGGCTTCAGTGGTGGGAGGGGATGGAGCTGATATTGGACCCGGTCAGTATCTGTTTTTGGAGAGTGGCTGGAGAGCACATCTCATTGGCTCAGATAGACGCTTGTCTCCCAGCAGGTGCCTCTACCGACAGGATAGTTCACTGACTGCAGTGGTGGTGTTGTGTTTAAATTGAATTCTGCTCAAAATTAGTATGCTGTTGAGTAGGACTTGGAAGTCTGTTTATTACATTGCAAGGTTACTCTTTGTAGTAGAAATTGACTTACATCCTAGAACTTAAGTTCTGCTACTGAATCTATTTCAAAATGATTCTGCTGCCTGTATCTTTGTCTTTTCAAACTTCAAATACTCTTCTTCCTTTTACTTTATATTTCTTTACAATTTTTTTTTTTAGCAGAACTAAATGTCATCAAAGTGTGGAAGAGGATAAAGCAAGTCAGGGAGGTTAGTGGAAAGAGAAGAGAAAATCAAATAATGCAAACATTAGGAAAGAAATCTATCTTTTTGCATTTGATTTCTATTGTTTGCAAATACCTGCTTTCCAGGAAAATGTGCTGGGGTAAAAGTGTATTTTGCCTTTTAATGCTTATTTTCTCAGATGTTAATTGGAAGTTAATGGAGCTTATAATTCCTATACAAATGAATTTAAATCTGTGTGTTAACACAGCAGTGGCTCATTTCCATAACTAGCCCTTTAAGACTGGAAGCACAAGTGACAGATTTATATTCCTTCCTCTTCTGCCCTTGAGGAGGTGTATAATGGTAGTGTGTCAGGGCTCCAGCCTCCTGTTAGCTGAGGTCATTGAATTAGATCTGGAAATGTGTATAATTCCCTCTCCCTCCCATTCTGTCTCCCATTCTCTCTCCCCCCACCCCCCCACACACGTGTATATATATATATGTATATATATTTGCATGTATAAAGCACCTCTGGTGTCTACAGACATGCATGTATATATATGCACGTATATGTGTGTGTCTATATATATAGACACACACATATATATATGACTTTTGAGGGCATTATTTTCAAATTAGTTAAATCTAACTTGAAAAACTTTTATAAATAACAGAAATCAGGGAGTGGTGAGGACACTGTCCAGCTCTGCCCAAGACGACATCATCCGGTGGTTTAAAGAGGAGCAGCTACCACTTCGAGCGGGCTACCAGAAAACCTCAGACACCATAGCCCCCTGGTTCCATGGTGAGTGCAGAGACTTCCTCAATGGTGTTTCGTCTTTGGGCGGATGAAGCTGTGCTAATCTACCAGGAAGCCAGAATAAAAGCTTCCATTTATTGGTGCTGCCCAAAAAGAGTCTTTCACAAAGCAGTTTTTCAAAGACGCCTCAGTAAGCTGCATTCTCATGACTGTTTAGAGAGCAGTCAGCATTCATGGGCACTGTATGCACTGTGGGGCAGATTTATCACCACAAATAAAATGCATCAGATGGGAGGGCAAAGAGGCATTCCTGGTGACTTACCACTAGGGTGCTTGTTTGTGACTTCCATCAAATGGCCACGTCTTCCTTTCAGCGAGGGCCACACAGTCATGGGTGTGGGAATGTGCTGGACAGGACACTGGCTGAGCAACCTTGAACAAATCATTATTTTTTTCCGTAGGAAATCAATTTAAGCCTCATTTTCCCCATCTGTTAAATGAAGGAGTTGAACTTTGTGGTCTTGTAAGTGAAAACTTCTGTAGTTTTGATTCCTTGCTTCCAGTATGTAGTTGAGTGTGTAACATAAGTGGTTGGATCCTGAGCAGATATCAGCTAGTAAACATTTTCTGTATTTGACCCAAGAAACTTGATTCAAGCCCCTCTTCCACCCAGCAGATACTTCACAGGCCCCTCTGTTTCTTGGATCTCAAGAAAAGTGAGCGGCTTCTTGCCTTAGTTGACTTCCATAAGGTCTGTGGTTGAATTGGACTAATTGGCTATATGGACAACAAAAGGTGCTTTAAAACAAAAATACAGTCCCCTCCCAGAGTATGTTTGTCCTAAGCATGTCTTGGTTTGCATTATGTTTAAGGCATCTTTCTTCAAAGTAGTATCATCTCACACAGAAATATACCCACAAAAAGGAAACTCCCAAACACATATCATGGGAAACTCTTCTAAAAGGAATAGCTATTTGTGACAGGCTTTCTCCTAAAGTGCTGCTTGTGTGGTCAGAACGTCACAGAAGAACTGTCTGGCTTCTCTTGGAAGTATGTGTTCTTTGGTGATTCAGACTTTGTTAAGTGTCCATCTCAGAGGGGTCCCCTCTCCTTCCCAGGATGAGGTTGCAAGCCTCCTTCCTTTCTGCTTTAAGACAATGAGAGAGAGATGATGGTGTCAAAGATAAACAGAAAGAACACGGGCCAATTATGCATTAGCCGTGGCTGTCTCAGCTGTCTAATAATGCCTTGCTTTCCTTTTTAAAATAAGCACTAAGGAAATCAGCCACTTTGTAGTTTCTGTGTCTTTGGACAGAAGATGCTGTCATCTCTGATTGTAAGAAGGGTGGTTTTTTTTAACAGCAGGGAGTAAGAAATGGAAAATGATGGTTGTTATTAAAAGCCCTGGTACTTCAACAGGCAGTTCTGTTTGAAAGGCTGAAAGCTAGGAAGACAGAGACTAAAAATCAAGTTGGAGGTTTGGTTAAAAAATATGACTCTTGAGTTTTATGTAAAATAACTTGTATTCAGCTGTGATTATTAATTTATTTTCACTTATCCACATATTTTTCAGACTCATAAACAAAATAAAACTGTATAATTAATAACCATTACATAGCCATATAGTCAGTATACATCTTTATTTTCAGTTTCAAGAAGATACAGTTTCACATTTTCATGATAAAGAGAATATGCATCACATCTTATCTCTTTGAAATATAATCGCTTATCACCGGGAAGCCTGTTCTGAAATATTAGGATGGTAGCCCTTTATAGGTTTATCATCTTTTCTTTGTCACATCCACCATGAATTACCCTTCATAAGATGCTATTTTGGTTGCCTAATTTTTCACTCCACAAAGTTTTATACTTTCATCTTTTTCTCTCAGTTAAGCTCAAGGTAAGGATGGGAGTGGGTAGGAGAGGACAAAGGGATTGAAGACTTGAATTTCTGGCTTTTGTGGCTGGGAGGAAGGTGGCTGGGCTATCAATGGAGAGCAGGAACATAGGAGATGGGGAGGGTTAGGGAAGCAGAGAAGAGAACAGAGTGTTCTATTTCACAGCATGATAAATGTAGTTAATAGAGTATTGTATGTTTCAAAAGTGCCGAAAGAGTAAATTTCTAATGTTCTCACCAGAAAAAAAATGCTAAGTATTTTAGGTGATGGATGTGTTAATTAGTTTAATTATTCCACATTGGGTTCATATATCATAACATCACTTGGTATCCCATAAATTTATACCATTGTAAATTGAAGATTTACAATGAAAAAGTTCCAGACTCCTCCCTGTGATCCACAATGCCTACTTGATCTGCCCCTGTCTATTGCTCCAGTCCCATCTCAAGCCACTGTCCCTGCCTCTGTCACCTCTCCAGGCCTCCCTTCCGTCCCTTAGACACACCACACTTGTCCCTACCTTAGGGTTCTCGCAGTTGCTCTTCCTGCACACCTTCCTTTGGCTGACTTCTTAAGGAATTGACTCACGTGATTACAGAGGCTTGGTGAGTCCCAAATCTGACAGGGTAGGAGGGAAGTCTGGAGATGCGGGGAGGAATGGCTATTCCCATCCAAATGCCCCCCGCTGGCAGCATCCCTTCTTGCTCAGGGGAGGTCAGCCTTTGACGTAGTAAGGCCTTCAACTGACTGGACGAAGCCCACACACATTATGGAGGGTAATCTGCTTTACTCCAAGTCCTCCCATTTAAATCTCATCCAAGGCCGGGCACAGTGGCTCATGTCTATAATCACAGCACTTTGGGAGGCCGAGGCAGGCGGATCACTTGAGGTGAGGAGTTTGAGACCAGCCTGACCAATGGGGCAAAACCCCATCTCTACTAAAAATACAAAAATTAGCTGTACATGGTGGTGCACACTTGTAATTCCAGCTACTTGGGAGGCTGAGGCAGGAGAATTGCTTGAATCCAGGAGACACAGGTTATAGTGAGCTGAGATTGCGCCATTGCACTCCAGGCCTGGGCAACAGAGTGCTACTCTGTCTCAAAATAATAATAATAAAATATAAAACAAATCTCGTCCAAAAAATCCTTCCCAGAGACATCCAGAATAATTTTTGACCAAATATCTGGAACCATGGCCCAGTCACGTTGACCCATAAAATTAAGCATGAAGGCAACTTTCTTGGTGAGACTGTGCTGGTCTGCTTGCTATAGACAACATTCAGATGAGCAGTTAGTTGTCTCCTTAATGAAGCTAGATTTAAGTTCTCAGAATGTAATCAGGCAAAATCATCTCAGAAATCCTCAAAACCACAGGCATGAAAGATCATACAAATTTTAATTTTTTCCCTTCATTAAAAAATGATTTTTCTTATGGAATATTTTAAACACAAAGTACCAAGAAAAATACACCACCAGTGATATAACAAATGTATCTGTTCTCCAGGTGTAATGAATATTAACAGCCATATTTACTTCATATCTGTTTTTCTTAAGAAATAAAACTTGCCAGGGCAGGCATGGTGGCTCATATCTGTAATTCCAGTGCTTTTGAGAGGCTGAGGCAGGCAGATCACTTGAGGTCAGGAGTTCGAGACCAGCCTGGCTAACATGGCAAGACCCCGTCTCTATTAAAAATCCAAACATGATCTGGATGTGGTGGCAGGCACCTGTAGTTCCAGCTACCTGGGAGGCTGAGGCAGGAGAATTGCTTGAACGCAGGAGGCGGAGCTGGCAGTCAGCCTAGATGGCGCCACTGTACTCCAGCCTGGGAGCAGAGTAAGACTCCATCTCAAAAAAGAAAATCTGCCATATAGAATTAAGGTCCCTTTTGTTAGTTTTCTTTTTAATCCCATTTCCTTTCATTGTATCCTTCACCGCTCTTCTGAAGCTGTGATTTCCATCCATATTTTATATGCTGTAAACATATATATTGTAATAAAAATATACAGTATTGTGTTTAACATTTAAATGGGATCATGTTACACATATTGTTTCCCCCCAGCATTGTTCCTGGGATTTGTCCTTGCTTATACATATAGACAGGCTCATTCATTTTACCTATCATGCAGTGTTTTATTATATATATTATATATATATACACACACATATATTACACATGTATCATTATTCATCTCTCCTACATTTGCTATAACTTTTTTGCTCTTACAGAAGATGATGTGGTATACACCCTTGAACATGTCTCGCTGTAAACATATATGATCATTTCTTCAGAGTATATCTCTAGAAGCAGAATTCCTAGGAGGTAGGATATGTGCATCTTTAATTACACTGCATATTGCTAAATGCCCATGAAACTGATTATACCAGTATATACTCCTACCAGCTGTACTTGAGAATTTGTTTCCCTATGTACTTGCCAGTTCTTGATACTGCCAGATTCTCATTTTCCATTCCTCACAGTGGAATATTCTTATTTTAATTTGTACTAATTTATAGTGAGACTGAGCTCATATATTACTGGCTGGATGAGTAGGTCTTCTGTAATTACTTACACAGGTCTTTTGATGATTTTTCTAATGAATTGATTTTTTATATTGACCTATAGGATTTTACATATTCTGGAGACTGATCCTTTGTCAATTATATGGGTTACATATATATTCTCCTAGTTGGTGACTTGTCTTTTAAGTCTTTTGACACATTTTAAGGGAGATAAGTTTTTCATTTCAATGAGGTTAAATTTAGCTATTTTTCCTTTATGGTTTCTGCTTGTTGCATCATGCACAATCCACCCATATTTCATTTTTGCATATAATAGACATGGAGACTCTATTTATTATGTAAAAGTATGCACTATATACAAATTACCACCTTCACAGTTCTTTGTTGTTTTTGTTGTTGTTTTGAGATGGAGTCTCGCTCTTGTTGCCCAGGCTGGAGTGCAGTGGCACGATCTTGGCATACTACAACCTCTGCCTCCCAGGTTCAAGCAATTCTCCTGCCTCAGCCTCCTGAGTAGCTGGGATTACAGGCGCTTGCCTCCAAGCCCTGCTAACTTGTGTATTTTTAGTAGAGATGGGGTTTCATCATGTTGGCCAGGCTGGTCTCGAACCCCTGACCTCAGGTGATCCACCCTACTCAGCCTGCCAAATGGCTGGGACAACCGTTTTTAAGTGTACCATTCAGTGTTAAATATATCCATAATACTGTACAACTGGTCATGTGTGGTGGCTCCCATCTATAATCCCAGCACTTTGGGAGGCCAAGGAAGGCAGATCCTTTGAGCCCAGGAGTTTGAGACCAGCAACTTAAACATGGCAAATTCCATCTCTACAAAAAAAACATGGCAACACCCCATCTCTCCAAAAAAAAAATATTGCCAGGCATGGCGGTGCATGCCTGTAGTCCCAGCTGCCTGGGAGGCTAAGGCAGGAGGATCGCTTGAGTCTAGGAGACAGAGGTTGCAGTGAGCCAAGATCACGCCATGCACTCCAGCTTGGAAGACAGACCCTGCCTTAAAAAAAAAAAAAAAAATTGTACTGCTATTACCACCATCCATCTGCAGAAGTTATTTCACCTTGTAAAACTGAAACTACCCATTTAATAATGCTCCATTCACCACCAACCCCCAGCCCCTGGCAACTACCATGGTGCTTTCTCCATGAATCTGACTATTCTAAATACCTCATATAAGTAGAACTGTACAGTATTTTGTCTTTCTGTGAGTGGCTTATTTCATTTAGTATCATGTCCGCAAGATTTACTCATGTTGTTGTGCATGTCAGAATTTCCTCCCTTTTCAAATCAGAATAATACTCCCTTCTATGGATGGACCACAGTTTGCTTACCCATTATCTGTTGGTGGACTCTTGAGTTGCTTCCATGTTTCACGTATTGTGAATAGTGCTGCTGAGAACACAGGTGTAGAAATAGCTCTTCGAGACTCTGCTTTCAGTTCTTTTGGGTATTTGCCCAGAGGTGGAATTTCAGGATTATAGGGTAATTCTATGGTTTAACTTTATAGAAACTGGCAATACTGTTTTCCATAGTGGCTATGCTATACTATTTTACCTTCCCACCAACAGTGGCTATGCCATACTAATTTTACCTTCCCACCAGCAGTGCACAAGAATTTCAGTTTCTCCACATCCAGCACTTGTTATTTTTCTTTTTCCTTTTTTCTCTTTTAAGAGACAGGGTCTTGCTCTGTTGCCTAGGCTGGAGCACAGTGGCACACTTAGAGCTCACTGCAGTCTCAAACTCCTAGGCTCAAGTGATCTTCCCACCTCAGCCTCCCGAGCAGCTGGAACTACAACTTCCAGTACCATGACTGGCTAATTTTTTTATTTTTTGTAGAGACAGGATCTCACTATGTTGCTCAGGCTGGTCTCAAATTCCTGGCCTCAAGCATTCCTCCCTCCTCAGCCTCCCAAAGAACTGAGATTACAGGCATGAGTCACTGTGCCTGTTATCCTTTTTTCTCTCTCTCTTTCATAGCAACCATCCTAGTGGGTGTGAGGACATATGTCATTATGGTTTTGATTTGCATTTCCCTAATGACTAGTAATGTTGAGCACCTTTTCATTTGCTTATTGGCCATTTGTATATCTTCTTTGACAAATGTTTACTTGAACTCTTTGCCCAGTTTTGGATTGGGTTCTTGTTGAATTATAAGAGTTTTCTATACAGTATATTCTGGGTATCAATCCTTTATTAGATATCTAATTTAAAAATATTTTCGCCTGTTTTATGAGTTGCCTTTTTACTCTGTTGAGAGTGTCTTTTGATGTATAAAATGCTTTAATTTTTATGAAATTCGATTTGCCTATTTTTTTCTTGTGTTGCTTGTGCCTTTGGTGTCATATCTAAGAAATCACTGCCAAATCCAATGTTGTGAAGATTTGGCCCTCTGTTTTCTTCTAAAAGTGTTCCAGTTTTAGGTCTTACATATAAGTCTTTGATCCCTTTTAATTTTTATATATGATGTTAGATAAGGGTCCAACTTCATTCTTTCACATGCGGTGATGCAATTTTACCAGCACCATTTGTTGAAATGACTGCCCTTTCCCTACTGGTGTTAGCACCTTTGTCAAAAATCATTTGACCATATCTATGCATTTTTATTTCTGAGTTTTTTATTATAATCTATTGGTCTATAAGTCTGTCTGTATGCCAGTACCACACTGTTTTGATTATTGTAGCATTGTAGTAAGTTTTGAAATGAGTATGTGTGACGTCTTCCTGTTTTTTCTTCTTTTTTGGGAGTGTTTTGATTATTTGGGGTCTCGAGATTCCATATGAATTTTTGGATGGGTTTTTCTATTTCTACAAAAAATGTTGGGATTTTGGTAGGGATTTCATTGAATCTGTATATCATTTTATATAGTATTGTTGTCTTAAGTCTTCTAATCCAGGAACATGGGATGTGTTTTTATTTACTTATGTCTTCTTTATCTCAGCCATGTTTTGTAGTGGTTTTTTTTAGACGGAGTCTTGCTCTGTTGCCTAGGCTGGAATGCTGAAGTGCAGTGGTATGATCTTTGCTCACTGCAACCTCCACCTCTCGAGTTCGATCAATTCTCCCATCTCAGCCTCCCGAGTAGCTGGAATTAAAGGCAACCACCATCATGCCTGGCTAATTTTTGTATTTTTAGTAGACAGGATTTCACTATGTTGGCCAGGCTGGTCTTGAACTCCTGACCTCAAGTGATCCACCTGCTTCAGCCTCCCAAAGTTCTGGGATTACAAGCATGAGCCACTGTGTCCAGTCATCAATGTTTTATAGTTTTTATTGTATAAGTCTTTCACTTCCTTGGTTAATTTCTAAGTATTCTTTTTGATGATAATGTAAATGGAATTTGATTTGTAATTTCCTTCTCAGAGTGTTCATTGTTAGTGTATAGAAATGCAACTGATTTTTGTGTGTTGTCTGTGTATCCTGCCACTTCGCTTAATTCATTTATTAGTTTTAACAGTTTTTTGTGGAATCTTTCTGGTCTTCTACATAGATGATTGTATCATCTGACAACAGAGATAATTTTACTTCTTCTTTTCTAATTTGAATACCTTTTATTTATTTTATCTAACAGCTATAGCTAGAACTTACAGGAATAGTTGAATAGAAATGGCAAAAGTGGTCATCCCTGCCTTATTCCTGATGTTAGAAGAAATGTCATTCAACATAACTATGATGTTTGCTGTGGGTTTTTCATACATGGCCTTTACTATGTTCAGGGACTTTCCTTCTCTTCCTAGTTTGCTGAGTTTTTATCATGATAGGGTATTGCATGTTGTCGGATGCTTTTTCTGCATTAATGGAGATGAGCATGTATTTTTTTTCATTTGTCCTGTTAATACGGTGTGTTACATCGATCGATTTTCATATATTGTACCATCTTGCATTCCTCCTACTTGGTATGGTATATAATCCTGTTGATATGCTGCTGGATTAATTTTGATAGTAACCATGTTACTATAATACTAGCTTTTATAATTGCCTATGTGTTTACCTTTATTGAGTTACTTGTTTCTTTATTTGGCTTTGAGTTACTGTCTGCATCCTTTCATTTCACCATGTAACATCCTTGGACATTTCTTGCATGGCAGGTTTAGTGGTAACAAACTTCCTTAGCTTTTGTTTACCGAGAAATGTCTTAATTTGTCTCTCACTTTTAAAGGAGAATTTCGCCAGGATTGGCCAAAAGAATCAAGAATCAGTAGGATTCTTGATTGACAGTTATTTTTCTTTTAGTATTTTGAATATGCAGATAGTTCTCAACTTACAATGGTTTGACTTAAGATTTTTCTACCTTATGATGGTGTGAACGTGATACACATTCTGTAAAAACCATACTTCAAGTACCTGTTCAACCATTCTGTTTTTCACTTTCAATACAATATTCAATAAATTACATGGGATATTCAACGCTTATAAAATAGTCTTTGTGTTAGATGATTTTGCCAAACTGTAGGGTAATGTAAATATTCTGACCATGTTTAAGGTAGGCTAGGCAAATTATGATGTTCAGTAAGTTAGGTGTATTAAGTGCATTTTTGACTGATAATATTCTCAACTTATGCTGGGTTTATCAGGATGTACTGCCATCATAAGTTGAGGAGCATCTTTATTGGCCCACTGCTGTCTGTCCTCCAAAATTACTGATGAGAAATCTGGGGATAATCTTATTGACCATCCCTTGTATGTGATGAGTTGCTTCTCTCTCTTTTCTCTCTTGCTGCTTTTAAGATCCTTTTTTTTTTTTTTTTTTTGAGACAGGGTCTCACTCTGTCATCCTGGCTGGAGTACAGTGGAGTGATCTTGACTTGCTACAGCCTTGACCTCCCAGGTTCAAGCAATTCTTCTGCCTCAGCCCTGTCAAGTAGTTGGGACTACAGGCATGTGCCACCATGCCTGGCCAATCTTTGTCTTTTGACAATTTGATTGTATTATGTGTCAGTGTGGGTCTCTTTAAGTTCATCTCACTTGGATTTCATTGAATTTCTTGGATGTTTATATAATGTCTTTCATCAAATTTGGGAAGTTTTCATTATTTCTTCAAATACTTTCTCTGCCCCCTTCTTCTCCTTCTGATAGTTCCACAAAACATATATTGGGTCATTTGATGCTGTTCCATAGGTCTCTTAGGCTGTGTTCACTTTTCTTCATTTTATTCTTTCTGTTCCTCAAACTCAGTAACGTCCATTGTCCTGTCTTCAAGTTCAGTGATTCTTTCTTCTCCCTGCTTAAATCTGCCTGTGAATTCCTCTAGTGAATTTTTCATTTTAGTTATACTTTCAGTTCTAGGATTTGTTCTTGTTTTTTTTTTTATTTTAGGTTTTCTCTTTATATTTACATTTTGCGCATACGTAAAGTCTTTGAGTAGATCTGTCATCGGGTCTTTTTCAGTGGTAGTTGCTGATTTGTTTTCCTTTGAATGGGCCATATTTTCCTTTTTATTTTCATGCATTGTGACTTTTTGCTGAAAACTGGGTATTTGAATGTAATAATGCGGTAACTCTGGGAATCTGATTCTTCCTCTTCCCGAAGGTTTACTATTTTTTTTGTTTTTATTGTTATAGGCTTTCTCTATGTCAAGGATCAGCCTGAGGTATAAACTTACAGTCTTCACAGCTTCTTTTTTAGCCTGTATCTTTACATGGCCATGAATAGTCATAATTTTCCCCATATGTGCAATTATTTTTGAATGTCTTAGTCTTTAATGTCTGGCTGCCAAAAGGGGGAAAAAATTAAGGGGGAGGGATTTTTAAAATGTAATGACTAGATTACCTAGGTTTGAGTTGGATTTTCTTCTCTGTAAGACGAGGATAATACTAATACATCTATGTCATTTTTTTATAAATGTTTTTTTTTATAAAGTAAATCAGCTAATATGTAAAGTGCTTAGAACAGTACCTAATAGGTGGTGTTTGTTATTTTGGTTTATCAGATTTGTGCAGTTTAAGTTCATCTCTCCTGTTCCCCTTTCTTTTCGTATCATTTTGAGTAACAGTGTAACTAAGCAGCACTTCAGTAAAATAGATTGTAATTACTGCAAAAACTGCCCTATGTTATTTCTACAAGTGTTAATTTAGGGCCTGTCTTTAAAAGCTAGGAGGTCACCTCAGAAGGCAACAGTAATTTGGAAGGACAGAGGGTCAACACCCTCACCAAGAGAGAATGAAGTTTTTTGGGTAAGTTTGCCAGGACATTGCAGGTTAAGGTTGAGCTTGGGTTTGGGAGGGATGGTGCAAAGAGACAGGGGTGAGTCTTAGCATTGCTAAAGGAATAGCTACCATTTTCTAGATTTATGATCTTCTAAATATTGTAATTGCTTAAGTCTGCCTGATTTTGTCACCCTTTATCTCTTCTTATCCCATTGTCCTTGAACTCCCATTTTTTTCAGTTCCGGACTGTCTTGACCTTCACATGCAATCCTTGTCTTATTCATTTTATTCTTGCATCTGATAGCCAGATTCCAACATTAAGAAAGACCTTACAGTCTGTAATATTTGTAAACTAAGTAAGTAATGTTGGAAAGTCCTTCTGGCCAAATTTAACATCCTGCTGACTGAAGAGTCATCCCAGTTATTCTGGCTTCAGATTATGAGTCTCCAAAGTGTGTAGATACATAATTCATTTTACCCACTAACATGCTTTTAAAGTTCCCCAAGACAGGGCCAAAGAATAAATAAAATTGAGATCTGAAGTTCTGTCCAGAAACCCACAGGTTCATTTCTTCATTCTATCAACACTTTCCTACTTCTGCTAAAAATACAGCAATATATTGCAGCTCAGAAACTGGCAGGGACTGGGAGTGGGAAGATGGGTAAAAAGAAATCTGTGTATAAACAAGTTTATGATTTAGACAAAAATTCACATATTTGCTCTATGTATCAATAGTTGATCATTATTCCTCTGAAATTTAATGAACACTCTTACTCAAATGTGGATGTAATTTGACTGTTGATGAAATCTTTCCATCTTGATTTGTTTCTTGTGGCTGTCTTTTGCTGTCATGGCATACAACTGAACCTGCCCTCCTCGTGCTTTGGTCCCAGTATTTTATATTTCAATCTACTTAGCAAGCACATCCTTTTTACTTTGGTGGGATAGCAATATAGTTCACACTTCAGCTGTTTTTTTTTTTTTTTTTTTTTTTTTGAGACAGAGTCTTGCTCCACTACCCAGGCTAGAGTGCAGTGATGCGATCTCAGCTCACTGTAGCCTCCACCTCCCAGGTTCAAATGATTCTCCTGCCTCTTGCCTCTGCCTCCCAGGTAGTTGGAATTACAAGGCATGGGCCACCACACCCTGCTAAGTTTTGTATTTTTAGTAGAGACCATGTTGGCCAGGCTGGTCTTGAACTTCTGACTTCAAGTGATCCACCCACCTTGGCCTCCCAAAGTGCTGGGATTACAGGCTTGAGCCACCACGCCTGGCCACACTTCAGCTATTTTGATGTCTTCCATTTTTCGATACATCCTACTGACTCTTCACAGGGTCACTCTGAACCTCTTGGAGGTGTTCTCTGGAATTGTTGTTCCCTAGAGATGGTTTTAAGGTGGAATCCTGTGTCCCACTCCTCCCAACTTCCCTTCTTCTACTCCTGACAGTTTGTCATACACAGCTCCTTCAAAACGGGGGCCAGATACCACCCCCAACACAGCATATGTCACTGAATAGGTTGCATTAAGAAGGGCTCATGGAGGCTTCCCAAAATTTCTTTCAGTCTAAGACCTTAGCAGACCTGAGTCACTACCCCTAAGTGATCATCTGTCCTTCTACTATTTTGCTGAAGAACGGAGATTTCTTAATTGTGGGGCCATCAATATTCTGCCCACCTGTCACAAAGGGATTTTCAAGCTTCTGTCTTCACTGAGCACAGAGTAGTTATGTGAGTTCTCAAAGCCTTTTTGTTCTTAAACCTCAGATGACACATATATCCTGCCTCATTTACATGGATGAGTCACACATTTTATGGCGTGGAGAGGCTGTGGCCAGCAACAATCATATATCACTTCCGGTGTGTGGCAGAGAAGGACAGCTGGAAGTCCATTCCTGGGCAGGGCTCCTTTTAGCGTGAAGGCTTCACCTACATTAATGTCATTAAAGCAAAGCACGTTTTGTCCAAATTATTCTCCAAGGTCCCCCTATAAAATTGCCTAGTATTTGTTCAGATTGTAAAGCAGCTGGAGAAGATGAAACAAAGAGGCTAAAACTACACACATTAATTCGGATTTGGGAAGAGCTAGCTTTTCTGCAGAACATTCTATGTAATGCTGGCTTTTTCCTGGAAGAACCTGACTTTTCTCATAAATTAGTGCAGCAGGCTTCCTGCAAAAATGTCACTATGTTTGCCAGTAATGTGGGGAATAGCCCATTAGCCCCAAGCTCATACTTGGGTTTTTGCAGATGATGCACTTGAGTCCTCATCCTGACACTATCAGAGGATGGCAGTGGCTGTGCCCGGGAGCCCCAAGCTTCCCACTACACATGCCCAGGACTGGACCCTTGTAGTTCCCTGTCCTGCTCTTGGAGTCCTCAGGTTGCCTAGAGGGGCCTCAGAGGCAAGGGGCAGGTACAGTGGGTGTGTGAGAAACTAAGAAGAGAGAGTCTGCTTTGGGGGTTTCACTTGGAATTTTGAATAAAAAAGGGGTTCTACTGTTTAATTTAGTATTTTAAAAGCCATGTGTTTGTCATCAAACATTTGTTATCACATGCTTTTTTTAAAAAAAAGACAGGGTCTTGCTCTGTCACTCAGGTTGGAATGCAGTGGCATGATCACAACTCACTGCAGCCTTGACTATCTGGGCTCAGGTGATTCTCCCACCTCAGGCTCCTGAGCAGCTGGGAATGCACGTGTATACCGCAACACCCAGATAATACTTTTTGTTGTTCTTTGTAGAGATGGGGTCTTGCCAAGCTGGGAATGCAGGTGTATACCACCACACCCAGCTAATACTTTTTGTTGTTCTTTGTAGAGATGGGGTCTTGCCATGTTGCCCAGGCTAGTCTCAAACTCCTGGTCTCAAGTGATCCTCCCGCGTCAGCCTCCCAAAGTGCTGGGATCATGGGCATGAGACATGGCACCTGGCCATGGCCATCACATGCTTTTTTATTTTTGTACCATCACTTGCTTTCTGGACAGTTTCTTCTGACACAGCCAGATCATGATGCCTGACTTCTTTATGCCAAGGGAAAGTAAGTAAGTAAGTAGTGGTTAAGAGCATGTCCCTGGGGCCACAGTGCCTGGCTTCAAATCTGAGTCTCCCCATTAATTAGCTATGTGGCTTTAGGCAGTCACATGACTCTTTCCTTCTGTCCCTGATCTGTATAATGCAGATCAGTAGGGTTGTTCCTGCCTCAATATGTGCATGTAATTTGTTGTTAATATTTGTAAAGCATGAAGAACTGTGTGGCACATAATAAGCCCTAGTTAATAAGTGTTAGCCATTTAAGATAATGAAGTGAGGATGAATAACGCTAATAGTTCTGATCCTTGACTCATTAAGGAGCTTCCTAAGCTCAGATGTTGGAAGAGTCCACGATGCACTGTCCCCACATCAAGGCATACTACACATACGTAACCAATGAAAAATGCATCTTCTTTAAGTTGCCAAGGTGAGAAATGAACACCCCTTTGTGAAATAAAGACTCATTTTATTTTCGGCTCCTTCCAGGAAAATTCCATGAGCCTAGTGGGTTAAAAAGCATAGTGAGTTAAAAGCAAAACCCCAGAATAGGAGACAAGAGCCCTGGAAGTGTCATTTGCTAATCCTGCAAGCTTGGGCACTTGCCTTTTCTGCGTTAGTTTCCTCATCTATAAAATAGAGATGACGATAATATCAGCTTTTCTTTTTAGAGGAAACAACTCTAAAATGCAGTGGAAGCACATTGAACAGTGTGGTATGCCAGGGCAAAGCAGGTGTTCTGTCTGAGAGAATGGGTGAGAGCGGGGGCTCTGAGGTCAGCCAGCCTGGGTCCAATTCCAGTGCTTCTCCTGACCTAACCCAAATGACCTTAAGCAGGGTTTGCAAGTTTTCTCACCCATTATTTGAGGACAATAACAATATATCTATGTAGGGTTGCAGTGAGGATGAAAGGAGGTGATACAAACTTTATTTGGCCATCTTTCATCTGATTTTTAAACACATTTTCCAGACACAGGAAGTTGTACAGATGTACCCAAATAATATTAGACCTTGTGGCACTTCAAAGAAAAATGAAATGCATCTCTTGTCCCTATGATCACAATTCTTAGAATAGAGGCAGTGGCTGCACGGAAGTGTCCCACAGAAGGAAGTTTCAGACTTGATTATAAGACACAAGCATTCATTAAACTCTTTTTCGGTCATCTTCTAAGTGGCAGGTGCTGAGTGTGTAAAAATAAATAAGATGGAGTAGTTGGCCTCTAGGAGCTCACATGGAAGTGGGGGAGGGCAGGACAGTCATGGCAGAAGGTTCTGTGAATTCTTTGAGGATTCTTGGATGGAGGTGAAAACTAGCTGAGTACACAGATGGAGGTAAGTACAGGTGAAACCCTGCATTGACCACTTGAGTGCTCAGATGGAGGTGGGAGCAGGTGCTCAGCAGGTCTAGGAGAAACTGAGACTGACTGCCTAGACTAGGATCAGGACACGTCATGTTCTGGAGTTGAATCTTGCAGAGTGAGTAGGAGTTTTCCAGGAGGAAGCTGTGGAGAAAGATACCATTGAACTGCCCTGTGGGGCAGTCCCTGCCACTTGGATTTCCAACCAGAGCCTGCTGGTGTTTGAGTTACTTCTGGGCTCTTGGGTCTGTTTACCATCTCCTATGCAAAAAGTATTTCCCCGGGGCCTTTCCTGGGCAAAATGTTTATTCTAGAGAGGTTTAGAGCTACGCTGTCCAGTTAGGGTAGCCCCTAAACACATGTGGCTTTTCACATCAAAATGAATCACAAGCCCTATTTCAGAGTTCAGTAGCACATGTGGCAATATTTTCATTATCACACACAGAGAGGAGTGGGACCTCCTCCAGCTGCGACGGACCCTTGTGCTGCTGCTGCTGCTGTGTAGGGTGTAGGCTCAGGAGTTTCAGTTCCTGCTCTGCCCCAGGCTCTTCAGGGCCAGACACTGCCCATCAGACCTCACGCAGTGACATCTACTTTCTTGTGGGCTGCCAGAGTTCTGCCAGTCCTGGCCTGGATTCAACTCTAAAATCAACAGACTGTTGCCTGGGTGAAGATCTAGGTCACTAAACTGATAGCCTAAAATATTCCAACCTGGGCAACATGGCGAAACCCCATCTCTACGAAAATTGGCCAGGCATGGTGGCACCTGCTTGCAGTCCCAGGTACCCAGGAGGTTGAGGCTGCAGTGAGCTGAGATTGTGCCACACCGCTCCAGCTTGGGCAATGGAGTAAGACCCTGTCTTAAAAAAACAAACAAAAATTACCGCTTTTCTCTAGCACAGAAATCCTCCTATGACATCAGGTTTGGTTTCTTTAAGCTGTGTGGAGAGGGCAGGTCAGAGGGAAGCAGCACCAATGTGTCATAGCCTTTAGGGGCTGGGATGAAGACCCCTACTTCAGAATTCTTAGAGTTGTGCAAAGGGCAACGCAGGGGACAAGTACCATTAGGTTGACTGAGGCCGGGTGCGGTGGCTCACGCCTATCATCCCAGCACTTTGGGAGGCCGAGGTGGGCAGATCATTTGAGGCCAGGAATTTGAGACCTGCCTGGCCAACATGGTAAAACCCTATCTCTGCTAAAAATACAAAAATTAGCTGGGCATGGTAGTGGGCTCCTGTAATCCCAGCTACACAGGAGGCTAAGGCATGAGAATCTCTTGAACCCAGGAGTCAGAAGTTGCAGTGAGCCGAGATGGCACCACTGCAGCTTGAGTGACTGTTTAAAAAAAAAGAAAACGTGGAATAAGTCCTCAGTAATCAATATCTAACATTAGATTTTGGTTTTGTGCTCAAGAATTCCCTATCCCAGCAGATGAACCTCATTGCTTGGCAGTAATCACAGCCAGGACACCCCAAATGCACACAGTGCCCCTGATGGATTCATGACAAACTGTACATTGACCTGTGTATTTAGCTACACTAAGCCAGTTTGCTATTAAGGAATAGTAATCCTCTTACAAAGCAAAAAAAGCAAAGACAAACTACCACTTGGATCATTCAAAGCCTAGTCTCCAGGGCACTGCCCTTTGGAACCTGCCTTCTGTCCCATGGTGTACAAGGAGTCTCCACTATGACCTGTGCTTTGCCATCAACATGTTTGATTGGGTCCTGGTGTCCCAGGAGATTAGATGGCACCAAGATCTATGCGTAAGGCTAAGGGGCTTTTGGAAAGTTTCACTTACAGTCACTACGACCTCATTTTAAAAGGAATTTAACCTTAGTTAGCCGAGGTTTGGTTATAAATTTCCAGAATAGCTTTAATTTTAGGAATCCAGATTGATCTGGATAATTTCCAGATGTCATAAATTGTAACACCTGCCCCATCTGTTGAAACAGCCTGGAATTTCATAGTGAGCCATCAGCCTAGGAGGAGGGAGAGATCTTTTTCCAAGATGCTGCTTCTCCTCCAGTCATGGCTTCTTGTTTCTGAAGGGGACTTTTCAGGGTCATTGAAAAACATCCCTGGGTTTCAGAGTCAGTCTCATACAGTGTCTTTAGAGATTTGCCATGTGCAGTCCCTGCATGGGCTGGTACCTGGTGCCTTGTTTCAACGTATGGTTGTCATTTGTAATTTATCAATGGGACCAGGTATGCTTAGGAAGGGGAAATAGACAAACAGAAGGAGCAGCCCGTATCTGTTGGAACTTAGCCATGATTTGAGTACCTCATGTGGATAGTGGAGCATCTGAACCAAGAGGCTCTCTGTGTCAGGCTCTCTGTGTCCGTGGTACCTGCAGTGTCCCGTGGGTCTGTCTCAGCAGGGAAGGGGTGGAAAAGCGACTGGACATGATACGTGCAGTGCATGTGCATCAGTCATCTGGGAATGAGTGTAATAGAGCCACTGCCCCTAGGAGCAAGGCCCTGGTCTGTTTCGAGGATGTTGACTATCTGCAAGTCGAGGAGACTGGCCTTTTCACCCACTCCCAGCTCTTACCTGGAGGTCTCACACTGGGTTGACCTTCATACACTGGGACTCTGCAGTGGGACACCTGGGGTCTGTGTTCTCCTAAATAGGAAGCAGGAGAAGGTCTGGTCGGATGATCTTGGCTAGAAGAAAACAGACAATTTTTAAAATCCTCCTGTCATTCAAGGGTCTGTTTACAAAAGAGAACAGACATGGTTTTATTTTACTCTGGAGAGAGTTCACTTCTCAATTAGCTGTACTAACAAGACAAAAGGGCTATGGCAGCCCATTGCCTTTTCCTGAGGTGGTTCTGTTATTGTTTTGTTTTCCTGATAATAAGGTACTGAGTATCAACAGGGAGCCAACAGAAGCCAAGAGCTTTGCTGAAATGAAAAAGGGCACGCGTAGAACGCTGCTCCTCCCTCCCAGATCTCAGCTCACTGAATAATTCATTGACTTCCCCATCTTTCCTTTCCAAGATGCGTTTCTGCTCTGTGAGTTTTACAGCATTATCTATTCATCGATGGATTATGATGGGAATAAAAAATTTGGAACATGAGTCAGACCTCATGAGTTTGGACTAACTGGGGAAAAGGCTGGTCTGGAGTAAGACTGTGAATTCCTGAGGCATCTAAGCTATGTCTATATATAACTTCATATATGTATATAAAGACACACATATAGTTTTATTCCTTTAAATGCCAGTGTAGTAAGCTATGTCTATATATAACTTCATATATGTATATAAAGACACACATATAGTTTTATTCCTTTAAATGCCAGTGTAGTGTCATTTAGCAATAGCTACAGGCTAAGGTACTTTATAGAACTGAGTCTGACTTGGCTCTGTCACTAAATTACTGAGCCTCCCACACCAGGGAGGCTCAGTTTCAGCACTACTGCTATCTGGGGCTGGATTAATTCTCTGCAGTGTGGGGCTGGATAATTCTCTGCAGTGTGGGGCTGTTCTGTGTCTCACAGGCTGTTTAGCAACATCCCTGGCCTCTACCCCCATCCTCCATCCATGACAACAAAAGATGCCTCTCGGACACCTTTGTCCGAGTGGTTGAGAACCACTGTCCTAGACCAAGTCAAATCACCCCCCCCCAGGCCATTGAGTCCTTGTTGGTAAACTGAGGTAGCCTAGGGAGAGTATCTTTAAATCCCCTCCCAGATCTAACATTCCCAGGATGACCATCAAGGCGTTCTGTTAGACCCTTATAAACCGTCTAACACCTGTGTGTTGCTCTAAATGGGTGTATAAGTAGAAATATATATATATTTTTTGAGATGGAGTCTTGCTCTGTCGCCCAGGCTGGAGGGAGTGCAGTTGCATGATCTCGGCTCACTGCAAGCTCCGTTTCCTGGGTTCACGCCATTCTCCTGTCTCAGCCTCCTGAGTAGCTGGGACTACAGGTGCTCGCCACCACGCCCGGCTAATTTTTTGTATTTTTAGTAGAGATTGGGGTTTCACCGTATTAGTCAGGATGGTCTCGATCTCCTGAACTCGTGATCCACCCACCTCGGCCTCCCAAAGTGCTGGGATTACAGGCGTGAGCCACCACGCCTGGCCCAGAAATATATTCTTCTTTTAAGGTTGACATTTAAGCTCTCATGTATACCTCTATACATGATTTTTATACAGTTTGCCTCTATAACCTGTTCATGTCTAATTAACAAATACCAGAAGAATATTCCGTATTCCTAAGAAGCCCAAAACAGACTTAAAAATTGCTCTTACTGTGTCTTATTTAGGCGTCACTGACTCTATATCCATGCAGCTGGATTTAACAGAGGGGATTTTCTGGAATGATTTGGCTGAAATACCTGCCTTTTTTTGCTTTGCCACAGGAATTCTCACACTCAAGAAAGCAAATGAACTTCTTCTGAGCACAGGCATGCCTGGCAGTTTTCTCATCCGAGTCAGTGAAAGGATCAAAGGCTATGCCCTGTCCTATCTGTCGGAGGACGGCTGTAAACATTTCCTCATCGATGCCTCTGCAGACGCCTACAGCTTCCTGGGCGTGGACCAGCTACAGCATGCCACCTTGGCGGATTTGGTGGAATATCACAAGGTGAAGCAATGCATAAACTTAGTTTGCCTTCTGAGTTACTGTCCTGTAGCAGCTCTAACAATGAATGACAATTACAAAGAAAAGGACTGAGACAAGTACTGGGGAGGGGGCGGGGATGGGGGCTTGTCTTTGATAATTCTTCCTGATAATCAGGATTGTTAATCATATTTCATTTATCTTAGAACCTAGTTCTTCCTTAAATACTCAGGGAACCCCACTGGGGCAGAGAATACGGGAAATGCTAAAACAAAAAAATAAAAGCTGTACCCACATGGATCACATATGACAGCAATCCCCAAACTTTGTGACACCAGTTTCCTGGATGACAATTTCTCCATGGACTCGGTGTTGGGGGATGGTTTCAGGATGATTTAAGCACATTACATTGATTGTGCATTTTATTATTACATTGTTATATATAATGAAATAATTATATAGTTCAACATAGTGTAGAATCAGTGGGAGCCCCGAACTTGTTTTCCTGCAACTAGACAGTCCCATCTGGAGGTGATGGGGGACTGTGACAGATCATCAGGCATTAGATATTCCTAAGGAGCGCACAACCGAGATCCCTCACATGCACAGTTCACAATAAGGTTTGCGTTCCTATGAGAATCTAATGCTGCCACTGATCTGACAGGAGGCAGAGCTCAGGCGATAATGTGAATGACAGGGAGCAGATGTAAATACAGATGAAGCTTCACTCCACTGCTCACCTCCTGCTATACAGCCCAGTTCTAACAGGCCACAGACTGGTACTGGTCCACGGCCCTGGGGTTGGGGACCCCTGACCTATGAGAACAGCCTTAAGTTAGAATTCAAGCCCTGAAGGGAAAGAGAGTACCTGGCCGCATGTAGATAAGAAAAATGCCTTTTAAGATGACCATAAACCACAAAAGCTTTGTATAAATCATGGGTAGGCAGCTAGTGATGTCCTCTGAGGAAGTAGGAAGAGCATGTGGTTACTACTTACACTATCTGACCCCGTGCCTTCTGATTGACAGGAGGAACCCATCACTTCCCTGGGGAAGGAGCTCCTCCTCTATCCCTGTGGTCAGCAGGACCAGCTGCCTGACTACCTGGAGCTGTTTGAGTGACAGCCTCCATCAGGGTCATCCTACAGCCTCCAAGTGGGCTTTCCCCTGGACACACGCCACTGCAACATTTATGTGCGAAGCCAAAATCACCCTGCAGCAGAGCCAATACTGATCAACTGAAAGTATCCATGGAGTCCTCATTGACACCTCTTTTCTGCACAAGTACTGGAATTACTGGAATTCAATGTCAAGAGAAAATGACCTCTGCTCAGAAGGGAGAAGAGTCTCAATTTCAGCAAGTACCTGTCATGAAGGGTAGGACCTTAATGATGTACATAAAATAAAACAAATGAAGAAATGGAAACCTTTTAGAAATTAAGGTGTACTTGAAAACGAGTATCTTTGTGAACTATCATATGACCCCTGCACTCCCTCTGTATCATCTCAGGAGGTTTCAGGGGCCTGTTGACATGAAGTTTCGAAGTTTCATGTTGGCTTTGAAATGGTAGCAAAAGCCTTTCCTGGCTGAGATGATGCTTAAAACACACCTCACTTATTGTACATGTTGGAACCAGGATATGAGAGACATAGAAAAACAGAAGTCATGAATGTAAATGGAATGAGAAGTTTTAAAACATAGGATGAGAGGCTTAACATGCATAAAAATACAGATGGACCTGCAGGAAAGTGAGCAAACATCGCTGAGTTTGTTTCCTTGTTCTGGAGAATGGGGCCAGGGCTGGCCTGGCCTCCCCTGGATATACTCTATAGTGCACCAAAAGGATAAAGCATCTGTACATGTATTTTTTAATTTTTTACCAGAAGTGCTTAGACAAGAACAGAATAAGCAGGCTGTTTGGATGCTACTTGTGGTTGAATTGTGTTCCCCCAAAACATATGGTGAAGTCTTAACCCCCTATCCCCGTGAATGTGACCTTGTTTGGAAATAGGGTCTTTGCAGATATAGTCAAGATGAGGTCACATTGGATTAGGGTAGGCCCCAAATCCAACGACTGGCATCCTTAGGAGAAGAGAGAGTTTTGGTAATAGAGACAAATGCAGTGGGAAGAAGACCAGGGGACAAGAGGCAGGTTGGAGTGATGCAGCCGGAAGGGAAGGGACACCAAGGATCTCCGGCCACCAGCAGAAGCCAGCAGAGAGGCATGGGACAAGTTCCCAGCAGAAGCCAGCAGAGAGGCATGGGACAAGTTCCCCACAAGCCTTAGAAGGAAGCATGGCCCTGACTTCAGAATTCCAGACTCCAGAACTGGAAGAATAAATTTCTGTTGTTTTAAGCTGCTTAGTTCATGCTGATTTGTTACTATAGCCCCAGAAAGCTAATACAGTCGTTTATGTAATTACATAACCTGACACACAAGATCGACCCATTCATTGCTGCCCAGTCCACCATTTTCATAATGAAGTAGAAATGGGAGGTAAGAAAAACATTCCAGCCAGTTCTGTTTAGCCCTGGGACACATATTTGTCCCGTCAGGAATCTTATGCCCTCCTGGAACCCCCGCCCACCTCGGTCCAGTCCCAGTCAGGCGAACGGCCTCTGGACAGGGACTGAGGTGGCTCTGAGCCACTGGAGATCATTTTTCTTGGAGGATGGAGATCGGCTAGTACCTCTGGCCTAACTGTGTAGGTCAACACTCTTTTACATTGCCTTCTAATAAAAGCAGAATGATACAGCAGTGTGGTTACAAGCTTGTTGGTTGCGTACAGCACTCATTGACTGTAAAATGTAGCCAGAGAAGGGGATGGTTGGCGTGTGTGTCCTACTGAGAAAGATGATGGTGATTATTATTTTTAGAGACAGGGTCTTGTTCTGACACCCTGGCTGGCATGCAGTAGTGCGATCACAGCTCACTTCAGCTTCGAACTCCTCGCCTCAAGTGATCCTCCTGCCTCAAACCCCCAAGGTGCTAGGATTACAGATGTGAGATACTATGCCAGGTAGAGATAGCTTTTAAACATAGATCATTGTTTAACTCTTTCTTGAAATGTTCCATGTGGTTTATATTGTTAAACTATTGTAAGGATCCATCTGTTGGCTTTTGTTCCTATGATTCAACAGTCATGGCATTATTGAGAAACTTCTCAACTCTTCTTCCCACCATTTTCTGTATAATCTTGGACAGGACGGTTTGTCTCTGAGCCTCAGTTTTTGCTTCTGAACAAAAAAAATATGATTTAACTGGGTGATCTTTATTATTTTCATCCAATTCTGAAATTTTAAGGTTCTAGTGCTTCTCACTGGAATGAATGGAAAGTACCCCCTTGTCACCACTAATAATTAGGAAGATGTAAGATTCCAGTACTGGCCGGGTGCAGTGGCTCATGCCTGCAATCCCATCAATTTGGGAGGCCAAAGTGGGTGGATCATGAGTTCAGGAGTTCAAGACCAGCCTGGCCAACATGGTGAAACCCCATCTCTACTCAAAATACAAAAATTAGCCGGGGACGGTGGCCTGCACTTGTAATCTCAGCTACTCTGGAGGCTGAGGCAGGAGAATTGCTTAAACCTGGGAGGCGAAAGTTGCAGTGAGCCGAGATCACACCACTGTACTCCAGTCTGGCTACAAAGCAAGACTACGTGCTGGGGGAAAAAAAAATCCAGTACCCCCCTGTGCCTACAGTTATCTTGTAGGAAATAATAATTGTGGCCATATCCAGATATAACTACACAAAGTAACATCCTATTAAAGGAAGATTTAGAAAACAGGAAGTCACCCAACTGAATTAACCCAATATTACAAAGGGGAGCAGATGTGGGTTCTGGACTAGTTTATCCTGTTGGTTGCTGATTGATACAGGAATACACTGTCCAGTGTTGGATGAGATGATGGCACGAATGATACTTGAAATTCTTAGGGAAGGAGAATGGTTTACAGATTTCAGAAACTGAATTCAACTGAATGGGATTCAGGAGGCCTGAATGGTCATCCGAGCTGTGCTGTGGTCTCTGTCCTGCCTACATTTACCCTGAGTTACGGTCTGAGGTGAAGATGTCCAAACTCTGATCCTGGTCTCCTCCTCCTGTTGCCTCCGCAAGCCCAGCTCCTTGACCTGCCTGCGCAAGGTTTCTGGGTCTAGGAATGCTGCTTTCATGTTACTGTCCTGGTTCTCAAGCCTAGGAGCTCTGGTCTGCAGACCCTGACTCACTGGGACTGTGGCCAAATACTCCTGCCCATCTAGATTCTTCTCTCCCACAATTCTGGAATCTCCCTCCCACAGTCATGTAATATTTTCTGGCTGCCACCGTATTGCCAGATGCTCACAGACCCATCAGGTCACTTGCAAGGACCCTGCTTCTGGCCTCCTGCCCTACCCTGCTGCAGTAGGATGCACAAGGAAGGTCGCTTGGCCCTGAGTGTCATCAGCAGTGCTAGTCAGTCTGAAAAAGTGTTTTCTGGCTGGGCACGGTGGCTCATGCCTGTAATCCCAGCATTTTGGGAGGCCAAGGCAAGTGGATCACGAGGTCAGGAGATCAGGACCATCCTGGCCAACATGGTGAAACCCCGTCTCTACTAAAAAAAAAAAAAAAAAAAAAAAAAAAAAAAAAAAAATTAGCTGGGCTTGGTGGCACATGCCTGTAATCCCAGCTACTCAGGAGGCTGAGGCAGGAGATAGCTTGGGAGTCAGAGATTGCAGTTGAGTCGGAGGTTGCAGTGAGCCGAGACCACTGCACTCCAGCCTGGTGACAGAGCAAAAGTCCGTCTAAAAAAAAAAAAAAGGTGCTTTCTGGCCCAAAGCTTACCCTAAAAATGGAGAAAACACAGGGCAAGTTAGGAAAAAAAGGATCAGAGAAAGAAAAAAGTAGATGGGCAATGGTCAGTCAGGTCACCAAAAATACCTCCGGGACATTTCCACCCAAAATTGCCTATCTGAGCTAATGCTTTGGAATTAAGCATCCTTTGCTAATATGACATGAAATCTGCTTTTAGATTAAAAAAAGAAAAATTCATGGCTTAAAGTTTTGCAATTGCCACCTTTTGTAAAGGCAGTTTTCTTAATGCACTGGAGTTCTAACATGTTTTATGGCCCACACATACATATTTTGGGGCTCCTGCTATTTGGTGAGAGAAGACACAAATGCATGGGTTATGCATGGATATGTTTCCATGGGGCCTCTTTGCTTTCATATTTATCCGGAACGTGGTAAATGCTTTCCTTTCAGGCTGCAATTCACAGGGTTTGTTTTGTTTTGTTTTAGAACATACGTTTTCAACGACTGTATCTTTAAATAATCTGTTTGAATTTAGCTTTTCTCTTCCTTGGGAATAGCTATAAATGTTGGATTTTTCTTTGCTTTTCATTTGGTATTCTCACCCCCATTGTTTTCATCTCTCCCTTCTTTTCTGTTGTAATTTAGGAGAGCTCTTGCATCTGTCCTTTTCCCATCAGTGATTAAATTTTCAGCATTGTTAATTCTGCACTTCACTGCCTCCAGGTGGATTTTAGTACCACTTTTACATGTCTAGCTACTTCCCATCCTACCTTCTCTCCCTATGCAAAGATCTTTAGGCTTCCCACTGCTTCCCCAGACTGACAATTGTCAGGAAGCTTAAATGATAAAAGTACCCTGTTTTAATTGTGGTAAAAACACATTATTTGATAATCAGGCTGCTCAATATAGTAGAGAGCAGGCCTAGCAGGTTTGGGGTGCGGTCCTGGCTATACCATAACTAGCCGTGTGGAGTCGTTAAAGAAAAACAGTAACTAAGCCTGTCTGAGCTTCAGTTTCATTTCTCAGACAGTCGTTACTAAAGTTACCTGGTGTCTGACGATTAGGAAAGAAATATGTTAAATATCTGGCATAGAGTAAGCGCTCCATGGGCCCAGCATGGTGGCTTATACCTGAAATCCCTGCTCCTTGGGAAGCTGACACAGGAAGATCATTTGAGCCCAGGATTTTGAGACCCGCCTGGCCCACATAGTGAGACCCCATCTCTACAAAACATACAAAAATTAGCCAGGTGTGGTTGGCATGTGCCTGTAGTCCCAGCTACTCAGGAAGCTGAAGCCACAGGATCACTTGAGCCCAAGAGTTCGAGGCTACAGTGAACTATGATTGTACCAATGCACTCCAGCCTGGGTGACAGAGTGAGACCCTGTCTTTACAAAGAAAAAAAAAAAGAGAGAGAAAAAAAAGCCAGCTCTCCATAAATAGTAATTGGGTAATTGCATTTTCCTTTTCCTAGTGAATTATGAGTCCAACAAAGCCAGGATCCTTGCACTCCAGCCTTCCCCTTTGCCAACTCAGTGTATGTGACCGCCGGGCTGTTTATCCCCCACCCTTGTTTCCTAGAATTTCTGGGATCAATTTTAAACAAGGAAGGGGAAACTTCTGAAGAGTAAGGTATATAATGACGACCCACACAATACATTCATTTGCCAGTTGACCTGCAGAGAGTCGGCTCACTCTGTGCCGGGTGAGTCCCGGACAGAGGCTGCCATGGATGGCTGGCCCTCACTGAGTCCCTGGGGCGACTGTGGAGGCTGGAGAAGGGTCTTGAAGGAGCACAGCCCTACTTCTCTCCCCAGAGCAACGCCTGCCCTTCCCAGGCTGTGACCTTCCCCAAGGTGGCCCTGCCCTGCCCTGCCCCTCCTCCCCTATGGTTCTGTCCACCTTCTTGCTAGAATAGCAGACATGCCAGACACGGCCGAGGAGACCCTCGGGGTGACTACTCCAGAGGGCATGTTCAAAGGATCAGTAATGCACAGTTTGAAAGGCACCTCTGCTGACAGGAAAGAACATATTCTGTGTGTTGGAAAAAACTACCATCAAAACTCCCCAACCAACTGGCACCATCCCCGTAGTTTTTGGCAGCAACAGCAAAGCACGGAGCCCTGCCAGGAGAAACAGCTTTGAATTAAAATATAAAGCTAATCAGAATATGGATCACACAAAGCTGCCAGTCATTTGATGTGTGTGGGGAGTAAAACACCCCTGCCCTGCTAAGAAACTGCCCAAGGTCATTGTCTCTTATCAGCAATTCTCACAAACAGTTATCAAGTCTTTTTTTAAAAAAGCAAGTATTCCCACCTGCTGTCCCCTCCTACTCAAATCATTTTTTCTTTTTTTTTTTTTTTTTTTTTGAGATGGAGTCTCACTCTGTCACCCAGGCTGGAGTGCAGTGGCACGATCTCAGCTCACAGCAACCTTTGCCTCCGGGTTCAAGCAATTCTCTGCCTCAGCCTCCCAAGTAGCTGGGATTACAGGCACCCACCACCAAGCCCGGCTAACTCTTTTGTATTTTCAGTAGAGACGGGGTTTCACCATCTTGGCCAGGCTGGTCTTGAACTCCTGACCTCATGATCCACCCGCCTCGGCCTCCCAAAGTGTTGGGATTACAGGCGTGAGCCACCGCGCCCGGCCATCACTCTTTCAATGTAACATGTTGGAATCCTGCATGAGAGCCAGATTCCAGGGCTTTGATCCCATATGGAGTCCTAACACTGCCGGTCATTGCACAGTGGCTGGAGGGGGGTGGTCAGATGCCTTAGCTGTTCCTCCATCCCTGTGTTAGCAAGCTTTCTTTCCTTGTTACGTGATTTCTCAGGTGGGACTAGAGAGCAGAGAAATGGTGAGAAATGAGAATCAAAAACAACAGGCTGGCGACTTACCCTAGGCCAAAGCTAGTTCCCGCAGACCTTCCAATCCATCTGGAGCTGGCCATGTGACGGGTCATGGTCAGGGACAATGACGGTCCTATCAGCCCTGAAGCTGGCTATTTGCTGGCTGGATCTCTGGGCAAACTCTTCAACATTTCTGATCCTCATTCTCTGCACCTGGAAAATCCAAGTAATGATATTATCTAGCTTAGAAGTTTGAAGTAATGAACATAAGGTTCCTAGCTATGCTCCTGACTTAAAAAACCTGTAAAGTCTCCCAGCTCCCTAGGAGGGTATCAACTCCATATTACTGAGCGTGGAATGTAAGGTAGAAATTACCCATTAAATTTCACACTCCTGGTAACCCTTCTCCTTCAGATAGATTAAGTTTTGAGAATGACAAAATGAACAACAGTGTACATGACGGCTTCATCATCTTTACTGTATTGCCTATAATAGCCATCTGATTATATCCAAGCAGCACTGGGCATACCAAGAAGCTTAACAGACACTGCCAGATACACAGTTGTACATGAGGAATTGTGTGCTGAATACTAACAACACCTACCGTGTGCCTGACGTTTCCTAAGTGCTTCATACATATGAACCCACTTAATCTTTAAAACAACTGCATGATATACAAGGATTGAATCCATCACCCTGAATGAGGACATCAAGGTATGAAGACATTTAGCAACTCCTTTAAGATCCTGTAAATTGCAAATAAAATAACTGGAATCTGAACCCAGGTTGTCTGGCTGGAAAAACCATGATATCAACTACTCTACTGCGCTGAACCCCTATTATGTAAAATTAGATAAGATGATTTTTCCTGAAACAAAAACATTACTAAAATTAGATTCCGGGTAGCTATTTTCCTAGGCCTGATCCTCATCAATGATGTGGAAAGGGGCAGGCAACCACATTTACAAATACAAAGAGGGGCTAGGAAGTAGATCACTGCAGAGAAAACAGCCCAGGTAGCCCAGGTATGTCACTTAGAGGCAATGATGTGTGGATATAATTTAACAATGGGCCAGGCCTAGGGGCCCAGAGGTGGTAAGGATGGCTGATTGGCAGCATTTGCCAATTGCCAGTTTCCATGGTGTAAATACTTCCACCGTGATGGATTTCAAGCTACCAGCCTGTCAACACGGAGTGAGGACTGGGAAGAAATGCTCAAAACTGGCTCCCACAAGGCTGTACCAGTACACCACTGCCTGGAGGAGACCTCCAGTGTATTAGAAAGCCCAGCTCAGTAAGATAACCTGTGCTGGTCACTGGACAATTTAGGGATACGAACAGAGAGAGCATGCAGAGTTGGAAGGGGCCTTAGGCAAGCCCAAGACTCACTGTTTTCTCAGCAGCATCCTTGAGAATGTGCGACATGACTGGGTTCTTGAAACCACTGTTCCGATACTGCTTTCCTTTGCTAAGTTTAAATTCCAGCCTCCTAATTCTAATGTTTTCGTGGGACCTTCTACAATCCTTCTTTTCTGTATGTCTTGGGCAGGCAAAGGGGGGTATTCTCCACTAGCATGTTGCTAAAGAGGGCCTCTACCCTTTGATAAAACTGTTTTACCTGAATAAGCTTTGAAAAAGAAATACCGTAGTTGAATATTATGCTGTCCCATCTCCTCATCAGCTACTCTCCACAACTTTAAAAAACCCAATTCTTAACTACAGAGCCATAAAAAAGAAAAAAAAAGTCTTTTGCAGCAACATGGATGGAACAGGAGACTATTCTCCTAAACGAATCAACACAAGAACAGAAAACCAAACACTGCATGTTCTCACTTACAAGTGGGAGCTAAATGCTAAGAACCCATGAACACAAAGAAGGGAACAGAAGACACCGGGGCCTACTTGAGGGTGGACTGTGGGAGGAGGGTGAGACTGAAAAATACGTGCTGCACTTATTACCTGGGTGACCGAAGAATCCGCACACCAGACCCCCGCAACACGCATTTTACCCATGTGACAAATCTGCACAGGAACCTCCTAAAAAGTTGGAAAGGAAAAAAATTCTTCACCACTGTCTTGGGCATCTGTGATATGAAATTTAAACAAGTACAAAAATGGCTGATGAGCCCACAGAGTGCAGCCCGGATGGGACCACCTGTGAGACTCTTAGACCTGTCCAGTTCCACAGTCAGAATATTGGATTGCCACTGCCAGCCTTGTTAGACACGCATCCTTCTTACGCTGGGAGGATATGGACAAGAGCATGCAGGGCGCTCACCACAAATCCATCAGAACCATGGCAGAGACAGGCCAAACACATGCCCTGAAGTTACTAGTATCATCAGAGCACAGAAAAAAATATATATATTTGAGACCAGGTCTCACTCTGTTACCCAGGCTGGAGTGCAGTGGTGCAATCAGGGCTCACCGCAGCCTTGACCTCCTGGACTCAAGTGATCCTCCCACCTCAGCCTCCTGAGTATATGGGACTACAGGTGTGTACCACCACACCTAATTTTTTATTTTGTTGTAGAGACAGGGTCTCACTATGTTGCCCAGGCTGGTCTCAAACTCCCTGGCTCAAGTGATCCTCCCACTTTGGCCTCCCAAGGTGCTGGGATTACAGGCATTAACCACAGTGCCCAGCCACACATGACAATATTAAGCACAGAGTTGAAAGGGGCCTTGGAAATCATTTCTCAATTTCCTCTAATGAAAACAGACAAGTTAATGTATTAATAATTCAGGTTTTTCATTATGGTTCTCTTCTCCCTCTAGCCCAGTGGTTCTTAACCAGGGGTGATTTCCCCTCAGAGGACATTTGAGCATGACTGGAGACAATCTGGTTATCAAAACTGGGTGGGAGATGCTCCTGGCCTCTAGTGGGTATAGGCTCGGGATGTGGTTAAACATCCCACAGTATAGAAGACAGCCCTCCACAGCAAAGAGTTATCTAGTCTAACGTGTCAGTAGTGCCAAGGCTGAGAAACCATGGTCCATGCACAATATACTATTTCCAAAAACTAAACAAAATGACATTCTTACTCCACAAAGCAGTCATATCCACAAATCATATTTTATTAGCTGTGCAATACCACCTTCCATTCATGGCCTGTGTTTTAATTAAATTTCATAAACTACCAGTACAAATCAATACAATGCATTTCTTAACACACCAACAGCTTGAATGTTCTTGAAGCTTTTAAACAATGAGTTTACTGTGGGCAAACAGAAGCAAGGACTCAAAGAGATAATTAGCTCATGCATCTGGTGCTGGCTAATAATTTTCACACGAATGAAGAAACCACTCTATGTTAACTGTATTTATTTTTAAAAAATAGTTTGAAATGGTAATAAAATGCAATTTTCAGACGCATCTTGGTGATCGAGTAGAACTGCTTAATTTAAAAAATAATTCAGTTACTTCCACCTGGCCTGGGGTGGATAACATGTAGCAAAAACTTCCATCCCACTAGATTCTGGCAGATGGATTGATCTTTCACAAAATATATATATATTTTTTTCTCCATTTTTTCTTATGGAAGCCAGAAGCCAGGAGGAGCACCCTGCTTTGAAAAGAGATTGTTTGGTTCACACGGTATACTTTGGTTTATTTAAACAGGTAAGAAAGTGGTCCCTACTTCTGAGGAGAAAATGTGGTTTCTGCCTTTTAGCTACATTGCGATATCACCAGTCTGAATGAGTTTCCTTTTCTGTAAAGGAGAAAGTGTCATTTTCTTTTCCTCCGGTGTTCAGTTGCTCCTCTTCGAAAATACTCTTCAGATAAAGTGTCTGTACGTCTGTATTAGTACAAACCATTCCTTCCCTATGTCTCAATGCCTGACATTCAGTGCCTGACAGAATCAGCATTTGGCATGTCCTTGGATATGGCATCAGTTTGATGCTTTGAACTGAAAGTTCTCATAATGCATCTCAAAGTATCTTCTTAAAAAATATAAAAATGTAGGCCAACTTGTGCTCTCTTGTAAGGCTTGCAAAGTGGTAATTAAATAAGCAGACTATAACTCACAAGGGAAAAAAAGTGCATTTTTAAATAAAAGAAAAAAACGGAGACAGTTAAAAGGACAACCAAAAAGATAAGCAGATTATTTTTGGTTAATCTTGGGGAAAAAAATGACACGATATTTACGGTTTCTTTTCTTTTCTGGTCCATTTGATTTTACTTAATGTACTCACTAGTATCATAATAAAGCCTATCTCCTCTCCTACCTTCTGATATTTTAGCATTCCTAGAAACTAGAACCCTGCTGATAGGCTCATTCATATGAGGAGAAATATGCTTGCCTTTCATGCTAATGAATTTTTTACAAAACTGCTCTTAAATCATGAATATTTCAATGAGCACACAAAACAACAGGTCTCAGTTTGTTGTAAACACCATCAAAACCTCCACACCATTAGGCTTATAATCTCACAAGCATTCTGCCTTTGTCAGACACTTCACAAGGTGCAACTGGGTTACTTTTGCAGGCAAAGCGGAGATTTTGATTTCTGTTGTAAAAAGCCCAACAGAGAGAAATCGGAGGCTCTCTCGTCTCTGACCCATCAGTCCAATTCTTTTGTCGTCCTTTATGGAAGTCTTTTCTCTGTTGCAGCCACTTTCAGTAATTGCAAAAGGAAAGAAAAAGTGTCTCCCACAATCCGTCTCTGGGAGTTCATGTTTTTTTGCTACTTGTCTTCTGTTTCTGTTTGCGAAGGTGAGCCTCTATCTCGTGCCTGAACACCAGCATGCCCAGCTGGCCGTGGGATGCCTCGTTCATGGCCTTGGACTGCATGCACATCTTGTACTGCTCGGGGGTCAGCTCGTCCATGCAGCGCTTCTCATGCCAGAGGTGGAAGAGTCCTCGCACGGGCGTCCGCACCACTATGAGGTTGCTGTGGAGATACTTGCGATAAAGGTGCACATCCTCTCCGCCCCAGCCTTTGATGTCCAGATCAAACCCACCTGTCGGGACAGAACACACTGTTGAATCACACTGCACTGATCTGTTTTGCTTCCCTGAGTTGCAACAAGCACAAACTTTTCATTAAGACATGACTGGGGGGATGCGTGCTTCACCACCACCCCTCCAAGGTATGAGAGTGTCCACCTGGGTCAGAAGCCCCGAGAATTCCCCAACAAAGACGACTTTTATGGCAGACAGCACTGACTTCTTCAGATGACAGGACCTCCAAGAAACTTCCAAGCATGTGCCTGCATTCAAGAGTTATCAGCAATGCTAATGAACAGCCCCAGCCTCGTGGTTAATGGGTACAAAAATAAGATCTAGTATTCGGTAGCATTATTACTGACAGACTTATTGTGATTATGAATTAGCTATTGTTAACAACTTATTGTATATTTAAAAATAGCTAGAAGACTGATAAATATGATAAATATTTGAAATGATGGATACCTCCCATGACCCTGATGTGATGATTACACATTGTATGCCTATATCAAAACATCACATGAACCCCATAAACATGCGCATAATAATTAAAAATAGAGGTTTCGTTAAAAAAAAAAAAAGAGCTTCTACACCATCCCCACTTTTCAGCTTGAAATCTCTGAATGCAAATTCTTGTGCTTCTGTGAGGAGGCGGCCTTCTCCTGCCACTGCAAACAGAGAAGAAACGAGGGGCTTGCAGTGCCTCTCGGCTCACTGCAATCTCCACCTACTGGGTTCAAGTGATTCTCATGCCTCAGCCTCCCAAGTAGCTAGGACAACAGGCACATGTCACCATGCCTGGATAACTTTTGTGTTTTTAGTAGAGACGGGGTTTCACCGTTTTGACCAGGCTGGTCTTGAACTCCTGGCCTCAAGTGATCTGCCCACCTTGGCCTCCCAGAGTGCTGGGAATACAGGCATGAGCCACCACGCTTGGCCTAGAAAATTTTTAAATGTCCTTTTTGGGAAGCTGATTTGCACATAACCATGTAGGAATATTTCTCTCAGAGATGTCCAAGAACACCTGCTGTTAGTTGTTGAGTGTCTGCAGGGCACCCACCGCTCAGAGACCCGCATCCTGGGTGCTCTGCTCCTTCCAACAGGACTTGACTTCAACATTTTTTTTTTTTTAATCTTTAACCTGGTGATTTCCTTGGCGGTTCTGTAGTCCTTGTACTTCATGTCCTCTCTGAACAAAACAATCGTGGGGCTATCCCTCGTTCCTGATTTTAAAGTGAGTAGCTTTAGGTCTTGGACCTGAGGGGGAGGTGCCTAGAAGCCAGTGAGACCAGCAGCTCGTGGGGAGCCTGGGGATGGGACGCTCCATGCCACCCTGAGGGCAGGGTCCCCCTGACTCCATCCCAGCTGAGCCCCTGCACCTGAGATCAACGTTTCGGGACTGTTCATTCATACCCAGGTCGTGCATAATCTGCAACTCTATCTCTTTCAAGATCCAAGAGTCAGTATTGCTATGGGAAGGTGGGGTGGCATTTCCAAGAGGGACAGGAGGCCTCTATTCTCATCCTGACTCTGCCTCTTACCTGCTGTGAGGCCTGGGAGGGTCTCTTTCCCTTTGACATGCTTGGTCTCCTCACCTGAATCCCAAGGGCCTTTTCTCTCTGTGCTCTAGAAAACCACAGGTGTGCGCATGTGCATATTTGTGTATGAAATGTGTGTGCATGTGGACATTTGTGTATATGAATTGTGTGTGCATGTGGACATTTGTGTATATGAATTGTGTGCGCATGTGAACATTTGTGTATATGAATTGTGTGTGCATGTGGACATTTGTCTATATGAATTGTGTGTGCATGTGGGCATTTGTGTATATGAACTGTGTGTGCATGTGGACATTTGTGTATATGAAGTGTGTGTGTGTGTGTGTGTGTGTGTATTGGCAGCAACTGCACATTTAGTCAGAGCTTAAAGTGACATTTGGAATTTTGAAGGTTAGCAGAGAGACATGTGGGTCTTTTTGAGTATGTGCTTCCTCCCAGTGCCCCTATTTCCCTCATACCCTTACTGGGAGGCTTAGGATGTTCTACAGGAGAGGGCAGAGCAGCCAGGACCCTGCTGGGAGGAGGCACTGGAAGACTTGCTGCAAAGCTGCCTGGATGCAATAAGCAGCCTTTAATCTCGGATTGTGTGTCTTATTTGGAGTGACTGAGAGATGCTAGTGGAGATCATAGGGGCTAAAATGCCACCTACTACTAGGCCCCCTCTTGGTCCAGCCCTGAGTCTATGACATCAGGAACAGCATTTGATTTTTTTTGGAGTGATTCTCTTTAGGAGAATCGCTATGTTGTCCAAGTTGGTCTTGAACTCCTGGCCTCAAGTGATCCCCCCCTCCTCTAACCTCCCAAAGCACTGGGATTACAGGTGTGAGCCACCGCACCTAGTCTGGAATAGCTTTTTTTTTTTTTTTTTTTTTTTTTTTTTTTTGAAGGCAATGGTACCACCTTCCCCACCAGACTCCTTGGAAACCCGACTTGATTCCTTCAAGGCCTGCATGGGCCCGTGGCCTCTGGGTGGCAGTAGAGATGCAGATTTGTCCTACCTATATTGATGAAGTCTGACCGATACTGACACGTCATCCCAAATCCAAAGTCTCTCCAAAATCCAGTTTCCTTCTTTATGACCTGCAAGAAAAGCACTGTCATTTGAGGGGAAAGTTTAGGGTGGACAAAAATAGAGTGTTCACAAACTCCTGTGAGCCACCGTGGAGTGTGGAGCCCATCCCATCACTGATAAACAGCCTCCACTGGTGCAGGAAACGCAGATGGATTTGAGTCCTTGCAGACAGTCAGGAATACAGTACACACACCAGTCCCAAAACAAGGTCTTGTGATTTTTGGCACCTCTGGCTGGAATGTTTCTAGGGCTTAGGTATGAAAACACACAAACACACACACACACACACACACACACACACACACACACAATCAAAAACAAAAACCGGGAGAGCCAGTCTTTGAGCAGTACCGTGGAAAAGCCACCTACGTGCCTGGCCCCACACCAGTGCCAGCGAGAATCGGACGCTTGGGCCCCTCACACAAGCCTGGGCAGTGAGCCAGCAAAGGGCTCAGGAAGTTGAGAAAAGGGATAGAGAACAACTCAGAATTCAGCTGCCCTGGCACGGTCCACTCACAGAACTCCCTTGGGGAATAAAAAGAAATATCTGAGAGACTTCAGTATGTTACCAGCTCTCCAACTCGTTAACTCTCGCTTGCTGAGGAAAAGGGCACTAGAAGTCCAGCTTCTGAAGAAAGACTCTGTCCATTCATCTTCACCCTATTTTAAAACCAAACTGCTCCCAAAAGCATCTACCGTGGTGCCAGCCTGCAGGGCTGCGGAGAGGCCATCCAGGCACTGCCCAGTCTCTTACTCTGCAAGTAAATTTCCAATATATTTGCTGAAACAGCAAGGCTTTTCAAAACTGCATATGTACATATATATATATATAGAGAGAGAGAGAGAGAGAGAGAGAAAAACACACACACAAACACATATACACAAACACACGTATTCAGCTGAGAGAACTCTGGGAAAAGTTTTGAGATCTTAGTTATTTTTCATAATTCATTCTTGCAGTTAACATAGGTGCTTAGGTGAAAGGACACCCCCACATCCTGTCCTCTGGGGAAAGGTAGAGAGGGCAGCAGCAGGTTCCTCTTTCCCCACTTGGATTTGTATAGATTTTGTTGGGGACATCTGGTTCTGTTCATCGCTAATTAGAAACGGTACATGAGAGGGGAGAAGCATCAGAGTCTTGGCCCAATGAGACCACTGGCTGGCGTTTTCACTTCAGGCAGGCTCCTTCACTTCTTCATGCATCTATTTTTTTTTTCCTCATAAAACAAGGGGGTTAAATTCACTCATCCCTTAGGTGTCTTTCAGCTTTCACATCCAAGTGTTTATCACATCTTCCCCCTTCCTGAAGTTTCACCACAGGCTAATTATATTTGATAAATGGCTTGCAGAAGGGCTGATGAATCTTAAACGTTCTTTAACTCTGTAACGTATGAAACTGTCTTACTTTCACTACAATCTACAGGTAGATGTCACTTCCACCATGTCACTTACATTCCACAGGGAATGGGGACCTGCTGCCACCCTCTCCTGCAAGCATCAGGACTGCCCAAGGAAAGTAGGACCAAGAGAGTTTCTGTTGGTTAAAGTTGTCCCCAGCAAGTATTCTCAAGTTCTACTTCAGAGTACGGGACCGTTATACAGTATCTCCCAAATGACAAGTCAATTTCATTAGTATCAACTGGAAAGATTTTGCAAGGCGGCAAAGTCTGGAAAAGTCTCCACGGAGTCATTTTTTAAAATATGGACTTTGTTCCATCCCCGCCTTACCAGGTACACGGTTTCCATTGCAGCGAATAGACTAATATTCCTTCTGCTGGCAACCTAGACAAGTTCCCTAAGCTTATGGGTAAAAATGGAGTCAAAGAGAAGTGCCAGTATCCAATCTTCAAGTATTTCGCTGAGGTTCACATGGAATTTAAAAAGGAATGCTCCAAACAGGAAAAACAATTGGCCAAGCCTTGGGAAGGAAGACAAGAGGGAGGTATCCAGAGACTCTGGGCTGCATTGATGTAGGGCCTTTCGAGGTTGAACAAGGTGAAGGGGGACCCTCACATGGGAACAGCGTGATGGAGGCAGTCTGGCTTATGAGCTGGGGAGTGAGTTGTGTAAACATTTATTAAAGTCAGTTTGGAAGTTGGCAAGCCACAAAAAGCCACTATCTGAAGAGCTTGTTGAAATTTAGCCCTTTGTGGAAACTCATCTGGTCATGCCCACAGCATGTAATTTCAGGGCAAGACGGAGTTCCCTCAGTCGAGGTTCCACCACCCACAGCTGTGCTGGGTTGCTAACTGGAAGGACGCGCTCAATAGCAGTCTGGCGGGAGTGTGTGCCCTCAAGCACACATCCGATTATATCACGTTCCCACGTGAAGCCCTGCAAGGGTTCCCTAATCGTCAGCCATCTCATTTCTTCTTATCCTTCTGCCCTATATAAGGCCCATTTTCTCCCTCTTGGATTCTCCATGCTCACAGGTCTCCAAGACCAGATACTTGCAGTCCTTCCTGCCTGGGTCACCCTTTCCCCACACACCACTAAGCTGTGCTCCAATGCCACTATTCAGAGTGGTCGTCCTGACCCTCCTGGCCCATGTTATGCACCTGCCACCCTAATGCCACTTGCTGCACTGGACCCCTAGTTTATTTTCTCTGTAACAATTCTGGCTTCTGAAATGATCCCGTTGATGCATCTGCTTCTCTGTTTGCTGACTGTCTTCAGTCACCAGCCCTGGTAAATGTAAGCTCAGGGCTTGTTCTTGTTCACGACTACATCTCCAGCACCGAGAACATTGTCCAGCACACAGCAGGTACTCAGTAAATACTTCCTCAATGAATGAACCAAGTGCAGTCCCTGGGGCAGAGATGGTTCCAAGCCAGTGGAAACAGACACGTTGCAAGATGTTCACCAGCAAGTGGCCCAGCAAAGGCCTGGGAAATGCAGTGGTGAGAACCTCTCAGAATCCTGTGGCTCCGTCTTGCCCTGAAATGTTTTCACCTCCCTGGGGTCTAAGGTGGAGTGTGTGACTTCTTAGAAACTTTGCTGCAAGTGTGAGAAGCTCCACCATTCTGTTCAAGCACTGACAAGTGATGCACCAATGATGTCTGCTACAACAGAGGAGGAAGGAACCCTAAGGTAAAGAGGAGACTTTAAAAGAAAAACATCTATTCCTCCTGTTCTGGATTTCACTGATCTGTTTCCAAGCGCTATCCTCCTTTTTTTTTTTTTTTTTGACAGAGTCTTGCTGTGTTGCCCAGGCTGGAGTGCAGTGGCGTGACCTCGGCTCACTGCAACCTCCGCCTCCTGGGTTCAAGCAATTCTTGTGCCTCAGCCTCCCGAGTAGCTGGGATTACAGGCACGCACCACCATGCCCGGCTACATTTTTTATATTTTTAGTAAAGAAGGGGTTTTGCCATGTTGGCCAGGCTGGTCTCGAACTCCTGACCTCAGGTGATCCACCTGCCTCAGCCTCCTAAAGTTCTGGGATTACAGGCATGAGCCACCGCACCCAGCCTGCTATCCTCATTTTCTAAAATGTCCTCTGATAGCTGGCCTCCTCTCAACTCTCTCTGCAGCACCCACTTCCTCCCCACCTGAGATCCCAGCAGAGCACTGCAGGGCATGAATGTACCACAGAAGGACAGTTGTCAGCCCTGCTCTCTCACAGGAAGTTTCCAGAGCCACAGCTCTATGGACGATTCACGTGACAGGGATGATTATTTTCTATTAGGACCAAAACACAAAGCACAAATCAGCATCTCTCCCCAAAGATGTGGGAAGGCAGCCGCCCTGCAGCTGCATGTGAGCTGGGGCCGCGGTCAGTGCCTGTCTGGTTTAATGGTGCCGACTTGGCCACTTGCCCATGAAGCAATCTGGACCCTAAAATAAAATAAATAGCAACTACTCAGGCAGAGCGCCTCCTTTCAATCAGAGAGTCTCCTCAGCACTGAGGCTGTGTCTGGTCTACCTTGCATTCACAGCAACGCCCGTCAGCAGGGCCGGCTTACAAAGTGACCCATGTAGCTGCACAGGGCCCCCATACATGGAAGGCCCTAAGGCCTGCTGTCACTGTTGTGAAATTTGTAATACCTTTTGACCAGGGGCTCATATTTTCATCTTGCATTGGGTCATGTCAATTACATAGCAGTTTCTGGCCTGGGAGGAGCAGACTCCCTGAGCTATGAGGACGTCTGTGTCCAGGCTGGGGGCCCCCAGCCCGGGCTGTCCATTCCTTACTATCTGGGCCCTGAGGGCTCAGTGATCATGCTGCACAGGGTGCCAGGAGGGCTGCATGCCCTCTTCTTGTGGCTTCTTAGTATGAAGACAGAATGACTTGCCTAAGATCACCCAGCCAATGTTGCCAAGCCCAGAACAATTCTAAGACTCCGGGGACAGTTCCACGTCTTGAGAAATAAGGTATCCTAGATCCACAGCTTTAGAAGACTCATTTAAGAACACACTCAAAGGCCATCTCCTCCCAGATGTATTTGCACTTATTCACAATTTCCTGTAAGTCTTTTCTAGGTGTTTTCATAGAAAAGACATTGTGTCTTCAAGGGAATCATGCTGGACAAGAAGTCATCCAGGTTCTGCCATTTCCAGGAACCTATCATCTAAAACTAAATGCCCTCATTGCCCCCATGATGCGCTTTGAGGGCAAAGGATGTATCCCCTGTTGCCCAGCATCCTCAGCCCAGGTGCGGTCACATGGTGTGGCACTCGAGTTCCCACCCCTGCCACTTAGCCGCTGCAGGCATCTGGCCCTCAATTCCTCATCTGTGAAATGAGAATAATAGCACCTCTTCCCCTTATTGAGTATTACGTGAGATAACGTGGGCACCGGACTGGCTTCTGGAAAGGCTCTATAAAGGGCCTCTGTTCACATTAATTTTGGTATTCAGCGGGTGTATGTTTCCTGAATAAATAAAAACAGAATGCAAGGATGCATAGGATGTGCCATGCTCATTTGGCAATTTACAAAAATGTTTCAACTGAACTGCAATAGTAAAATACTTTCTGAAGGGAGGTAGAGAGGTCAAGGGTGTGACCAGAGAGAGGGCAAGGACAGAAGCCAGCATGCTATGCACACACTGAACAGTATCACAAAGTCGTCAGATTTAACTGACGGGTAAGACCACATGGCAGACTAAGATGTGCATGTCGGATGCCGTGGGCATTAGAAATGATAAGGAGGTGGCCTTGAGGAGCAGAGACAGCCAGGGAGACTGAGCAGGTGTGCTCATCTGGCAACAAGGCTGGCTTGGGTGACTATGGAGCTGGTACCAAGTGCCAGGTTCTGGGGTTTACAGACATTTTCTCTGCATCCATTTGAGAGTTGGTCTGTGGAAGACAATGAATCCCAACAAGGGCTCAGGGCTTGCAGTGCTGTGCTAGAGCCAGCTTGCACCAGCTCACAAGGATTGGGCAAATCTCTTCCCAACCTTGTGTTCAGTGACGTCATGCTGGTAGCCTGAAATAGGCCATGGTGGGAGTATTTACACCACGGAAATTGGCAAATGCTATAAATCAGGTCTTTCTCCCGCACCCCCTCTTCAGAGAGCAGGTTGTTAAATATTTACCAGCACATCTCTGGCTCTGTGCCCAAAGATTTCTTAAAAAACTGAATGAATCTGTGATTTAGAAACCTATCTCTGGCAGAGGGTGAACAAAAAACCGGAGTCTAGGGGAGGGAAGGAGGCTTAAGATAGAAGTGGTAGGAGGCTCCTGCGGTGACCTAAACAGGAACTGGCAAAGCTTGAACCAGGAATGTGAAACGTCTAAAGTTAATGTTTGTTTAAATTATAGTCATTCCTTTCTCAGCGAACTGTTTCTACATTAAAGCACCAGCAAGTTTTATCTCATGGTTTAAACTAAAAAAATTTAAATGTTAGTATAAAATCCCATAGTTTCACTTAATATGAATTAGTACTGGTCTATACATACAGGGAAAAAACAGTAGTCAAAACACACACACACACACACACACACATACACACAATCATAAATGTGGTTTCTTGCTTTTGTCTGCAGGCAAAACACTATCAAATGACAGTGGCAACAGTCACAAGAAGGAATAACATACATTGACTAATGTGATCCTATTTCAAAGGCTGCTAGTAAAGATTGTCTTTTGTTTGCAAAACTAACTTTCATTAGAGCAGCATTCTGGATCTCTGTTCTCCCTTCACCTTTGATACTGATGTATTCCAAGAAGGCTATCAAGGATGTAGTAATTAATATATAGGTAGCATCTCTTTCAAGACTGAGTCAAAACGTACCCTCAGTAGGAAGTCATTACTAATTGATCCATCTCCAACCATTACTTTTAATTTTACACCTTCTCCCCACCTAAATAATCCATCTCCATTCTATTACTTTCTATAGTTTCAAGTTCTCCTTTGGAATTTTTGTCAAGACTTTTCCTTCATACGTCAGTTCTCATCTAGATCCTAAGCAAATCTCTTTCCTCTGTACTGATAGAAGGAAATCTCGATTTTGCCCTGAGCTCTGCCACTAGCTAGCTGTGCCATCCTAAACAAGCCAGTTCACCTCTATAAAAAGAAGAAAGTGAGGAAACCCTCTCACAAATTACTACCAAGTAATGAAAGTGTTTCATTTCTTCTGACTTCTCCTCTGGCACCTAGGCCAGTCCCCCGTAGGCAGCGAGCTCTCAAGAACTGGTTTGTCCAGTAAAAAACATAATCATACTCTTCTTTTGGGAAGGGGGAGTCCTTCTTCTCAAAGAGAAGAATTGCTGTTTCACCAAACTAAATAGTCATAAATACTGAACTCTAAAATATCAGACTTCTGTGGTCTAGGAAAGGTCAAAATTGCATTTGGAAGTAAATGTCAGAGGCTGCAGGATAATTTACAGCCTCTGGCAATGGACACAGGGAATCTGAATGGTTTTTGCTTTCACCACTAATTCTGAGGATGTGAGAAACTTGCCTAACTGCACTGTGCCTCTGATTCCCTTCACAACTCCTACCCTGCAGGAATAATAATACAAAGAAAAATCCTTTGGATTGTAAAACGAAAACAATTCCTTGCAAGCAAATAAGGTCTTTATGAATTTGAAATGGAAATATTAATCACATTCTATGTCAAATGCAAAACAACACATTACTTAAACCCAAAGGAACTTTAACTTTGATTGGCAGAAAGAAAATAAATCCTATATCCTGTTTCCCTTTCAATCCAATTAGAAGCTTAGAACTCTGGGAAAGGAAACAAGAAGTTTCTCTGTCAATGAGGGTGATATGTGCTGCTTAACGACGCAACTGTAAGCATAAGCAATTGTAACACAATGGTATTTGTGTATCTGAACATAGAAAAGGTACAGGAAAAATCTGATGTAAAAGATTTAAAAACATTTTCTTGTAAGTGTAACTCATGTGCTGCCTAACAACATTTCCATCAACAACAGGCTGCATATAAGATGCTGATCACCCAGGAAGGCAAGGTTAACTTATTATTAAAGAAATGAAAACCTTTTTTTTTTTTTTTTTTTTTCTGAGACAGAGTCTTGCTCTATTGCCCAGGCTGGAGTGCAGTGGCACGATCTTGGCTCACTGCAACCTCTGCCTCCCGGGTTTAAGTGATTCTCCTGCCTCAGCCTGTGGAGTAGTTGGCATTACAGGCGCATACCACCATGCCCAGCTAATTTTTGTATTTTTAGTAGAGATGGGGTTTCATCATGTTAGCCAGGCTGGTCTCGAACTCCTGACCTCATGATTCACCTGCTTCGGCCTCCCAAAGTGCTGGGATTACAGGTGTGAGCCACCACACCTGGCCAAGGAAAACTTTTAAAAAATTAGTTTAGTGTCACCTAAGTCTACAGTGGTTATAAAGTCCACAGTAATGGACAGTAATGTCACAGGCCTTCACATTCACTCACCATCCACTCATTGACTCACCCAGAGCAAATTCTAGTCCTGTATTACAAGCTCCACTCATGGGAATCATTTTTAAAATCTTTTATACCATATTTTTCCTGTGCCATTTCTATGTTTAGATACTGAATACCATCGTGCTTCAACTGCCTGTAGTATTCAGGACAGTCACATGCTGTATAGGTTTGTAACCTAGGAGCAACAGCCTGTACCATACAGCCTACGTGTGTAGTTGGCTATGTTATGTAGGATTGCATAAGTGCGCTGTATGATGTTTGCACAATGATGAAATTGCCTGACGATACATGACATCTCTCTATTGTTAAGTAACACATGACTACAGATGAAAACTCACTTTTTTTTTTTTTGAGACAGGGTCTCACTCCATCACCCAGGATGGAGTGCAGTGGTGCGATCTCAGCTCACTACAGCCTCTGCCTCCCAGGCTCAAGCGATTTTCAACCTGCCTAGTAGCTGGGACTGTAGGTGTGTGCCACTATGCACGCCTAATTTTTTATTTTTTAGTAGAGATGGGTTTTGACACATTGGCCAGGCTGGTCTCAAACTCCTGGCCTCAAGTGATCCGCCCATCTTGGCCTCCCAAAGTGCTGGAATTAAAGACATGAGCCACCAAACCCAGCTGAAAACTGATTCTTAAGACGTGAAAAACTCTTACTGTTTTTATGTGTAAAGCACAGATATAGATACACTACAAAAACAGATACACAGTATATCTGTGGTATTGCAATTCCACTAGGGGAAAAGAGAACTGTATTATTAGTAAACCTGGTGCACCCTAAAATGAAGCCATGCTAGGATATAAGACATGACATTGTCCAACCTGAGGGCCCCAAAGTTGAAACTTTCTGGAAAATATCATAATATCAGCTGCCAGAGGTTAACTTGGGGAGAGAGGATGAAAGGCACAGGATGGGGCTGGAAACAACAGGTTTTGCTATTTCTAGAAGCTTACACACAAAGTCAATCCTCAAACGCATCCAGAACATGGGTTTTGGATGGAAATCAGTTTACTTTCCCATTGTACGGAAGCATCAGAGGCCTGGTGCTATCGTGTCTTCAGGTTCCCACAGCAGATGTCCTTCCTCCACCCTAAGGGGTCCTCAATGGGAAGAAGCATGGATTTGCCTTAGCAAGAGGCAGAGCTACCCACAGCAAAGAAGAACAGATGTCCCTCAGATGGGAAGGCTACCATGAGATACAGCCTGGGCCAGAACACAGCTTCAGACAAACCTGGCTCATCTCCCCGCAGGAAAAAATCACAGCCCAACTTGAGGTGGGAGAAGGGCCTTTTCCCTCTCTGCCAATGCTGCCAACAATACCGGGAAATTCCATCCATGGGGGCCATGCCCAGATGACACAGAGATCCTCTTCTGGCTTGCCTTTCCTCCTGCTGCTTGCATTGCTTCTCTGCAAAGTGGACTAACTGCCTGTGACAACAGAGACATCTCAGCCTACAGGGACCCTTGGGGGCTGTGTGCATCCACTATCCAACACCTGTGCAGCCAGGATCTTAGCACAGAAGTCCTTCCAATATTCCTTTGAGAGCCACCTTACCAGTGACACCTTTAATGCTAACGTCTACCCAAACACTGTGATGTGTGGGAACAGTGGCATGATGGGAAGGGAAGGGTGGCATGATGGGAAGGGCACTGGGAGCACACTGGGAGTTTCCACTTCAAATTCACAAAGACCTTATTTGCCTGCAAGGTCCAGGGAATTGCTCTGGCCCTCTCTGGGGTGAGCCACCCCATTCTGATTTCTGTCAAATGGGAACATAAATCTCACCTTTGTTACCTTGCAGGATTTTGCAAAAATCAAGAGAAACTATACTGCATCCATAATGCAACAATACAAGTTTCCAAAAACGACTGATGGAAACTACGAAGGTGTGAAATTACCTTTCTGTAAAGTACTGCTTCCATTTATTTTCCACTTTAAATATTGCAAGCACCTTTAATCAACGAGGCGCCGGGAGCAGAGGCCAGCACATCTGCCGAACGTAAAACTACCAAGGGAATCATTGCACAGATTTCCACTCACCTTTGCTCATGGTCAGGTGCCCCTGGTAATGACAGACACTAAACAGAGCCACACAGAGGCATCTGCAGGGTAATTACTCACCAGCTGCTGTTCCAAGGGAGGGACTGCATCATGGTGGCCGTATATTATGCCAGGATTGTACTGACTGAAAAGAACTGGATAAAATACCTTCTTCCCTACAAACCAGAAAACAAACATTCACTTAAAGTGACAGATCCAAGTAGTAGGTTTGTTCCTTGATATTTGGCTCTCTGAAACATCCCAGATATTTGCACCCACTTTTTTTTTTTTTTGAGAGGCAGTCTCACTGCCACCCAGGCTGCAATAGAGTGGCACAATCTTGGCTCATTGCAATCTCTGCCTCCTGGGTTCAAGTGATTCTACTGCCTCAGCCTCTTGAGTAGCTGAGATTACAGGTGCCCACCACCACACCCGGCTAATTTTTTTATTTTAGTAGAGATGGGGTTTCACCATGTTGGTCAGGCTGGTCTCAAACTCCTGATCTCAAATGATCCACCCGCCTCGGCCTCCCAACGTGCTGGGATTACAGGCATGAACCACTGCACCCGGCCTGCACCCACTTTCCCTTTTCCCTTCACTCAACTCTAAAATGGGTCTTAGAAGTGCAGCACCAAGCAGACCAGACAGTCATATCTGCAAATATTTCTGATCTCCCAGCACAGGAATGATATTTGGAATAGTGACAGTCCATGACCAAGCACTGGGCATCACGCCTTGGGAGGGGGTGTGAAAGAGAGTCCTGGTGCCCGAGCCCCGCCAAACATTAACCCTTTACTTGCTGGCTCATGGGGTTGTCTTAAATGGTTGACTTTGGGTCACGATGACTTTGGGCAGTTGGACTAGACTTAGAGTGTCCAGGGTGGTTGCTCTTTATCAATTGACACAGAAGAATTTCTGTATTTTAGCAACTGGCATGGCTGTGCCAGTGTTCATCAGCTCAATCGCAGCCTTGCCTATGAGTGGAGTCTGTGAAAGTCATTTTAGTACTGTGGGTTCTTTGTGCGAATAGCTCTTCTACCCTAGGTAACTGCCCACAGGTACTCCTTTCTCTTTAGGGTTGGCAGTTTTCCAGCTCCACCTCCTCCCCACCTCGCCTTCTCCTGGGAATGTTCATGAAAGCTGACCTCCCAGTTGCAGATGGAAGAGGGGTTATGGACATGAACTTGGGAAAAGAGTCCCAGAATTATGGTGGCTGAAAGGCCCATGATGTGGCCTCAAAGGAGAAGTCAAACCAGATGGCGACATGGTTTGGCTGTGTCCCCACCCAAATCTCATCTTGAATTGTAGCTCCCATAATCCCCAGATATCCTGGAAGGGACCTGGTGGGAGGTAACTGAACGATGGGGACAGGTTTTCCCATGGTGTACTCATGATAGTAAATAAGTCTCAAGAGATTTGATGGTTTTGTACATGGGAGTTCCCTTGCACACACTGTCTCGCCTGCTGCCATGATAGACTTCCCTTTGCTCCTCCTTCACCTTCTTCCATGATTGTGAGGTCTCCCCAGCCATGCAGAACTTTGAGTCCATTAAACCTCTTTCCTTTATAAATTACCCAGTCTCAGATGTGTCTTTATTAGCCGCGTGAGAACAGACTAATACAGATGGTTTTCCTTTTCTTTGCTATTGAGGTAAAACAGGCTGATTCAGAAGCAGGACATCAGAGTGACTGACCCATCAAGAGGACGACACATGGGCCCGAGAGGGCTGAGGGCCACCTGAGCGTGACAGAGAGATGATCCATACCTGGCTGTGTATTCAGCCTACACGTATTGAGGAATTCAGATGTGAAGTAGATGTCCACATCACAGAAAAAGAGAAGGACGTTGCTTCCCTTCCAGAAGCGGGCTCCAACATCAAGTCCCTTTCCCCGAGAAAATTCTCCATTCAGCTGGATGAAGGTAAAGTTCCTGAAGTTGGCAGCTCTGAAAGGCAAGACCAGGTACTGTCACTCACATGCCCACATGTTGGCAGCATCCCCTGAGAAAATATGTAATCAGGGCCCATCCACATCTCGACCCATTTCTTTTGTAACCTGAGGGCACTGGGACTCCCCAAGAAGTTACAGAACGGCCCAGACTCACTGGATACTCACTGGGATCGAAGGTACCAAGAACACCTAGTGGAGTTTTAACACTAATTTCTTCCTTGTTTCTCTGGCAGTTTCCCCATATTGAAAACACTATTGTCATCATTAATGACTATTCTTTGTGATGGAGAAAACTTGAACCAGGGAAGACTAGAAACACAACCCTGGAAAATCTTCGTGCATCCTGAGCCAACCGAATGAGGCCACTGAGCCAAGGAAATAAGATCACACTGCAATGGCCCCACTTAGCATCTTTTCATCTGCATTCATATCCAGGAGCCAGGCAAAATGTTCTTGATGTGAATCTTTCCTCCAAACAGATTTAAACCCGGATTCCTTCCGCATCCTCGGGTAAAGCAGCACAGCATGGCAGGAAAAATGACCAACTTGCAGTTAGAAGAAGAGGACTGTCTCAGGCCTGGCTCTCCTATAGATAGCTCTGTGATCTAGGCCAGCCCATAAATCTTCCTGAACCTCAGTTGCCTCATCTGCTAAATAGGTGTAGTAACACCTTCCTTCACTATCCCACAGGGTTATTAGTGAGATAAACAGTGCCAAGAGTATACAGCACTCTGTAAGCATCAGCTATTGCTGTGATTAGCATGGGCAAGGATTCCCAGGCCCCAGGCAGTGAAGCCAGGATGTTTCTTGCATTCGTTGTTCTTTCCCAGGGACAGCAGAACCTTCTGAAATGGGGCCTGTCTTAAGCTAACGTTCCACGAATTCATTCCATGCCCAGTGGGACAGGTATCGTCTTCTACCAGATAATACTAGAGAACCACCTTCAGTCTTCTTTCAGCCTAGCAAATCCCTTTTCCTGTCAACGACACCCTTCTTTTCCTAATGGCTTCCTTTCCTCTCACACTCCCCGTCCTGCCAGCTACCTGGCCTATCCCCATGCCCCAACTTCTCTCTACTCTTTCTTTCCAAAAGGTACAGAAACTCATTTCCAGTTTGTAAAGTTTGCATTCCAAGTACCTGTCTCGAGTAAAAGCCAACACAAATATAGAGTCATAAAGTTTTAAAATGCTAACTTGTATTTGTATCTGGAATTGAATCAGTAAAACTAGTTCTGCGACTCCCTCCTTGACTCATCTTCTTCTTTTGGATCTGGGAGTGAGCTTGGATTCTTATCTTAGGGATCAGTGAGCCCATGTCAGAGTTTGATACCAAACATGCCTTTCAGATTTGGATCAGGTTAGGAGGCCTCATGATGGGTAGAGCACTAGTCTAGGAGTCTGGAAACCTGGATCCAGGGCTAGAACTGTGCCTGGGGCCCCATAAGTGTTCAACAGATGTTTCTGAATGAGTGTATGAATGTATGAATCATTCTATACCTAGCTGTGCCTCTGATGGATTTGAGGCAAGTCACTCTACCCCTTTTGTCTCTGTTTCCAGGTACAAAATCCAGTGGTTACAGAGCTCAAATTCCCCTTTACACACTAAGACGCTATTTTTCTTTGGCTAAAAAAACTTACTTTACATATGTACATTATATATACTTGTATATAATACACTTTTTCTTTTAGAGACAGGATCTTGCTCTGTCACCCAGGCTGGAGGGCAGTGGCATCATTATAGCTCACTACAGCCTCAAACTCCTGGGCTCAAGCGATCCTCCTCTCTCAGCCAAGTCCCAAGTAGCTGGGACTACAAGTGCATGCTACCATGCCCAGCTAATTCTTAAAAATTTTTTATAGAGACAGAGTCTCACTTTGTTGCCCAACTCTTGCCTTCATGCGGTACTACTGCCTCGGCCTCCCAAAGTGCTAGGATTACAGGCATGAGATACCACACCTGGACAAGACTCTATTTTCCTATGATCCTGCATTCACTTCAGCACCACTCTACATTTGCAGGGATTCTCTTCCTCTTTCAGAAGTTTATCTTGAGTCTTTTCTCGGCGGGGGGGGGTGCCCCCATTGCACATTTTCTGTGTGTTGCATTGAAGTTATGCTCAAAACCTTTTCAGTATTAGGTATGGCACTAGTCAAGGACAGCGCTATCCTCCCGTCTCCAAAGACATTCAGATGGTGTGAGGTCACTGCGAGCACCTTCATATCTCTTAGAGGTGTCTGCAGCCCCAGCTCCTGTAAGTCAGGTCAACCCATTTTTCCCTTCCCGGTTTGGTCAGTTTCCAGGAAAGTTTTACCCATGGGAGATGCCTAGATTTTTACCTGTTCATCTAAAGGCATCTGATCCTGGAGTCCATCTTGCTTTAACTTTCTATGTATTTAATATATACAGCCAGTAGCCATTCTCTTTCTTCGTTGTTTCCAGGTTCCTATCTTTTGGGACCTCTTCCTCCCCATTATACAGTGATATCTTCTAACTTTCAGAGCACAAACACAATGTATGAGCAAGTCCTTCCTCACTCGGGTTGTACCTGACTCATAATTCAGGTACCTTCTCCAGGAGGGTTTCCAGGATCTACTACAGGAGAGTTCAACTACAAAAATACCTGAACAACAGCAAGTGACTTTTGCCAAGGGAAGAAGAACATAGGCTCTTAATAGGCTGCATTAAATGAGCTGTGACATCAAGAATCTCCCCCTTGAACAGCCTACAGTCCATTTGTATAGATAGGCCAAATATTTACAGAAGTTAAATCATGTTGAGCAATTAAATAAGAATACAAGACAGTGTTAGAAACTGAGGAAACAGCATGAAAGAAATGACAAGTCTACAAGTGATTGATTAATTGCTGAGTGAACAGTAGAGACAGTGCTACAAATTTAGAGGGAAGAGTGGTAATTTGGTGGTGTGCATGCTTACCTAATGCACAAGTTAATCTAGTTTATTCTGTGCATGAATCCCCTAACCCTGGCTTGAGCTGTTGCTAATAAATGCTGTTCTCTCCTCTGCTGCAACAGAGGATTGGGTACAGGATGGGCTTCCTGTCACAGTCATGGGAAAAGGGGTGGGAAGAACTCAAGGTACCTAGTGTCTGACATGACCTTAATTTGGAAGAACTTTTTTTTAAGCCTTAAAATGTAAATCCCTATGCTTCCATGATGTGTTGCTTCTAGAGAAAGAAAATTCAGGCAAATGGATGCTGACACTTTATATGGCCTAACGCAAAAGGCAATTTGCTTCCTTTCTCTTCATGCAACCTTTCTACAAGGAAAAGACAATGCATGTTATATCCATGGCACTACCCAATCTGAGTATGCATTTCAAATTCACTTCATGTGTCCACAGGCTGCACAGAAAGCCCTGGGGAGTGGTACCCAGCTCTGTCCACGCACTGTTTCCATGTGGACCATACGGGGGCCGGCGCACACACACACAGCACCACACACCTCTGCTTGCCTGTTCTCCCTGCCCCACGCAGGACTCTGCCCCGATCTAGCTTTGCCTGGGACTTTCATCCACCCTGATCAACACTGGCCAGAAGGCAACATTGCTGGCTTGGCAGTATGGGTCCATGTTAGAGCTGCTCTGAAGCCCTGACCACTCACCAGGTCCTGATGAGAGAGCTGAACATGAGTGTGCACAGAAGGCAGGGTGGGGACAGAGTCACTGCTGGCTTGGGAAGCACCATCAGGCAGTCACAGACACTGGAGAAGGCCCAGAGTGCTAACTCTGTCATCCATCTGTGTTTCCCAGGGTGGCTGCCAGGTCATTATGCTCAGCAAGGGGTCCGTCTGAGGATGAATAATGGTACAATTTTCCTTCCTGATTCCTCAACCCAAGGCTTTTTTCCAATAAACCAGTGATCTGAAAGAACCCCTCCAACTCCTCTCTTGCCATCAGGAAGAGCCTCTGATAATTACCAAGAACCCTCTGCCAAAAAAGAGGACTGAACTGGAAAAACCATGAAAAAAATCAAGACAACTTCCTGTCTTTGCCAAACCTCCTGGGCCTTGAAGTGGGGCAGCCTCCTCATCTGAAACTTACCAGTACCGGCCATGTGGGCTCCAGAACAGGATATGACAAGATGAGGAGGAATTGGCTTCTTCAAGTAGTCAGGCCCCTTATCAATGCCCCATATCCTCATTTTGAAGCAGTGCTCATTGGGCAGGGACTCCATCACTAGACTAGAGTGCCCCCTGCTCAACAGTGGATTGAAAGGCAGCAGAACCATTCAAACACAATGACACACTTCAACTCAAATCACTGATGTGCCCAACGTAGTGTGATGGTGTGGTTTGGGAAGGTCCGTGCCATGGCCATGAGGCTACAGCCCCAAAATGCAGACTATAGTGGTTGCCAGGCAGGCATGCTGCTTTATCCTCTGTCCTGCTTCCCCCCTTCCAAGTAACCAGCCAGGAGCAGATGATTCCGACTGTGAAAGAAAAATAGAATCTCAGGACCTCAAACTCACCATGCCAAAAGGAGAATTAAGCTTGAGAACTGAGTCACCAAGACTGTTCTCCTGACCTGGTGCAGTGGCTCATGCTTGTAATTCTAGCACTTTGGGAGGCCGAGACAGGCAGATCACTTGAGGTCAGGAGTTCGAGACTGAACTGACCAACATGGTGAAACCCCATTTCTATTAAAAATACAGAATTAGCCAGGCGTGGTGGTGGTGCCTGTAATCCTCACTACTTTGGAGGCTGAGGCAGGAGAATCGCTTGAATCTGGGAAATGGAGGTTGCTGTGAGCCGAGATCGTGCCATTGCACTCTAACTTGGGTAACAGAGCTACATTCCATCTCAAAAACAAACAAACCAAAAAACCATTTTCCTGCTGTTCACTGACAGTAGCTGTAACTTCACAACCCCGTGTCACATTCTCATTTTCGTGACTCCCTCCTTTTACGTGTGTTCGTTTTTTCAGATGTAAAATGTAGATTTACTGAGCATGAGGCAATGCAGAATTGATTTTTTCCTCTGTTCCCTCTTTTTGCATGTAAAACAGAGAATTACTGAGGCTAATCAGAGCCTCACAAGAGTGGAAACATCTACCTCACTGCCTGCTCTCCATCCCTTTGTTCCTCCTCCTCCTAGCTCTTTCCCCTTTAAATACCCAAGTGGACAAAACCCCCTTTGGAAAAAGCAGAGGTTGCAGATGCTCCTGTGGTTTGTGATTTTCCTAGGTGCATCCTCAACCTCGGCTAAATAAAACTCGGATAGACTGAGCCTTCCCTCAGTCTCTTTTTGGTTTACATAACAGACGACTCACCAAGGTGTGGGCATGGCTGGGGCGTCCTATCTTCTCACTGTTCTCTTCCCCCAAATACGCGCTCTGCATCTACTCCTGCGAACATCACTCGGTCTTTAAGGCCCATGTCAAGAATCACCGCCCCTCCTGTGCCTCGCCACAAACTCATAGCGTGCACTCTGAGCTCCCAACATTTGACCCAGCCCTGCCTCTGTCCCTCTGTGTCCTGGTGCCTTCAAGTGCCTTTGCTTGCACAGATCTGTATGAGTTGCTCTAGCAGACTACACACGCTTCAAGGACAGCAATTGCCTTACTTTTTTTCTACCTTCAGAGATTATCCAGCACTGTGCAGTAAACGGCACACACGGGGTGACCAATATCCACTGGACGAATCAAGAGCTGAACAAACGGAAAACACAGGCACATTTCAGATCTGTCCTGAGGGGGGTGCTGCATGGAGATGCCTCCCTGCCAAAGACAGCTCAGCCCACTCAGATGGGCACCAGAGAAACCCCTCCCTTGTGTATATACACCCACCTCCAACATCAGAAAGAGGCTGTGACCGATGGATTCTGAAGGACAGGCACAAACCCAAGCTTTTAAGAAGATGAAAAATATGTAAATAACAGAAAAGAGATGAGAAAAATACACTGCAATATGGTTCAAAGTTGAAGTTACTCATACAAAGAAATACAATGTTTAGTGTTACCCTAAAGCAATGGCAAAGAAATGTGCATTTATTACGGTAGGATGGGGGCACTACATTTTATATTACATAACTTCCTGTTATGAAACTGAACGTGCAGTTCCACTAACATCACATGATTTGCTTATAATTATTTCTTTTTCTTTTCTTGAATTGTATTATCAACTGACAAAACTCTTCCATTTCCCACTCAATTCCTGTTTTTATATAATAAATCTGGTGCACGGAGACTCCTCTAAGTTACACAGAGTCATTTTTATAGAGGTTATAATGACCTGACAAAGCTACTGCTTCTACCGGAGATTTCATTTCCCTAATTGACTTGCATTTCCCAGAATTACTGGATTAAAAACGATAGATCTTCCTGTCTGATATGATTTACTCTAATATAGACTTTTCCCCACAACTGCAAGGATAGTCTCTTCATGTAACTCTTCTCACAATAGCCTTTCATTTTAAAAAATCTTTAAAAATTTACATAGAAAACTAGTATTATATCCAATGTATGATTTTACATCTCACAGCTCTAAATACTGAAATCACTTATGAGTTCTACTTCTTGAAGATATTGGAACACAGTGAAGAATTTAAAGCTGAACATGTTATCATCCAATTTTTCATAGTAGGCACTTTAAATAATTAATTTAGAATTGCCTAGATTCTGAGCTTCTTTAAGCCTGTTTTAGCAAGTTTCTTTAGGAACTTCATTTTTGCCTTTCCATCGGTTCTAAAAGTTCATGTGAGCATGAGGCACAGTTCATTAAGAAGAGCAAATGAACGTCTCTGAATCTCAGAATGGTCACAGTGCAGGCATTGGCTGATTAGAATTCACCATCTTCCAGGCTACATCCTCAGATTGTCTTTTCTTGCTCACTGAATGCATACAATTTTGTTTTGTTTGCTTGTGTTTTAAATCGAGAAATCAAAGCCAGCTTCAGCGGGCACCAAACAAATTTGCCGATGCACAGGAAAATGGTGAGATTCAAACATCTGGCATGAGGCCTCCAGCATGGAGTTTCCTTAGAAAATTAGGGGGTGGCAGCCGGGTGTGGTGGCTCATGCCTGTAATCCCAGCACTTTGGGAGGCCGAGGCGGGCGGATCACGAGGTCAGGAGATCGAGACCATCCTGGCTAACAAGGCGAAACCCTGTCTCTACTAAAAATCCAAAAAATTACCCAGGCGTGGTGGCGGGCACCTGTAGTCCCAGCTACTTGGGAGGCTGAGGCAAAAGAATGGCGTGAACCCAGTGGGCGAAGATTGCCGTTAGCCGAGATCACGCCACTGCACTCCAGCCTGGGCAACACAGCAAGACTCCATTTCAAAAAAAAAGAAAGAAAATTAGGGGGTGGCAATCTGAACACCATGCCAAGCCCTCATGCACCTTTGCCACAGGGAAGTGTGAGTGACTGTGCACAAGGCAAGTGAGGAAGGGAAGCCTCTTTCCTAATCAGTGAATCTCCCTGTGCCCCAGGTGAGGAAAGCAGTCTCATCGTAGGTGTAGGATAAGACACATAAAGAACCTGGGCCGAGGCTCAAGGTTGCTACCTTAGGAGGACACAATCCTTCCTCCTTCTCCTCTGGATCCCCTACAGGTGCCCTCCATCCTCAGACTTAGCTCACTGCATGTGCCATTTCTCCTTGCTCTGTAAAGTCTGGATGGATAATTCCCAGCTCCTGTCTTGCCCTGCACCCTGAGGCATGCATCCCTCCGTTTCCCACACAATACCCGAATGTACACCAGCATTGGAGTCTGTATCAGTCTGTTTTCACACTGCTAATAAAGACATATCCAAGACTGGGTAATTTCTAAAGGAAAGAAGTTTAATTGCCTCACAGTTCCATGTGGCTGGGGAGGCCTCACACTCATGGCGGAAGGCAGAAGAGGAGCAAAGTCACATCTTACATGGCGGCAGGTGAGGGAGAATGAGAACCAAGCAAAAGAGGTCTCCCCTTGTAAAACCATCAGATCTCGTGAGACTTATTCACTACCATGAGAACAGTGTGGGGGAAAATGCCCCCATGATTAAATGCTCTCTTACCAGGTCCCTCCCACAACATGTGGGAATTATGGGAGCTACATTTAAGATCAGACTTCGGTGGGAACACAGCCAAACCTTATCAGAGACTTTCCTCAAAAAGCCTGGGTGAGCTGCCCTACATAAGGACTGGCGAATAGTGGATACTGTGCTTTTACATCATTAAGTATGATGCTTCTTTTATGTCTTAAAGAAACTACTATACAGCAGCACGTTCAATTTGGTTCCACAGAGGAAAAGTATGCCTGGCTCTGCAGAGGACACAAGGTGTTTAAGACATTGATTAGGACAAAACACCCTTCTCACATAAGACATGATATATGTGTGTGTGTGTGTGTGTGTGTATGCATGCTGTGTATTTATATGTATACTTTTTATTGAGTTAAAATTCACACAACATAAAATTTTAAAGTGTATAAATCAGTGTCATTTAGTACATTCGCGATGTTGTAAACCGTCACCTCTTTCTAGTTACAAAATGTTTTCATCACCCCAAAAGGAAATCCTATACCCATGAAACAGTCACTTCTAATCCCCTTATATCCCCAGCCCCTGGCAACTGTTAATCTACTTTCTGTCTTCATGAATTTATGTATAAAGAATATTTCCTATAAATGGGATTATATATTATCAACCTTTTTTGTTGTTGTTGTTGTTTCTTTTGAGACAGAGTCCTACTCTGTCACCCAGGCTGGAGTACAGTGGTGCAATCTTGGTTCACCACAACCTCCACCTCCTGGTTTCAAGTGATTCTCCTGCCTCAGCCTCCCCAGTACCTGGGATTACAGGTGTGAGCCACCACACCTGGCTAATTTTTATATTTTTAGTAGATATGGGGTTTCACCATGTTGGCCAGGCTGGTCTCAAACGCCTGACCTCAGGTGATCTGTCTGCCTCAGCCTCCCAAAAGGCTGGGATAACAGGCGTGAGCCACTGCACCTGGCCATTATTGACCTTTTACATCTGGCTACTTTCATTTATCACAATGTTTTTGAGGTTCATCCCATTGTAGCATATATTAGTACTTCATTCTCTTTATGTCTGAATAATATTCCATTGTGTGGTTATGTTATATTTTGCTTTTCATTCATCAGCTGATAGATATTTGAGTTGTTTCTACCTTTTGGATATTGTGAATAATGCAGCTATGAACATTCACGTACAGTTATTTGTTTCAATACTTACTTTCTGTTCTTTCGGGTATATACCTGGGATCAGAACTGCTGAGTCAGATAATAATACTATGTTTAACCATGTAAGGAACTGCCACACTGTTTTCCACAGTGGCTGCACCATTTTTCATTCCCAAGAGCAATAGACAAGAGTTCCAATTTCTCTGCCTCCTCAGAGACACTTGTAATTGACTTGTGGATTACAGCCATCCTGGTGAGTGTGGTTTGCATTGTAGGTTTCATTTGCATTTTCCTAGTGACTAATGATGTTGACCATCTTGTCCTGCTGTGCTTATTGGCCACTTGTATATCATCTTTGGAGAAATGTACATCCAAGTCTTTTGTTCATTTTTAAATTGGGTTATTTGTCTTTTTACTGTTAAATTCTCTCTCTAGTTATTGAATATAGACCCTTATCAGACTATGATTTGCAAATATTTTATCCCATTATATAAGCTGTCTTTTCACTTTTATGGTAGCACAAAAGTTTTTAATTTTGATAAAGTTCAATTTATCTGCTTATTCTCTAGTTGCTAGGGTTTAAAAGTCACATCTAAGAAATCACTGCCTAATCCAAGGTCATGAAGACTTACACCTATGTTTTCTCTTAAAACTTTGATAATTATAGCTCTTACATTTAAGTCTTTGATCCATTTTGACTTCAAGTTTTGTATATATAGTGGATGTATACCTATCAACTACAGAAAACAACTTTCATTCTCTGCACATGAATATCCAGTCATCCCAGAACCATTCTTAAAAAGATGATTCTTTCCCCCATATGATGATCTGGTACCCTTGTTAAAAATCAAATGACCATAAATGTATAGGTTTATTTCCGAACTCTGCTTTCCATCTATTGATCTATATGTATATTTTTATACCAGTAGCAAAGTCTTAACTACTGTAATTTTATAATAAGTTTTGAGATTGAGAATATGAGTCCTCCAATTTTGTTCTGTTAAGATTGCTCTGGCTATTTTGGGCCCTTGCATTTCCATGTGAATTTTAGAATCAGCTTGTCCATATCTACAAGAAAGTCATCTTGGATTTTAATAGGGATTGTACTGACACTATAGATCAACTGACTGAGTACTGTCATTTGAAGAATATTAATGAACATGGGATGTCTTTCCATTTATTTAGGCCTTCTTTAATTCCTTTCAAAGTTGTGTTGTAGTTTTCAGCATAAAATTCTTGCACTTTTTTATTACATTCATTTCTGTGTTTCTAAACCTTTTTTATATTACTATGAAAATTGTTTTCTTAATTTCATTTTCAGATTGTTTATTGCTCGTGTATAGAAATACAATTAACCTTTGTATATTGATCTTGTACCTCACAACTTTACTGAATTTGTTCTTAGCTCTAATAGTTTTGTGGATTCCTTGTAATTTTCTATAAAGAAGATTATATCATCTGTGAACAGCATTTACTTTTTCCTTTCCAATCTGGATGACTGTTATTTCTTTTTCTTATCCAATTGTCCTGGCTAGAACACCCAGTACAATATTGAATAGTGAAAGCAGACACCTTTGTCTTGTTCTTGATCTTATGGGGAGAACATTCAGTATTTCACCATTAAGTATGATGTTTTTCATAGACTTTTTTTGTCTGGGTCCTTTATTAGGTTAAAGAAGTTCTCTTCTAGTCCTAGTTTGAGGATTTTTATCATAAAAGGATGTTAGATTTTTAACAAATGCTTTTCCTATGCACATTGAGATGGTCATGTGATTTTTGTCCTTGAGTCTACTAATATGGCATATTTCATTGATTTTTGTACATTGAGCCAAACTTGCATTCCTGAAAAAAAAATCACACTTAGTAATAGCATATAATTCTTTTTTTTTATGTTGTTGGATTCAGTTTGCTAGTGTTTTGTTGAGGGTTTTGCATTTATATTCATAGGGATACTGATCTATAGTTTTCTTTCCTTGTTCTGTCTTTGTCTGGTTAGGTTATCAGGGTAATGCTGGCTTCAAAGAATAAGTTGGAAAGTGTTCTCTCCTCTTCCAATTTTTTTGGAAGAGTTTTTGACACACTAGTGTTAATTCTTTAAACACTTGGTAGAAATCAGCAGTGAAGCCTGGGCTTTCCTCTGTGGAAAGTTCTTTTTTTCTTTTTTTTTAAATTAAATCAATCCATTTGCTTGTTATAAGTCTAGTTAGATTTTCTATTCCTCTGTTCCCTCTCCATTCCTGTGCTGTTATTGTATTAATATTACATCTTTGTGCACTGTGTGCCCATCAACACAGATTTATAATTTTTTTGTATGAAGCTGTCTTTTAAATCAGCACAAAAAAAGAGTCACAAACAAAAATACATTTATACTATCGTTTATATTTGCCTATGTAGTTACTTCACTGGCAATCTTTACGTCTTCACGTGGATTTGTCTAGTGTCCTTTCATGTCCGCCCCAAGGACTCCTCTTAGTATTTCATACAGGGCATGTTTATTAGTGATGAAGTCTCTTTATTTGTTTATCTGGGAATGTCCTAATTTTGCCTTCATTTGTAAGGAATGGTTTTGCTGATAATAGAATTATTAGTTGGAAGTCTTTTTCTCACTTTGAAAATGTTATCCCATTTTCTGGCCTCCACTGTTTCTGATGAGAATTCAGCTATTAATCTTATCAAGGATCCATTGTACCGGATAAGTTGCTTCTCTTTCTCTGTCTTTGGATTTCAAAAATGTGATGATAAGTTTAATGTGGATTTCTATGAATTTATTCTATTTGGAGTTAAGATTATTAGATATGTAGATTAATGTTTTCCATCAAATTTGAGAAATTTTTAGCCATTATTTCTTCAAATATTTTTAGGTGCCCTTCTCTATTCCCTTCTTGACTCCCATTATTCATATGTTTGTATGCTTGATGGTATCCCATGAATCTCAGGTTTGTTCATTTTCTTCATTCTTTTTTCTGTTTCTTCTGAGACTGAGTCATTGCAGTTGGCTTATCTTGAAGTTTGTCAATTATTTCTTCTGCTTCTTCAAACCTGCTGTTAAGCCTCCTCTGCCTTATTAATTTTTCATTTTTGTTATTGTAGTTTTCAACACTACAATTTCTATTTGGTTCTTTTAAATAGTTTCTATTTCCTTGTTGATATTCTGTATTTAGTATAGCATGTTTTTCATACACTTCAGTTCTTTAAATGTGTTTTTACTTTCGTGAATATACTTAATACAACTGATTAAAAATTTTTGTCTATTAAGTCAAACATCTAAGCTTCTTTAAGGACAAGTTCTAATGACTGATTTTTTTTCTCGTGCATGAGCCTTAGTTTCTTCACATGCCTCATAATTTTTGCTAAAAATTGAACATTTAAAAAAATGTATTATGGCAAGCCTAGAAATTAGAATCTCCTCCTTCTCCCAGGTTTTTTTGTTTTTTGTTTAGTGACTTTTCTGAACTAATTCTGTAAAGTCTCAATTCTTTGTTGTGTGACCACTTAATGGTCAGCTAATGAGTGGACAACATTTTCCTTAAATGACTGGAACCAGTAAGTCTCTCTGATTTTGCTGAGGGATTCTGTTTGCATATTGGGATACACCTTCAGCACTCAGCCAGGCAATCAATGACTTATTTATCCTTTACTTCTTGCTTCCACAGAGCCTGAAGGTCAGCCACAAGTGGGAACTTAGGACATACTTGGGTTTTAAGTAGGAGCATAGCCCTAGAGAGGTACATGGTCCTTAGGTTTTCAGGAATGTGCTGGAGCTTTTCAAAGGCCCTATGAATATCTAATCTCCCAGATTTTCCTTTTAAGCTTTTTGATTAGTCTATTGTTTGCCCCAACTCTTAACCACTGCCTCAGGCAGCCACAAAGTTAAACACTTCCTATAATTGTTTTAGACAAATGCTCTCCCTGAAGAAAATACTTTCTGCATTGGAAGAGCTCTGAGTCAGGTCAAGTAAAGACAACCTTGTGAGTGGTGTCTTCCGAGGAACCTCCAGACAGTTCAAATAGTGACAACTCTCTGGTTGTGATGCTTTAAAGCAAGCTTGTCCAACGCCTGTGGCCCAGGACAGCTTTGAATGCAACCCAACACAACTTCATAAACTTTCTTTAAACATTACGAGGTTTTATTTTTAGCTCTTCAGGTATCATTAGTATTAGTATATTTTATGTGTGGCCCAACACAATTCTTCTTATTTCAATGTGGCCCAGAGAAGCCAAAAGATTGGACACTCCTGCTTTATATATCTCCAATCACATTTTGTTTCACCATTGGCTGCCAGGCTGTGGTGATCACTGTGCTTGTGGGCTGTTGAATTTCCAGCTTATCAGAGAGCTGGAGTCAGGGATGGGAATATAGCAAGTTAAACCTCCATAAAGCTCCCTTTCACACCAAAATTCATCCATGTTTCTTGGATAAATGCTCTCCAGATTGTTGCAAACTTTGGTTAATTTTTAGAGTTCTGAGAAAAGTAATTCTATTTTTTTCCAATTTTCTTACTGCTTTTGTAGAGAGGAGTGTTTGCAGAGGCCTTTACTCCATTTTCACTGCTCTGACTCTTCTTCTTTTAAACAGTGCATTCTATTCCACTGCATGTACTAATATCATTTAATTGTTTTTCATAATATATTTTCCCCACATTTTTATTTGGAGAAATTCTAAACCTTCAGAAAAGCTATAAGAATAGTATAATAAGTGCCCACATACCCTTGGCTAGATTCACTAAGTGTTAACATTTTACCACATTTGCTTTTTTTCTCTCTCTGAAGGATTTGAGAGTTAGTTTCAGACATCATGACAACTTCACCCTTGAAGACATGCATCTCCCAAGAAGCAAGATACTCTCCTGGTTCATTAGAAAAATATAATAATCAGACTCAGGAAATTAACATTTTTACCATATCATAATTCATATGGCATATTCAAATCCCCAGTAAACAATTCAGAATGCAGGCACATCTCCACAAAGAGTTGGCACACAAAGCAGAATCACGCTTAGCACAGCCTCTGGCAAATGCCAGGTGAGATGGTCAGAGGCCTGAGATACTGCCTTCATCTGCAAGGTGCTACTCCCTGCCCCTGTTTCCCAGGGTCTGAGACTAATTATCTGCTTAGGAGGGATCTACTGTGCAGCTTATTTCATTTTAGCAAATGAGATGGTTATCTAAAAATCCTTGTTTAAGAAAAGAAAAAAAAAGGAAATGAACAATGCTGCTCAAATTTCTGAAAATGGACAAACAAAAAGCCTGGAACGAACCATTTCCCCCAGAAAATAATCTTCCTGGGGGTATCTGTCAAATCATTTCAAAGAGGTGTGAAATGCTGACACAAACATTGCAAGGTGGGTCCCTGATAACGACAACAACCCTCTCCTAGCTTCACATATACTCTGGCAGGGCGGTGTCTCATTTCTAGCATCTCAATCTCAGAGATGATTCCTCTGAAGGATGCTTTCATGTCCTTGCTCCTGGGCAAAGATGAACTTGTAATGTAGTAAATGTCAACTTACAATGTGGTCAATGCCAATTCATCTACCAGTTACATTAAAATAATTTTTTGGCCAGGCGTGGTTGCTCACGCCTGTAATCTCAGGACTTTGGGAGGCCGAGGTGGGCGGATCGCAAGGTCAAGAGATCGAGACCATCCTGGCCAACTTGGTGAAACCCCATCTCTTCTAAAAATACAAAAATTCGCTGGGTATGGTGGCGTGCGCCTATAGTCCTAGCTACTTGGGAGGCTGAGGGAGGAGAAGTGCTTGAACCCAAGAGGCGGAGGTTTCAGTGAGCCAAGATTGTGCCACTGCACTCCAGCCTGGTAAAAAAGTGAGACTCTGAATCAAAAAAAAAAAAAAAAAAAAAATTCCTATTACATAGCTCCAAGCGAGTATCTAAAGCAGCATTTCTCACAGTATGGTCCATGAACCACCCACATAAGCATCACATGTGCAACTAGTTCAGTGATGGTTCCCAGGCTTCATCTCGGGCCCACTGATTCAGGATTTCTGGGCCTGGGTCCCAGGAGTCTGCATTTTTAAAAGCACCACAGGTTATTCCAAAGCATGTTTATAATGAAGAACCAGTGAGCTCATCTGAGATTAACTGAAGCTTGGAAAAATCTACAGAATAAGAATCAGATATTGTGAACCGATTTGTATTTCTGTCTATGTTAGTAGCTTTTAAACATTTTGACCATGATCCTTATAAAGGAATATATTACGCATCCTTATGCAGCACACACACACGCACACACACGCACACACACTGAAATTAAACTTTCATGAGAGAATATTTATCCTTACTACTTGTGCTTCACTCTGATATTTTCTATCCTATCCTACTTCACTTTTTAAAAATTGGACATAAGCCACAAAATCGATTTCACAACCCTCTAATAAATCACAAACTGGTGTTTGCAGAACACTGATCTATAGCAATCAACTGAAATGTAAAGCTCAACTGACTAAGAATAAACTAGGGAGAGAGAGTGTGAAATATTGCATACTGGTCACTAAACAAGATTTTTAAAAAGATATTAAAGTACATGCATTTAGCTGGATTTAAAACAGCTTAATCACAATACTGATTTCCAAATAACATAAATTTCATTTAGTGTGACTATAAGTCTTACTACTTTCAACTAACAACTATGGGTTTTAGGAGCGAGCATATTAGAGTGAACAGCTGCTGGTATGCTAACACTGTGAGTCTAGACCTTAACAGGAGGCTCTGATTCTGGCTCTCCCATCTGGCAGGGATCACAGCCTGAGTAACGACCTCATTAAGCCTCAGTTTCTTTATATGTGAAGTAGGGCCCAAAACAGTGTCTATCTCATCAGGTAATGAATATTAAATACTATAATTTATGCAAGTTACATTATTCAGAAATAAGATACCTCTGAACAAAAGCTTTATCACCTTAAAAATAACTTAAAAATGTTTAAATAAAGTTTCATGTATAAGCTCATATATAGATTACTATGGGAGGCTGGGTGTAGAGGATCACACCCATAATCCCAGAACTTTGGGAGGATGAGGCAAGAGGATTGCTCAAGGCCAGGGGTTTGAAACCAGCCTGGGCAACATAGGGAGACACTGGCTCTACAAAAAATATATATAAAAATTAGCCGGGCACGGTGGCACATGCTTGTAGTCCCAGCTACTAAGGAGGCTAAGTTGGGAAGACCACGTGAGCCCAGGAGTTGGAGGCTGCAGTGAGGTATGATCACACCACTGCACTCTAGTCTGGGCGACAGAGCAAGACCTTGTCTCAAAAATATACAAAACACATTACTATGTGCACAAATTTACTATATACTTGGCATTATTTTTCTCTTGATGAAGAAACCTTGAACATTTTCTCCGTATGGTGTTGTGCTAAGTGCTGGAATTAAGGAGTCATGAGACACAGTACCACTTACTGAGCAGGTTATAATCTAGTTGCAGACTTAGGACAACAGGAAGAAATGTAAATCATCAAATCACGCACCAAGTGCCAGATTTAGAGGTGCAGAAAGTGAGTATAGTTGGAATTCAGACAGGAAAGGACTGGGAGTCAGAAAGAGCTCCAGAGGTGGGAACTTAGGTGGGGAGTGATGGGGGTTGAGGTTTGAATTAACAAAAAGGAGGGTGGAAGGAACTCCCAAAAGAAGAGAATAATGGGAGTGCAGACAAAGATCAAATTCTGCTCCCAGTTTGGCTAGGGAGCAGTAAGTCGTAAAGACAGGATTAGAAGCAACAGCCCGTCTGGGGACCAGGCTAAGGCAGTGAGGGAGGTAGGAAGATTGATCTGGAAGGTAGAGTGTGGTATGGTACTGTGAAGTCAACTCAGGCTGGCTGCAGAGGTCTGGGCATTCCTAGGAGAGGTGGCCTGACCAGCAACACCATAAGAGAGGGCAGGACACGGCCCAAAGCATCAGTGACATCAACACTACAGATATCGCTGGTTAACAGAATGAGGAGATCAACACCAAAAAATTATTTATTTTATTCTCTATGCAACTAGTCAACCAGGTATAGGTATAGGTATATACATATACAACTAATACATATACCAGGTATAGGTATATACATACACAATTTAAGAAGTTCGGGTTAATTTTGCCAAAGTTTACGTAGCGTTACTTTAAACACCAACCAACCTGGTCTCTAGCATGAAGTGAATTGGGTAGATTGATGACTAGATGTTTGCCAAAGTTTGAGGCAAACCATCTGTACCACTCAAATGATTTTACTTTTCTTACTCAGATTCTATGCATTCTTTGCTCACCAAGCTACCTTCTGGTAGAGAATTCACCTTGCCAGGTAATTTGATATGGAGAAGAATGTATTGATAAAGGTATAGCCTTAAGCATTCCAGTCACTACAAGGGGTCTAAACTGTCCTTCTACTTATCCATGGGACTCATTTAAATGTGGTTACGTGTAACCGTCAGCAAATGCCTGGTCATTCTTTGATGTGCTGGAAATCTGCCATACCCATAGGAAGGAGGCTATCAAGCCCAGCTGTACTTCAGAGTCACCTGGGGAGCTGCTTAAAATCTCTTGGCGGGGATCTCTTGGCGGGGGGCGGCAGGGGGGGGTGTGCCGCCAGCTGGCTGCACTTAAGGGAGCAGCCCCCAGGTGGACTACCACCTTCTGGTACAATTGTTCTCAATTGTGGCTTCACATTAGAATCATCCAGGAAACTTTAAAGAACCCATATCTAGGAATTGACATTGACAGAGACGTTAAAACCTACCCACTGGGCAGAGGACATGAATTTATATCATTCATGTTCTTCGTTTCTAAGCAGAGGTGAGAACATTTGTAATGTACTGGAGTCGAGGAATTTCTATGTCACTTGCATTTAGGATATTCGATTATTTTATTCTATTTGATCTTAGACACAGGCCATAGCTTTAAGTTGTTGCTGGTTTTAAACTCTTAACAACTCATTATTGCTTTAGAGCAGGGATGGGCACAATTTGTCTGTAAACAGCCAGACAGTAAACAGTTTAGGCTTTGTGAGTCACACAGTCTTTGTGGTGACTACTGAGCTGCACAGCTGTAGACAAAGGCAGCCACAAATAATATGTAAACAAATCGGCATGCCTGCATTCCAATAAAACTTTATTTACAAAGACAGGTGCCAGACAAAATTTGGCCAGTGAGCTGTAGTTTGCTGATCTCCTGCTTAACAATGCTTGAATAATTATAACTAGCATTCAGATCTTGGGCCCATTAATACAAAACTAGTAACAAAGCATAAAAATAAAAAGTACACTCAGTCTTAGAATCTTACCCTTCGACTATCATCCTATTACCATTTACCAGAAACTCAAAACAGAGGGCACTGTTTATATCTAAATCATATGGATCTACTCAGACTATGTCTGCCCCTGAGTACCACTGGCCATACTCAAACCTTCACTTGCACAGAAACCACCCACCTGATTACTCAAATTGCCCCCCTGCAAACCTCCAGGGCAAACTACAGGCCAGTGTGCAGCGCCATTCTGGCTAACATACTCGTAGAAGATGCCATGGGGATTACTTATTCATTTATTTTTAAAGGGAAAAAAATCCATCCATGCTGCTTTTGAATATATTTATTCCCCATGCAATTGATCAACTAGGTATAAATGTACAACTGGAGGTCTCAAGTTTTTGGTTAAATAATTTGTACTCAACTGAGTAAGTTTGATCAAGGATCCTGCCTTGGCCACCACATCTGGTTTCCTCTGAATGTCTTAAAATACTTAACGAATGAAAGCCCAAAGGGTGAGACTGTTTGCTAAGTGGATGAGATCTGAGCATAGACTTCACTCTTAGGCTCTGAAGCTGTGGCTGAGACGGAGCTCACTGCCCAGCTGTGCTCTCCCTAATTCCTACTCTGCAACATAAAGAAGTCCCCACACCTATAGTGCTAAAAATGATGACATCCAGTTATATGGAAGCTCAAAGGAGCTCACACTCCCCTCACCCCTGCTGTGCGCAGTTTATCTCCAATGTCAAAGTCATCACCCATGCACATTGAAAACCAGTGTCAGACAGGGTAGTCTCCTGCGGAAGAGGAGTGCAGACTTTTCCCTGAACACAGCCAGCAATCAATCCATCCCAGTTCACCCACAGTGTAAAGGAAAATAAAATTAAGCAGAAGTTTCAGCCTTGGATGTGTGCTTCTGAGCTCAGTTACCAGGATTCCTTATGACAGCTCCGTATTGTACTCACTTGGAAGTGTTTTCAAGTATTCCTTTGACTTCATTTATTTCTTCTTTCCCAAAGTAAACAACAGTGAGATGGACTCTCCCATCCTGCTCAATGCACATCTCCCTGGAAAACAAAACACATGCATGTCTGGCACCTGTTTTCACACTGACAGGCACAGCACAAACCAATACCTTTTTGTAAAGTGCAAAAGGGTCTTGAAGGAAACTAGGTAAACTTCCAGGAGAGCCGAGATGGGAATCCAGGACCTTTCTGGTTGGCCATTCCAACTATCTGTATTTGTATTCATCTTATCGGGACAACAAGGAAATTTAAATATGCAGTAAATCAAAACTCTGATGCAAGGCACCTCAGGTCCAATCTGCCACACTCCTAGCCCACCGGGCCTAGACAGTGTCATGGAATTGGGTCTTTGGGGTCCCTGGTTCTTACCCCATAAAAAGACTATTTTAGACCAATATCCTTGATGAACATTGATGCAAAAATCCTCAATAAAATACTGGCAAACCGAATTCAGCAGCACATCAAAAAGCTTATCCACCATGATCCAGTGGGCTTCATCCCTGGGATGCAAGGCTGGTTCAATATACGCAAATCAATAAATGTAATCCAGCATATAAACAGAACCAAAGACAAAAACCACATGATTATCTCAATAGATGCAGAAAAGGCCTTTGACAAAATTCAACAACCCTTCATGCTAAAAACTCTCAATAAATTAGGTATTGATGGGACGTATTTCAAAATAATAAGAGCTATCTATGACAAACCCACAGCCAATATCATACTGAATGGGCAAAAACTGGAAGCATTCCCTTTGAAAACTGGCACAAGACAGGGATGCCCTCTCTCACCACTCCTATTCAATATAGTGCTGGAAGTTCTGGCCAGGGCAATTAGGCAGGAGAAGGAAATAAAGGGCATTCAATTAGGAAAAGAGGAAGTCAAATTGTCCCTGTTTGCAGATGACATGATTGTACATCTAGAAAACCCCATTGTCTCAGCCCAAAATCTCCCTAAGCTGATAAGCAACTTCAGCAAAGTCTGAGGATATAAAATCAATGTACAAAAATCACAAGCATTATTATACACCAATAACAGACAAACAGAGAGCCAAATCATGAGTGAACTCCCATTCACAATTGCTTCAAAGAGAATAAAATACCTAGGAATCCAACTTACAAGGAATATGAAGGACCTCTTCAAGGAGAACTACAAACCACTGCTCAATGAAATAAAAGAGGATACAACCAAATGGAAGAACATTCCATGCTCATGGGTAGGAAGAATCAATATCGTGAAAATGGTCATACTGCCCAAGGTAATTTATAGATTCAATGCCATCCCCATCAAGCTACCAATGACTTTCTTCACAGAATTGGAAAAAACTACTCTAAAGTTCATATGGAACCAAAAAAGAGCCTGCATCGCCAAGTCAATCCTAAGCCAAAAGATCAAAGCTGGAGGCATCACGCTACCTGACTTCAAACTATACTACAAGGCTACAGTAACCAAAACAGCATGGTACTGGTACCAAAACAGAGATATAGATCAATGGAACAGAACAGAGCCCTCAGAAATAATGCAGCATATCTACAACCATCTGATCTTTGACAAACCTGACAAAAACAAGAAATGGGGAAAGGATTCCCTACTTAATAAATGGTGCTGGGAAAACTGGCTAGCCATATGTAGAAAGCTGAAACTGGATCCCTTCCTTACACCTTATACAAAAATGAATTCAAGATGGATTAAAGACTTACATGTTAGACCTAAAACCATAAAAACCCTAGAAGAAAACCTAGGCATTACCATTCAGGACATAGGCATGGGCAAGGACTTCATGTCTAAAACACCAAAAGCAATGGCAACAAAAGCCAAAATTGACAAATGGGATCTAATTAAACTAAAGAGCTTCTGCACAGCAAAAGAAACTACCATCAGAGTGAACAGGCAACCTACAGAATGGGAGAAAATTTTTGCAACCTACTCATCTGACAAAGGGCTAATATCCAGAATCTACAATGAACTCCAACAAATTTACAAGAAAAATCAAACAACCCCATCAAAAAGTGGGCGAAGGATATGAACAGACACTTCTCAAAAGAAGACATTTATGCAGCCAAAAAACACATGAAAAAATGCTCATCATCCCTGGCCATCAGAGAAATGCAAATCAAAACCACAATGAGATACCATCTCACACCAGTTAGAATGGTGATCATTAAAAAGTCAGGAAACAACAGGTGCTGGAGAGGATGTGGAGAAATAGGAACACTTTTACACTGTTGGTGGGAATGTAAACTAGTTCAACCATTGTGGAAGTCAGTGTGGCGATTCCTCAGGGATCTAGAACTAGAAATACCGTTTGACCCAGCCATCCCATTACTGGATATATACCCAAAGGACTATAAATCATGCTGCTATAAAGACACATGCACATGTATGTTTATTGCGGCACTATTCACAATAGCAAAGACTTGGAACCAACCCAAATGTCCAACAATGGCAGAGTGGATTAAGAAAATGTGGCACATATACACCATGGAATACTATGCAGCCATAAAAAAATGAAGAGCTCATGTCCTTTGTAGGGACATGGATGAAACTGGAAACCATCATTCTCAGCAAACTATCGCAAGGACAAAAAACCAAACACTGCACGTTCTCACTCATAGGTGGGAATTGAACAATGAGAACACACGGACACAGGAAGGGGAACATCACACTCTGGGGACTGTTGTGGCGTTGGGGGAGGGGGGAGGTATAGCATTAGGAGACATACCTAATGTAAATGACGAGTTAGTGGGTGCAGCACACCAACATGGCACATGTATACATATGTAACAAACCTGCACATTGTGCACATGTACCCTAAAACTTAAAGTATAAAAAAAAAAAAAAAAAGACTATGAAGTACGAAAGATGAGAAAGCTAAAGTCCAGAGAGGATGAGACTAGAATTCTTGCCCATGACTCTCTTTTCTTATGTGGGCCAAACACAGAGTCTTAAAGACTGAATGAGCAAAGGTCAACAGTCATTCTGTTTAGGACTCTAGAGTGCCTTGGAAGCACCCAATGTTATGACTATCTGAGGAAATGGCAAGGCAGAACAGTCACTGAAGTTCACCCTTCCCAAGCAGATATCATCACCTTCACCATGTCCCCATTTCTCCTCTCCGTGACTCTAACGATCCCAGGCACCAAGCACCTCATGCTCCAGCTTTCTGACAAAACCACCATTCGGCTGCACCCTCCTGGGGCCAGACCTCTAGCTCTGGCCTGGTCCTGACCTGCTTTCCCACATCAGCTATTTGTGTTTTGCCCATGTCCTGTCCTCTCAAGAGAAAGCAGTGGCTAATCTGGGAAGGTCCTCTGCTGACGGTTTAGTTCATTTATGTATATGTGTATGTATGTAAACGCAGGTGTGTATGTGTAAATGTGAATATATGTGCATGTAAATGTATGTATGTGTAGATATGTAAATATATGCATGTGCGTAAATCACTGTTCATGTACACATATATGCATATATTATGTACACATGTGTACAGTTTCCCCTCAGCATCTGTATTAGTCTATTCTCATGCTGCTAATAAAGACATACCCAAGACTGGGTCATTTATAAAGGAAAGAGGTTTAATGGACTCACAGTTCCACATGGATGGGGAGGTCTCACAATCATGGCAGAAGGCAAAGGAGGATCAAAGGCACATCTTACATGGTGGCAGGCAAGAGAGCTTGTGCAGGGGGATTCCCATTTATAAAACCATCAGATCTTGTGAGACTTATTCACTACCACAAGAACAGTATGAGAGAAACTGCACTCGTGATTCAATGATCTCCACCTGGCCCTGCCCTTGACACATGGAGATTACAATTCAAGATGAGATGTGGGTGGGGATATAGCTAAACCATATTACTATCCATGAGGGACTGATTCCAGAAACCCCCTGGGGATACCAAAATCCAGATGTTCATGGCCCTTATATCAGCAGCCCCCAAATTTTGCGGCATCAGGGACCAGTTTCATGGAAGACAATTTTTCCACACTGGGGGTGGGGGTGGAGGTGGGCTTATGGTTTCAGTATGAACCTGTTCCATCTCAGATCATCAAGCATTAGAGTCTCATAAGGAGCACACAACCTAGATCCCTTACATCTGCGGTTCACAATAAGGTTCACCCTCCTATGAGAATCTAATGCTACAGCTGATCTGACAAGAGGTGGCACTCAGGTGGTAATGCTCACTTACCAGCTACTCACCTCCTGCTGTGTGGCCTAGTTCCTAACAGGCCACAGACCAGTAACGGTGTGTGGACCAGGAGTTGGGGCCCCCTGTCTTATAACATGGTGTGATTTTGGGATATAACCTACATACATCCTCTTGTAGACTTTAAATCATTTCCAGATTACTTTTAACACCCAACGCAATGTAAATGCTATGTAAAGTGTTTTTGTTCTGTATCGTCTAGGGAATAATGACAAGGAAAAAAAAGTTTGTGCATATTCAGTACTGACGCAGCCATTCCTGTTTTGTTTTTTTGGAATATTTCCAGTCCTTGATTGCTTGAATCGGAGGGTGTGGAACCCTTGGATACAGTGGGCGAAATGCATACGTGTATGTGTGTAATTTTAACCTGAGTTTCTGGAAACAAGTTAATGGAAAGGTTCTACTGGTAGGATATTTTGTGATATTGATATTTTACATGTGCTTCCATTTGGTTTCTTTTATCTCAGTGTTGGCTACTTACCCTAACCCCCAAGCAATAATCCACATCATAATTTCTAAAGATCCTTGAGCTCTAAATGCAGAGGCCAGTTTGTTCAATGCTTTTAATGATGACACCTAAAAGAAATGACCGCCTTCCTGGGGTTGCTGGGAGAAATCCACAGCAATAGAAGACACGGTTCTTGCCCTCATAACACTTACTTAGGAAATCAAATGGGCTCAATTAAAACCATCAGACATCTCATGGCACTGATACAAAGAACATGGAATTGAGAAGGTACAGCAAATGTTGTGGGGTGGAATGGCTGGGGTCAGTGAAGGAGGGATAGGGTTTAGAAAGGCAGAGGTAAGAAAGAAGAGAATTCCAGATGGAAGAAATAGGGAAGATGATACTGACCTCGGCAAGACGCATGCAGGGCTCACTCTGGTCACAGGTTTGATTCTGAGAATTCTGTCTCTTTCTGGTGGAAGAAAGAGCACCTCAGGAACCCAGAGCAATGGCAGAGGTTTAAAAGCAGACAAAGGACAGGGAACAGAGGCCTAGGATGTAACGATATGTTTCGAAACCAAGAGCTCCCACTTAGCCACAGTCCCTGCAGACTGAATCATCACCAATCAACAATGAAATCCTCTGTACATACAAGATCCCTTTCGCAAACTTCCCAGACAATGCCTTAACTTCCTCTGCCAGGGTAGAATACAAGCATACACACAGGGCCAAGTGCCAGAAAAATTGCTTGAAATTTGTGCATGCAGTGGGAAAAATCCATCCTAGAATAAGGAGAGGGTCACCTGCTAAGTGTGAAGAAAAAGCATTCTCATTTTTCTAATAACATCTTTGCTGTCTCCCTCTCTGGTATTTTTAAATCCATTCAAAGAACTTCCTGTTTTTAAGCAATAAGACAGATGCTGTGACTAGGTGAGGCGTCTTAAAAAAGGCAAAGTAGAATTTGTTGTGAGGTCTACCTCCAAGGTTCCGTTGCATTCATTCGTGTACTCTTTTCTTTCATTCATTCAACAAACACTTGGTGACAACATATCATGGACCAGATACTCTACCAGTAGATCTTAAGAAATGAGTAAGACATGTCTGTCCTTGAGTTCTCCATGTACTGTGCAAAACTGAAACTATCTGTAATATAACTAACAAGTACTTTACAAGAATATGAGTCTCATACCATGAAAAACCATGGCTGGCTGGCTGAATGATCTTTGTTTTCCTCTAAATAATTCTGAGTAAACGCCATCCACTGGAAAGGTGTGTGTGTGAGAAAGAGTGTGTATGTGAGTGAATGTGTCCATATGTTTTTGGTTTGGAGGCGAAAGTTCAAAAAGTAAAGTAGGCTGGGAGTGGTGGCTCATGCCTATAATCTCAGCACTTTGAGAGGCCGAGGCAGGAGGATCACTTGAGGTCAGGAGTTCAAGACCACCTTGGCCAACATGGTGAAACCCCGTGTCTATTAAAAATACAAAAATTAGTCAGGCCTGGTGATACAGGCCTGTAATACCAGCTATTTGGGAGGCCGAGGGAGGAGAATCACTTGAACCTGGGAGCTAGAGGTTACAGTGAGCTGAGATGGTGCCGGTGCACTCTAGCCTGGGCGACAGAGCGAGACTCCATCTCAAAATAAATAAATAAGTAAGTAAAATGCATGAGAAAGGAGGAAAATTGTATTTGTTGCGTATTCAAACTCCGGGCTTTGCACGGTTATTCATACCTGGACACATGGTACCTGGGTCCCTTGGGCTGACTTACTTGCCTCTGATAGCACTTCTCTATAAACACCTTGGTACAATTGTCTATGAAGCCTTTGCCATGAATCTCAGGAAACTCCAACTTCCTAAGATCCCTCCAGGGAGCTCATCATTTTCCCATAGTCTCTGTGCATGAGCTCCCCATTCCCACTGGGTCATTCTTCTGCCTGAACCTGGAAGCCTGAAAATTCATTCATTCATTCATTCATTCAGTTATTGAGACAGAGTCTCGCTCTCTCACCCAGGCAATGGTGCCATCTTGGCTCACCACAGCATCAACCTCCCAGGTTCAAGTGATCCTCCCACCCTAACCTCCCGAGCAGCTGGGACCACAGGTGTGTGCCATCATGCCCAGCTAATTTTTGTATTTTCAGTGGAGACAGGGTTTCACCATGTTGGCCAGGCTGGTCTCGCACTCCTGACCTCGGGTGATCCACTCGCCTTGGCCTCCCAAAGTGCTGGGATTAAAGGTGTGAGCCGCCATGTCCAGCCTGAATATTCTGTTTGTATTCCACAAAGACTCTTTTTAGGATGTTTTTTCTTAAAACAACAACAAAAATAAACCCATAAACCCATAAACCCATAAACCCATAAACCAGTTCTTCCCCCACATATTGTAACAAGAGAGTATGGAGAGTACAGAGGCTAATTAAGATGTATTTCCTATCACAAAACATGTATCACAGTCACTTAGACACCTATATTTCTATTTCCCAAGAGCCAAAAGCCCTTCATGGTCTTTGAGTTCTGTTATTAATCTGCACGCCTGCCCTGTGGAGGGCCGTTGTTCGTAGCCTTAGCATACAGGTGAGGGAAGGAGTTCCAATGACCTGACAGCGCTATGGAGGCAGCGAGGCACAAAAGCCAGGTTTCCTAAGCACCTGCCTGGTAGTCAGCTCCCCAGGTCACCTGAGCTGCATGAGGAATGCATCTGTTAAGTCTGACAGTTTTGAACTCACTGTCTAGGACCCCACTACAAAGCTTGGGGGCTGGTATGGCCAGGTGGAAGGGAAAAGCCACAAGAAAACTCCAAACGTAAATAGGCTGTGGGGAAGGATTGTTCAACCTGAGTTTCTGATGGGAACCAGACAGATAGAATGGGCAGATATGATGGACTGGTGACAGGCTGATCTGAGGCCTGATTTGAGGAGGGGTTGTACCCTTAGGGTGATAACTCATCCTAAAGAAGTCTTTTTCAACCTCTGCACTGCTAACAGTTTAGACCCACTAACTATTGTGGGAGGCGCTGTGATGTGCACCATAGGATGTGTGGCAGCATCCCTGGAGCACCCACCTATCCCAGATGTGACAACCAAACAGATCTCCAGACCTTGCCAGATGTCCCAGAGCAGGGGGAGGTGGGTGTACAAAATAGCCTTGGTTCTTGACCACCGTCTTGAGGGAGAAACAAGCTCAGTAATAAAAACTGACTTGTCAGAGGGGGAGTGTGGTTGTCAAAGTGATGCACACCCCTAGGGTGGGTCCTGTTCTCCAACCAGCTTTTGTGGACTCACCTGTGAGTCCTAGAGAGACAAAGCTACAAAAAACATGAGGCTTTCTTTACAGCAAAAAAAAAAACTATGAGGATACTGGGAGCTCAAGCCAGGACTTTTGGGGAATGTAATGGTGTTAGTGTGATAGACATGCTGGTGGTGGGTACGGTAGCAGCAGCAGCCTCATGCCATTACGGAGTGATAGCCCCTCTGGCTGTTGTCAGAAGCATGGGTTTGCTTCAAACAACTGATGCTTGTGCAGCCAGGGGAGGTTGAACTTAACATCTGCACATGTGTGAGTTATCACCGAGGATACCTAGAAAGACTGAGAGGGCCAGAGAAGGTTGGAGATCTTGCCAGAGTAGGGGAGAGAGAGAGGGGGAAAAATTGTGTTTCTTGCAGTTAAGGATACCTATCTTTATAACTCATATTATGTGGTCTAGGGAATCGTGGATTCAATAATAAACACTTACTGGGCACCTTTGTGTGCAATTAATTATCCTCATTGTAGGAAGAGTTACAAAGGATGACCATGTATGGTCTTTGTAGTAGAACCAATCAACCAGGTTTTCCTGCAATTTTCCAGATTTCAGCAATGAAAATCCTATATCCTAGAACATTTCTCAGTCCCAAGCAAATTGGGACAACTGGTCACCCTCCCTACTGCAGGAACTTTATAGTTTTTTGGAAGCAACAGACAACTAAAGAGCCATAATATAATGCAGGATGGAATAACCACGGTAACAGAGGTAAAATGAACTAAAAGGCTGAGAGGAGAGCACGGTTATTTCCACTGGGTGCCAGGGAAAGGGGGACTGAGGAGGAGGGGGATCCAGGCTGAGCCTTGATAGGTGAGTAGCCACCGGGCACATGAACAAGGGCAGAGGCAGGGCTTTCACAGCTGAGAAAGACACAGATGCAAGGAAATCACATCACTATTCTTTCCTAAGTCAATCTGCTACTCAAATGTTCAGGTATGTGATGAATATCTATTTAGGCTTTAAGTAGTGTCCCATGCAAATGAAATGACATGTAAAAGACCTGATGTTCCCAAACTCTATCTGTAGTCTTCTGTGGTTACAAGAAGAAATTCCTTGGCACAAAGAAACTGGAAATAAGGAACAGAGTTAGTGGGGCTAAGTAAAACCTGGCTTTAAAATCAGTATTCTTCCTTTGGTTTGGAGGGTCATCTCCCCTCCCCTGTGTCAAGATACATTTATTAATATATAATTATTCTATTCCATCATTTGAGTAGTCTGATCAGTGTTAAGAAATGAGTAAATTTTGACTCTCAATCAAGCAATTGGGACCTATTTTCCTGACTGTCCATTTCAAAACAGAAAATGAGATCATTTTCCATTTGGTCATTTTTTACTCTTGGATGGATGTTCCTACATAACCCCTGGCTCAAGTGAAATCAAAACCAACTTCTATTAAGTCTTCAAAGAGAAACCGTTATCTAAATACATGAATGATATAGATTAGCATCTCTCAAACACATTAGCCATCCAACTTGCAGCTCTGCTGTACAAAGTGAAATGGCCTATGGGAGAGGTAGAGGGGCTTAGGGACGGCAGGACTAGACTATGCAAAATACATCATTTTCCTGTTGGGGAACAGAAAGAAACTGGGAATCTCTATCATGATCCAACATTTGCTGACCTGAGGCCTTTCTGTCACATATACCACCCTCGCTATAACATTCCAGGCTCATTTCAATTTCCGAGACTCTACACTTACTGCTTTAAAATAATTTTCCTGAAATTTTCAGAACCACCTTAATGGTTCTAGGCCAAAAAAATGAATAAAAGAGAACTGCTATAGAAAATTCAAGTACAAGATTTCCTTGATACGGTATTAAAATATCATAAATGTTAGAAAGAGAACATTAAGACAAAAATTACCAGTCAAGTCTGAGGAGGAATATAGCAACATGAAAAAGGGTTCTCAGTCCAGCTGGAAGCAGTCAAAATAAAAAATCAAGTAAACTTGGAATTGAGAAAGATTTTTTTTAAAGCAAAGTGAAGAATATTTTCCATAAAAATTCTGCCTTTTTCCCCTCAGAGAGGCTCAGAGATAAAGACCAAAGAAAATCTATAGCTTTGTTATTATGAAGTTCTTCCTGCTATCACAAACAAAACAGACAATGAAGTAACCAGCTGGCTTAAAATCTAGAATATGGAAGGTAAGAAACAAAGCAGCCAAAAACCAAATTTGAGAATAGTTTCAAGGGCAAAATGGGGTGGAAGAAGAAAGAAGAAAGAGGGGGAGGAGGGGGAGGAGGAAAGGGAAGAGGAGGGAGAAGAGGAGGGGAAAGAGGAGGAGGAGGGGGAAAAGGAGGAGGGGGAAGAGGAGGAGGAGGGGGAGGAGGAGAGGGAGAAGGGGGAGAGTGAGGAAGAGGGAGAGGGGAGGGGAGAAAGAGCGGGAGGAAGAGGGAGAGGGGGAGGGGGCAGGGAGGAAGAGGGGGAGGAACAGGGGAGTAGAGGGGGGAGGAGAGGGAGGAGGAGGAGGAGAGGGAGGAGGAGGAGGAGGAATAGGAGGAGGAGGAGGAGAAGAAGAGGAAGAGTAAGTAGGTTTAAGCCAATATGTGACTGGACAAAAAGGAAACAGAAAAACAGCAGGAGCTACATTTAAAGCAAACTTTCCCTGGTGAGCTCCCTCTGTTACCAGCCACAGGTAGAGTCTGCAGAGACCCAAGAGAGGCGGGTAAGGCATCCAGGGGAGAAGAAACTTCACGTGAAGCTGTGAGGGTCCCACATCAGCCAGGACAATGACAGCAGGAGAGAAGGAGCCTGCCACAGTTCCAGGCATTTGATTTCCACAAACAAAAATGAAGTCATTTGCAGGTACAGTAGCTCACGCCTGTAATCCCAACACTTTGGGAGGCTGAGGCAGGCTGTAAAGTGATCTTTACAGATGATCACTTGAGGTCAGGAGTTTGAAACCAGCCTGGGCAACAGAGCAAGACTTTGTCTCTACAAAAAATCTGGCTGGATGTGGCGGCATGTATCCGTAGCCCCAGCTACTCAGGAGTCTGAGGTGGGAGGATCACTGGAGCCCAGGAGTTTGAGGCTGCAGTGAGCCATGATGGCACCACTGCACACCAGATTGGGCTACTGAGCTTTTTTAGAGACCTGTCTTCAAAAAAAATAAAAAATAAAAAAAAAAGGACTCACACAGCACATACATAGCCCTACAGCACCAAGAACAGAGCAGTCTTTATTGCTATCAAGGTGTGCAGTGGGGCTTTTATTCTTACTCAGAGATAACAATACTCAAGCTTTAGCGTCAAGCTTTAGCATCATGATTTCTTGTAAATCTGAGGAATATCATTTATTTGGTGGTTCAATGCTTCTTAAATGAAGGCCCTTAGGGTCTGGGTGCTAGGAGAAACCTCATCTCACCCAACGGACGACAGACTTCTCTTCATTAAATATGATCAGCTGGAGGACTCTGGCCTTTGTTTTACCCCTTTCTCCTTGCCTGTTGGGATGTCCTGAAATCTAGTGTTTTTGACAAGTTCCAATTTTCTATTAGTCCCAATTTCTAGGTGGACCTGTCCCTCTTCCCATATTGTTATTGAGTCCTTGTTCATTGAACTTTATAAAAATGGTTTTATTAAACTTGTATTTTTAAAAACACAAATAATTTTTGAGAGTAGTTGAGATGACTATAATGAGAAGAAATAATAATGACAATAAATAACTTAGTGCACGCACTGTGTGCACCCAGGAATAAATTTTGTCCCCAGGGATCACCCCAAGCACCGTTCTAGAGCACAAAGATATGGTCTTTGCCTCCTTCCAGAATATACCCATGCCTGGCCAGTACGCCGGGTGAGCTGTTTTCTGCAGACCTAGCCTTCCCCAAGACCGCTTTGTGTCTTGTGACCAGGGCTGCTCTTTCTTGGGAATTCCAGGCTCCACATCTCTTCCTTCTGTCCAAGAAGACATATTTATTATAAGTTGAAGCCATGCAAGTCTTTTCTAGGTAAATAATTAACAAATTGATTCTGATGTGGAAAAACCTGCTACTGATAATAATCCGCATAGAACTGCAAGGGGATAGGGCCCATCTGGACCAAGATTTTCCTTTTACAGAAGATACTAAAGCTGAGATATATGAAGCAACGCATAAAAGATTCCTCAACCAACTGTATGAGAGCAAAGGGTGTTGATATTTTAAAGGTGATGCATGGGAAGGATAATGCTTTAAATACATTAATCTCAAATAGTAATCATTGCAAACTGTGTGCCAAAAATAGTCGAAAATGGCAACAATTTTGCCACCAGTAAGTGACCAATGAGGGAGACATAATCTTCTGTCAATTTCAACAGAGTGGAGACCAAGGAAAGAAATGGAAGGTTCTACATCAGCTTTCTGTGGCTCCTGGCCCCACTGCCCACCTCCAGATTCAGGTGTGAGAAGGCAGCCTGGGGGACCTAGGGAAGACACAAGAGACCTTGGCTTCCACCTAGGACCTTGGCACCAGCAGCAGGTAGAGCCACAGCAGGCTATTTTGGTATTTCTACAAATTTTAATGAAAGTGGAGAGGGAAGGTAATTCCATTCTAATTACTTGTGAACTAACCCCTGGGTGGGGGGGAAAAAAAAGCGGGGAAGGGGAGATTTGACATAAGCAAAGGAAAAAAGCTAATCACATTTAGTCAAGATCTTTTATCTGAAGAGTTAGAGGAGAAGGGATGAGAAATGCTGAGAGCTGATGACATATATGCATCTCTCCCACATCCCACAGAAGCGATAGAAACAGAGCCAAAACTTTCCTTTTTCCTCTGTTTGACTGGTAGGCGTGGAAAGAGCTGCTGAAGACGAGCAAGTGAGCTGGAGACGTGAGTAAGTGGGACTGACTCTTTGTGAAGTCCCAGGCCTCAGCCCTTACTTGAAGGCCATTATGAAAGCCAAATATGATACCTCTACCCCTTGGGAAAACAATTAATTCCCCCTACACCAAGTGAGCCTGGCAAAACTCACATATCCATCCCAGGGCTGAGAAGAGCCACAAGAAAAGGGAACTTCAACAAAGGCTGCACAAAGCCCCTGGGGGTTCTTCCTCTCCTCCACCCAGCTTTTACACTACAAATAAACTAAACAGAGAAATACCCTGTCCTCAAAATATGCACAACAATTCTCAGTCAAGATGAGGAGAGAGCCAAGGAGAATCCACCCATACTACGTTCAAGCAAACAGAAGGCTGGGTAGTTCCCTGCACGTAATGAGAAAAGATAAAAAAGAAATCATAGCAACCACATCCCAAGAATCAGAATAAAATTAAAAGAAAAAGTTAAGAAATAGCATCTAAAGCAAAAGAAAAAATGGGTCTGAAAGAAAATGTAACTCAAACAGAAGAAAATTTCTTAGACATGTTTCACACTTTATTAAAAAAATATGAATTTAATTTTTAAAAAGTCCAAAGAGAAAACAATAAAACAACAGAATAACATTAGCAGGCATACTATGTGCTCAGAAAATAAATCAACAGCCAAAATGCACAGAAGTAATACATTAGAAATAGGAAGGTACAGAACAGATATGTCAGAAAATCAAATTACTGACACAATAAAGGTTTAAGTAAAAGCAGATAAAAGACTAAGGGTGTTAAAAAAACGGAGATGCTAATAAATGGAGAAGACCTGTAAAATATATAATTGTGTCCATGAAACAGAGAATCCAATAAATGAAGCAAACAGAACTCAAAAATAAAGCATCCAAAAATTTCCCTGAAAGAACCCACAAAGCAAAACAGGAAACTGTACTACAGGAAAATCAATTAAAGAACAACAGACGTTGGCCAGGTGTGGTGGCTCACACTTACAATCCCAGCATTTTGGGAGGCTGAGGCAGGCAAATCCCCTGAGGTCAGGAGTTCAAGACCAGCCTGGCGAACATGGTGAAACCCAATCTCTACTAAAAGTACCAAAAGCAGCTGGGCGTCGTGTCCTGCACCTGTAGTCCCAGCTACTCGGGAGGCTGAGGTATGAGAAGCACTTGAACCTGGGAGGCAGAGGTTGCAATGAGCCAAGATTGTGCCACTGCACTCCAGCCTGGGTGACAGAGTGATACTCCTCCATGAGAAAGAAGGAAGGTAGGGAGAGAGGAAGGGAGGGAACAATAGAAGCTGAGATGAGACATATCCTGATTAAGTGAATGTGATTAAAGACTAATGAAGGAATTCTTCAGGCATTCTGTCAAAAGCCGTTTACGAGAGAGACAAAATAAAGTGGTCTTACACTTCACCAGATCATTTCATGCCAGAATATCTACAAAGTCCTGAGGAATGCCAGTGTGTCCCATGAATTTTAAGCCCAGCTTAGCTGTCTGTCCATGATGACAACAAGTATATACTCCATTCTCAAACACTTGTGACCTTTCTGGAAAAAATTTCTTGACCGTACAATATAGCCAACTAAGAACTCAGGAAGGGAAAGCTATTGGAATAGGACTGCTGATGAATACATTAAATCCACTTAAATCCAGAACTGCAGAAACTGTAGTTATAAAGCAGAATGTAAAGGTTGTAACCCTGTCAAGGTCAAAGTAATAGATTGCAGCCAGGCACGTGGCTCACGCCTGTAATCCCAGCACTTTGGGAGGCCAAGGTGGTCAGATCACTTGAGGTCAGGAGTTTGAGACCAGCCTGACCAACGTGGTGAAACCCAGTCTCTACTAAAAATACAAAAATTAGCCAGGTGTGGTGGTACACGCCTGTAATCCCAACTACTCGGGAGGCTGAGGCAGGAGAATCGCTTGAACCTGGGAGATGGAGGCTGTGGTGAGCTAAGGTTCTGCCACTGCACTCCAGCCTGGGTGACAGTGAGACTCTGTCTCAAAATAAATAAATACATGATTGCTAACAAAAATCAGAAGATGAGACACAGAAGGCAGAAAGTGTAGCTGTGCTGATTTCGTTTTGTACTGCAATGTTTCAATCAAACTTACAAAATGTAGTAAAAAAAAAATATTTCCAACCACTTTTTGTTTTGCAAAAATCACTTTTTAACTTCAGCGGGATCTCTTGGGAACTAATGTCTCTCACAGTGAAGACACATTTTCTTAAAGTTCAGCAAATCCTTTATTATACTTCCGGGTTTTTTCTATAAATTTAAGCAAGATACATTTTAATTCTATAAGTAGAAATAGAATGTATAGTATATCTCATGTTGCACTGACTTATTCCCAGCTGGCAAGCAATTCTTCTATCTGCAGATATGCAAAGAAAATTGCCCAGAATGATGTTCAACTCATGTTAATAAGGGTTAATTCTAGGAGGTGAGACCTGGAGTGACTTTTTAAATAATTTATTCCTTGTGCTGTTCTACACTGCTTAAACATCTTATAATAGCCAAGTATTACCTTTTACAAACTAAAAAGTCATGTTTAAATTATAAAAGCCAAAAATAATCTTTCACTGAATGTTTAAACAAAATATAAAACATATGGTAGCTATATAAATATTTAGAAAACAGAGGAAAAAAAGGAAATACAAATCGCTTCCAGTGTCATCCTCAGTGTCAACCACAGTTCACAGTCTCCAGTCTGGGGATGGAAAGGAATTTATAAAGACAACATCAAATATTTATTAAGCAGCCTTTTATATTTTCTCCCAGTAACTTTATGGTCATGTTAATTGCATTTAAATATTTAATTGGAGTTTACTTTGCTTTTTTGGTGTGAAATAAGAATCTTATTTTTTTCTGCTATGTTTGGCTAGTTGTCCTGACACCATGCCCTGAATAACCCCTTCTTTGGGTTTGAAATGCCATCTTTAATAAGGTCTTATGAAGCATTAAATACCCACAGGTATTTACCCTCTTGCATCCCAGTTTTTCAGAGACCTCAACAGTCTCAGAAATGCCTTGACTGTGACATAAACTCCCTACTCAGCCTCCTGCTCCAGTGTCAGCTGTCCTGGCCAGATTCTCTTTGTGTCCCATTGTCCCCTGTCTATATCTCTGCCACAGAGCCTGGCTCTGCATTTGCAGCTTCTGCTATTAGTGAAAGTAGGCACCGCATCTTCAATTCATCTTCTGATCCCCTTGCACCTTGGTAGCGTGTCTAGCACATGCAAAAGGCTCTCAAAACATCCTCTCCAGGTCACAAGTCTTCCGCCACCCATCCCTTCCTACCTCCACGAGCAAGGGACATCCAAATAGTAAAAGTCCATACGGTGAGCTGAGATGAATCAGTTCAAGGCAATCTGCCCTGGGATTTTTGTGTTCTTTTAAAACATTAACTGGAATCACGTTTCATTTCACCCACTCCGTTTTGAGGCTTGTAAGCTACTCATTTGACTATTCTCAATGAAACTTCCCTTCCTGTTTTCCTGTTTTATTCCTATTGTTAACTGCTTAAAATTCTCCTGACACTAAGGAAATAGCTGTTCATATATACCCAAGAGAATCCTGCTATTTCAGGCCCCAGGAGTCCTACAGTGAGGACTTGTCCTTTCACCGAGCAGATACTTCTTTAGTGTAAGCACCACCTTAGCAAGCCTAACATGTCCAAGGACTCACAGGATCGAAGCTCAGGACCCTGAACCCAGTAGGGCATAGGCAGCTTCTTCGCCAAAGGAACTTGCGATAACCTTGTCCTAGAAATGGGCATTCTAGCTGCTGAGAGTAATGATTTCACTTAATGCCTAATGCAAACCACATTCAGGTTCAACAACTGCATTCAGAACACCGCAGGTTCAGTCATTCTGGAGATGTAACGTTTAATCAACCAGTGGCACTGTGCCATTCCAAAGGGAAAGCCTACAGAGAAAGAGAGCAAAAACACTAAAAGAAGGTTGAAAGAAGCCAAAACTATAAAAACACTCACTTCAGGACTGGAGCCAGAGGAACACTGCAAACAATTATGCGATCATGCACAAAGGAGTATTCTACAAACTGGGAAAAGATCAATCTATTAGCCCACTCTACTTTGGATTACATCATGGCTAAAGGCAAGCTCCAGCTAATAAAAAGAAATTTACGAACTAGGGAATATGAAAAAGCTAAGGGAATTGAGAACTGCTATACCTTGGAAAGAAAAGACTAGGGGAGTTGTGATGACCACCTTCAAATACTTGAAAACTTATGATGTTTAAGAAGAAATAGACTTGTTCAGTCCTCCAGAGGCTAGAATTAGACCCACCAGGCAGAAAAGACGTGGAAGCCGACTTCAGGCATAAACAATAAAGAACCTCCTATCCAGAGATGATCAACAAAGCAGCAGCTTGACTAGTAATGTAGGCAGCTTCCTGGTGCACACACACATTGCCTAGAGAACCCTACGTCAGAAAGACAGTCTCAATTAAGGGAAGATTAGACCAGATGACCTCAAAGGTCTAAGACTATTTGATTCTGATCTTCAAAAAACTTAGTTATAAGTGGGTTACCCTTTAAATTCAAACAGAGTACGCTCATGAACCAGAATTTTGAAAGGTATCAACCACACCCTTATACTGAACATTATGCCTTTCAATAATGTAAATTTACTAAGATTAAAAATCAAGGCTGGGCATGGTGGCTCACGCCTGTAATCCCAGCATTTTGAGAGGCCGAGGTGAGCAGATCACCTGAGATCAGGAGTTCAAGACTAGCCTGGCCAAAATGGCGAAACCCGATCTCTACTAAAAATGCAAAAATTAGCCGGGCATGGTAATGGGCATCTGTAATCCCAGCTACTTGGGAAGCTGAGGCAGGAGAATTGCCTGAACCTGGGAGGTGGAGGTTGCAGTGAGCAGAGTTCATGCCACTGCACTCCAGCCTGGGTGACAGACTAAGACTCCATCTCAAAAAAAAAGAAATAAAAAATCAGCTTGATCTTTCAAGACTTATAATTAGACAGTAGGATTTTCTATGTTTAAAACAAGCTGGTGAAATCACTTAGCTGGTTATCCTCAGCCAATATGTGCATCTGAGCCATCACAGCTTCTAAGATCCAACACCGCACAATCAAGGGCTTAAAGGCACACATCTAAAAACTTCATCAGCACGCCTGAAAAATGAAACCCAGCTTAGTCTCATTGAGTAGCTACAAAAATGTGGGCTTGAAACCTTCTTGGTATAATTCTACACTTAAGTCTAAGATGATGCAGGTTAGAATAAAAGATAGATTTGGATTCAATGCATTGCAGCCACCACTAGAACAGGACAGCAGGTGAAGGCAGCCTAGAGCCGATCAAGAACACCTTGCATAGCTCGCCAACTGTCAACGTGGGCTCTGCCACCGCCAGCTCCTCTCTCCTCCTCAAGACTCAAGGCTGCTCACTTGCCTGGGAGTCTTGGTTCCTGCTATCCCCAAACCTGAGCCCCTCCACAAGTCAGAATGAACATAACAGGCATTCAGTCATCTTTGTAGATCCTGGTGAAAACCCAGTCCTTCCTGCTTTTCACTTCTGAAGGTCAATATGCTTGTAAGGCAGTTTTCTAATTGCCCTAGGGAAAGGCAAATACAAATGATAAACTTTACGTGGAGAAAACAGAGCTGAATAAGAGAAAGGAGCCTTTGTACTCGGCAGGGGAAATGAAGGAGATGACGGGAAATGATATCAGTGTTCTAACACACATCATGCGGAGGAAGATAAACACGTGCGAACAAACCAACCTGAAATTCTGCATGAACTGCCGGAACTTGTCCACCCTTTTTGCTAGAGGCACGATAACATTGATAAGCGTGTTGGCCATGTTGAGCTTTTCATTTTTCACTTTCATGATGGGGCCGAATGGTCGAAATAAGACGAGCCGTTTGAATTCGTGTTTGTGGTCCCCTTTGAAGGTGAGCTCATACAATGTCCCTTTGTCCCTTTCTGTTCGGTAGATCCCTGTTAAGAGAAAAACAAGGAAAGATAGTTCTAAAAATTAACCTTGGTTGCTGAGTGTGTTTTAACCGAGATGTAGCACAGAATGCCTTTAAAAAGTGTTTAAGATGAAATCTCTCCAACAATTATTCGAAAATTCAAAATGCTCCCAATTAAAAAATTCCAAAAGAAGTCAAAATAGCATGAATTTTAAAATCACAGTTATGAAGACTGCATAAAAACATGGGAAAAGGCTTGAAATGCTGGATACAAACTGTATTCATAGGATACAGAGGCATTTGCAAAAGGATTTTTAGGAAACAGGCCAAAATAAGACTGACTATGATACAGAGTGGGATTATGTGTTTTTTCCTTTTCTTCTAGTATCCAAATTTCCTGCAATATGATTTGAAGAATATTAAAATAATTATACTTAATTTTAAAAATGAGCATTAAAATTATGTCTTAGAAATTAAGCCATTTCAGCCTGGGCGTGGTGGCTCACGCCTATAATCCCAGTACTTTGAGAGACTGAGGTGGGCATATCACCTGAGGTTAGGAGTCTGAGAACAGCCTGGTCACTATGGTGAAACCACATCTATACTAATACAAAAGTTAGTAGAGCGTCATGTTGTGTGCCTGTAATCCTGGCTACTTGGGAGGCTGAGGCAGGACAATCGCTTGAACTCGGGAGGCAGAGGTTGGAGTGAGCCAAGTTTGTACCACCTCACTCCAGTATGGGCAACAGAGCGAAACTCTATCTCAAAAAAAAAAAACAAAAAAAAAAAAAAAAAGGAAAGAAATTATGTCCATTTCAGATGAACTGACCATAGTAATCTATTTGGGACACCTGGGAGTAGCTCAGGTCTGGTCACATGGGTTGGGGGACCCTCTGGAAGCTTCTAGAAGCATTAAAATAACACATAAAATATTCAGTACAGTGGTATCAATACATCATATTTAGTTTCATATCTTCTTTCCTATCTCTAAACAGCATGACTCAGGGAATTGGAGCACAAACTATCAAGCCAAACTGCCTGGGTTCAAATCCTGGCCCCACAGGTTTGCTTTGAAAAATTACTTCATGCTCCTGCACCTCATTTTCCCCAAAGGTTACTGTGAGGAGTGAATGTTTTTGTATGTGAAAGAGGTTAGAACAGTACAAGGCATGCAATAAACCCTCGATAAATGTTAGCCATCCTCACAACTCCCCTTTCTCTGAGAAGGTAGAGAAGCAGGAGAGAAGTCTAGGGACCGTGCAAACTGTGTCCCATCCCATGTCACTGTTGCTGAAACTCCACAGAGTGTCACTTGTCAGGCTGAAGATATGAACTCAGCATCACAGCTCCCCTCTCAGAACAAGCCTCCCTAGGGTCTAGGTGACAGAATTTCCCAATCTAAGGATCAAATGATTTCCCTGATGCCTAAAGATCCATTTCCTTCCACTGTCTCTGGTATTATGAATGTTTTCTCTACAGTCAGGAAACACACACACATACACACACACACATTACAAAGGTAAAACCCAACAAATCAGAAAAGCTTTTGGGTTATACAGCAGTCCCCATTTTCTAGTTTCACTTTCTGCCATTTCAGTTACCTGAAGTACAATACATTTTGAGAGTGAGAGAGAATCAGGGAGACACAGAGAGAGAGAGAGAGAGAGATAAAGAGACCGTGTTTACATACCTTTTATTACCGTATATTGTTATGATTACTCTCTTTTGTTATTGGTTATTGTTGTTAATCTCTTTCTGGGGGCTTAATTTATAAATTAAACATTATCCTAGGTATGTATGTATGGGGAAAAACACACAATAGCTAGGGTTCAGGACTCTCTATGCTTCTGGGCATCCACTGTTGTCTTGGAATGTATCCCCCAGGATGAGGGTGAATGACAGTACCATGGATTCTATTCATGTCTCCTTAATCCCCACAGTGAACCAAGAATGCACCTCCCAGTCACTGACTGGCTACAGAAATCAATCTCCAGGGAGAAACCTGACAAGTGACACTGTGTGGAGTTTCAGTTACAGTGACACGGCAATGGAATACAGTTTGAAAGGTACATAAATAGATTTCTCTCCTGCCTAGAGTCAGCTACAGTTTCTCAAGGTCTCTCACAAACCCCTCCTTTTTTCTTGCTCACTCTCCCTCTTCTTCTCTTTTGTGGGAACTACATGTCTTCCTCGCAAGTTCTCTTCTCTGTTTTTTGCCTTCTGGGAGCTTTTCATCCTATAGCACTGGTTTTACAGCCTCTTTGATCCTCCTGTTCAAAGATTGGATTTCTTTGAGGTGCCACAGAGAGGAGTGTGGTCCTGTGAGTTTTCAAGGTAGTCTCGTGTCTCCCTGCTGTCCTCACAGCCCCACCTGAAAACCCAAACCCACAGTTCCCCAGCAGTGAACACAGCTATTTAAAGGCCGAGACACGGAGGAATTACAAGGACTAAGTTCCCTTTGGAAGCCTTCACCAATGTGTTGAGTAAAAGGGTATCCTGCTTGACTGCCCTCAAAGTCAGGCAAGCTGACAGTTTTGCTGAGCTCATGTTGGAAAAGATTTCAAAGTCCCAGAGGGAAAAGCCATGGAAGAAAAGAAGGTTCATTTCTTAGAAAGCTCAAAGGACTTCTTTGAAAACGTTAAGTGTTTCCCTTCAAATATGGTTCATTCCTTCAGGAATGTAGTACTCACTGAGGCAACAGGCTCTTTTCCCATCTCTGATGCTGTCTAGGATCACAAGGTGAACCATCAACTCCCAGGGCCCAAATGAGGTGGGGCTGAGTCTGAAAGCAGCCACATTCACCATGGAGGGCATATCCACACAGCACCCATATTCACTATGCAGGGCATAACTGCACAGCACCCACATTCACCATGGGGGGCGTATCCACACAGCAACCACATTCACCATGGAGAGCGTGTATCCACACAGCAGCCACATTCACCATGGAGGGTGTATCTGCACAGCAGCCACATTCGCCACAGATGGTATCCACACAGCAGCCTCATTTACCACGGAGGGCATATCTACACAGCAGCCACATTTGACATGAAAGGCATATCTGCACAGCAGCCACATTCACCACAGATGGTATCTGCACAGCAGCCACATTTGTCACAGGTGGTGTATCTGCAAAGCATCCACATTCACCAGAGAGGGCCTATCTGCAGAGGAGCCATATTCGCCACAGAGGCCATATCTGCACAACTGAAACAGGTCTCCCGGTGTGGGTGACTGCATCTCGTTGAGTTTCTGCTATTCATGTCAGTAGCATAACTTCTCCACACAGTCATAAACACAGAAAATGCAGCTGACAGTTTAACGTACAGATAAAAATGTATGCAGGCTGAAGAATGATTTTTTTTTCCCAATGAAGTCATTTTCTCAGAGGCAGGTTAAGAATCATTAACTTTTAAAAATCAAAATCCACAGAGATGAAAATACAGATAGCAATATACCTAAACCTGTCTCAAGAGATGGACATCTATTTATGAAGAACCTAGAGAATGCAGTAATTCTTATTCATAACAACTCCTACGAATAGAGAATGCCAGCTGCCTTGGAGGTGCCTGCATCATCAGCCCAGGGTGACAGAGATACCCAGCCATGGTCAGTGGTTCCAGGTATGGCACACTGCCCATCAGGAAGGTCAAAGCACCCAGGCTCACCCCACACACCACAATTTATGCTGCTTTCTGTCTTCCACATACCATGCCTTGCAACAGTCATTACATCCATTTTTTAGCGGGTTTCTCTATACTCTGCTAATTATTTTCATTATATCCTATCAATCTGACTTGGGATCCCTTAATTTCATCAGTTTTCTTTTCTTTTTTTTTTTTTTCAACTTTTCTTTTAGGTTCAGAAGGAACATGTGTAGGTTTGTTACACAAGTAAACTGCATGCTGCAGGGGTTTAGTGTACAGATAATTTTGTCACCCAGCTAAACAGCATAGAGCATAGTACCCAATAGGTGGTTTTCCAATCCTCACCCTCCTCCTACTCTCCACCCTGAATTAGGCCCCAGGGTCTAAGGTTCCCTTCATTGTGCCCATGTGTACTCAATGTTTACCTCCCACTTACAAGTGAGAACCATGTGTTATTTGGTTTCCCGTTTCTGAATTCACTTAGAATAATGGCCTCCAGCTGCATTCCTGTTACTCCAAAGAACACGATTTCATTCTTTTTTTCATGGCTGTGTAGTATTCCATGGTATACAAGTATCACATTTTCTTTATCCAGTCCACTGCTGATGGGCATCTAGGTTGATTCTATGGCTTCGCTATTGTGAACAGCACAATTTCAACTATTTTAAAAACGTTATTTAAAACTCTCTTGCAACCTAAGTCCACCAAAAGCCATACCCAGCCATCCACCCACCACGCCCACAGGCACACATTCCCATCCCTGCACAGAGGGAGCAACTTTCAGTTGGTCTTCTTTAAACACAAAGGACAACACCTAAAAAAATCCTTTTGCCTTCTGGAGCCCTTTATTGGTGGAAACACAAAGGAACACAGCAAACTTGGGCATGGGGGGAGGGGTGGTGAGGGAAGGGCAAGTATTCCAAGGCAGGAATGGTTTTTCAGCCAGTAAGCTGACACATGCAAATGGCAAGTACAAAGCAAAGCAGCCCCAAAAACATCTTCCTTGTCATCTTGTGCAGAACAGCATCATTTCGTGCCCTATGCAAATTAAAGATCAAAATCAGGACTTTGGAGCTAGCTTAGATATTTGTTTAAACACCCTACCTGGCACCTACGTGTCTTTCCTCCCTTCCATAAATGCTAAGCTTTCTTTGAGTTTGGTGTAATTACTCCTTGTGCAAGTATCCCAATGCCAGTCTTTTCCTACTCAATGGGCTAGGATCTAAGACCCCCAACTAGGTGGGGACATCTCCATGTATCCAAGACAGAGATCTGTAATCTATTCATGCAAATGTCTATTCCTTCAGTAGGCCAGGAGCTAACCAGGTGCAGACCCCTCTCTGTGCCCTGTCTTCAACTGAGGACCTTGACAAGGGATAAGAAAGGCACCACTCCTGACTCAGATTCCCCGCCCCCACTGACATGCGTGCAGATGGGTTGTGACAGATGTCACACTACTGAGCCTATGCAGAATTTCTCTTTAAACTTTCTGCCTGCAAAACATTACACATTACACTCATTCTCAACAGTCCCCTTCACCCACATTCATTCTCAGTCTCCACATTCATCCCTGCCTTCCCTACCTTCCTACATGGAGCCACGGTCTCCCAGCTGGATAACAAGAAGCATCTGCCAACCCATATCCTGGCCTCTGGGGCCCAGACGGTCCCACACATATATATTTTGGCCCTTATGTGTTCACAGCACCACTCAAACCCCACATCTCCCTAGCTCAAAGTTCTCGCCAGCATCCCATACCACAGAATAAAGTATTGACACCACAGTCCAGCCTTCAAGATGCTCCGTAATCAGGCCCCCGCCTACTGTACTAGTTTCAAGTCTTGTTCTTGCCTTTTACAAAATCTGGGCACCAATCAAGCTGGTTTATATTAAGCACATATAACTACTGATTCCAGGGGTCCCCAAGCCCCGGAATGGTACCAGTCCGTGGCCTGTTCAGAACTGTGCTGCAGAGAAGGAGGGGAGCAGTGGGTGAGTGAGTATGACTGCCTGAGCTCTGCCTGCTGTCAGAATTACATTCTCAACACCCTAATGTGAACTGCACATGTAAAGGATGTAGGGCGTATGATCCTTATGAGAACTGAAATAATGCCTGATGATCTGAGATGGAACAGTTTCATCCCAAAACCACCACCTTCCCCTTGTTGTGGAATTGTCTTCCACGAAACTGGTCCCTGGTGCCAAAAAGGTTAGGGACTGCCGACAACTTTCTCCAGTTGGAGAAACTGGAATCCTGTGCACTACTGGCGGGAAGCAACATGATGCGGCCACTGTGGAATGCAGTTTGGCACTTCCTCACAAAGTTAAACATAGAAATACTATATGATTCAGCAATTCTATATATTTCTAGGTCTATATCCCAAAGAATTAAAAACAGGGGTCCTAACAGATACTTATGAACTCGTGATCACAGCAGCATTATTCACAAAAGCCAAAAGATAAAAACAACTCACACCCCCATCAACAGATAAATGGATAAACAAAATGTGGTCCACCCATACAACAGAGTACCATTCTGCCTTAACAAGCATGGAAATTCGGATACATGCTACAACATGGATGAATCGTGCAGACATTATACTAAGTGAAATGCGCCAGTCACAAAAGGACAAATACTGTAAGATCCCGCTGATAGGAGGTACTTAGAGTAGTCAAGTTCAGAGAGACAGAGCATAGAACAGAGTGTCTAATGGGTACAGAGTTTCTGTTTGAGAAGATGAAAGTACTCTGAAGATGGATGGTGGTGATGGATGCGCAAGAATGTCAATGTACTTAATGCCACTGAACTGTCCACTAAAAAATGCTTTAAATGGTGAATGTTATACGTATTGACCACCATAACTGCCGTCCTCTGAAAAAGTCTAGCAGTTTCTCACAGACACAGCCCATGCACATGTCTATGCTTCCACCTTCCCCTTTTAAATCTGATCTTTCTGCTCTGGGAAGATTCCCAGGACATTCTCAATGCAAAGCCATCTCTCTTCTTAAGGCACTTCTGTCTTAGAGCTTTAAACTCTCTTCCTAAACTACTGTTTGGGCACCTGACAACATGAAAAGATCTTGGGCATCCCCCTGTCCAGGCTTACCATTTCACAGATGAGCAAAATGAGACCCAGAGAAGATGTGATACGCTTGTGTTAGCCTAACTGGTCAATGAAGGCCTGGGATAAACCCCCACTGAAGGATTTACCCCCTGGAGTCACTTTTCATACGCAGAAGAAGATAACTCAGCACATAGAAAAGAATCCAGATCATGAAAAGAGCATCCAAGAAGTCAGAATAAACAAGGTAAAGTCTGTAGCAAAACTCACTGTACCCAGAGATAATCCTCACACCTACCCTTACAGAATTCCTTTAACCTTACCATAGAATTTTGACAGTTGTTAAGTAAAAGCTATCTGAAGTACCAATCTCCAACACACTGAAAAGGGTAAATTTTGAAAGGGGGGATTTTTAATGGAAAAAAAATATACATGTTCAACAAGAAAACAAAGAATATTTGGGAAAAGAAAATCTGTAACAGGCAGAAATGCTGAGAGTGGTAAATAGTGTCAGGCAACCAACTGACAGAAGGGAGAGGGCAAAATACTACTTTCTTTTAATTATCAGTGTCTGAAATCATTTAATATACTTCATCTTAGCCAAAAGGCTGAGAAGCGATGATCATTTAAGATAAAGAAAAAACACTTCAGCCATGTAAATTGCCTTTGAAGACATCCCCACAATAGCACAAATCTGTTTACGCTTTGCACCGTAAACACACATTCTGCTTACTCTGTTCAAAAAAGGAACAGGTAAATGCTTAGTATTTTACTCTAAAATAGTATTTTTTATTTTTTGTACTATTTTGTTGTCTCACTTATCTAGAAAATTCTGCTCAGATGGCATATCACATTCCCAGACCACATGAGATAAATGAGACACTATTACAGTGCCATCACCTGCCAGCTCTGTTTTTATAGGTAAAGTAGTAAACTTGTGACATTTGTGGAAGAGATGTCCTAAGACTGCTATAAATCCTCACATGCTCAGACGCTAGAAGGCAAATCACTCACCCCATGAAATGCAACAAAAATTGTCTACTTGAAGGCTGTCTTCACCTGTGGGGCCACAGAAATGTCCCTACTTTCCCCTGCATCACAGTTCGCCTATGTTCAGTGGCTCTGGACTTGTCCTCACTTGTTTTATTTCTGTTTCAGCTGCCACTGAAAGTTTCTTTCACTTGATAGGAAATGGTTGCAGCGACTGGTAGACTTGCTGAAGAAATTCATACATCACCTTTTCTTATTTCTCTACACTGCATTTGTTGTGTATTTGTTTATGTCATAGATGCAGGCTGACAAATCCAATATCTGGTTCCTAATCCATCAGAAATGTCTAAGAACTCACTTAGAGTGCCTTCTGATTTCACCATTGGTACTAGCAGCTGACTTTTTTTCTTTTTTTTTTTTGAGACGGAGTCTCACTCTGTCACCCAGGATGGAGTGCAGTGGCGCAATCTCGGCTCACTGCAAGCTCTGACTCTCGGTTTCACGCTATTCTCCTGCCTCAGCCTCTTGAGTAGCTGGGACTACAGGAGCCCGCCAGCATGACTGGCTAATTTTTTGTATTTTTTAAGTAGAGACAGCGTTTCACCATGTCTGCCAGGATGGTCTCGATCTCTTGACCTCATGATCCACCTACCTCGGCCTCCCAAAGTGCTGGGATTACAGGTGTGAGCCACCTCGCCTGGCCGGTACTAGCAGTTGACTTCCTTTTCAGAGCCCTTCTTCCCTTGCAGAGAACTGCAATGTATTTCTCACCTCATGAAGGCCATCAGGCAATCAACAGTGAGTAGAAAATGAAGGCAGGTTAGGATTCCAGCACTGAAGTAGAAGCCTGGGTTCCTCATCAAGTGGCCTGCCAGCCTCACGGAGTTCAAATGCAAATGAACTGGTTAGTTTTATTTTTATTAATTTTTTTCTCATGGCTAATATTAATGATGGATTGTATTCTATATTAGAGATATAAACATGGTCCAGGCAGGGTGGCTCATGCCTGCAATCCCAGAATTTTGGGAGGCCAAGGCAGGCGGATCACTTGAGCCTAGGAGTTCCAGATCAGCCTGGGCAACATGGTGAAATCCCATCTCCACAAAAAATACTAAAAATTAGCCTGGCATGGTGGTATGCCCCTGTAGTCCCAGATACTCAGGAGGCTGAGGTAGGAGGATCACTTAAACCCAGAAGTTGGAGGCTGCAGTGAGCTGCGATTGCGCTGCTGCACTCCAGCCTCAGCAACAGAGCGAAAGCCTGTCTCATAAAATAAAAATAAAAAAGATGAACATGATAAAATCACCGTGCTTTCAGGATTCACATTCTAGAGAGAAAGACAGGTAAACAGAACAGGACTCAGATGATAAATGCTTAACAGAGTCTGCCCATGGTATAAGGGAACAAAAAGGAGGGCATCTCCACCTACTGGAGGGTCTGGACAGTTTGATAGCAGATGTTTTTTTACCAGAACTGAAGACTGAGCATGTCTTGGCCAAGACAACAACATCAGAGAGGGCATTCTAAGGAAAGATAATCGTGGAAGCAAAGATAAGAAAAACCAGCTTGTTATGTTTGGCCACCTTGAGGCAGTTCGGCAAGGCTGGAGTGCAACAGGCAGACACGAATGGGGGGATGGGAGAATGCTGGAAAGGCCGACGTGGAGCGGGACGAGGGGTCACATCATGTGGATCCCCTAAGTCACCTTCACAGGTGCAAACCTGTCCTAGAGGAAAGGGGAGCCGGGTCAGCGTTTTAGCATGGGAGAGATGAGATCTTTCAGGATATTCACCTTAGAGCAGTGTGGGGCGTAGGTGGATGATGGCAGGGAACGAGATCAGAGAGCAACAAGGAAAGAACCACGATGGTTTAGCAGGAAATGACAAGAGCCTGAACTAAGATGGTGGCAATGGAGGTGGAAAAAAGCTTGAGAGAATGTTGTTAGAAAATGTCATTGCAGGTGAGGGAGAGGGAGAAAAGGAGGCTGACTCCAGTTACAGGTGAGACAGGGATTATGAGCTAAGCTTTGGACGTGCTGATTTGAAGAGGTGTATGAGTAGATTTGAAGCTTGGCGGGCAAGCCTTTTGTAGACATACAGATTTAGACATCCCCACTGTGTAAGCTGAAGCTGTGGATGTGGGTCAGGTCAGCCAGGAAGAGTCTGTAGATTAAGAAGAACGAGCTCAGGATGCAGGCCCAGGATATGCCAAATCTTCAGGTGCACAGTGCATGGATGTGCAAGGGTCACTGAGAAGTCCCAATGACAGAAGCACTCAGAGGGGCAGAAGACAGCAGCATCAGGGAACCCAACAGATGAGTGAGGGCCTGCTTAACAGTGCCAACCACTGCACCAAGGTTAACTAAGATAAGGATGAAATTGGCCCACTGCCCTGAGTGCGGTGGCTCATACTTGTAATCCTAGCACTTTGGGAGGCTGAGGTACAAGGATCACTTGAGGCCAAAGAGTTCGAGAGCAGTCTGGGAAACACAGCAAGACCTTGTCGCTAGAAAAAAATGTAAAAATTAGCAGGGCACGGTGCTGTGCACCTGTAGTCCCAGCTACTTAGGCGGTGCAGGCATGAGGATCCCTTGAGCCCAGGAGATCGAGGCTACAGTAAGCTGTGTGTGCACCACTGCACTGCAGCCTGGGTGACAGAGCAATACCCTGTCTCAAAAAAAGAAAGAAAAAGAAAAGAAAAAAGAAATAGCCCTCTAGATAGGGCAAGGAGGAGACCATCCACAGGTAGTCTTATCGATAAGTTTCAGGGGTGTAAGACAGCCTGGGATAGATTTGAAAAATGATAAGGGATGAAGGGGCAGCAGTGAGTTGAGTGTTTTTCCTTCAATTCCTTGAAAATGTCAAGTTTATTCCCACCTCAGAACCTCTGCCCTTTCTTTCTCCTCTGTCTGGGACACTTCCCCAGGTCTGGCATGGCTACATCCTTCCTACCAGGTAGGTCTCTGCCCTGAAGCCACCTCCTCAATGAGGCTTTACCTACTCTCAGTCTCTGAAGCCCCCCACCATCCCACAGACACTCTCTGTTACCTTTTCACACGACCCCATTCTGGGTTTTTCATCGCACATTATCTGAATGTGTTTACGGCTTATCTATGTGTTACTGTTCCTGCCATGGGAAGGTACACTCTGTGAAACCAGAACTTGGTGTCTGCAACCCTAATGAATATTTGCTGCACAGAAGGAGAAAGGGAGGGAGGGAAGAAGAAAGGGAATGTGCTTGGCTAAAAAGGGAATAAATGCAATAGGGTAGAAATCAGAGGAATTACCGAGTTGACAGAATGTTTTTAAAAAATATTGGAAAAAGCAACATACTTCCTTCATATGCTGATAAGAAGGAACAAATAGAAATGGATAATACAGATGCAGGGACGGAGTGAGAAGGTGAGAGGTGGATGGGATCCACAACCCCGCAAAGTACTTGGTATCAGACAAAGAAGGGTTACCTAGTTCCCACAATGGGGATGGAGCAGAAGGCTACGGATACAAATAGAGAAAGCTTGGGGCAAGGAACCACAGGAGCTCATGGTGCTAAGTCGTTAATTTCTTGGTGAAACACAATGAGGGAATTAAAAGTAGAATAATGGGTTTATGAGGAGTGCTGGAGGCTGGTATGCGACAGTGGAGCACCGAGTTGAGTAAGGATGTGGGAAACAACGCAGAGGTGCAGGCAGCGAGGCGAGAGAGCATGAATTTGCACTGACATCAGCACGCGCATTCAGTGACTTCTCTCCAGCAGCGTGAGGAACACAGGAAACAGAGGAAACAAGACGGCGACTCACTGAGCTTGGACTGGACTCTGCAGACGGGTGTGAGGGCAAGGAAGGCAAGCACTGGGAAGCGAGTGGCGGAAGTGTTAACAGGTAGCTGGGCATGAGTGGGGCAGGAGAGGGCTCTACCCTAGAAATGTAAGGGGATGATTCGGCAATTATCTCATTGCCTCTCTAAAAATGAAAATTTGGCAGGGCCACAGAGAGGCCACTTCCTGATGTTCTACACCCGTTAACATCAAAATGCTAACTGAATGTAGGCCCTAAGGAGAAGCAATGTCCTGGGAACGTGTGTTAAGAGACAAAAATGCGCTGGACGTGGTGGTTCACGCCTATAATCCCAACACTTTCGGAGGCTGAGGTGCGTGGATCACCTGAGGTCAGGAGTTCCAGACTAGCCTGGCCAATGTGGTGAAACCCCGTTTCTACTAAAAATACAAAAATTAGCTGGGCGTGGTGGTGGGCACCCATAATCCCAGCTACTTGGGAGGCTGAGGCACGAGAGTCACTTGAACCTGGGAGGTGGAGGTTTCAGTGAGCCAAGATCACGCCACTGCACTCCAGCCTGAGCAACAGAGCGAGACTCTGTCTCAAAACAAAACAAAACAAAAGGAGAGAGAGGGGAGAGAGAGAGAGAAAAAAAGGTGAAGTATGATCTTGGGGCACACTCCACCGGAAAAGGGAAGAAAGCCTCCAATGTGCATGCGTGTCACTCACTAAACACACTGCGCTTGCTCAATGCCAAAGGGTAAGGAGAACACTGCGCATGCGGAAAGCCTACCCTAAGGGGAGAATCATGGGGAAAAGGCGAGCCTATAAAATCCCAGGATCAAGTTTAAAGGTCTCCCTGCCTCCTTTTCTTTTTTTTCATTCCTGTCTTCTTTTGCTCTCTTTTCTCTCTTGGACCCTCAGGTACCCACTTGGGTCTCTTTCAAGTGAATTTTCCTTTCGTTCCTGTTCTAAAGCCTTTTAAAATGAACTTCCATTCCTGTTCTGAAACTTGCCTTAGTCTCTTTTTCTGCTTCATGCCCCTCAGTCTAATTCTTTCTTCTGAGGCAGCAAGGACTGAAGTTGCTGTGGACCTGTAGGGGTTTGCCGCCGGTAACTCAGGGTAACTCCTATCTCTTCCACCGGTAACAGAGGGGTTACATTATGGGGTCCAGGTTGAGAGAGGAGCAGAGAAGCCTAAGGAAAGGTAGAGTACCAGGAAAGGAAAGGGTGAAAGCTTAGATGCAGTGAGAGTAAACAACAAGGCTGAAGTGAGAAAACTCAAAGGAAGAGATGGGGAAGAAACAGATTCTGAGGATGTTTAAGTCTAACTTGCTCCAGGTGATCAACAGCCCCATAATGAAGCTGTCCTGGAAACTGGGCCTCTGCACTTTTCTCCCTCAATGCTGTCTCTAGAGCTGGCTGGACCCAGATATCAGGCTGCTCAAAACAACTCCACAGATCTCTTTTTCACCTTCACTTCCTATTGTTGAAGAACTGTGGGTTTCTAATGAAGAAATGGCAGATCCATCTATTCCCATCATCTTACCTTAAGACACCAAGGGTTAGAAATTACACTTGCAGGATGCCTACTTGGACTCAATGGAGTTTAAGAGGCCAGTCGGCAAGGGTAGAGGCAAAGATATTAGGGAGTTCTACAAAGATTCCAGAACAAACAACATGCAAGGAGGGGAAGTCACAGCTGCCATTATTAGGGCCAGTTTCCAAACAGCTGTAGGACTTCCTCTGCAAACACATTCGAATGTATATCCAGGATGTCGTGGGAAAGCACAAAACTTAAGATACAGGCAGAAGCAATGAGCAGGAACTAAAAGGTCAAAGACCAAGGAATGTGTGACCAAGCTATTGTCTTTGGCCAACCATTGACCTCGTCCACATGCAACTTACCACCAAAGTAGAGGATGTGCAGTCTAACTGAAATTTCCATCACTCTGACTCACGTCCATTTTTCAAACCCTGTTCACAAATATTATCTTGATTTTGAAGTATCTTTCAAAGAGGTAAGCCATTTACTCATTTTGGAAAAGTTAATCTATTCAAGGTTGCAAATGCTATGCTCCCAAACCAAAGGGCATACGAGTAAGAATCTGAGACCAATGTCAAAGTACGGCTCTTTCAAGGTGAATCAACTCGGCAATCAAAAGGATGTTTTAACTCTTCTTTCTTTTCTGTTCTTCCTTTCTTTTTGAGACTGACTTGAGAATAGAAAAACATAAAGATGCTTCAAAAAGCTTATCAACTTTCTAAAGCATATCAGAAAAGTCTTAAAACTCATCTTTGAAGAGTAAGATAATATAATACTCATTCATTGATATCAATTTCTTTATATTTAAAATATGGAATAATACTTCTTCATAGGGTTACTTTGAAGATTAAATAAATATATGTAAAACATTCATGCCTGGTACATAGGAAGTACTCAATGATGTTAGAAATAACTATAATAATTGTTCTTACTATTATTATCATGTCATTCTACTTTGTTCCATCAATCATTTAATGTATTACTGCTCTCAGTCAAACAGGTCAGGACTCCACAGCAAGTACTTCACTTGCTCTACCGGCATTAAATATGCTTGAAAGCAGAATGCAATTGCTAGTTTTTTCAACTCGCCACTGTGGACCCAGAGATGTAAAGATTTTTGATATTCTGGTAAAAAGCCTCAGGATATACAAATTAGCATATGTAATATTCGGGTCAAGGCAATGTTTTAGCAAGATTGCTGGAGGATTTTTTTGATATTGCTTGAAAAACCCATTTCTAATGCATAATATCAACTGAAAATTTCAAATTATTAACCCGAAAGCCCTTTGTCACTTACCATGATCTTTCATCTCCCCTCCCAATCATCTGTTCTAGTTGTAAAACCCTGCCTTATATAACACCTACATCAACATCCGCAGTCACTAACATGATTATCACAGGGTCCTTCCCAGACACACAGGGTCTCCTGGCTCTTCCAGACAGGCTTCTGTGGTTGACCAACACCCAAGGTACAGACTTGCAGCCTAACCTTGGCTTCACCACTGACTTTCTACCACCTTAAATAAGATATTTAATGACTCAGGTTTCCCACTTCCTGGTCTTAAAAATTAGACCACAGTATCTGTTCAAAGCCTCAACATCAACTGCTTTGTACTTCAAGAAAAGTCAAAAGTAGTGTCTCTTAAAAGCATTGGTTTTTTTGGAATGACTCATCTAATTAATTAGTGGTGGAAATTCATTTTAGCTTTACAAATAGGCTATAAAGTTTAATCCACTGGATATTTGGGGAAAATATATATGTATTTCTGTGGAACTTCTAAATGACAGAGAAACCACAGCAAGCTGAAGATCAAGAAAAGAATTATAAGCCTAGAAAACAGGTCACAATTTTCTACTATAATAAAATGAATTGACCTGTATTCATCTATGCCAGTAGAAACTGGTAAGCTTGAGAAAATACAGGTTCTTGGGCCTATTAAATTGAGGTCTGAGGACTAGCTTTTGGAAACCATTCATTTATCTCAAACTGGTACATTGTAAGCCTTTAGTAAATCTTAGTAAAAAAGAACTAGCCATTACAATAAATAATAACAATGGTCCCGATCAATGGAGCTTCTGATGAGAGATAAGCTACGACCAATGCCAACTAAACAGGTGCTATAACAAAGCCTGGATTTCTTGTCTCTGTGGGTTCCATGGAAGTCTTCAAAAGGGAAAGAAACCAACACTCCCACCAACCTAGGAAAACAATCTATGTGAAAAGCACATTTGTAGACCCAATTCTTCCTCTACCCTTTGAATATCTACTTTCCAATATAAAGAAAGTTTGAAACTATTATCAAAACTTTGGCAGTATTTTTTAAATTTATTTATTTATTTATTTATTTATTATTTATATTTGGAAATGTATAGAGCAGGTAGTGTTTTATGTGGAATCTAAATAACATATCATTTCTTGCAATCATTGTAGGGTCTTAAGGGCAGTGACTAAAGCCCAGATGATAGTGAATGGAGAGATATGCTTCTGCTGACCCATCAATCCAATAACTTATTCACTCAAGGACCCATCAATAAGCACCTTCCGGTCAGGTGTGGTGGCTCACGCCTATAATCCCAACACTTTGGGAGGCCCGAGGTGGGTGGATCAATTGAGGTCGGGAGTTCCAGACCAGCCTAATCAACATGGCAAAACCCCGTCTCTACTAAAAATACAAAATTAGCCAGGTGTGGTGGCACACGCCTGTAATCCCAGCTACTCGGGAGGCTAGGTAGGAGAATCACTTGAACCTGGGAGGCGGAGGTTGCAGTGAACTGAGATCGCACCATTGCATTCCAGCCTGGGCAATAAGAGTGAAACTCTGTCTCAGAAAAAAAAAATAAAAAGGAAAAAAAAAAGCACCTTCCATTTTTGATAACAGACTAGAATATACAAAGATGAATAAAAACATAGACCTTGCTGTGGAAAGGGCTCAAATTTGCAGCACAGAAACAGAAGAGAGCAGCTATAACACCGTGGTCAGGGCCAGGGGTGCACTGCGAGAAATCCCTAACTCTGCTGGGGAGATTTTGAGAAGGGCACCCACACAGGGGAGTCTCAAAGTTAAGGAGGAGGAGCTGTAGAGCAGGGACACTTAACAGGGGTTGGATGAAGAAGATTCTCCAGGCCACTTGGCCAGAGTGTACAAGAGTATGGAGGAAGAATATGGCACAACCAGAAAAATGCAGAAGCCCAGAAAGTCTGGGAAATAGACCAGGTAGAGAATGCAGTAAGACCTGAAGCTGAAGGGCCGAGAAGACAGCCTGTGAGTCACATAAGGAGGTCTCACCATTTGCCACCACGAGGGTTTTGGGGTTTGTTTGGATCTTGGTTTGGTGGTTTGCTTTTATGTTCAGACAATCCCTACAGCTAAAACAAAATCTATAACAATCTGAATATTAAGCTGTACAAAAGTATGTTCCAATCACCATAAAGTTTTGAAGGAAAGCCCCCGGAGACCAGCTTTCAGTCAGAAGCATCAATCTTGTGCCACGCTTCCCTCCACAACCTTGGAAACACAGACACAAACACAGACACACCCTCCACTGATCACCAAGGGAAGATAATGACACACAACGAGTAAGTAAAAAGTGGTTTCCTTTGAGGTGAAGAGCACATGAGCAAACAACTTAAATACTGAAGATGAGGTTTGTCAACCCAACAGGAACATCCTTTTTAATAGAATAATCTGCTCAGAACGCCAAACTATGTTTTGGTCACGCTAAACTCCTGTGTTGTGGCAAGTCATACAGTGACAGCTCAGATGACGAAGCCAAGCAATGGCCTTACAGAGACAGCCTGGCACGTGAGAAAGAGAGAACTGAATTTCCATTCCATTTGACCATTAACTTACTCTAAGACTTTGGGCAAAGTCAATTCTCAAAGCCTCCATTTCCACAACAACACAGATACTAAATGAAACATGACTTGCCATGTCCACGAGAAGCAATGAAACAGAAGAAAGACAATTGTAATCTTAGGATTTTGATAGCCACTGCCCCTACAAAATTCCTACAGTAACTTTATTAATGTATCCTATGACTGAGGTTGTACCTCTCTAAAGAATAAAAACAATTGCATAAGATGTCAACTGAATATGGCCATTTTTCAGATGAGAGTTTAAAAAATTTTTTAAAACTTGGCCTATAGGAATAGATAATACATAGCCAATTTGAGTGTACTCCCCCAGTTTTTTGTTTGTTTGTTTTTGGTTTTTTGAGATGGAGATTCACTCTTGTTGCCTAGGTAGAGTTCAATGGCAAGATCTTGGCTCACTGCAATCTCTGCCTTCCGAGTTCAAGCCATTCTCCTGCCTCAGCCTCCCAAGTAGCTGGGATTACAGGTGCCCACCACCACGCCTGGCTAACATATTGTATTTTTAGTAGAGATGGGGTTTCGCCATGTTGGCCAAGCTGGTCTGGAACTCCTGACCTCAGGTTATCCACCCACCTCAGCCTCCCAAAGTGCTGGGGTTACAGGTGTGAGTCACCACATCCAGCCTCCCCAAATATTTTTTTTTCAAATGAGTCATGACCCCCAAATTATTTGGCAATGTCCCCTCCTCTTGAATCACAGGGGCTTATAACTGCATGACCTAAGAGAAGAGAGTGAAGCAACACAAATTCCACCTTGTTTGCTGGAATATTTTGTTTTGGAACCCAGACTTCTATGTAAGAAGTGCAACTACCCCAAGGGTGCCACATGGTGAAAAAGCCACACAACATGGACAGGATACACATGGGAACTCCAGCCAGCAGTCCCAGTGCTCATGTCACAGCAGTCCAGATGCCGGACGTGTGAGTGAGCAAGACTTCAGATGATTCTAGACCTCAGCTGTTGACTCACTCCCCTCAAGACTTTCCCATGAGGCCTTCCCATGAGGTCCCGGGCCTGCTGGGGCAGGGACAAGCCATCCCCATGTGTCCTTTCTGAATTCCTGACCCAGTTGCAGAATCTGTCAGCATATGAAAATGGTAATAATAACTCACTAAAATTCCAAGATGATTTGTAATGCAGCAATAACTGGAACACATGTAATTGATCATTACTGGCAGGCAGAAGTTTTGCTGTATGTTCTCTGACAAGTTCACAACATGTAAATATGCTATGCTGCCCATCAAGAGCAGATGCCACCATTATCAGTTACTGCACTGTCAGTGTTAGCAACATCCTGTTATGCCACTCCAGGCATGCGCTGGAACATAAGGCCACTCAGGCTCCCCATAGAGCTGGGCAGTTGGGGTTCCCTGTGTAGGACAAAGATTTTCCTCAGAAAAAAGTTCTGGGTCCACTAAACACGTGGACAAATGGGTGGCTAAGACCCCAAAATCCCACACAACTGAGCACGGCTATAATGAATTCAGCCTAGAAAACTTTTCCAGCGGATGATAGCACACTCTTACTTTGGCCATAAAATCAAGCAAATAAACAAAGACCTCTGATTAAGTACCCACTGATAGTTATCTTTAATTTAACTTCTTGGCATACTCTCTAATATAAAAATGCGCCTTGGTTATGTAACTGGTTAACTTGGGAGACATAAACTCTAACATATTAGTAATTATCTTAAAACTAAATGGTCTTCATATCCCAATTAAAAGAAAGGGCAGGCTCTAGAGCCGGGTGTGAGCCCCAGCTGTGTCATTTTGGGCAAGGTGCTTAACTTTTCTTTGCATCTATGTCTTCACTTCTAAAATAAGAATGATCGTAATACAATAGCTACCTCACAGGGTGGTTGTGAGGACTGAAATACATATGTAGCACTTAGAACAATACACAAAACATTTCAAGCACTTGATGGATGTCAGCTAGAATACTATTTTGGAGTGTGGGAAAAAAGACTTCGGTTCCTCCTATCACGTCCAAACTACTAAGAAGCCATGCGCCAGTTAGACAGTCAAATATATTTCATGATGTTTGATGAAGAGTAACACAGTTTCCAGGGACCCCACCTCCTGAAGAGGCACAAGCTTGAGAACTATTAGATGTCAGGTGATTCTAGCTCTAGGTCTGGTGGTTCCCGTTAAACAGCAGTGTGCAACTGTGGTTACACAGTGGAATCATTTGGGGAGCTTTAAAAATACTGATGTCTGGGCCAGGTGCGGTGACTCACGCCTATAATGTCGGCACTTTGGGAGGCCAAGGCAGGTGGATCACGAGGTCAGGAGATCGAGACCATCCTGGCTAACATGGTGAAACCACGTCTCTACTAAAAATACAAAAAATTGGCCGGGTGTGGTGGCAGGCACCTGTAGTCCCAGCTACTCGGGAGGCTGAGGCAGGAGAATGGCCTCAACCCAGGAGGCAGAGCTTGCAGTGAGCCGAGATCGCGCCACTGCACTCCAGCCTGGGTGACAGAGCAAGACTCCATCTCAAAAAAAAAAAAAAAAAAAAAAAAGGTACTGATGTCTGGGTCCCACTCCCAGAGATTCCGATTTAATTATTCTGTGGTGTGGCCTGGACTCCCAAAGAGACTAACTAACGTACAGCCCAGGTTGCAAAGTATCACTTGAGGGGGTATGATTTCAATGATTCCATAATCCAGTGATTCCTGCAAGGAGGTAACATCATTCACAGGCAGTCATGGGACACTGGTACTTGGCTAATAACATATTGCTCCTCTTCAAAGCAATTCTAGGAGTTAAGTGATGATAAAAATAATGACCCCCCCTTTCTCCACTGCTGAATTGCTCCATTGCTATAAATTGCTTCAGTAAAAAAGCATTAATGTTGCCAAAGCCTAATGTGACGAAGCTACTTATCCCTTGAAGGGCAATATTCAAATGAAACAAAGTAAACAACACTGATATCAAGAACTTTCCAGACCTCTGCATTCACTACCCTCCTTAAAGGGACCTTGTCATGTCATTTTAGGTTGCTAATGTTTGGATGGTAGGAAAAACACCATCCAACATGCAGAAGAAATACTGAGAAGCAGGATGAAATCTTGAATGACTGGAGAGTGACTTATTTGATGATCCTATAGACACAGAATGCAAAGTTAAAACATCAAAGGTTACATGGTCTTATTAATGACTGCTATATGATACATGCGTTGTTATGATGTGATGAAGCAGACTTGAAAGAAATAGGAGAAAATACAATTAAGAGCAGGAAGCCATCTGCGTAACTTGTGGAAAAGTTGTCTTCTGGGCCCAGGACACCGTCTGTTCCCTTATATGAAGCTGGAATCATTACAGCTGTCACCAAGGCAGACTAAAACATCTCAACGGCCACAGCTATAAAGAAACACACTCCATTGTCTTTGGATGCGAGTCTGTGCTCTGGATAGACCATGGGAAAAAGTCCATTAAGGACTCTATCCATGGTGAGAACCAGGATTCTCAAAGTGCCATTGGCGGCCAGTAGTCCAGGCTGGCCTTTGGTTTTATCAGTGTTAATAATTTGACACAGCTGTGGTTATTCTTTTTCTTTATTATTATCATCAAACCTGGATACCATTTAATTGTCCTCATTAGTTCTGTCTTATTCTCCTTCATATGCTTATTATGTTTTAACTACAGTATTGAAGGCTTGGGGGAATTGTGATGCCACATGAAAGGTATAAGAAGTGCTGTTCTAACCAGGCAAATACCCAGAATTAAGGATGTTCATGCAGATACACAGAAAGCCCAGTCTGTTAGGATTCCTCATTAAGTTCCTTCAGAAGCTGTGTGATTTAACAAGAGCCTGAAGGAAAAGCCGTATTTCTTGACTTAGAGAAAAAAAAAAAAAAGATTCCTCTCCATAGATCACACTAATGCCTGTCTTCAGGAAAGAACTTTTCCCTGTATACTGGGATTCCATTAAAAACCCAAGTGTGATATAAATATTGGGATGACAGATACCTCTTTGTAGAGTACAGAACCCTAAAATAACTGTTCTCAACATGGTAAGCTTATTTTCTTTTGTTTGAATTACAAATAACTACAACAATGCATATTTCAGATGCCTTCCTTCTTAAATTCTGAATAGGAAACAAGTCATGTATTTTATTTTATTTTTTTTGCTTTTATTTGAAGTTCAGGGATACATGTGCAGGTTTGTTATATAGGTAAACTTCTGCCCCAGGAATTTATTGTACAGATTATTTCATCACCCCAGTATTAAGCCTAGTATCTATTATTTTTCCTGGTCCTCTCCTTCCTCCCATCCTCCACCCTCAGAGGTAGGCATCAGTGTGTGTTGTTGCCCTTTATGTGTCCATGTGTTCTCATCATTTAGCTACCACTTATTGGTGAGAACACGCAGTATTTGGTCTTCTGTTTTTGCATTAGTTTGCTTAGAGCTGGAGTGGTCTCCAGCTCCATCCAGGTTCCTGCAAAGGACATGATCTTATGCTTTTTTATGGCTGCATAGTACGCCATGGTATGTACATACCACATTTTCTTTATCCAGTCTACTGTTGATGGGCATTTAGGTTGATTCCATGTCTTTGCTGTTGTGAGTAGTGCTGCAATGAACATATGGGTGCCTGCGTCTTTACAATAGAACAATTTCTATTCCTTTGAGTATTTAAACAAACCTAGCAAAGAGCATAGTTGCTGATCCATCATTGGGAATTTCTAGTTCCCTGAGGTTCAGTGATCTGGAGTGTCCAGCAATGAAGAAGTAAAACGTGTATTTACAGACAAGGGCTCATTTCTCTTCTCATTTCCTATCCCTACCAGGCTCACTCCAGCAGTGAGTTGCCTTTAAGATTAGGAGCCACACCAACAATACTGGGAGGAAAAAGGAGGAATATTTCTTCTTTCTAAACAGTTACTCTAAAGTTTCCACCCGGCATCAACACCAGGCAGTATCGACTCATTCCCCTCTTGTGCCCTGCTGTTTTGGGTCTCCTACGAGAGTGAGGGATCCTAGGTCTGTGTACTTCTCAAGTTCCAATTGCATGAGGTCATCTACCCGTCCAAGTGCCTAAAATGTTGTCTATTGCTGGAAATATCACAGTGAAAGTCTTTTTCCAAGTTTTAAAGGCTGTAATTAATCAGGCATTAGCTTTATAATGACCAGTTCTCATGTGTGGCTAATAAAACCATCCTTCATCTTTCCAGTCACATCTTACTCCTTTCTAACTTTATTTGCCACCGTGCCAGTCTTCTCATTTCCTGAATGCCTTGTGCCCATCGACCTCTGTGCCCTGGGTGTCTGTCCTTATAGTCTGCCCCATACTCCTGGTTGGCAACTTGCTAGTCACGGTCCTGTTTTAATCTTCATGTGTCTATGACATCTCATTTTCCCAACTCAGAGTAGAAATTACATCTTATTCAAAAATCTTGACTACATCCTAGGGCCTAACAAATGGGAAGGTGCTTAGCAGGTGCACGATAAACACCTGTGGACAGGAGTGACTTTATATAAAGATCACGGGTCTTTAGCTAAGTACCCTGCCCAAGATCTTCATCAAAGTCTACCCAAACCTCCTCTTGAGCTCAAGATCACAGTGGGGACACACTTAAGGACACCCTAGAACCACCCTGTGAAAACAAAGTCCCAAACTGGAGATAAGCACACATCCTTATGGTCAAAATTTTATAATCAAAATGACATCATAGTCGTTTCTGTATCCTCAATGCCTCCCTCTCTGGCTTTTCTACTTGGGCCATAGAAAAAAGTGCTGAGCTCATGTTGCTGTGATTATACCACAGGTGACAGGACTAGAACACATCCCAGAGTAACCCAGACTTAAGCCAACAAACATGTATCAAACCCATCTTATGTGCAAAGCTAAAACGTATGGAGATACAGAGATAAAACAGTATTTTCTCAACTGAAGCAACTTTTGAATACTTAGAAGTACTCAAAATAATTTAAGGGTTTCAAAATGCTGGCAGGAGTGCAGGGGGCTTTTTTTCCATATGCTGCAGCTACTCAATAGGACATAGGCAAACACACCGATGCTTTCACGTTATCAGCTCTTTCCATCAAATCGCTCATGACTCCGATTAAATACACACACAGCCCTACTCCTGAGTATACACACTAGAGCTCAGCACAGCTACCGCTCCTACCATTTCCTTCCTCTCTTTCAGCGCTGAGCACCTAGATCAGCGCTGGGAAACAGAATGTTCGGTGATGATGGACATGTTCTTAATCCATTTTGTCAAACGGCTATTGTACACTTGAAATGTGGCTAGTGAAATTGAGGACATACATTTTTAATTGTATATGATTTTAATTAATTTTTGTTTAAAATAAGCACATGCAGTGAGCAGCACTGTGTTGGACAGTGCAGTTTTAGGCTCTGTAACCAACATCAGAGGACTTTTTCCTTTTCTTGTCCCACGGCAACCTTATTTCTGCCCCTACCACTCCACTGATGATGTTCTCTCCCCAATCCAGGCCAGCAATGACTTCTTCTGCTACATCCAATAGATCCTGTAAATTCTTATCTTGTACTGCCTTTCTCAATATTCGATGCTAATGCCCACACTCTCCATCTAAAGCCGCTTTCTCTCCTTGTGTTTTGAGTTACCAAATCCTTCTGACTTTCTGCCTCCCTCTTTGGCTGTTCCTTTATAATTTCCATCACGGGTGCCCTTCCTCTGCCTATAACATAATTGTGGGTCATCCTCAAAGTTCCGATCACAGATCGCTTTTCACTCTCAATGTTTCTACGGAAAATCTCATCCATCTCCACAGTTTAAATTTGCATCAATAAGTCCTAACCCCTTAGCTCCAAATTTGATTTTTATTTTGAGCTCTAAACCCATATTCCAACTGTCTTGGCCCTCTCCCTTTATGTGTCCCAGAGACAGCTCAAAGTCACCCCTATAACTAAGCTGATCATCTCTCCTGGTCTAGTTCTTCCTCTTCTGAGGAGCAGTGAGTGGCATTAGCATTAAATGAGCTGCCCAAAGCTGAGCTTCATCCTTCGCACCTCCCTCTCCATCCCACATCCAGTACACAGTGACATTCACATAGATGTTTACTATTATTATCTGATCAATTACCAAGCCCCATGGGTTGTGATCCCTCAGGGTCTCTGGAATCACCCACTTCTCTTATCCCTAATTCTGCTACCACAAATGAAGCTGGTAACGTCTCAGCCTGGAATTACAACAATAGCTCTTTGTCCCTCTAGGCCGAGTCCCTCCAATACATTCTCAACAGAGCAGACAAAGCAATATTTCTAAATATAATTCTAATAATGTCACCCTTCTGTTTAAGCCCTTCAATGGCTCCCTGGTTTCATTAAGACAAAGCCCAAAGGCATGTGAAGTTAAAGCACTTCATTATGTCTGGTTCTCAGTGATATCCCCAAGTTTCATCTCAACATGCCCTGACCCCAAACTCAATGCTACAGCCAAAATGGATTTTAGCCTTATGAATTCACCAAGCTCTGCCCTGCCCTAGGGCTCTGCATACCACCACTATTGGTCCCCACAGCCTATACTGGCCATCCCCAGTCTACTTTTGCTCCTCTCTGTCCTGCTCCCTTCTATCCCTCTAGACTTAGCTCAGAATATCTTCCTCCAGGGATCAATCCTTTCCACACCCTATAAGAGTGGATCTGATGGCCTTCCTTCCTACGTGCCCCATACAACAATTATGTAATCTCTGTAATCTAAAACCATACCTTATCACCATCACTGATCATCTGTTTACTCATCTGTGCATCCCAGGGCCAGCTGGGAAACTCTCATTTCTTCATCTTTGTTTCAACCGTGTCTGACGGCAAATAATAAATTACTATTGACTAAATTAAGTGAATATGTAGCAACAGCCTTTCTTCCAATGTATTGTCCTTTAATAGACATACACCTCAATCTGACAGATAGCTGTCCCCACTTACCGACTATTTTGCTTTTCATGGTTTCAGTTACCAGCAGTCAATTGAGGTCCAAAAATATTAAATGGAAAATTCCAGAAATAAACAGTCCATCCTGACCAGGATGTGAATCATCACTTTGTCCTGCATACCTAGGCAGTGGACACTATCCCCCAAACAGCCCTCCCTCCACCCCATTAGTCTCTTAGGAGCTGTCACAGTGATCACATCAAATATTGTGGTATTACTGCACTTATGTTCATGTCACTTTTATTTTACTTAATAATGGCCCCTAAGCACAAGGGGAGTGATATAGCAATTCAGATACACCAAAGAGAAGCCATAAAGAGCTTCCTCTAAGTAAAAATGAACATTCTCCACTGAATAAGAAAAAATCACATGCTGCAGTTGCTAAGATCTATGAGAAGAATGAGGAAAGCTTAGTATAAATAGGGGTTGGTACTATTCAGTTTCAGGTGTCCACTGGGGGTCTTGGAACATACAACTTGAGGATAAGGGTAGATTACAGTAAGAAATGATATTTACTTATTTTAATTTATAAAGGAAAGAGGTTTAATGCACTCACAGTTCCACATGGCTGGGGAGGCCTCACAATCACGGCAGAAGGCAAAGGAGAAACAAAGGCATGTCTTACTTGACAGCAGGCAAGAGAAAGGAAATGTTACCGGCATTCTCATTTCAGGAGTCAAGTTGCCTGGCTGCAGGACAGTCTAATCACGCAATTCCTCCAGATTCCCAGATACCAAAGTTGGCCAATTTGTGGGCTGAAGTGTGTCTCCCCAAAATTCACATGTTGAAACTCTAATCCCTAGTACCTCAGAATGTTATTGTGTTTGGAGAATACCAAGAAGTACTTTTGTGGGCTTTTAATTAAGTTATTAAGTTAAAATGGGGCTGCTCTGGTGGGCCCTAATCCAATCTGACCAGTGTCCTAATAAAAGGAGGACATTTGGACACACAGGAGAGACACCAGGGATGTGCACTCACAAAGGAAGGGTCATTTTTGACCTGTCCTCACTGAGGACACAGTGAGGGGGGTGGTCCTATGCAAGCCAAGGAGAGAGCCCTCCGAAGAAACCAGACCTGCTGGCACTTTCACTTTGAACTTCCAGCCTGCCAATGGGTGAGAAAATAAACTTCTGTTGTCTCAGGCTTTCAGATTGTGATGCCCTGTTATGGCAGCCCAAGTCATATAATACAACCAATGATGGCCACCATCAGTTACACAGCGTCTACTTTCCCACAATATGTCTTCTGTAAGTCTATTTATTTTTACATTACACACACATATACCCCATCCAGCGTCTTCCCATCTCGGTCAATCATAACACACTCTTGTGTGTTCAGCACAGGCTGAAATCTACTAAGGCATCCCCGACTCTTCTCTTTCTCTTGTTAATCCATTAGTAAACCATGCTGCTCCTACCTTCAAAATATGTCCAGATTCCGACTAGGCACTTCTAACCACCTCCACTGTGAGAGATAAAAATAAAATCCTAAGCCCCCAAGTCACTCAACAGACCCCGTCTTGGCCAAGGGACCCCCAGAGAAACCCTGGAAGCTGAATTCAGGGGCATAATGGGATAGGAGATAGGACGCCCCTGTTGATATTAACAGCTCCTAACAGCTATTAGGCTTTCTTCCCTAAGGGCTAAACAGCAGCCAGCCCTTTTCGAAAGCCTACTAGCTTATTTACTAGGCACAGAACAAAGACAAGATGAGATTAATCATTCCCTCACCCCTCCCAGAGACATCTGCTTCCTCCATTCCCTTTTACTTCAAATATTCACCTTATCTTATGTAAAACATAGATTTACTGGGCACTAACTAAAGTCTCACTGCCACCTCAGCTTGCTTTTTTTTTTTTTTTTTTTGACAGAGTTTCACTCTTGCTGCCCAGGCTGAGGTACAATGGCATGATCTCGGCTCAGCACAACCTCCGCCTACCAGGTTCAAGCAAATCTTATGCCTCAACTTCCCAAGTAACTGGGATCACAGGCATGCGCCACCACATCTGGCTAATTTTGTATTTTTAGTAGAGACAGGGTTTCTCCATGTTGATCATGCTGGTCTCAAACTCCTGACCTTGGGTGATCCACCCACCTTGGACTCCCGAAGTGCTGGGATTACAGGCGTGAGCCACCATACTCAGCTGCCACCTAAGGGTTTTCAGAAAAATATATAAATACTAAACCTCCTGAGAGTCTCTTTGGGAGAAAAAAAAACAAAAAAACAAACAAAAAAAAAACAGCCACAGATGCTTCTGTGACTTGTGTTTTTCCCAGGTGTGCCTTTAGGCTGGCTTAATGAGCCTTGATGATTGGTGACAAGTCTCAATCACTCATTTTGGTTGTCACTTGTTACCACCTTGGTCCAGCCACTCTCACCTGCTGCCTGGTAACTGTCATGGCTGCCTAATGGTGGTCTCTGAGCTTCTGCCCCACCTCCCCAAGTCTATTCTCAACACAACCTCCAAAACAACCCTTCTAAAACTGGGTCTTCCCATCTCACTGAGGGTAAAAGCCAAATCCTCACCCGGGTCTATCAGGCTCACATGACGTGTCCCTCCCCTACTTCTCAGACCTCATCTCCTCCTTTTCTCTCCCTCACTGGCTCTGCCCCTGCACACTGCCCCTCGATGCATTCCTGCCCAGAACTTGCACACTAGCTGTTCCTTCCATCTGGAAACTCTCTTCCTTCAGGTATAGGCATGGGTGGCCACCTCTTTCTCTTCAAGTTTCTGCTCCAATATCACCTTCTCAATGAGACCTACATTGACTGTCTTATTTCAGATTGTATTATCCTCCACTGAAGCCCCCAGCCCCCTTAAAGGCATTGATTGTTCCTCTAAAGGGAATCCCCTTTACTCAGCTATGGAATTTGCTTACTTAGGTTTATGTTTATCATCTCCTCAACTAGAACACAAGCCCTGCAACGTAGGTTTTGTCTCAGTTTTCACTCCTGGCTCCCCATTGCCTGGGACAGTACCTGGCGCACAGTAGCTGCCCAGTAACACTTGAAGAAAAGGTAACGAAGAAAGGCTGCCTACTCTTTCATGCTTGTGTCAACGGATAGCACGATTTACTACCTGTCCTCTTAGGAAGCCAAGGCAAACAGAAATCCTTTAGCTGTTATTTTTGGGGAAGAAAGTTAACCTACATTCAGATGCCAACTCATGCTTTTATATAATGCTTCCCTTCTGAAGAATTGCCTCAATTTTTTCTCAAGCTGACAACTCTAAAGAGCTTAAATTTTATCCCCAAAAGCTTTTGCTTTAACATTTACTCACATTCTGCTCCAGAGACTCATATGTCATGTTAATATCCTAGAACACAGCATTGCTTTAAAAAGACAAACAATTTCACTCCCACCAACACCCAAATGAGAACATTTCACCTCCCAACAGCAGCGATGGTGTCTGGAAATAAAATGGCGCCTTTCTCTTACTGCTGGCTCATGCTTAGTCAAACCAGCCCCAGATTCAAAGAGCACAGGATGCCCAGTGTCCATGACAGGGAGGTTCCTGGACACGGCCCACATGTCAACACCATGGTGGAGCCCACACCTACTGCAAAGGGTGAGACACATGAGCTCTGAGCCTGACAAACTAGAATCTAATGGCTATTAACGTAATGGACAGAAAGTCAATAAGAAGAATGGGTAAGATTCTGGAGAAGAAAAATGTCAGACTTTGAAAGACTCAACTGTTGATAAACTCCAATAGCCGAAAAGCCACCTCTCTTACAAACTCACCTGCACCTTCAGCTAAGGTGCTTGGTACAAGCTAGCTATTCATGGTAGTTTTCCACAAAAAAGGGTGTTTCCACATACAGACTGAGATATCCTTCCCATGCCATCCATCTTCTAATAGGATTTCTAATTAGAAAAGGGCTGTAGGTATCATGAAATCATTGAGCTCTCTAGTCAAAGGCAGCTTGGGGGTTTAGAATGGAAACACAGCAGCCCAAAGAATGAACTGAGAATGAAAATTCTCATTGCAAGATATGATAAAAAACTGTGAAGTGATATTGATATTAACCCTAGATCCAAAATTCTTCATATAATACACCTCCCAAGAGACACCCTCTCGCCTCACATACAGTAAGCACACAATAATACACTATGGGGGTTTGCAATATGACTGCTGATAATCATAGTATTAGCAAGGGGGCTGGGCGCAGTGGCTCATGCCTGTAATCCCAGCACTTTGGGAGGACGAGGTGGGTGGATCACCTAAGGTCAGGAGCTCGAGACCAGCCTGGCCAAAATAGTGAAACTCCATCTCTACTGAAAATACAAAAATTAGGCAGGTGTGGTGGTGTGCATCTATAATCCCAGTTACTCGGGAGGCTGAGGCAGGAGAATCGCTTGAACCTGGGGGGCAGAAGTTGCAGTGAGCTGAGCTCATGCCACTGCACTCCAGTCTGAGCAACAGAGTGAGACTCCATCTCTCTCTCTCTCTCTCTCTCTCTCTCTATATATATATATATATATATATATACACACACACACACATACATATATATAGTTAGATCAGAATTCTAACTTTGTAAAGAGCCCTTCTTCACTCAACAATGTTTACTTTTATAATTTTGTTTATATTAAGCAGTGTTTTGGAAACGATTCCATAAAGGGAAATGAACCCATGACTACTTGATGGTATCTCAGAGAAAATCAACTGCTATTCAGAAGGGTATGAAGAGCCAGGGAAGGAGTGTAAACAATTTCTGGGGGTATAAAAATGCTCTCCGCAAATTTCCACCAACAAATAACAAAAGCAGTAATAATTACTAACATTTTATTGTGCCAGGCACTGCTATAATGACATGTGTAAAGACCCATATATAGTTTATAACAACCGGACAGGGTAGATATTAATAATGCTAGTTTCACAGAGAAATAAACTCAGGAGAAGAGAAGCTAAGAACCCTGTATACCTGACACAATCAGTTAAACAGTGAAGAGAAGACAACAGCATCGGGATGGGATTGTCTCATCAATTTTCCCTGCTCATGAGTCACAGTAGAATACAGGGTTTTCATTTTATATAAACTCAGGATCCTTGAAAATGAATAATATGCAGTTATTATTATGCGCAAATAAGTCCAAGAAGAAACAATGGCCCCCATTTGAAGGGCAAAAGATGTATCTCCTACAGGTAGAAAATGGAGATGAGAGATGGGGAGACCAGGGCACCTAAGAAGGGTTAATTGCAAAGAGCATAGTGTGAGTCCCTAGTGAGACACAGGGTGTCCCTAGAAGAGAGAGAAGATGAAAAGTGAATCCAGTGAGAAAATCAGTATGATTATTACAACAGAAATACCAAACCTACAAATAAATTGCCCTTCTATTTTACAGAGTAAAATCTAAATACAGATAGGGAAGAATGAAATAGTCATAGGAAATCATCACTATCCAATGTTTATCAACTACCAATTATGGTGATTATTGTCATATTGTTAGACTTTAAATGCTTAGTCTCTCTCTCAAAGGAAAAAAATCAAACAAAAATTTACTCATCACTCTGCAGAGTCATCGTTTCCTCTGGTCTCAAAGGAAGCATTTTCCTTCTTCCTTCTGAGGCCAATCCCTCAACCTGTGGTCTTCCTCCTATCCCCTCTGTGATTTCATTTATTCATTCAACAAACATTTAATCAATGTTTACGTATCAGGCAACCTGCTTAATATTAGGGCTACAAAGTGGTATGAGAAAGGGTCCCTCATTTGAGTCTAGGGGGAGACCCTGATGAATTAATCGACAATCACAGGACACAAATGGTATGAAAATGGAGCATAAGGAATCTTTGCACCATCGAGGGTCCCATATTGTCTTTTCACTGGCTGTCTTCACGATGACATCTTTCCTTAGGCCTGTTAAACATAGCTGTGTGTCTCCAATTTTAAATTAAAACCAAAAATCTCTCTTTCAACTTTCTTGTTAGGAACCTTTTGTTAGGAAGCCAAGCTGAGCTGACATCTATCAGCTGGAATGGTATGTTTACACGCATTTTCTAGCCCTGTGTGTTCCAACCAAAGTCTCCTTCTACACCTTGAATGGTACCAAGAAAAGCAAAATTCTGCTCCAAGCTCAGAAAATGACCAATTGCCTCCGTAGACTAATTACCACATGGGCCAGCTGCCTTCCTGGACCATGTGTTCTTTTGATGGCCCCCAAATATTTCTAACTCTGGGATTCGAGTATAACAGCCAGCAACATTCAGAAGCCAATCCTGATCAATAGCCCTGCTCTTCCCCCGACTTCCCAGCTCCTCTTTAAATAGCGCATGGAACATCACTAATTTAGGCATTCTAAAAATACAGCACATAATACAGACCAAGCTACAGATGGAAGGCTGCACACGAGAAGCTGCTTCTGCGACTCACACTGGTTTTCACAGACTGACTGCAAAACAGTATTTTGGGAAAGAGAGGAAAAGAGAGAGACAGGTTTAAAAAAAAAAAAAAGGCACTTTTGACAGTAGGGTCTTTCATCAAGGAAAGGAAGAAGAGGTGTTTTGTTCTTTTTCCTCTTGTCCTTGAAAACTCCTATTCATCTCCTGGGAGTACTGGGAAGGGGAAAAAAGAAAGCATCATAAGATGCCACCAGGAAAGGGACTTTGATGGAGAACACCAGAACCTCTGGTTCCACCAAACTCTTGCTTAGGGGCCAGGAGCATGCGAAACCACCTTTTTTGCAGAGCCAACTGATAAATCCACACCAGCTTAGTGCTATATGCTGATTGGTTCTCTCCAGCTTGGACACCTGTAGTCTCCATCACAATGCAGGAGAAGTGGAGCCCAGGACATAATGAGGCTTTGCTGTAACTTCTTCCACAGGGCCCATCATCTCCTTCCCCAAAAAACCCTCACCTTTACAGGCTGCCTGCTCCAGCCTTGGTATTTAGGGTAAAGACTGATTGAGACCTAGAAGTTACCTGTAATTTTATTTTTCTCTTTCTGGATTCTCCAGGTGGTTCCCAGGCAGCAGGAAGGAAGTCCCCTGAAACTACCACCTCGAAACCTGGGACTGTTTCAATTACCCTATTCTGTCACGTTTAGAATCAAATGCTAATTTATTTTTTAGTCATGTCAACATGATTCAAGCACTGCCATATCTTATTGCAAAGTATAACAGCAACAGAATTTCCAAAGAAAGTATCTGGAAAACACAGCATCACTCATAATTCTACCACTCAGGAAAAAAAAAAAAACCAATGCTTTGCTACAGTGTTTTCATACCCTCGATCTTTTTTCTTTACATAGCTAGATAAAAACTTTATAATTATTTTCACAATTAAAATGATAGCCTTTGTCCTATGTTAATATTTACTGAATAAATGATTTTTGTTTACCGTACAATATTCTACTATAACGATATCGCAAAATTTTACCAGTCTCCTATTGTTAGACATCTAATTGCTTCTCATTTTTCATTATTATAAATACTTCTATGATATAAATATTCATGGACATTTCTGAGAATCAGCTTTCAGAAAGGAAAATACTGGAAAAAGCTATGAATATTTTGAAGGTTCTTGATACAAATTACTTTACAGAATGATATAAACAGTTTATGCTCTTAATACTAAATATAAATTTTCATTTCACCTGCTCCTAACAATATGTGTCATCATTTATAAAATTGTGAAAATTCATATTTTACATTTGTTTTAAACTTTATTAGGTAAGAAAAAGTAAACAGTTTTTTATTTGTATATCAGATATCTGTATCTCTTTTGTAATCCGTTCATCTTTTGCTCATGTATCTTTCATGATGTTTGCTTGGGTTTAAGTTTCAGCAAGAATTTATGTCATGCTCACATGCATCTTGAACCAAACAAAGCAAGGTCTTTTCACATTTCACTCTTAGCATTTCATGTGTGTTTCGATGTTGTGCAGTAATTTGCAAAGGACACAACTGATTTCTAATAAATTTGGTACATAATTCAAGGGTACTAAGACATACATTTACATTCCACACACTTTACATGAGTCCATAGAATTAGCAATTTTTCAAGCATTGCAGTGCAAATTAGTATGTGGGTAGAGGTTACAGAGATTAATGATTTCTTTAGACATGGATGGAAGGCCAAAGTACACTCTGTGCTATTAATAAGCTCTATTTATTGACCATAAACATATTCATAACTTAAGTAGGCTCAGCCATGAACTTGAAAATGAAAAATGTGTTTACAATGCCGCTCATGGGAACATTGGTAACTAGTGAGAATCCTTTGGAAAATGTCTAAAAATTTACAGGATTTAAGTAACAAAATGCTAACTATATGCGAGAAGGCTCTTCTTTTCAGAGAAGCACGTATCTAAGGTCAACAGCACACAGCCCTCACAATGAGATCAACCAGCATACTGCTGGGCTATGCCTGGGACATAGTAGACATTTGGTTGAAGCCCTCACGATGAAATCAACCAGCATACTGCTGGGCTATGCCTGGGATGTAGTAGACATTTGGTGAATGTTTGTTGAGTAATTATCCCAGGATGGTAAATTTCATCTACCTCTTCAGTTTCCTGCACGCTACTCCTGGTCTCCTGATTCAGAAGGCATTTTTCTGCATTTTTACTAATGTCTAGTATGAACTTCAAACATCAATTCACGTCCTCTTAAACTCTGTGCCATCTACCCTGCTGCAGCTAGCCTGCCAACCCGGGCCAAGCCTCACCTGTGTCATGTCCGATGCCCCAGTCTGACTTAGATTTTGCCCTAAAGGCTTTCAGGATAAGGGCATGTTCCATTCAACACCAGCTGGAAGCCCAGCCATGCTCTGGTCTTGCTGGTCCATGCCACTGGCCCGTAGCCACCAGCCTAGCAATGGCATAATGCTGCCAGTTATTAGGCTTGAATGTTTAGCCTCAAACTACTGATATCATATTTAAAAAATTATTCCCAAACTGGAAATTCATCTTTATAGTAATCTGTTGACTATGATCAGGAATAATATGAACAGATTTTTCATAGTTTTGTCTGTTAAACTAATCTTATGGTAAAAATAAGATTTAAGTCTTCTTTCTTTTAGTTTGTGCCCTGCCTCGCCTGTCCAGTGTATGGCATATTTGTGTCTTCCATGACAAGGTTATGATCAAGCACTGACATAAGTGAGAAAGAGAATCGACATCAATAAATTCGATAGCTGCCTAAAATTCTTTTTTTGAAAAAAAAAAACTTATCTGTAAATATGTTTGCAATAGATTCTTTATTAAACACTTTTGTGAAATGTCTATGGAAGAGCCCAAAATACTAAATTAAAGCTAAAGAATTACTCTCTCCTGAACACATTCAGCCTCCCCCAACCTTCTATTTCACAGCAACAGCCTCCACTCAGGAGCTCTTCGGTCACCTCAACTATTTTTAAAGCCTTTTCATTAGTCTCCCAGTTTCCACTCTTTTTTGGGGGAGGGGGACAGAGATTGTGTTATTTATTTATTGAGTTAAAATTCACGTCACACAATTCACCCCTTTAAAGCAGACAAGCTAATTTTTGTATGTGTTACCAGGTTTGTGCAACCATCACCACAATCTATTTTTAGAGATTATTGCATCTTCTCCAAAAGAAACTGTAAGTATTCACAGTCACTCCCCATCTCCACCAACCCCTCCAACCCCCAGAACCCTAGGCAAACACTAGTCTATTCTCTGTCTCTGCTGATTTGCCTATGCTGGACATTTCACAGACATGGAATTATAGGACATGTAGTCTTTGACATCTGGTTTTTAACTTGATGTAATTTTCTCAAGGACCATTTATGCTGCAGCATGTTATCAGTAATTCATTTCTTTCTATGGCCAAATAATCTTCTATTGCATGCAATGCCACATTCTGTTTATTGATCCATCCACTGATGGACATTTGGGTTGTTTCCACTTTTTGGCTATTATGAACAAAGCTACCACGAATATTCACATATGAGTTTTTAAGTTAATGTGTGTTTTCATTTCTCATCAGTATATATACGTATGTGTGTGTATACACACACACACACACACACACACATCTAGGAGTGGAACTGCAGGTCACATGGCTACTCTGTGTTTAACATTTTGAGAAACTGCCAAACTATTTTCCAAACCTGCCTCCAATCTAATCCTCTATCCTGCTATCCGAGTGACCCAGCTAGAAAACAAATCTAGCCATGACATTTAAAATGGTCAACAAACCATTGAATAACCTACACTTAGGTAGCACACAAAATGCATAGTAATCTTGGCCCTGCTTAATTCTTCAGGTTTATCACCTTGCCATGCCCTCTCCTTCTACCTAAACCTATTATATTCCTCCTTGATGCTCCAGCACTATCTGGTTACCTATGGATCTCCAGATCAACCAGCTTGTGCATACCTCCATGTTTTGCCCATGTTAGTTACTCCTGCTCCTAAAACACTCCCCTCCTCCACAACACACACACATCCTTGGCCTACACCAATTCTACACATCTTTCAAAACATGCTCAAGAGTAGCCTTCCCTGTGATGCCCTTCCTGATCATTCCACCCCATGGCCAATTCTCTCTGTTCTGTACACTTGTTTAATACATGACCCTGTGCTGTCCTTACCTGTGTACATGGGTGCCCCTTCATTTGGGCTCTGGGGCTTGTGAGAGGCAGGGACTATATTGTCTAACTCTGTCCATCTCCAGCACTGAGAATGCCTAAGTCACATCCAATGAACAAAGAACACTGAATATCCAAGTCTTTAACAATCTCGAAGCACAAATCTCATTCTGTCCCATTACACATCTATTCCTACACTTAACAAAGTTTTGAGTTGCACTTAACCTGAGTACCTCCTCCTGCAATTTAATTTCCTCTGGTTCTGTTCTTTACAATCAGCACCCTGCCTATGGAAACCTTCAGATGAAGTCACCTCTGACAGCTGCATTTTCCATAGCATTGAGAAACCAGATGGAACACTCCAAGGTTAGAAAGTCCATTTCTTCCCTCCACCCTATGTTCATAGTAAAAACAGAAAATGGGCGGGGGGGGGGGGGGCAGGAGGGTCGGGTAGGATTTAGGCAGCTATTTGCATGATGGAGCCCCTCTTCTTGTGTTTAACCCTCTCCCACCTCAGCTCCTGTATGAGATGTAATGGGAATAAAGTCATCTGGGCAAAGGCTCAGCAGATACTCACTCTGAAGAACAACAAGCCCGAATGTCTCCACGGATATTGACTTCTGATAAGCAATCTCAATGGAAACAGGTGGAGAGGGAGGAAGAATGCTTCCTAGACCCTATCTCTTGCTTGCAATCAAAATAACCTCATCAGGGCCATCCATATGTTCCCTTTCTTTAGGTAAATCAGATTGATTCTGACTTACGGTGTAGAGAAACATTGGAAGCTTCTGACAGTGAAATTTACAATGCCAGGAAATACAGGGAGGCAGTCCTCTATTTACAAATGGGTCCTGTTCCAATATTCATTTGTAAGTTACTCAGAAAGCACAGAAACAATATTGTCTGTTGTGGTGAAGTCCTCAGACCAGCCCATAAAAACCTCTTTAACCCATCGTATGCCTGCAGTACGGCATTTATAGGGCTGTATGCATTGATCCAGGGATGTAACTGTGAAATCCATCCACAGTTCTAACTTTGAAAGTCAGAATGACACCTCGCAGGGATCAGTGAGAGAGGGACTATCCCTCCCCACAAGACAGGGAGGAGGCTGGAGAGGAGGGAGCTCTAAGTCACTAGTGATGGGTCCTTAGGGCACAAGCTCCAGATGGCAAGGATAGGTGCAGAGAAACAAAGGAAGCAGAAGCTACTGACTGGCAAAGGAAGTCTGCCAGAAAAAGAAGCACAAGATTCGGAAGAGAATGTGTAGCCTCCTCAGGGTTTAAAGTCTTGGCTTTATTTCTGAACCAAGGGTTTGTGTGAGGTGATGATAAAGAGAGCAGCAGGGTACCCTTCAGCCAGTGCTGTGCCTCCAGGCCTGCAGGAGGAAGGGAAATATAGGGAAAAGGTAGACAGTTCTGGAAGGAACAAGATATTACCTTTGCCTCTCCAACCAATACCCATTTTAACTCCCTTCCTCCAGCTAACATTGGACTTGCATCAAAATTGGAATGGGATAAAAGGGGTTCTAGGCTGACTAAGGTGAAACGAAGAAAGTACGGAAAATAATGACCCCGTATTCTGGCAATGAGGAAGAGGCGGCTGATTCAACACCACCAATTTGGAGTAGTATGCTTGTTAACTACAAATTTCCACAATAAGAACAGCCTTACTTTTTAAGATAATATGGCATTTGGGAGAAGAAATCCAAGGGCCCAACACTACTCATAACATTAAAACTCAAAGAAGATGTATCTGGTAAAAGATAGGGTTTTTAAAAAGAACGCCGTTTCTTTAAATCACCATCATAGAACACAGATCAGATCATGGGATCCGAGGCTTTCATATTCAAAAGTAAATCTTCTAATAAGGGACTTCCAGATTTGGGGTGTTACCACAACATTCCCACTCATGAATAAAAACAACACACACACCTCAGTTCTTTTAAGCTATGGGACTCTGCTTGATGGTTGGAACTAGGTTGTGAGGTTGTGGGAAGACGTTATTGATTTGTAGAGCAGTGTAAGTAGACAAACTAATCAATAGGTTTTAAAGTATGATTTTATAAAGGAGTTTCAGACTTCTGTTTCTGCTCCAAGATATAATGAGCTGAAAGAAGCATCCCTTACCACGAAAAAGAACCACATAACCTTCCAATCCAAGACTTTTTTGGAACTTAGTAGAGAGGTGAAGTCACGGAGCAAACAGCTGGCTCAAAATCTGAGGAGTCACAGGTGCTGGCAGGGAGAAAAGAGATATGAGCCCTTGCTTGGTGGGGCAGATACACTCAGCTAATGGTAAAAAGAAATCAATGACATAAGCAAGGCTCAGTGCAGATGAGTAGGGCAGTGAAGCCCTTTGTGGTTCCAAGAAGTGGAGCTTCCTTTCGCAAGCTCTTTCTCCAGGAACCCCAATGGGTGTTAATAAAAATGATCAGAAAGAACCTTAGAACACCGACCATGCTGTGCAGCCGGCGGGAAGGGACAGGAGCTCCCTGGGAGGGGCAAAACACTCTTCCCAGACCCTCCCCCTCCTGCTTCCCCTCTATGGAGCAAAAACCTTACTGGTGGGGAAAGATCAACAAATATTCTCACCTTAGGGAACTGGTGAAAACTAAGTGCAGCTGAGGAAGGCGGAGGGGGGACAGGAAAATACCCTAAGACCCAGTGACGTGGTACCTGCCTAGGACTGAGATTTTATCAGAAAAATCAGAGACAACCCCACTTCCCTCCTGCCCTGCACAGACAGTTAAGCTGGTAAGCTGTGAATAACAAGAAACAGCAGAATATTGCTGGGAGTGAGAGAGGAGAGAAGTACAGAGACCTTCTCTGAAATACAGAGCAATGAGTAGACCTCAATTGCAGGGCTGAACAGACAATACTCAGGGAAAACAACCTCTACCCTGAACACAAGGTATCTCAAAAGGGATTTGAAGTCTGTGGTAACTACAGCAACAACAAACCTCAAACCCAGCCCCCTCCTGACTACTCATCTCCTACCTCCCCCGACCACATCAAGACACAAAGCAATCATCAGAACCAGACTCAGGTATGATACAGATGCTGGAGCTATCTGACGGAGAATTTAAAACAACCATGAATAATATGTTACAGGCTCTAATGGAAAAGTGGACAACAAGTATATGGGTCACTTCTGCATAGAGATGGAAGTAAGAATCACATGGAAATGCTAGAAATAAAAAATACAGTAAGAGCAACCTAAAAATCCTGGATCATTCTGTGAAAGGAAAATAAATCCTCGGGCCCGCAAATTACTAAGCTAAAGAGAAAAGTTAAACTGTGAACTGCTCAGGACCAACCTGCCTCCCTAATGTATTCAAAGTCACCCCTCTGCTCCCTGAGATAAATGCATATCTGATTGCCTACTTTGGAGAGGCTAATCAGAAACTCAAAAGAATACAGCCATTTGTCCCTTACATACCTAAGACCGGGAAGCCCCCTCCCCGCTTTGAGTCTTACCACCTTTGCTTTGAGTTGTCCTGTCTTTCCAGACCGAACCAATGTTCATCCTACATATGTTGATTGATGTCTCATGTCTCCCTAAAATGTATAAAGCCAAACTGTGCCCTGACCACCTTGGGCATATGTCATCAGAACCTCCTCAGGCTGTGTCAACGGGCACGTATCCACGACCGTGACAAAATTAACTTTCTAAATTAACTGAGACCTGTCTCAGAATTGTGGGTTCACAATTCAGAGTTCTGTCTCCTCCCTGAGGCAGGTTACCAGGTCTTTCAAGCCTGAGACCTGGCTTTCTCCTCCTTTTCTAGCCCCAAAACAGCTGGGGACATTCTGCACACATGACCAGTATCCTATACACACATGTTGATTAAGCCTTGGTGCAGGACCACATCCACAACCGTAACTGATGAAAAACCGGGAGGCTGATTAAAAAACTTCCATCCTTTCCCAACAATGCCTCCTACCCAACACGGGTGAGATGGGAGAGGCTGAGCAGCACTGCCTGCCATACTAATGGGGAGGCACCATTCATGTGCAGGGCGCTCTTTGCCTGCCCATCTCCCCTCCTAAGCCTGCAGCAGCTTCAACTCACAGAGAACACATGTCCTTCCAATTTGTGTACAACCAGCCAGAACCCCTCTTTCCCCTGAGTCTTTCCATCTCCCCTCCTAAGCCTGCAGCAGCTTCAACTCACACAGAACACATGTCCTTCCAATTTGTGTACAACCCAGCCAGAACCCCTCTTTCCCCTGAGCCTTTCCATCTCCCCTCCTAAGCCTGCAGCAGCTTCAACTCACACAGAACACATGTCCTTCCAATTTGTGTACAACCCAGCCAGAACCCTTCTTTCCCCTGAGCCTTTCCTGCCCACTCCAGATAAACTCAAGTTCCTTCATCTTTGACCTCCCATAACATCACAAATTTTCTCTCATAACATATTCTTAATAGGAAACATAAGCCAGGAAGAACAATGATATCTCTATTAAGCAAACAAAAAGGGCCGGATGCAGTGGCTCATGCCTGTAATCTCAATGCTTTGGGATGCCAAGGTGGGAGGATCACTTGAGGCCAGGAGCTCAAGACCAGCCTGGGAAATACAGTGAGACCCCATCTCTATCAAAAGGTTTAAAAATTAGCTGGGCATGGTGGTACACACCTGTAGCCCAGCTGCTCCAAAGGCCGAGGTGGGGGAATCACTTGAGCCCAGGAAGTTGAGGCTACAATGAGCCATGATCGTGCCACCGCACTCCAGCCTGAGCAACAGAGTGAGACCCTGTCTCAAAAACAAACAAACAAACAAACAAACGAAACAAAATTAAAATTAAAAACCCCCAAATCCTCTGACCAACTCATCTCTTCTAGGAAGCCTGTCCTATATTCTGGGCTTGCGTAGATGCCCCTTTATTACAGTCACAAAATCTCTAAGGCATATCTCTATCATGGCATTTACCATATGCTGTCATAACTGTCTTTTAAAGTGTCTGCATCTACCACCAGACTGCAAAATTCTTGAAATAAGGACTGGGCCTCATTCAGCTTTGTGTGTCTGGGGCCTAACACAGTTCTTGGAACATAGTGAGCACTCACATAATGTATGGTGAATGAGTGAATGAGTGCAACCTTCCACCCAAAAACAAATAAATAATAAAAACAAACAAATAACATTTTTTTCCCTGGGAACTAAACTGTTTTGAATAAGGATAATACAATTGACAGCAAAATCACCACAACACAAGGCCTGATTGGCCAGCTTCTGCAATTGCAACAAAATGCTCTGTGCAGAGGCTCCATCTGCCCCAGTCCATGGTCAAAAGAGCTGGTCCTCAGCAAAGTTATCAGGAATGTACTGTGAGACTCATAATTCCATGTTCCTTTTCCTTGACCTCTCCCTTCTGTCCCCTCCACCTCGGAGATAGGGCCAGCTACACAGTTTGCAGGGCCCAGTGTAAAATGAAAATGTGGGGCCCCTTAAACATGATTAAGAATGTCAATTCTGAGACACATGAACATTAATTCTAGCATGGGGCTCTTCAGGTTGCAGGATCCTGATGGAGTGCCTGGGTACTGGATTCCCGGCAGTCGCTAGAAATCCAAGACTGGGCTACTCTTTTCTCACCATCACCACAAGGAGGGATTCATTCTACAAAGTACAGCCTCAAGCCATGTATTTGCATTTAAGTCTCTTATCTCAAATTTTGGAATGAAAAGCATTTATCCTTCCTTATAGGGACTTAAAGCATCAGCAAATGCACGGAGATACTTGAAAGCAGTAAAAGGATAGAGGGGCCTGGTGAGAGAGGAACCTCCTATCACACAGGCCTACTCCACAGTGAAGAATAAACCACTGGGTTGTTCCAGAACACAGTGGAGTGACAGTAGTGAGAAGGACCCCGGTTCTGCCACCCTTGCTTCCCTAGGGATTCTGGCTCAGAGTTCCCAAGTCCAACTCAGACCCTGATGGCCTTCTGCTGTCCTGCCTGTGAGTCTCCTCCCACTACACCCCAAATACAAGTGTGACCCACCACTAAGGAGAATCCCCACTCTTCCTTATTTCTGCACCAAGATGTCCAGATACCTCTCAAATGCCCAGAATGCACCTGAAAGGCTGTCTTATGATTTCTACCACAAGTCACAAAGTTGCTATCACTGAAATGGCACACTGACGTAAGGACCCATTTCCTGTCCGCTAACATCCCCAGCACAGTTGCTCACCAAGCATGCAGGACCTGAAATTCTATTTGACTCATCCAGAGAAGCTTTAGCAAAGTGGTCACAGAGCTTTCCTTACAGGCTACTTAGTGATACACCGACAAGTGAAGTAAAAAACTCACTATCCCCGTGAGGTGTTTGTTGAAGAGTACAGGAGGTTGGCATTGACTGTACAACCTGCTAATGTGTGTTTATAGCTATCTCCCTGTGTCTTTGCTTTAAAACGTATCTCAAGGTGCCCTCTTAGTCCATTGTGTGCTGCTATAAACTACCTGGGGCTGGGTTATTTACAAAGAACAGAAATTTATTTTCTCACAATTACGGAGGCCGGGAAGTCCAAGATCAAGGCACAGGCAGGTTCAGTTGTCTGGTAAGGGCTGTATCCTCCAGAGGAGAGGAATGCAGTGTCCTCCCAGGATAAAAGGCATAAGGGCAGAGGCCAGGCACAGTGGCTCATGCCTGTAATCCCAGCACTTTGGGAGGCTGAGATGGGCCGATCACTTGAGGTCAGGAGTTCGAGACCAGCCTGGCCAACATGGTGAAAGCCCATCTCTACTAAAAATACAAAAATTAACCAGGCATAGTGCCTGTAGTCCCACCTGCTAAGGAGGCTGAGGCAGGAGAATCCCCCGAAACTGGGATACAGAGGTTGAAGTGAGCTGAGATAGAATCAGCCTGCAGCCTGTGTGACAAAGCGAGACTCCGTCGCAAAAAAAAAAAAAAAAAAAAAAAAAAAAAAAACAGAAAAAAAAAAGAGTAAGGGCAAGCTACCACATGCTACAGAGAACCTCTTTTACATGGGCCTTAATCCCTTATATATATGACAGAGGAGCCCTCATGGCCTAATAATCATCTTTTAAAGGCCCCAACACTTAATGCTATCACGTTGGCAACATCTGAACTTTGGAGGGGACACATTCAAACCATGGCACCCCCAAAGCCTTCACTTTTGTGTGGAACACAGCTTAGGTTCCATCTCATCTCAAAATCAAGCCTTTTGCATCTGACCCGCTCTCACCACACTACTAACCCTGCAGAGGCTGGAGGAGGATGAGCCACACAGGCTGGTGACAGAAGAGCAAACCCATGGAAATGGTAGACACAAATGCCTCACATAGGGGTCACATTATCAGATGTTTGGATTGTGAAAGAGAGTTCGGAAAGCTAATTTGTTTGATGGGATGATGTCAAACTTATGTCCAAGGGATCTATTTAAAAACAGGAAATCAGAGCCAAAATATGTGCCACTTAGATCTCAGGATGAGTTTGTATATCCCATCCTGAAGGAATAACTAAACAACATAAAGAGGGATTTTCTGTGTACTTGAGACAAACAGTGAAGCACAGGATTTGATTCCATCTCTACTCTCACTTCTCTTCCCAGATGGTTGTAAAAAATTACTGCGATTACGTAAGAATCCAACACAAAAATCAGTGCCAATGGAACATCTGGGGAAAGGGAAAATAGAGACAAAAAATCACTTCCTCTGTGTTTTGAGGATAGATAATAATGAAATCAATATAGATAAATTAGACATCTGTCTGATATTTTCCCTCTGCAAGCTTCACAGAACTGTAGAAAGTGGCCACAGACAGACCAGACCTTATAAGTAACATATCTGATTGCTTCCTTTTATAGAAGAGGATCCCAAAGGGGAGGTGGCTTGTCCTGCCTGGGTCATCCGGCAGGCTGGATGGCAGAGCATCTCTGAGAGATGGTTGCTTGGCAAAGCTATGGAGAAAAGCTTTGTATTTTGCAGACAAGAGAGACCAGAAGGCTGGGCTGGGAAGGGCGACAGAGAACATATATGTTAAGTCTCTTGTTGACAGATTAGGAAACTGAGTCTCAAGGAGCCTAAGGGTCTTGGTCAAAATCATAGCTTCTCAAGCTTGCTTGATCATGCCACTTCTCTCACAATTAGCCTGAAGTTTTACATAACTAGGATCATCTGCAAGCATGCCTTGAACTTTTCTTGTTATTTTTTAAATACAAAGAATCCCCGTCTTTGTTATACTACTACAGGGTTCACCAAATTTCTTCTCCGTTTGGAACTCTCAAAGTGTGGAGAACTCCTGTTTCTAACCAACTTTTCCCATGGATTTTGAGAAATTGCCTCAACCTTGGATTACTGAAACCCAAAACCTCAAATCACTCTAAGGTTAGGAACCCAAAGAAGTTATTTTTAAGATAAATTTCACCCTTATAAAATCCTGTCACTTGGTTCAGCTCATTACAGAAGACAAATCTCAAACCAGACCTTTCCATTCCCTTCTTTCTCCTTAACTAGGTGTGGATCAAAGAATTGTGAACCAGGATTGAAAAGGTCCCCAAATGTAATTCAGTCCTCTCTGAAGCTAGGATCATCATTTATAACCACCTGGTCAAATGGTCACCCAGTTGATGATAGAATTCTTGTAGTGCCAGGAATCCCACTTGGTTCTGAAACATCACTATTCTCAAAGCTGCCCCTTATACTGCACTTAATTCTATCACCCCTGCAGCTTCCTCTGACCAGTAGAATCTTTCATAAGGCCCTGCTTCCTGTGACTATAAAAGATTGCCTCCACAATCTTGTGTTATTGATAACATTTTTCAAAATGAAATAAACTGCTTATCATAGTTCAATCTCTATAAATATATTTAAAGTATTTGCCTTTATTTACTCATCAACGAAAACAGTTGACTAGACTTTCACCAAATATGGAAGACACATGTAATCCACATGTGTCTGCCTTTAAAAAGCTGTGTGCTGCCCACGAAATCAATACTGAGTAGCTATAATGTGAGTGTCTCTAAAAGAAGGTCAGCCAAGCCTCAGAGCAAATATACTGAGGGGCAAGAGGCTGGTGTCACTGCTGATTGAGAAAGATAGGCCTTACGTGTTAAACTACTGTGCATAGAATGGCAGATAGATTTCAAATATGAATGCAGATTGAACATCACAAGGTCACACATTCCAAATTGCAGACACTGATTTGCAATCAAGTTCTTTTGAAATTGCTCTGTATGTGGGCAGCTCTATGTAGCACACCCCAGGGAGAGTGACAACCAGGATTTTTTTTTTTAATGATGTTTAATGATTTTCCCTGAGGGTCGGCTAGTAAACTAATACATGTGGAAATGCTTTATAAACTGTAAAGTACTATAAAATGTGATGTTGCATTATCATGATTCTAATTTTGAACTCTTACTGTGTGCTTACCATGTGCTTATACAGGTTAGCTCCTGAACATTCTAGACATTTTTACTGTTTCATATGAATGAGTTTTTTTTTTTTTTAATCTCACACCAAAGATGATCTTGTAAAAGATTTCTTTACCTGGCTCTAGGCATATAAAACTGATGATACACTAAAATTGCATCAATTTATGGTTCACATATCAAGTCTAAAAAAGCATAAAAGAAGAAAGTGTCCAAAGAACACAGGCATGAACAGCAGCAGGAGGCTTTTTGATTTGATGGAAGAGAGTCAGTTTTGCCTGTAGGCCCATGAGACAGTGGTTGTATAACCAAAGCAGGGAGTGGTGTTAGGTGGACACAGCTATATTTCTGGGCAAGATGAATTATTATTATTTTTTGAGACGGAGTCTCACTCTGTCACCCAGGCTGGAGTGCAGTGGTGCGATCTCGGCTCACTGCAAGCTCTGCCTCCTGGGTTCATGCCATTCTCCTGCCTCAGCCTCCCAAGTAGCTGGGTCTACAGGCGCCCGCCACCAGGCCCGGCTAATTTTTTGTATTTTTAGTAGAGATGGGGTTTCACCGTGTTAGCCAGGATGGTCTCGATCTCCCGACCTCATGATCCGCCTGCCTGGGCCTCCCAAAGTGCTGGGATTACAGGCGCGAGCCACTGCACCCGGCCAGATGAATTATATTCTTTTCAGAAATGGGGAAAGAACTAGATATCTTTGAAGGTACTTGTTTTCCCAAATTATTAGTTGATTTTTGAACCAGTAACAATAGATAAGTTAAAAAGACATTAACTTCCAAGAAACTGGACAAGGCTGCTGTCTTCTAAAATTAGACACAAACACAAATTAATACTAGGCTGTCCTATGCCCGTGAAAAAAAGATGAGCCGTCATCTCACCAGTTTCCATGTGCTCTGACAATCTGTATGATATATTGTAGAGGTTAAGGACACGGACTCTGGAGTTAAGACTCCCAGGGTTCAAATCCTGGTTCTGTCACTTGTTAGCTGAGCAACTTTAGCTATTTAATTAATTAAATTACACCTCCATTTCCTTATTCCCTAATGGGGTCATTTCATGGGAGAAGAATAAGTGTGGCTGGCACATGTAAGTGCAATAATATGTGCGTGTTATTATTCTGTTCATGGGCTTGCTAACCAAGCTCAGTTACTAGAAGTGCCCTGTCATATTTTATTTGGGTTTCAAAGTTTTATGTTTATCTATTTTTAAAATGAAAGGAAGAAGTTCTACCTTCTTCTGCCAAGGAACAATGAAACTGTCCACTCAATGACTGTGGTTGCCCTGAGAAAGTAAGTGGAAACAGATGTTTCTGAAAAATAAAAAGCCATGCCGTACCTTTTGGTGTCACACACGTAAAACTTTCCACCAGCCATCCCAGAGCCAGCTGCCAGCCTCCTGGAGCTGGAACCTGCCTGGGTGCCAGGAACCCCCAATTCCTTTTCTCCTTTCCCCCCAATTCACAAAATGCTAACCTTCTATGAAATCAGAGGCCGTGTAAGGACGGTGATTGGGGCTGTTCTCTGCAGGACTGTTCAGGGTCTCCAAGGCCGATTCAATGGCTTCCACCAACTCATCCCGCTTGTCCTTCCTCACAGGCTTCTCCTCGGGGTGGCGGGTAAGACCAGTCTCCAGCTGGTACACCTTCTGTAGAGTAAAGCTATCGAAAGGCACTGCTGCATACTCTGTGGCCAGCTTGACGCCAGCATGCACCTCTGCCTTGTCCACCTGCGAGTGCAGGAAGGCCAGGAGGTCGGCCTGGGTTTTCTCTGGGGGGCTCCTGTCCAGCCCCAGGCCAGCAGCATCGCTGGCTTGGTACTGCCCATTCCTGAGCTGCTCACTCCTCTCCTGCAGCTCCTCCTTGAGCTGTGCGATCTGCCGCTTCAGGCTGCTCACGTAGTTGCGGTGCTGCTCCTCCCACTCCTGAAGGACGGCCTGGTACCCCTCCTTCCCCGTGGGGCTGTTGGCCCTGGGCAGTGCCAGCTGCTCCTCATCACCTTTTGGGGTGCAGGCCAACATGTACAGGACGGAGATGGCACAGCAGAGGAGCACCAGCAAAACCACCACCCGGGAAATCCACGCAAGCAGCCCCCGGCGAACCATCATCATTCAGGAATCAGCCATGCGTCCAGAACCGGTGGCATCCCTCAAAGCCGGGGCCCCCACGGAAGGGCTTCCCTGGGCTAGACCACAGGAAGCATGAGTTTGGGGCCTCCGGAGCTGCTTGCATCCATTTCCTTCTAGAACGAGTTCTGCCTCTTGGAGTTAACCACCACACAGAGCAGCTTCTCTACTTTTAAAGGATGATCTTGCAGGCAGAAGCAACGACTGAAGTGAAATCTCCAAGTTTTCACCTTCATTCCCATCATAGCCTTTCTGATGTGCAGCCAACAGCAAGAGGGGACCTGGGAAGAAACACAAATGACATCAACACTTAATCAAGACAACGACTCCCTCATGTTCCCTACGGCAATCAATATCCAATAGATCTCCTGTGAGAGTTATGGCAAATGCCTATGATAGATGATTAAATATTGTTAAATGTGTATAAATCAGAACACAACGCACATCTGCAGTGTAACGCAAATAAGCAACAAAGGACAAAGAAAAAAGATTGGAAGGAAAATGGCAAAATGTGAACAATAATTCTCTCCAGATGGAAAGATTAAGAGTCATCTTTCTACTTCTATTTTTCTGAATCTTGTAATTTCTGCATAGTGGCGCACGTCCTGATGGTTAAAGGGAGAAAAGCAAAAATGTTAATGACATTGGAGTTGCTGGCAGCGGACTACTTGGCCGGAGACTGTGCTGTGTTTGTTTGTCCCCTCCAAGTCTTATGCTGAAATGTGATCCCCAGTGTTGGGAGGTGGGGCCTGGTGGGAGGTGTTTGGATCATAGGAGTGGATCCCTCAGGCATGGCTTCGTGCCATTCTTGCTGGAGTGAGTTGGCACTCTTAGCTCCCATGAGAACTCCTTGTTGAAAAGAGCCTGGTTCTTTGTCTCTCTCTATCCCCACTCCCTCCTGCTCCCACCATGTAATGCCTGCTGACCTTCACCTTCCACCATGAGTGGAAGCAGCCTGAGGCTTTCATCAGAAGCAGATGCTGGTGCCATGCTTCCCGTACAGCCTGCAGAACTGTGAGCCAGATACACCTCTTTTCTTTTTAAGTTACGCAGCTTCAGGTATTCCTTTAGAGCAGCAAGAATGAACTAAGCCTGCCAGCAGGCGTGGATGCAGCCAGGTGAGCCCACATGTGTTCACCTGTGTGCACTCACTCAGAGCAGGCCTGAAAGAGGATCGACATGGTTCTGAGCTTTCTGATCAGGAACTGGGGAAGCACCCAGAGGTTCAAATATACAAATAATAAATGTGGACGGTAACACATCCAGAAGGGATCAGGGGACAATGGTTCCAGCTAACTCTTTGATGCTGCTTACAGACAGGAGATGAATTTATCATAGAAGGGATGAGGTTGGGAGAAGAAGAGAGATCAGATTCAGAAATACTGTCCTGTTGGGACCCAAATCCCAGTTATATCTCTGCTCCAGTGTCTATGAGGAATTCTGTGTCCTGATAGTTCATAAGAAATACTCAGACGGGTCCCAGGGCTTTTCACATGCTCTGCACCTCAACTCTCAATCTCAACAAATGAGAAGCCAGTCTGCCTGCCTTCTCCATTTCCCCCTGGGGTCACCCTTCCTGGTCCTCCACTCATCATGGACATTTCCACAGCACACTCCTTTTCAGATGTTCTCCTTCCTTAATCCCTTTTCCTTGTCTTCCCCTACCCATCTTAGCCAGAAAAAAAAAAAAGAATGATTAATGGAAAATAGACCAAATAGAATTTCTTGTCTAGGGACATTTTAATGAAACCTTCCTAAATGCATCTTTCTTTTTTTCTCTTTGTCGAGACAGAGTCTCGCTCATCGCCAGGCTGGGATGCAGTGGCGCGATCTCTGCTCACTGCAATCTCTGCCTCCTGGGTTCAAGCGATTCCCCTGCCTCAGCCTCCTGAGTAGCTGGGACTACAGGCACGCATCACCACCCCTGGCTAATGTTTTTGTATTTTAGTAGAGACGGGGTTTCACCATGTTGGCCAGGATGGTCTCGATCTCCTGACCTTGTGATCCGCCCGCCTCGGCCTCCCAAAGTGCTGGTTACAGGCGTGAGCCGCCGTGCCCGGCCCTCCTAGATGCATCTTTCTATATCACTTCACTCACAAACAAGCTCCCTGAGGGTATCATGCCTTTGCCATTTTATAAAAACTTGTCATTTTAAGTAATCCTCATGATAACTAAATTATTCTTTATATAGTCTTCACCCGACTCAGAAAGCCAGATTCTGGGCCAATAATCATCTCATTTACTGGTAGTCTATCCTATTTACCGATGAGAAGAAGAGCTCAGCCCAGTCAATTCGCACGTTCAGGACCCTTGGGAGAAAAGAGAGAGATGTTCCTCTCAAAGACAGAATGTTAACAACCTCCTTTACTTGAATATTCACTTGCTATGCACTATGTCTACACAACAGTTCCTCTTCTATTACCCTGGAGATGTGCCTCTTAGTCATATCACTATGCTATCAAAATAGTTTATTTCTCAACTTTTCTGAGAAATTCAACACTTAACATTCTAATATTTCCTTCAGCCCAAGGATTCTCTCTACTGTAATTCAGAACAACACACAGTTATTAGTGCTAAGTTTAAAGTGCATGTTTAGCCCTGGAAGACTTTACCATCTGATGAAAATCTTGGGATTTGTATAATTACTGTAATTCTGTGATTGAAAACAGCTCAGCTTTGGTGTTCAGGCACCTTGCTGTTTCTAATGAAGTCTCTTAGATAAACTCATTATATCCAAGTATTAAATTACCAGTGAAGACATGTTATCGTGCTATTCTGCCACTTTCAAGACTCCTACTTTAAAAAGATTGTCGTTAAAGACACAACAAGCAAATCAAGAAACAAAAATGGAATAGTCAACACATTTTGTTGTGTTGTGGAAACTTAAATTATGCTGTTTTTCTCTCAGGGTTTTCTAATAAAATGGTTGTATTTGCATAAAAGATGAAAATCATGTTGGTTAACTGAACACTATTTAAAAACTAAATCTGTGATTTGAAAATTTAAAACTAGAATATCTTTTTGTTCTGTTCTATAATTTTCTTCAAGATCTCTAGTTTGGCTTTTGAAATTCACTAGTATAAATTTCAAAGTTATTTGGTATTCCACTCTTTGGAGAAAAGAAGAAAAAGTGGAAAAGACAGATTTTTAGGAAGGATGGGCATTTTTAATAGAAATAACAAAAAGTCATAAGAACTGCTGCCAAGGAGGCAGCGATGAATTTTTCCTTTGAAATGTCAGAAGCAGATAACATGTGTTGGAAACAAAATTCCATTCTTTAACAGACAAAATATCTCTGAACCGTTCCAGCAATCTCATCTGTAATCAAAAGCTTAAAAACTGGTTATACTGAAGAGGCTGGGAGTATCTGCTTCCTGAAGTCAGGAGAGGCTTTTACCCTTCGGATTCTTGCTTCTGTGAAGACTTCATGTTTTTCCTTCGGTAGCACAAAACATCATTCTTAAAAGTGGGTGTTGGCCGGGCACGGTGGCTCACACCTGTAATCCCAGCACTTTGGGAGGCCAAGACGGGCAGATCATTTAAGGTCAGGAGTTCAAGACCAGCCTGGCCAACATGGTAAAACCCCACCTCTACTAAAAATACAAAAATTAGTCAGGCATCGTGGTGCATGCAGCCTGTAATCCTAGCTAATGTGGAGGCTGAGGCATGAGAATCACTTGAACCCGGAGGCAGAGGTTGCAGTGAGCTGAGATTGCACCACTGCACTCCAGCCTGGGCAACAGTGCAAGACTCTGTCTCAAAAAAAAAAAAAAAATGGGTGTCACCACCTCTGCCACCTTCAGGAAAAAAACACCTTGATGAGACATAACTGGACCAATACATACCTAAGCCACAAAAGCTCTGTGCAATCTCCTTCTCTGAGCAACAGTGGGAGAATTAAAGAGTTAAAATTTATATGTTCACAGACTTGCAGATGGAAAGCACCGTGTAATTACCAAACACTACTAGAAGTTAGAGATGACAGTGAAAATACAGCTTTATGTGATCACAGCAGCATTGAGCTACTATTTTAAGAACTTAGAAAGGCACCCACATTTTTAGACCAGCTCAATCTCTTGGGGGTGGCTGTGGGACAGAGAGAGTAGGGAGCAAGGAGTCCCTGTCAACAACAAATTTTAGGACCCCTGGAAGAAGGGAGATACATAATTCCCATTTTTTGTTTTTTTAATTGTAGAAAATCCTTATGCTCATCAGGTTTCTTGACACTGCCATTTTTAAATGTTCATCCTTACTAATTGTTTTGCCTAATACTTTCCTATTCCTGGCCAAACCCCCAGGGATGGAACTGTGATGCATCACGTCTGAAACTGTGGATTTCTTGATTAGAATGAAGGAGATATCCAAGCGCAACGCCTTTCCTGCCATTCTTACAATCTCTGGGAGACAAAACAACAGGAGAAGGCTTCTTCATGGTCTTCTGTGAAGGCAAAACACCCCTGCAGAGCAACGCTTGCAGGACTCACTCTGATCTGAGACCCAGAAACAACCTCCAAATAACACAGCAATGAACAAACAATAGACGACAGTCTCAGTCCACTCTATCTAGGATTCTGTCTTTATTCATCCATACAACAAATAGGCACTAAGCACTCAGTATGTTCAATGCACTGTATAAAAAGTTCCAGGAGATGAAAAGGTGAACCAAGAACAAATCCCAGCCTCAGCAAACTTACTAGCTTGTAGAGGAACTAACGTCCTTTCAAATAACTATAATCTGAGCCCCAAACAGACAAACACCATTAAAATAGATATAAAGTGTTAATGTCATGTTCCCACCGACCAAATGTATGGGTGAGGAGTGGGAAATGGGAGGATCTGAAAAGTACAAATATAATACATTTTAAAACGACAGAAGTTTAAGATAAATGTTATGTGTCATCAACATTTGTCAAGATAAGATATCCAAGTAGTTACAGGTACTGTTTACCATTTCATCTCAGAAGGTAAAACGAAGGCAGGTCAGGTTTGTTTCACAGCCTAAGACTTAAACGAAATGTGGCCAGTGCATACCGGGATTTCTATGACTAGGACAGAAGTTGCTCTCAGTTTGAGTGTAAGCATTTCACTCTGCAGATTTCAGTGAACGTTTTGGTCACGAGAGCTGTGTACTCTGCCAAGATATGCCTACTAATGTCCACAAGAAGCTCATAAACCAAGAAAGACTCAAGGACAAGCCCTGCTGATGACACGCTGTCAGGGTCAGCAGCAGGCAGAAAGGACAGTGGCTTCATGGCAAGGCCAGGGCAGGCAGCACTACATGCTACAATGACAGGCCTTGTAAGTGATAAAGGAAACTATTCAAGGAGTGGCAATAAATTCTGCAAGACATCTCCACCCCGTATGCAGACACAGCCAAAAGGCTTGATGGAGAAAAAAACAAGCAGTGTCTATGGGGTCAGGAAGTGGTAGACCAAAGCCCTAATGCCGCAGTGCGAGTCTATTCCACTTGGGCACATACAATCAGCTCTTTGACAGCAAGGGCACAAACTAACCTTCAGTCAAAGGATTAGCTGTACCAACAGAACATAAACTCAAGTCATATCTCTCGGATAAACATACCATCCTGGAGGTGTGTGGAAAGGATTCTTATTCAGAGTTTTCAAATGCTCTCAAAAATGGATATAAAGTCAGCACTGTAAACTTTATTTGAACATATGGCTTCATTTAGAATTCCCTCTACCCCAGTTGCATTCCTGTAGGCAGGGTGTGATAGCCAGGTTCCAAGATGGCCCTCAATGGTCCCTGCCTCCTGGTATTCATACCACTGTGTGTCTGCTCCCACACTGTACTGGGGGCTTGATGTGAGTGACTGTATTAGTCTGTTCTCACACTGCTATGAAGAACTACCTGAGACTGGGTAATTTATAAAGAAAAGAGGTTTAATTGACTCACAGTTCCACAGCTGTACAGGAGGCATGGCTGGGGACGCCTCAGGAAACTTACAATCATGGTGGAAGGGAAACCAAGCATATCTTCACATGGCAGCAGAAGAGACAGACAGAAGGGGGAAGTGTTACACACTTTTAAACAACCAGATCTTGCGAAAACTCACTCACTATGATGAGAACAGCAAGTGGGAAATCTGCCCTCCATGATCCAATCATCTCTCACCAGGTCCCTCCCCCAGTACTGGGGATTACAATTCAAAATGAGATTTGGGTGGGGACACAGAACCAAAACATATCAGTGACCAACAAACATGGCAGAAGAAGTGGTATGGCACTTGTGAGATTAAGTTGTAAAAGGGGGCAGCTTCTGTCTTGGGTGCCCTCTCTCCCAAGCAAGCTGTTGTGTTGTGAGCAGCCCTGTGGAGGGGCCCATGGATGAGGAACTGAAGCCTCCAGCTGACCGACAGCTAGCAAGGAACAGAGGCAGGCCTGCCGGCAACCCCCTGAAAGAGCTTGAAAATGCGTTCTGCAGCCACAGTTAAGGCCTGAGATGACTGCAACCAGAGAGCTTGATTGCAACCCTGAACGAAAACTATCCAGCTAAGCTGCTCCCAGACTCCTGACCCTAAGACCTTGTGAGATAATAAATGTTTGTTACTTTAAGCTAAGTTTTGGAATAATTTATTACATTCCAACAGATAGATAACTAATTCACAGGGTCACAGACTTCAGATTTACATAAAAATGCTCTCTCTCAACCATACACTATTTTTCATTTTATAAAATGTTTTAATATGTCTTATCTCCTATGATGCAATAATCTTGTGACATCAGAAATATATTACTATAATCAGTTCTCCGTTTGAGAAAATAAGGCTCAGAGAAGTTATGCGACTTGTCTAAAACCACACAACCTGCAAGATACAGAAATGGGACTCAAACCCATCTTTGACTTGAAGCCCAATATGCTTTCTACCAAAGCCCTCCGAGATTTTATTCTTAAACAGTGGTCATTAATCCAAAAATGTTTTTTTTAAGTGTCAGGGACTTTAGGAAATCTGTAAAGTTAAAACAGAGGAACACTGTTTCCGGAAACCAGAGTCAACAATGGTGTGTTGTGTAGAAGTAGCTGACTATTACAGCACACGGGCCAAGTTAACTGAGAAGTGATGAAGCACAGCAGCTCTGCTTCCCTTCCAGTCATTGTCTTTGCAGCCAACGGCAGCACAACCCACCAAGCTGCTTAAGCCAGAGGTGGGAAAACCATCCCTAGCCCTTCCTTCTCCATCATCTTCTGCCACTGACTTATCACCATGTCAACATGCTTCCTCTTCCAAAAGTATCTCAAATCAGTTCTTGCATCTCTACCTCCACCACCACCCTACTCAAGGCTCCATCATCTCCTACCCAGACCATGCACTAGACACTGAATATTAGAGGTGGGTGGTAGCACCCAGGACATAGGAGGATAGCGACAATGTGGGAGAAAAGAGGACAGCAAAGGTCTTAACGTCAAAGGAAAATACCGCAAAATGTAAAGGAAGACACACGAAAGCCACGATAATGATTGAAAGACCCTAACGCTCCCAATTCCTACACCCAGTACATTCTGTTCATAGAATTTTCTCTCTCTCTCTCTCTCTCTCTCTATATATATATATATATATATGTATGTATTTTGTGCCATCTGCCTGCTGTTAAAGAAAATGAGTATATACAACCAACACCTACAACTGCTAGAATCCACAATAATCTATCTCTTATACACACTTAATTAGTTTAGGGCTGAGGCACAGTTATGCCATTGCTTAATGAAAGGAAAATGCTCTGAGAGATGCATCATCAGGCAATTTTGTTGTTGTGTGAAGATCATGGAGTGTATTTTCACAAACCTAGACGGTAGACCTACCGCACACCTGGGCCATATGGTATAGCCTATTGCTTCTAGGCTAACAAACCTGTACCACATGTGGCTATAATAAATACTGCAGTCAACTGTAACACTATGGTATTTGTGTATCTAAACACATCTAGACAAAGAAAAGGTCCAGTAAAAATATAGTAATATAATTATAGAACCACCCACATGTATTCGGTCCATTGACAAAATGTTACACATCACATAACTATACTTTCAAAGAAGCCAAAATGACCTGAAAATGAGCATAATAGCTCACATCTCCCCAAACCACATCCACCCAGAAGTTTCAGAGCAAGGTTTTCAGGTGCGAGAGATCTTTCTGGAATGCAGGTTTCTTTTTTCCATTGAGACTTTCATTAGCATCTATCTATGGGCCAAGTGCTTTATCTTCAGCTACGTTCCTGACAGCAACTAAAGCAGATCAGTATTACTGTGTATGCCCTAAGAGGTGCTTGAGCCAAATCCCAGTGAGAGGACAGGGGTCCCACTAGGGAGTCAACAATTAAATGCCAAGAGTTTGGAGGTGGCTGTGGAAGGATCTGAAGCCTTCTTCCCCGACCCCCTCCAATGCCAAGAGTTTGGAGGTGGCTGTGGAAGGATCTGAAGCCTTCTTCCCCGACCCCCTCCAGCCCTGACACCGAGCTACTTAGCAAAGGTACTAGCTCCGGTTTCACACAGACAGCAATCTGTGTGGGCAGCTGCCTTGGTGGCCCTAGCAGTTTTGCTGCTTTTCCTCCTCTTTCCTCAATACTCAAGATCAGCCATCTCCAAACATTAATTAAACATAAATAGCACATTTCAGGCATCATATGACTTTTGAACAGAGATTATATATATATACATGTATCTATTTAAAAATTATATACAGGCCAGGCACAGTGGCTCTCGCCTATAATCCTAGTACTTAGGGAGGCTGAGGTGGGCAGATCCCTTGAGGTTAGGAGTTTGAGACCAGACTGGCCAACATGGTGAAACCCCGTCTCTACCAAAAAAAAAAAAAAAAAAATACAGAAGAGAATTAGCCTGGCATGGTGGCTCGTGCCTGTAGTCCCAGCTGCTTGGGAGGCTGAGGAAGGAAAATCACTTGAACCTGGGAGGTGAAGGTTGCAGTGGGCTGAGGTCACTCCACTGCACTCCAGCCTGGGTGACAGAGTGAAACTCTGTCTCCAAAAGAAAATAAAAATAAAATATTAAATATAAGCTTTATAATATAGTATTATGTATTTACAATATATCTAAAATAATAAAGCATAAAATATTTTTAAATAATATTGTCTCACCCTGATGGACCATCCTGGAGCCCACAGATACCTAGCTCCAGGTTTCCAGTAGTTGATCTTCTGACTGCATTACAAGTGTCCTTGGGGCAGGGCTCTTGCCACAACTGATTCCAGGTCCCCAGTGCCAGGATCATGCCTTGATCCCCCATTCCTTCGGGAACCCAGTCTCAGAGTGCCTTTCTTGCCTCTGGACCCCACTGTCTCTATCTCAGGTCCCTAGCACCTGCTGTCAGGCCATGTCCTTTCCTGCCTCTGAACCCCACTATCTCTATCTCAGGTCCCCAGCACCTGCTGTCAGGCCATGTGACCAAACTGCCAGGACTCCACCCACAACCCACTTCCCTTCCTTCCTCACCCAAAAGACTTAGGCTCAGCCTTCAAGATGCTCCTTGAGTCTTCCCTGTGAGGTCCCCCTATCTGCAGACTCAGAGGGTGTGTTCTCCAGGGACCAGCACTGACCCAGCCCAGGGGAATGGGCTTGCAAATGACTTCACAGTCAGGAATTCCCTAGTTGGGAGGTATCCTCCATCCCCTCAACTCCTCGTTGGTTTTTTAAAAGAATTCTCAATAGAAAAGCAACTGAGAATAAACACATAAGTGTAAATCAAAAAAAATAAATAAATAAGTAAAAGAATTCTGATTCAATTTCCCTGCCTTGAAGCAGAAAAAGGGAAATGTGGCAAAAAGAAACTGGCACCTGCTAATCAGAAAATGAAAGCACACTGATCACAACCACAAGCACCAAAAGGTCAAGAAACAGACCCAAGTCCTATTTTTTTTTATTTTGATTTTCAATTTGCTGGCAAACCTTTAGAGAGGAGGCTTGATGGAGAGGGGCTTCCTGTCTATGCCAGACCGTCTAGTCCCATTCCTTACAACCGCCACCCTTGCTTCAGGAAGACCTAAGGCAGGTAGTTGGCATGGGTGGTGGTCATGGACCCCAGAAGGTGCAATGAGGGCAGGACACTGGCATAAGAAGATGCTACTCAAGCCAGGTGTACAGAATAAAGATGCTTCTTCCAGCTGTAAGACATCTCAAGCACACATGTGGGGCTGAGTCACCTGCCAAACCCCGCAGGGAGACCTGACTCCCGGAGTCCTTTGGGGCTCTTGGTGCCGGTTCTCACCCCAAACTGAGAACTGCATGAAACCAGCCTTCCAACACCCCCCCCGTTCATAATTACAAGCACTTAGTGAGCATTTACTTTGGGGCCAGACATCATACAAAGCACTTCACAAATATTATCTCATTTAATCCTCAAAACAATCCTATGAGCTACATCTTATTATCCCCATTAAAGAAACAGAAACTGAAGCTTAAAGCAATGAAGTAACTTGACCCAGATGCTCAGCTGGCAAGTAGCAGAGCCCAGCTTCAAACCCAGCTCCGTCTGATTCTTACCCACTACGCTATACTGTTCAACCCGCTTCATAATCTCGAACTGCTTGCTGAGACCTGCTCCTCATTCTACACCCAGCGTGTCCAATTTTTCTTGTTTCTGAACTCATAAATATTATTTATGAGCTTGCCTGGCCTCTCAAACGTGGCATGAATCACTGCTTCCCTAGTTAAAATGTTTTGTACCCCCATGTAGCTGTGATTTGCATTTACACATCTCTCAACAGCTAGGCAAACTCACACTATCCTGACAAATAATCCCCATCCCGGTGTGAGCCTTGCTCTGTCCCTGCAACTAGGGCCAGGCAGAATATCTTCGCAACATTCAAGTGTTTCTAAGTGATTCCACCAGACCCTCCAGCCGTGTGGCCTCCACAGACCAGGCTCTGGGCGGGCTGGGGAAATGTCACCCATTACTCCTTGGGCCTGGCCCTTAGGCTTCCATGATGGGAGCCCCCAGGAGGGGGTGAGATGCTGGAAGTGGCTGCTTTCTGGGGATCGAGGTGAACACAGCGGCCCCGGCAGTCTCAGTGGTTCAAGTGCTGCCTTTGCTCCTGGAGTTTCCATTTCCAGCTGGAATCTGCAGCCACATTTATTTCCTGTTCTCCATTCCCTACTTTGGCCATGACCCACTGCCCACCTGGAGAGGTGGTTGGTTTTTAGTTGAGATGCCTCAAACCTGATATGTGGGTGTAAGACGCCAGGAGTTTATACTCACATATCAAGTTCGAAGCATCTCAACTAAAAAGCATCACGGCAAGTAGAATTTTTAAGCAACTAAGAAATGTTCTTTGAAAGAAGAAAAAGAAGGCCAGGCATGGTGACTCACATCTGTAATCCCAGCACTTTGGGAGGCCGAGGTGGGAAGATCCCCTGAGTTTGGGAGTTCGAGATCAGCAGCCTGACCAACATGGAGAAAAACCATCTCTACTAAAAATACAAAATTACCTGGGTGTGGTGGCACATGCCTGTAATCCCATTTGCTTGGGAGGCTGAGGCAGGAGAATCACTTGAATCTGGGAGGCAGAGGTTGCCGTGAGCCGAGATTGCACCACAGTACTCCAGCATAGTCAACAAGAGTGAAACTCCATCTCAAAAAAAAAAAAAGAAGAAAAAGAGAATATCTCTAGAAGGGTTAAACTGATCACTATGGAAGGTTCTCCTGCCAAACACTGTGTATTAGTCTGTTTTCATACTGCTGATAAAGACGTGCCCGAGAGTGGGTCATTTATAAACAAAAAGAGGCTTAATGGACTCACAGTTCCACATGGCTGGGGAGGCCTCACAATCATGGCAGAAGGGGAACAGCTCGTCTTACAAGGCAGCACTCAAGAGAGAATGAGAGCCAAGCCAAAGGGGTTTCTCCTGACAAAAACATCAGATCTCCTGAGACTTATTCACTATCAGGAGAACATTATAGGGGAAACCACACCCATGATTCAATTATCTCCCACCAGGTCCCTCCCACAACACGTGGGAATTATAGGAGCTACAATTCAAGATGAGATTTGGGTGGAGACACAGCCAAACCATATCACACTCAGTTCTCTCTTCTTTCCTCCAGAGCACTGCAAAAGTAGATGCCCATGTAATGGCCATGTGTCAAACTAACATTCTCCTGTGCAGGCAGAAACCAGCCCTGGCACTGGGGAGACTCCAAGACTCAGGAAAGTAAGCACCTGGAGAGATCAGGGTCTGAGGTAGCATCACACAGCTTCCAGAGAAATGCATGCTGTTAATTAACAAAGAGGGGACTAATTTAAAAATGAGCAACACTCCCCAGCCAAATACTTTCTGATACAGGAGTTAAGAAGCAATCACTTAGGCAAATAGTAAGGGTATGGGAGTCCTCAGTAAGGCTTTCTTTTAAATGAAAAGCAGCCCCAAATCATTTTCTAACTAAGAGCAGCCTGAAAAGTCGAGCCCCAGACATACATAAACAAGCTGGGAGTTTGCATGGATGATTATCAGCAGGAAATAAGGACTAGAAGTGTTCAAGATGGCAGCTCCATCTTCCCTTCTCTTTATCAGCAACCTGTACTGTAAGGACCAGACAAAATGGCACCAATCAACTGGAAAGCTATTTGCATAATAATATTAGGGTGGGGTGACCAACCTTCCCCACACACTATGTAAACATCACACCTGATCAAACCAATCTGTGAGCCCTATGTAAATCAGAGACTGCCTCCTCAAACCAGACTATAAAATCCTGTGCAGTCTCTGCCACTCGGTCCTTTTTCTGCTCTGAGACCCCTTTCTCTGTAGAGAGAGCTGTTTCTCTTTTTCTCTTCTGCCTATTAAACCTCTGCTCCTAAACTCCTCATGTGTGTCCGTGTCCTCAGTTTTCCTGGTACACCACAAGGAGCCCCAGGGTATATACCCCAGACAATGTAGCTGCTTCACTTCCAGCTAGGCCATCAGCACAGGCCCTAAGCAGATTGCAGGCAGAGGTGCTGAGTGTAGACATCAGCCACAAGGCACGATCAGAGGGGTGAATCACCACACTCTGTGTTGGGAAGGCTAAGGTGGCTCCATTAGCGAAACAGGCTCAATTTTATTTATTTACAGTGAAAAGAAGCACAGAAAGAAGAAAAACGAAGCTCTCTCCTTCCTGATAAAATGATCCTTGTACATTATGAGCAGGTAGAAGGGGGGAACTGACGATGAGAAACAATATTTACCCAATGCCTTGACCAGGTACCAGCTGATGGTTTTAAAACATTCTTTAGACACAGCTCTCCAAGAACAAACATTATGGAAAGCCCAATTCATTAAACGATACGGGTAAAAGTGTTCACTTTGAGTCTAAGGTAGTGACCTAGTCCTCTCGGGCAGCCCTGGGGGTGGGGGTCTACCAAGTACTGCTGGAGAATCCTTGGACCTTCTCCATCACCTGTTGTCTCACTTAAACCTCATAATAACTTTAGTTACGAGTTGTTGATCCCCGTTCTCCTAGACTAGGAAACCAGGATTCAGCAGGGCTGGGTGACTTGCCCACACAGCTAGTAGGCCCCCATATCCTGAAGCACCACCACAATGATCTGCTTCAATCAGCCTTATGTTGCAAAAAGTAGACAGAGCTTTTCAATATATAGAGAATTAAACAACACCAGCACAGGGGAAGGCGATGTCCACAGCAGGGCAAAAGAGAAAGAGCAGCCAAGTTGAGAAAACACGCAGCAGGGAACCCTGGAAATAGGACAAAACATCACCTCTAAACGGAATCACTGGTGCCGATAGCTGTCTCGTGAAGTGCCAAATCATGCTTTGATCTGAAGGCAAGAGTTGGAGGATATGTGTGACACTCTCCCTCCTCTCCATCTCAGGCTCCCCTGGGTGAGACACTCTGCTTTGGTGCCAAAAGTGACAACCTAGTAATTAAAGCTTGTCTTCTTGGGCACTTGCAGTCACCTAATGGCTGCTGTATGCTCCCTTCTCCCAGGGGTGGCATTCTGGTCTCTCCACCCACAGTCCTAGGCACCAGCCAGCATGATGGAGAAGCCTGGTCTGCCACAGGCATCATGGAAGAATGGAGTCTGCACAGTGGCCTCCTCATTCCCCACCAGCACAGTCCCTAAGGAAGGATACCTGGGAACATTCCTAAACTGAAAGGTGCCGGCACTCACTGTGGCAATGCCGGCACCCACTCTGATGAGTTCATGGAGGTGTTTTGCTGGCATGTTCTAGGTGAGAGGGGTTAAGAATGAAACTGTTACTTTTAGTTAAGACAAAATAAACAGCCTAACTCCTCTCAGCTCTCCTCTTCCTTCCCCACCTACAAAAAGATATGAGCACACAAATGAGGGACTTTCTTTTAGAAAGTGGTTATTATAGAACGGGACTGCAGAATGCACGTATTGTGCAGAATTATTTTAGAAACTCCATGAAGCTACATCAACCAAGGCTTCTCTCTTTGTGCCATCTATCAGAACAGAAAAATGGAATAAAAAATGTAGGGAAAAATAACAAGAGGAAGCCCAATAACACATAAATGCAAGCTGCATTGTTATTTTTGGTAAAAGTAACACCTACAGATAATATTGCAGACAATATTTTTAAGGCTGTAGCTCCAGCCTCCCCAGGCCTATGAGTCCCTCTCCTGGAGTCCCTCACTCCTGGCGCCTGCCGCCAATCCTATCTTGTAGTCAGCAATCTCTACTAGGGAGTTAACTGATTATTATGGCATTAGCTAAAAAACATTTCAAGATTTCATGCCTGTAAAGAAATGTACGCACAGTAGAAATTGTCCTGTTTCTACGCACAGATAGACGCCACACGACAATTACTTAATCCAAGTTTTACAGTTTAACACTGTTGAACATTCCACTAATCTGTTCCCTCTGCATCAGTCTTAAAACATTCCATTCTCTTTCAGTAGACTTTCCTCTCATAATTATAACCCCATGCTATCTCCATCTTCCTTTTAACTTTCTCATACCTCCTATGAGGTAGGTTCTGTTAATATTATAACCATTTTGCAGACAGACAAGGACGTTGAGACAGAGGTTATTAACATGTCCAAATGCCACAGCAAATCGGGGTCTCTAGTCCGGTGTTGTCTGTGCTCTTAAGCACCATGACACATGGCTTCTCTATAATCTGCAGAGGTGCTTTCGCAGATGTGTGTTCACCATGAGGAAAAGCACTGATAGGTTAATCTGGAAATGCAGAATGCCCTTTCAACACAGCGTCCTGGAGCGTAAGGGCAAAAGGGAGGTGTGGGGGAAGACATCATAGCAAAGGGCCCTCATTTCAAGGCAGAAAATTGAAACTGATAGGATGAAATTTCATCCTATAGGTAACGGCTAGCCAGCTGTCTAAGATTTTAAACAACAGACTCACACGATCAGAATTGAATTTTAGCAAATAAGCAGTGTTGAGATGAATTGGAGAGGAAAGACTGGCACTGGGAACACTAGATATGAGGCTATTACAATGTTCTAAATAAAGGCCAAGACTTAAACCCAGGCTACAGCACTAAAGACAGAGGAAGTACACCAATTATATGAGGAGAAAAAAAAGCCATCCATCAAGAGTAGGGCCCAGGGGGCCGGCACGGTGACTTACGTCTGTAATCCTGGCACTTTGGGAGCCTGAAGTGGCTACATCACTTGAGGTCAGGAGTTTGAGAACAGCCTGGCCAACATGGTAGAAACCCATCTCTACTAAAAACACAAAAATTATCCAAGCATGGTGGTGTGCGCTTGTAATCCCAGCTATTCAGGAGGCTGAGGCAGGAGAATTGCTTGTACATGGGAGGCGGAGGCTGCAGTGAGCCGAGATCACACTACGAGACTCCGTCTCCAAAAAAAATAAAAACAAGAAGAAGAAGAATAGCGCCAGGGTTTAACATGTACATTTCTGAGGATGGAGCTGTCACTGAAAAAGAACACACACAAGAGAAGTTCTAGGAGAAAGACAAGTTTGGTTTCATGGACCTGCAAACTTTGCTCTGCCTGCAGGAATGGAAGATAAGAGAGGGGGACTTTGAAAATAGAGCTCTGCTGGCATTCTTCGAATTACTGCACAGGCAAGCATCTGCTCTACCAATCCCTGAGTCGTGGTAAGACTTCATGTGCCCATTTGTTCTGACGTTGTAAGTTGCTTCCACATCTTGTATTTCCCTTTCTCCTAGCAGTCAATGCAGTGGTTGACATTACAGGCTCTGAGGGTGAGACCATTTGAGCCCTGCAGTTGTTTGGTTTCTTGAAGCCTTTGTCTCCCAGACCTGAGGAGCACAGAAAGGCTTGTCTTATAGAGTCCTCATGACGTACTCAGCATAGTGCCTGTAACAGAGTTAATATGAAATCAATGTGAGCTAAATTAAGGTCAAAACCATATTAGTGAGAGAAATGTGGCATGGGCATCACTTTGCTGATGAGAAAACTACCACCAAGAAATAAATAGTTGGTGTGTATACACAGGTACAGAGCTGGTAGAAAGCACAGTAAGAACCAGAATTCAGAACTCGAGACTCTTCATCTCTTGCCTCTAAATTTGCACTTTCCAAATTTTAAATCAAAATAACTCATGTTCTTACCTCTCCAGATCCATTTATTTTAAGAAGAGAAAACCATAGTAAATTTGAAAAACTCTCTCTAAAATGCCATTTAAACAAAGTGGTACAGATTCCATTAGGGATCCTGGGAGATTTTAAAAGGCGACGTATGTAAAATGCTTAGCCCAGTGTCCTGGCACAGTGGAGGAGGACATTAGGTCTGGGGACAATAGATTCCATAGTTATACACATGGGGCTGCAAGCAGCAGAAGCATTTTTCTGCACCAGCAACTTACCAGAAGGACTCTGGGTACACCTTGGTGAAGTTCTGACCTGCAAAGTCACTCTTCAAGTGGCAGCAAGCACATTTGGGAGAAATCTCAAAACCTCCTAAGTTATTTTTAAATTGCAATTTTCCAGTAGCTCAAAATATGATTCAATACGCTAATGTTCTAATTTCAGCTACTGGTACTAGACACATTCCCAAGGCTCAAAAAAAAAATTTAAACAATAAAAGATTCTTCCCAAAATAAGGCTGCAAGATGTCTGTGGTGAGCGGAGTTTCCTGATTCCCTCTTCAGACTGCATGCTACTATCCTGACATATAACAAGGCTCAGTTCAAGGCTGCCTAGGAGAGGCATAAAATGCCTCCATGTGAAAGATAAGTTGGAATATGATCCTTTTGAATACACTCGTGTGAAGCTGCAACAATTGCGGACATTACCACCACTGCATTGCAAAAATCTACAAGGAACAAGACCATCAGAGTTCCATCTCACGTAACAGTGACCTACACTGAAGCAAGCACCTGTGAAAGAGGGGCGGGGCACCACCTTCTCATGCCACACCCACCTCGCTCTATAGGAAAGGTGGCATGTAAGATGTTCCTCAACAGCATTATCACACAGTACTATTTTTACTTACTTATTTGGAGACAGGGTCTCACTCTGTCACCTCGGCTGGAGTGCAAGGGCGCGATCATGGGTCACTGCAGTCTTGAACTCCAGGACTCAAGCCATCCTCCCACCTCGGCCTCTGGAGGAGCAGGGACTACAGATGCATGACATGATGCCCAGCTAATTTTTTTTTTTTTACTTTTTGTGGAGACGTAGTCTTGCAATGTTGTCCAGGTTGGTCTTGGAATCCTGGGCTCCAGCGATCCACCCACCTTGGCCTCCCAAAGTGGTGAGATTACAGGCAGGAGCCACCACGCCCAGGCTTCATTGTACTATTCACACCCAGGCTACATTGTACTATTAAAACAGAAAACAACTTTTCTAGCATTCAGTAAATAATGTTATAAATAATGTGAATTGTATTCACGTAATCATCAAATATCTATTAAATGCTTACTGCATGGAAGGGACCATACCAATTATCACAGGAGACAAACAGAAGGGTCAGCTGAGATCCCTCTCCTCACCAGGGTAATGGGGAGTGGCAAGGACAGTTCTAAAAACAATGTTTATGTCAAGGGAATGTGATCAGTCATTCGCGATGTAAACAAAACAATGCCGTAGTTCAGAGGAGAGAAAGATCATCTGGTTGGAAGAATCACAGAAGCTTCTGCAGAGCCTTTCAAGTTGAGTATTATTTGTTAGGTAGAGATGGAAAAACTTGGGAGAATACCCAAATCATCATGGATATAAAATATGCAGCAGGGCCAGGCACAGTAGCTCACACCTGTAATCCCAGTGCTGTGGGAAGCTGAGGTGGGGGGATCACTTAAGGCCAGGAGTTTGAGACAAGCCTGGGCAACACAGCAAGACCCCATCTCTAAAACATAAAAATTAGCTGGGTATTGTGGTACATTCCTGTAGTCCTAGCTCCTTGGAAGGATGAGGCAGGAGGATCGCTTGAGCCCAGGAGTTCAATGCTACAGCAATGATCACACCATCTCACCCCAGCCTGGGCAACAGAGTGAGATCCTGTCTCTGAAAAAACACTGCCACAGATCTAATTAAGATTTTCCATTCCCACCATTCCCACTCCAATTCCGCTATTAAGGATGCATGTTATTTTAATAAAAAGACGAAAAAATAGAGAACTCAAAACTCACCATTTAATCAACCATGCCTAATTTTTTTTTTCTAGATTTTGTTTTTCTAGTCTGTTTCTTTTAGCTTTCAAACCCTTTACATATTTCCCAGGGCAAGGTGAAAATACAATGAGCCTTGTCATAGTCCTAATTTTTTTAATATTAGTTCCTTCCATATAGTAGGAAGAGTTGGGATTTTTTTTTCTTGACTCTAAGTTAATGAGTCTCAAGATTGATATAAATGCAATTATCGTGTGGAGTGGTGAGTCTAAGGAGGCTTCAGCTTTTAATAAACACTGCTTATCCCTATTAAAAGCCTCTAATGTGATAAGGTTTGTAAGCCCTTAGCTACAGAGGACAGGGACCATTGATTGCCTAAGCCCCCAAGTTGTTTATTTCCAGCTTCCCCGCTCAATGACAGAACAGACATAAGCAAGAACATAACAAAACAAGGTGTACCTTTATGGAACATCCCACAGCCTCAGCCTAAGAATCAGACAAAAGATGCTGGAAATAAAGAGAGAAAGAGAGACACAGAGAGAGAGAGACAGAGACCATCCCCACTACAGACACTTGTAAACCAGAACAGTATCTCTGAGGACCAGCCAAGGAAATTGAGAAATAGTGCCTAGCACAAACTGACTACAGCATTGCTTATGATTTACTACTCTGTTACATCTTTATTTCCAGCAATTCAGAAAAGCAAGCATGCCCCTTCAGTATGGAAACTTTGTGTTCTTTGTCCAATATATATCTGCCAGGCCTGGCTCTCCTTCCAGGGCAATCCCTGTTGCCAAATTGATGAAAAACTAATGTCAAATTTCTTTAAACAAACGTGAAAATGGCTTGCAGAGTTAAAACTAAAACACTCATTGTGGGAGGCATCATTACTGCTTTTATTTTTGTTTCTACTGGCACTAAAAACCTGCAGAATGGCTGGGCATGATGGCCCATTCCTGTAATCTCAGCACTTTGGGAGGCTGAGGCCGGCGGATCATTTGAGATCAGGAGTTCAAGACCAGCCTGGCTAACATGGTGAAGCCCCACCTCTACTAAAAAATACAAAAAAGAAAAAAAAAATTAGCTGGGCCTGGTGGTGCATGTCTATAGTCCCTGCTGCTCAGGAGGCTGAGGTAGGAGAATCACTTGAACCCAGCAGGCAGAGGCTGCAGTGAGCTGAGATCATGCCACTGCATGCCAGTCTGGCTGACAGAGGGAAACTTGTCCCAAAAAGAAAAAAAAAAAAGTAGAGCCCATCATAAGCCTTGTGCACAAAGCTGGAATAAATGACCTAGAGAAAAGTTGCCAAGTGACAACAGAGAGAAAGCAGCCTGCCCTTGGAGCACATTTGAGTTACATGAATGTCCTAGTCTATAGAGGCACAACCTCTGAACTGAGGCCCTAGAACCAGCACCTTGGCAGTGCCAGCTACGTGAGGCCAGGGGTGGCTCTATTTTGCTGCTCCCTGAGGGATTACTGCCAGCGTCAGCGCTGCTCCACTGCTCTGCCCTATATAACTGTAGTGCAATATCCAAACCAGAAACTAGGTCTAGTGCGCATTTACCATTCCATTTTATCATATGTGCAAGAATGGGGAAACTAGCTGAGGAATACTTCAGACCTTTATAACTTCCTATAAATCCGTAATTATTTTCAAATAAAAAGTTAAAAAAGGAAAAGGCTGCCCAGCTCCACAAGGCTCAGTGCTGTCATATCCCACCTCCCGCTACGCTTTGTTCAAACCCACCTCTCTCATGAAATCCAACTGAGTCTAGGGAAAGTAACATGGGATTGGGAGGCAGGAGCCCTGGTTTCCATTCAGGGGCTTGCATTTCCTTAACTAGAGGGGCAGAACAGCTATTACTCAAGGGCCCTTAACTTTTAAGATTTATAGATAAAGGCCAGGCACAGTGGCTTACGCCTATAATCCCAGCACTTTGGGAAGCTGAGGCAGGCAGATCACAAGGTGAAGAGAATGAGACCATCCTAGCCAACATGGTGAAACTTCATCTCTACTAAAAATACAAAAATTAGCTGGGCATGGTGGTACGCGCCTGTAGTGCCAGCTACTCGGGAGACCGAGGCAGGATAATCACTTGAACCTGGGAGGCGGAGGTTGCAGTGAGCCAAGATTATGCCACTGCACTCCAGCTTGGTGACAGAGCGAGACTCTGTTTCAAAATAATAATAATAATTTATATATAAAAATTGAAGGTAAAAGAGAAATGCTTATTTGACTGATAAAGATATTACTTAAAGGAGCCACAATCCAATGGCGATCAATCAGAAACAAAAATAAACCATTTCTAAAAACATCACGTAATTTAATAGAAAAAGCTCCATCCTTTACCAAACTTCAAACAAACCACTACTTCTCCAAGAGGTATTTCATGAGTATAGCAAAATACAACAGAAAAAGTACTTGGCTCACTCTTTTGCAACTAAAATTATCAAAGCTCTGGCCATTCCAGGAGTACAAAAAATGCTAACAGAATCTTTAGACAATCATCGGTTTAACAAACATTTACTCAGTACCTATGTTAAATGCTATGTTAGAGTCTCATTCAGGATCTTAGATATCCGTATCTATATGACTCACTACATATCTACCCACCTATCTATACCTATATACTATGTAGCTAAAGACAGGTAAAGCTCACGATATCAAGATAAGTAAGACAGCTTTCTTGACCTTAAGGAGTTTGAAGTACAGTGGCAGTAACAGATCCATGAAAGGATAAATCAGTCAACTAACTGCTAGGACAGAGGAACAAAAGGAACAAAGGGGACATAGCTGAGGAATATTCAACCTAACCTCACGCATTCAGAAACAGCTTTCTGCAGGAGATGACACCTCAGCTAGGTCTTGGAGGAGAAGGTTAGCCAGGAAGAGAGGATAAAAGAGGGCCAGGAACAGTGGCTCACACCTGTAATCTCAGCACTTTGGGAGGCTGAGGAGGGTGGATCACTTGAGCCCAGGAGTTCAAGACCAGCCAGGCCAACATGGTGAACCACCCCCGCCCCTCCAACTCCTAAAAATAGAAAAATTAGCCAAGCATGGTGGTGGGTGCCTACAGTCCCAGCTACTCCAGAGGCTGAGGACGGAAAATCGCTTGAACCTGTGAGGCAGAGGTTGCAGTGAGCTGAGATCGTGCCACTGCACTCTAGCCTGGGTGACAAAGTGAGACTCCATGTCAAAAAAATAAAGGATAAAAGAGGCTTTCTGGTAGAAGTAACTGAGTGGCATAGGCTTGGAAGCGACATTACGCATGAGAACCACGCAGGCAGGTCAGTGTAGCTGGAGTGTGGGGTGCTGAGCTGAAGTAGCAGGGTCAGGCTGTAGAAAACCAAAAATATCAAATTTGGGGAGGAGATTATGAGTGTGGGCTTAGACAAGTTAAGCTCAAGTGCCTCTGAAGCATCCAGGCTGAGATGGTGACTAAGCAAGTCAGAGAAAAGAAGAGCTGTATGCCAGAGAAGTAGATTGAGGGCCATTGGCATATTGATAGGAATCAAACCGTAAGACTGAAGGAGATAAACTCAGGGAGAAAATCGAGTGGGAAGAAAAGGTGGTGCTGAGTCTATAGGAACTCCAACATCAAACAGCCAGGAAGAGGAAATAAGCCTGCAAAGCAGCTGGAGAAGGAACTTCTGGAGATGACCCACATCGTTATGAACGTGGGGGCTGAGGCTCTGCCTGAGTGGGTTTGACACAGGGCTATCCAGAACTGACTGAGGCAGCCTGGCTAATTCTGTAGCCCATTTTTGCCACGTATCCCGGTCATGTTCTCCAAACTAGCCAATATTTGTGTCTCCATCTGCCCGAACACCATTTTCCGACTTGTTCAGGACTGAGAAAGAAAAAGAAAAAAAAAAGCAAGCAGCCCTTGATATTCAGAAGCTTGCCTGACAGTCACGGCAAGGTCATGTTATTCCGCTATTAGACATAAACCATCTCAAAGAAAACCAGCCTCACACAAGTGATAAAGAGAGACAAAACAAGGCCACTCCATAATTTTGTCTAAACACAGACAAAAACAAGGTCAACATGTCACCCACAAAATACCAAACACCCCCTTTTCTTGGCCAAAGTGACTGCCTCTTTACTAATTACAACTTTATCCTCATTCTAGACCCCCATAGTAAGATTTACTGAGATATCTTATGTGAGAATTACTCTTCCTGAGGAGATCCAATCTAGAGCAGATCTCTCCTTCCTTAAACCCACCCCCAAATCATCCAACCAAGACCCAAATCTGTATGATGGGTTCTCCCTCAACATCCTCTTACTAGGATACCTCACGACTTCCCATGGTATGCATTCTCCTTTGCAGCAACAAATAATAAACCCAGCGTGTCCAACTACAGAGTGTGCCTAACAGTCTTTGGCTGGAGGGAACTGACAGAACTCAGATGTAGAAAATAAAGACATCGAACCCCTAGATACCCCAAACGCTAAGGCTAGGATGGTAGTTCTCTCTTGAGATGGAAGAAGTGGGATGTGACTGGGGAAGGGCACACAGCCTTCAGAAGGTCTATGAGGAATGGTTGTTAATGTTAAGATTTTATTTCTTAAACCAAATGGCAAGTAGATGGGGCTGTCATTCACAAAATTTTGAAGTCTCAAAATTTGAATATACCTTTAAAAAGAAGGATTCAGTGGACAGCAACGTCAGATGCTGCTGAGAAATCAAGTAAGCTGAGAACTGCAACAAAGCTCGGTGAGTTGAGCAACATGGGGGTCAACGGTAACTTAAAAGCTTTTTTGGTGAGTTGTTGAGTGCAAAAGAAGAGTGATTAAAGACATAGTGGGAAGGAAATGGAGACAATGAATATGCAGAAATTTTTCCAGAAGTTTAACTGCACAGCAGAAGAGTGAGAGTGAGTGAGCAGTAGTTGGAAGGGTGTGTATCAGGGAGAAGACCAGGGCATTTGTGCAACTGACCAGACCTGTGGGCCTTGACCACTACTGGGCATCAGCTCTTCCTCCTGGCTCCTGGAATCCTACTCAAGGCTGGTAGGAAACAAGTAGGAGCTAATCAAGAAGAAGGTCTTATCTCCTGTTTCACTTGACTTTGAGGTTTGGGCTCTTAATAACATTTCATTCATCATTACTGCAACCCCTTCCCCATTACTAATGAATATCAGGAATAGTTATCAAATACGTATCAATATCAAAATAGCAGTGAATGAAAAAGTGGTAAGGGAAAATGTATCTATTCATTAAAACTTCAAATACACACACACATACACCCACACACACAGAGTTGTCGCTTGGTATCCATGAGGGACAGATTACAGGACTCCTCCATGGATACTAAAATCCATGTATACACAGTTCCCTTATGCAAAATGGTGCAGTACTTGTGTATAACCTAAACACATCCTCCTGTAAACTTTAAATCATCTCTACATTATTTATAATAACCTAACACAATGTGATGCTATGTAAATAGCTATTGTACTATTATTTGTATAATTTTTACAATTATTTCTCATATTTTATTTTTTAAAATAGTCTCAGCCCAACACAGTGGCTCACGCCTGTAATCCTAGCACTTAGGAAGGCTGAGGTGAGCTCTTGCATGAGCTCAGGGGTTGAAGTCCAGCCTGGTCAACATGGTGAAACTCTGTCTCTACTAAAAATACAAAATAATTAGCCAGGCATAGTGGTGCGTGCCTGTAATCCCAGCTACTCGGGGGCTGAGGCATGAAAATTGCATGAACCCAGGAGGCAGAGGTTGCAGTGAGCCAAGATCACGCCACTGCACTCCAGCCTGGGCAACGGAGCGAGACTCTGGCTGAAAAAACAAAACAAAACAAAACAAAACAAAACAAAACAAATTCAATCCATGGTTGGTTGAATCCATTCAACATCCATGAATGTGTACACACACATACACACACACGCACACAAGTACTGACTGTACATATGAGTGTGTATGTGTATATATGTAAGTGTATATATAATTTTATAATATCTATAACTCTTTGCTTCATTAACATAGATGAGTAACAGATTTTTCATTTATGACTTAGTCTCTACATTTATGGATTATAATCATGACATGTAAAGTTTACTAGAATTCAGTCGCTAAACTCTTACTTCTAAAAAAATGTAAAACCGATAGCACAGCAGAAAAAAGTAAATTGTTCACCGGGCACAGTGGCTCGCAGCTCGAGTCCCAGTTATTCAAGTGGCTGAGGCTGGAGGATCGCTTGAACCCAAGAGATCGGGGCTATAGTGAGCTATGATTGTGCCACTGCCCTTCAGCCTGGACAACAGAGCAAGACCTTATCTCATAAAGGAATGGAAAAGGAAAAAGTTGATTGTCCATGAAGTTAGTAAGACTGTTTACCTGAAGTCACAGACTTTCTAATGAGAAAGGGCCTGGTGAGGAAAAAAGAGTCACACGAAATGAGCAACAGAAGTTTTGTTCAACACAAGTATTTCCCTGCAATCTGGAGTGTGTGGAGTTACTGCCTCTAGCCCCATTGCCTTGAACCTACAGGGGGTTCTCTGCCACTCCCCACAGAAACTGTCATCAGTCAACCAGTATCAGCTGATCTTCAAGCCTGACACTTCAAGTATGAATACCTAAGAATCTAAACCTGTGGTTTCTTGCTAAGGCTTCCATTTCCTATTACATGAAAACATCTTGATGATTAAAAAAAAAGTAAAACCTTAGACTAATTCCAGGGAGCTTGAAACTCTTCAGAGATAAAGCTATTTTCTAAATCCTCATGACATTCCACCAAGGGAGGCAGATATCTATCATCTTTATTTTAGAGTTGGAAACATTGAAACCCCAAAAGCACAAGCTTCTTAAAAAGAATGTAACATAATCAGTCTGCCAGAATTTTCACTCATAGCTCCACATAATTTAAAAAGTCAATGTAAGTCAAATGGGATGGACGTTAATATTGCCATTCCCATGAGACATATTCTGGACTGCTAAAGAAATTGCAGGCCAGGAGGCAGAACACCCAGCTCAGCCCTAGCTGGAGCCACAGCTTTGAGTGGATCACTTCATTTATTTAAGTTCCCTTATTTGTAAAATACTATAAAAATTTACAAGGCAATGGCATCTCCAAGTCCTGTTTCTAACACCACCGCTTACCAACTACGTAACCTTGGCAAATCACTAAAGTTCTCTGGGTCTCAGCTTCTCAGGTGCAAGCAAAATTGACATAGAATCTCATGACTTCAAGGCAGGAGCCCTCAACACCTCACCTCTTCAGAGTATAGCCAAGGTGAAGTTTTTTTATCAACTGTGACTTCCGTGGAACAAAAGAACTTTGTTGTTTACAAGCAAATTCAACTTGGCTTTCACATCCCCAGTCTGCACGGAGCACACCACCCATCATAGCCTGTTCTGCTCTACTCACTGTGATCCAGTGGTTCCTTTTGGCCAGATGCAGGTACTGCCCAGTCCAAAGCTCAATGTCTTTCCAGCAGATGGGGCCTCTGGGTTTCTCCTGCCTGCCCCTTCCCTTTTCCCTGGATGCTTGGGCTTCTGGAAGGGAAAAGAGGAGCCTGGCCCTTCTGAATCTCTCTACTTCCTGCCTGCTGGTTGAGTTTTTCTTTCCTATTCTAAGGAAAATAGTCCTGACATCATATCCTGCATGAATGCTATGGTGTACTGTAAATTCTAGGCTCTGTTGGTCTTGGCTGGTAGGAGAGCACAGAGCCTTTGTTGCTGTTTCTTTCTGTCTCTCAACAAGTTTAGCTTTTGGAAATTAAAAAAAAAAAAAAAAGTTTGTTTGCACATTATTGTCTCGCTCTGGACCTTAAAACAAACTCATTTTGATCCTGGAAGCCCAGCAGCCATGGCTTCTTTATCCAAGCTATACCCGCCCTCCTCCCAAAACAACAATTATCCCAGTTTCAATGGATGCAAAGCTGCAGGGCAGTGAGGAACAATTAGGGGTGACTGGGGATGAGGACATATGAGCCCGGTATTTTCAAAAACATGAGCCGTGTTACAAAAGCCTTTTATGTCTGTCTTCTCTTTTCTATTCCCTTAAACATCTCTCTGCTTTAGGTTCCTATCATGACAAAAGAGCTCCCTAACCAGTCTTCCCACTCCAAATCCTCACCACAGCTGCCATTATAGTTTTACTAAACCATGGCTTCAATCATGATTTTCAAAAATAATGACCTGGAAAGTCCTCACACTGACCCTCAAAGTCTTTCTAATGTGGCCCTCTCCCCGCCTTCCAGCCTTGGCTCCTACCATATTCCAGTCATACGAGTACTCAGATGGCAGAAGGTGCCTGAAGAGGTAGTGAGCTCTTCCTCATCACAGATACACATGTTCAGGCTGGTTAACCCTTGGCGAGAAGGTACAGAGAGCGAGGAGTCACCTAAAATGCTAGATTCAGATCCATCTACACCAAGGGAAATGTTTACACATACCCCACTTCTCTGTACTACAGTTGAACTACAAAACAAGCTGCTTATCCACCGGACTCAGTATTTTCCGACTGCCATACATCCCATCCGATCAACACTGTCATCTTTGTCTAAAATAGTCCTCTCTTCTTCCACCCCAACTTTTATTTTCCTTTCCTAATTCTACTCCTTAAGACTTATCTTAAATATTAAATGTCAAACTTTTCATGAAGCTTTTCTTTTCTACTGTATATTCTATCCTGTTTAGTCTTAAAGCAGTTTGACGTTTTTGTTTTTGTTTTTGAGAGACAAGGTCTCCCTCTGTCACCCAGGCTGGAGTGTGGTGACGATGTCATAGCTCACCACAGCCTCAAACTTTTGGGATCAAGTGATCCTCTCACTTCAGCCTCTTGAGTAGCTAGACCTACAGGCACATACCACCACACCTAGCTAATTTTTTTATTTTTATTTTTATAGAGATGGGGTCTTGCTATGTTGCCCAGGCTGGTCTCAAACTCCTGGCCTCAAGTGATCCTCCTGCCCTGGCCTCCCAAAGCATTAGGATTACAGTCATAAGCCATGAGTCCCAATTTTTAATTTATCCTAATTTAATTTAATTTCCCTATTTTTAATTTATCCTTTTCCAAATCCTACTCTTCCAAGACTTATCAATATCAAATGGTTCATGAAGATTTTCTTCGCTAGTGTACCTTCTATCCTGCTTGGTCTTCAAGCACTAGAGTTTAACCTTTCTATGGCTCATATAGAATATTTTTGATCATATCTTTTCATGTACTTCACATCCTCCTAATAGGCTATAAGCTCTTTGAGAGCAAGGAATGGCTCTTCCTCTTTCTGTGTATTAACAGCATCGACAATGCAGAATAACGCTTAGTTTCAGTATGTTGAGCTCCCATAATATACTGATCATAATGCTCATTGCTGTAGGCATATAGAAGAGCTTTTTACAGTTCTTTTTCTTCAAAACATATGCAGTCTAATTGGGAATACATGGAAAACAAAGCTTAGATTTTTTAAAAGGGTCAAAATAATAAGATGTTTAAAACCATGAGGGGAAGAAAAAGAGAATCTTCACTATTACACCAAAATAATCTCCCCAGATTTTTTGGCATGTCTCTCCCTACCTTCCCCCCATGCCAAATCAATTGTTCTGAGGTACTCAGATGCAGAATTTGGTCTTATTTCCTTTCAAAATCTAAATTTAAAATAAGTATAATATTAAAAATATATTCAGTGATGTGTGACAAATAGTATAAAGTTTGAAAGAATACTTGATGTTAGCAAGTTCATAGTTCAATGTAATATTAAGTTGCATATGAGGCCGGGTGTGGTGGTTCACATCTGTAATTCCAGCACTTTGGGAGGCCAAGGCATGTGGATCACTTCAGGTCAGGAGTTCGAGACTAGCCTGGCCAACACTGTGATACCTCATCTCTACCAAAAAAATACAGAAATTAGCCAGGTGTGGCAGGTGCCTTTAGTACCAGCTACTCAGGAGGCTGAGGCAGCAGAATAGCTTGAACCCAGGAGGCAGAGGTTGCAGTGAGCTGAGATCCCACTACTGCACTCTAGCCTGAGTGACAGAGTGAGACTCCATCTCAAGAAAAAAAAAAATCTGTGTAAGAGTAGTTATTTAATCAAGAAGCAGATTCCTGGGGAATCGGACACCCTTCGGCTGCATTGCTATAGATGGTGGTGCACAAGTGGGGAAAACACACCAATCATGACCCTGCAGGTACCATTCAGCCAGGGGCCAGGGAAAATTAAATGAAATCCACCAAGAACTATTTCTTGGCATGACTAAAAGCAGACGGGAATCGAAAACCGAATCAGAAATGAGAAAGCCCCAAGTGACCTAAACTCTCTCACACACGTCTAAAATGCTCAGTGAATGACAGTTTAAAGAGGCGTAAAAATGCCTAGAAGAAATAAAATAATCGTCATAAGCAGTTTGTTAGGACTAATCTTGCATTTGGCAATCTTTTTTCCTCAAGTCAAGTGGGGAGTTTGTAATCCAAACAGCCTTGGTGATTATAACCATATATTTTGTGTCTATCCATTGCACTTCGCCATATTTCCTCCCAGAAGAAGCTTCAAATCCCTGACCACTGCCGAAATATATGTAGTGGCTGACACCACCAAAAGATGTTGCCAGGTTGAAGTAAATAAAAAGACAGAGTTAGCAGTGAGGATCAGGGAGTATTTGGAAAGAAAAGCAAAGGCTTAAAACCATCTGTGCTGAGAGAAAGAATGTGAAGAAATAGGTTCCTAACACATTTAAACATTTTAAACCTATTTCCAAATTATCATCCCTGTGCCTGCTACTGACATATAAATGACAACATTTGAAAAAAAAATAGAAAAGAAATATTATTTCCTATGTTTAATTTTATGAAATCTGGCTCTCTAGAAGCCTGAAAATTTCAGCGTGTTCTTCCAGCACCTCAAAGAAGGATTCATCATCCAAGATGTCCCTTAAGCTATTTCTAAAACTAACGGCTCAAGATAACTTAGCCATTAACAACTTCTACTCCAAAAGAGCAGTGAAAAATTAGTTAAAAGTTGATGACTATTTTAAAAGGATCTCTCTATAAGGGGTGATTTACCAGTTGAACTCTCCTGACTGGAGGGTTTAGACAAAATACACTTATATAAACTAGTTCTCAAAATCACTAGTTCAATTAAATGTCCATTAATAACAATAAAACTTTGAATATTTAAAATCATTTAAACAATGATCAACCAATTCAGGTAGTGCTCCAAGTCAATTTTCAGAAATTTAAAAACTAAATATGATTCTGATTGTAAGATGATGAATTGAACCCATCCATTTAATCTGATGTAATACACCATATTAGCAAGCTATAGAAGGAAAAAAATCACATGATCTTATCAACTGATGTCAAAAAACATTTGAAAAACTTCAACATCCATTCACAATTTAAAACTCTCAGAAACGCAAGAATAGAGGGAATTTCCTCCACTGGATAAGGAATATCTACAATAAACCTACAACTAACATTATACTTAATGGTGAAATACTACATACATTCCTTTCAGACTGGGAACAAAGCAAGGATGTTAATTTTCACAACTTTTGATAGATCTAGTACTGGAAGTTCTAGCCAATGCAAGTGAAGAAAAAGAAAAGGCATACAGATTAGAAAGGAAGAAGTAAAACTGTCCATTTTTGCAGAAGACATGATCTATATAGGCAATGCCAAGTAATCTACAAAAAACTCCTTGAGTAAGTGAGTGAGTCCAGCAGGAACAAAGGATATAAGATCAATATACGACACTTAATTGCATAATGTAAACTATAAACTTTGGGTGATGATGATGTAAAATGTAGATTCATCAATTTAACAAATATATCACTCTGGTTGGGAATGTTGTTAACAGGGGAGGCTACACATGCGTAAAGGCAAGGGGTATATGGAAAATCTTCGTACCTTCTTCATTTTGCTCTGAACTTCAAAATTTTGTAAAAAATGTTAAAAAAAAATCAAATGCATCTCCACACATAGCAATCAACATATGGACACTGAAATTAAAAATACAAGAGCATTTATAATCACTAAAAAAAATTTAAATACTTAGGTATAAATCTAACAAGACATGTACATGCCTTATGTGCTGAAAACTACAAGACACAGATGAAAATTTAAAAATCTAAATGAATAGATGCATGGATTGGAAAATGTAATCAGGAGTTAGATGACTCAACAGGACATAAATTCTCTTCAAATTGATATATAAATTTAATATAACTCCTATAAAAAATCTCAGCAAGATTGCTTTGTACATATGAAGATTATAGAATTTATGTAAGAAAGCAAAAGAGCTAGAACAGCAAATAATTTCAAAAAGAAAAATGAAGTGGGAGAAATCAGTCTACTAATTTCAAGAATTATTATACAGCTACAGCAGTTGAGACTGGCAGAAGTAGTGGCAGAGAGATAGATATACAGAACAACAAAGTAGAATAGAGAACCCAGAAATAGGTACAACTGCTACATCCAACTGCTTTTTCACAAAGGTACAGAAGTAATTCAACGGGGGTAAACAGCCTTTTCAACAAATGGTGCTGGTTCTGGAGCAAGTGAATATCCAATGTGAGAATCAAAAATAAAATCCTAAATCCCCCTCCAACCGACAAACGGATCTCCTCTTGGCCAATGGGATCCCAGAGAAACCTTAAAAATCTGAGTTCCTAGCCATGACAGCAAGGGAGGTCAGACACACCTCAGTATGTCCCTTCCTTATTAACCTTTAAGCAGAATTCTTTCCTCATGAGTAAGCAGAAACTAGCTCTGGAAAACAAGAAATGGTTAATTTGTTTCCTTATTACCTTGAGCCAATCATTTGAGGCTGTAACTACACTCCCCCTCCTTCTTTGCAGTTTTGATGGGACAGCTCACCAGTTCCACAATTCATCCCCCTCCTAAAATCTCAATCTCTAAGCCAGTTTGTCTGACTCACAGAGGGTGTGCAGTAAACAGTCTTCGTGGCTTCAGAGGGCTGAAAACTCCACCCTTCGATTATGGTAAGGTTGCCATTTTTTAAAGCATGTGAACCTTGAAGAGGCATAAATCTCAATTACTTGTTTCTCCTTTCATAAATATTCATGACTTATTATTCAATATGTACATTTGACCACCCCACTCAGCATAAATTCCTGTTCCCTTTACCCCTCACTCAAAGTGTCTGCTTTTGGCTTCTGCCAGATACTACCCTTCCAAGCCTACAGGATGGGAAGCCTGCAGGCTGCAACCCTTTATGCGAAATAAAGCTCCCCTTTCCAAATTTATAAACCCAGTGATCCTTCAGTTGACAAATCCATAAGCAAACAAAAGAAAAAGGAACATCAACCTAAGTCTCACACCTCATACAAAAATTAAAATGCATCCCAGAGTTAAATGTAAGAGATTAAACTTTTAAAACTTTTAGGAAAAAACATAGGACAAAATCTTTGAGATCTAAGAGTAGACAAAGTACTATTTGACTTGACACCAAAAGCATAAAAACTATCAAAGAAACATACATTGGACTTCATTAAGAACTTTTGCTCTGCAAAATTCTTTGTTAAGATAATGAAAAGATAAGCTATGGACTGGGGAAAATATTTGCCAACTATGTATCTAACAAAGGACTAGCACCAACCTTTAGTCAGATATAAAGAACCCTTGGTGGAGTGCAGTGGCTCATACCTCTAATCCCAGCGTTTGGGGAGGCTGAGGCAGGAGGATGCTTGAGGCCAGGAGTTCAAGATCAGCCTGGGCAACAAAGCAAGATGCTACTGCTACAAAAAATGAAAAATAGAAAATAAAAAAGTGAGCCAGGCATGGTGGCATGTGCCTGTAGTCCCTAGCTACTTGAAAGGCTGAGGCAGGAAGATTGCTTGAGCCTAGGAGTTGGAGGCTGTAGTGAGCTATGACTGTACTCCATCCTGTGTGACAGAGCAAGATCCTGTCTGAAAAGGGAAAAATAAAAACCCTCAAGATTCAACAACCTAAAAAAAAAGTCATATAATTAGAAAATGGGCAGAAGACATGAACAGACATTTCACTGTGGTAGAAAATCAGCTAGGAGGCCAAAGCAATGATGCAGGCAAAAGATACTTGTAATTGGAATGAGAATGGGGGCAACAAAAGTAGAGAGCAATGTATGAACCTGACCTCATGTTGAACGCAGGATTAAAGGACTGGGTAATTTGCATGGGGAAGTGAGGAGGAGGAGGCCTTCAGGATAACATCAGCCAACATTCGGTGCATAAAGGTTTAGTTTCTTGAACTGAAGGAGACCGGGGGAGGTACAGGCTGGGAAGAAACAGCCATGACTTATACTTTGGGCAAGACAAGCTGGAGATGGCTGGAAGATCAATTGAAACAGCAGGATTTGTGGACTTCACTCTGCACATCTGGGTCAAGGTTATAAAGTAGGCCTCCTATCCTTGTTCCCTTGCTTCCTAGATACCCCTGCCCCCAGACTCTGTGTCTCCTCACTGAGCCTACCAAGGTCAACCTTGCCGCTGAGCTAGTGTGTGTCCATTTGCTCTGCCTGGACCGCTCATCCTGAGATGTTGTCCCTCCTGGCTCCTTCTCTTCTGTTAGGTGTCAGCTGAGATGGTTTCTCCCAAAAGACCTTGTGCTGGGCATACAGGAGAAACTACAACTTCACCACCAGACACTCTGTATCACATTTTGTTACATTTTCTTTTTATATTTTTAGTGTATATATTTAACATGTACAGCTTGATGTTTTGATATACATATACCAAGTGAAATGATTACTATAGTCAAGCAAATTTACACACCTCACAGAGTCAGTGGGTTGTGTGTGTGTGTGGTTAGGAATCCCTAACATCTACACCCTTAGCAAACTTGCAGTACACAATATCATCAACTGTAGTCCTCATATGTATTAGATGTCCAAATTTGCTCATTCTACATAACTACAAGTGTGTACCTTTTGACCTTCATAGAAAGAAACTATCTGAAATTAATCTTATTAATGTTCTTATTTATTATCTGCCTTCCCTTCAAGAAAGCTAAGTCCATTAGAACAGGGATCTTCCAAGTCCTATATTCTACCGTAACCTCTGTCCTCAGCACAGGGCCTGGCATATAGAAAGCACTGAATAAGTACGTTTTTGACTGGAAGGGAATTTAAAGCAAGGCTTCTCTGAAAGTCATGAATATCAGGAGAATTGTTAAGTAGAAAAAGAGCCAAGCAATATAATGCAACCAAGACTGTCCTGATAAATGTATACTTTCCAGATTAAAGGAGGTGGCAGTCCTACTAAATATTGCACTGTCAGGCCACAACAGGAGTATGCACAGTGATATGTGACACAGCAATATTTATCCTTGAGAAAAAAATGGAAACAAGTGACACTAAAAATGTTGGCCACATTGACTGTGATTCTCCACCCGCTTCCAGAGGCGATGCCCCTCCTACACCCCTGCTGAGGGGAGTTCTAGGCTATTCAACACAGATGGGCAGTGACATGGCCTTGGAGGGAGGGGGACAGGAGGGGAGATACCTATGAGGTAGCCTGGAAAGAAAGTTCTGCCTGAGAGGAATTGGGGTGAGTAGCTGGCTCCATCAGACTCCTCCCTCTTGAAAGAAGAAATACTGAGAGAACTAGTCAACTAGTTAGTGGAGGTTACCCAAAGACACAGAGAGAGTAGCAGAGCCACAAAAGACTAAAGATCATGAATTCCTAACGCTAAACAACATCATTCCAGTTGTCCCTAATCCTGAAAAAAATGGCTATTCCCATGGCATGTGTGTTTTACAATACCCCAGTGCTTCATATTATTTTGGAATTGATTCCTTGCTTCCAAAATAGTCTAATGACCTAAATACGTGACCAGAACATCATGTCCTATCCAGTTAATTATGCCCCTTCTGTCTGCTGAATTATCATGCAGATGTTAAAAAGGCTATTAAAGGGACTGCATGGTAACATGGAAAACAGTATTTATTCTTTAGTGTTACCTGGGTTGGGATTATAAAGTAGGTCTTCTACACCCCTCCTCTTGCTCCCTGGATTCGTACCCCATCGGCTCACTATGTGGATACAAAAGTGACTAAAATTTGAGTTCACAGTTTCTGACACACAGTGTCTGCTTATAAACACTTGTTTTGAATAAATGCTTGCACTGGGATTATAACTTCGCAGAGACCCTTATGTATCAGTAAGAGACTGGAAGGAAAAGCAACATAAGGAAAAATTTCAAATGTCTTAATGTGGTGGGCCAGGTTCTTTGTGATCTGATCTCTACTTCCTTCTCCTGCCTCAACTCTCAGCCCTTACGTCCTAGATTCTACGCTTCAGCCACAGTGCTGTATGCTGCGGATTTCTCAATGGGTCACGCTGTCTTCTTGCCTGGAGAGCTTTGTTCACCCTGCTCCCTTTGCCCAGGAAGCCTTTCCTCTCCCTCCACCGGATCATCTTTCTCCCTTTGCTGGAATAATCCCCATACATCCTTCAGTATCAGCATGGATGTCACCTGCCAGGATGACTCATGTGAGTCTAGGTTAAATGCCCTGAGGTAGCACTCCTCCACTGAGCTATAGCTGCCAGTTCTCTCAACACTCTCCAAGCCCCTACCCTGTCTCCAGACTGTAGGTCATTTAAAGAAAGAATGACATCTTAACTCTTTATCACCTTCACTATAAATTATGCTCATGATGCATGTGGCAAAATTATACTAATGTATTTTCTCTGGGTGATAATTTTTTTTTTAATGGAGTCTTGCTGTGTCCCCCAGGCTAGAATGCAGTGGCATGATCGCAGTTCACTGCAACCTTTGCCTCCCAGGTTAGGGAGAAACTCTAGCCTCAGCCTCCCAAGTAGCTGGAACCACAGGCACATGCCACCAAACTTGGCTAATTTTTTTTTTTTTTTTTTTTTTTTTTGAGACGGAGTCTTGCTTAGTCGCCTAGGCTGGAGTGCACTGGCATGATCTCGGCTCACTGCAAGCTCTGCCTCCTGGGTTCATGCCATTCTCCTGCCTCAGCCTCCCGAGCAGGTGGGACTACAGGCACTCGCCACCACACCCGGCTAATTTTTTTTGTATTTTTAGTAGAGATGGGGTTTCACCATGTTAGCCAGGATGGTCTCGATCTCCTGACCTCGTGATCCGCCTGCCTCAGCCTCCCAAAGTGCTGGGATTACAGGTGTGAGCCACCGTGCTCAGCCAATTTTTTTTTAGTAGAGACAGGAATTCACCACATTGGCCAGGCAGGTCTCCAGCTCCTGACCTCAGGTGATGCACCCTGTGTTGACCTCCAAAAGTCCTGGGATTACAGGCCTGAGCCACTGCACCTGGCCTGGCTGATAGATTCTTTATTAAGTAATTTTTACTATTGTTAGTTTGGCTTTTGTAAGCTTTCAGTGTTTATCTTAATAAATGTATTTTGTAATAAAACATGTAATTCTTCAATGTTTCTATTTTCCTATTCTTAAAATAACTGTGTGCAATAGAAGAATGAAGGGCCACTGTTAAATAAAGTCCCTGTAGGCTCATGTCAAATATTGCTCCTGGCAGTTCTTATTTGAATCTCATAACATTTCACAGAAAAGGTCTTCAGTTATCACCAAATACTGGAATGGAGGCAAGATGTGTTTATACAAAAGAAGAGAAAACTTTGGCATGGGTAGATCTTATGATAAAAAATATTCTCTAACCAAGAAGATTGTCTAGTTCTTGATGGAAGCACAAAGAATAAATGACAAGGAATTGTTTTCCAAATGCTTTCTTCTGTGAGCTCCTTGATTTAGACAAAATTTTATTCCAAGTACTAAAGGAAGAAGAGAGACAGCACAAGAAACACACACACACACACACACAGGGTTATTATTCACTGAAGCCTGTTAGTTAAGCTCAAAGGAAAGCCATTGAAATTCCCTATAAAGAAAACACTGTCCGTCAAACCAGGGCTGTGTCACTTAAGCCATAATAAGAAGGGAAGAATGTTCATTTCACAGAAGACTGGAACAGCATTAGCGGCAAAGGAATCATTAAATATTTTAAACAAGAGGCTCCATAGTAGGGTTCCTTGTGACAGTCTCCCAGTCCCAGAGCCCTCGGTCTATTTTTCTCCTTTCCTGCACAAGCGCCTGCTGCCCCGACTCTTTTCAACCTCCCAGGTTCTGAGTGACACCCTGAGAAATCCTAATGGAGTTACCAAAACAAGAGATGATGATTAATTTCTATGGGGGAGTTTTAAGAATCTGTGTAGAGGAGCAAAACACATTTGACTCCTAGTAGAAAGGTAAATAGGCGGCCACTTCTGCCAGCCATCTCTTCATTATCTAATCATTTTTATTAATTCATCTATCCAAAACCCTGTCATTTTTTTTAGGATAGCTGTCACGCAAAACAAAACAAGAAGAAAACATAATTCATAAGTTGTTTTAACGGCATAAATGGCTCTAAAGCAGTGGGGTTAATTTTATGAAAGTAACATTGTAAGCATTTTAAGAAGCCCTTCTGTAGATTCCAATTGTTTCCTGATAAATTCATTTGGGTTTTCCTACTTCAATAACGAAATATCAGAGAGGTATGAGCTATCAACAAGCAGAGAGCATGGTCTAGACTAAGCTACCAACAGTAAGACTCAATTTAAATTGTTTGAAACCTAAGTCATAACTTTGGAAGCAGTCAGTTACATATGCAAAATATAACCCAGATTATGACTGAATTGTAACTAACAAATACTAGGCTCACGGAGTTTTCAAAACTAGATGTATATTATACACAGAATCCCCAGATACTATCATTTTCAGCTCCAGATGCCCTTATCAAATGTGAAGTCTAATCTTGATAGCTCAGAGAAATGATCACATTGCCCTCCCCCATCCTATACTTCAGGTTCAGTGTATTTTTGCAAACTGTTTACCAAGATGAATTGCAGTTCTGTGCAGGAAAGTGTTAACATAGCACGCCTGAGGCTATCCTTAGAAAGTCCTGCAAGATCCGCCCTTGACAATGTCTGGGAACGGGGCTTGTAAAAAGTTCTCTATACGTATGTGAAGAGTTCTCTAACTGATAAGGTTGTTTTGCTGTGCCTAGACTGTTTGTAGAAACTGTGATTTACAGTGAGCCCCTACTTTCTTTCTGAGAGCCTGGTATTTAGTAGGGGTTGCTACACAGAGAATGCCTACGTGACTATCTTCCTAATATGAACCCTAAATTCACAGTCTCCAGTGGGGTTCCACGGGCAGAAACTGCATACATGTGGCTGCATCTTTCCCAGCTGGGGAAGGTGCACTCTTTACGTAGCCTTTCATGTACAGTGCACAGGAAGCTATACATGGATTCCTCCAGACTACACTCATCTCTTTTTCCCTTGGTGACACTGTATGCATTCTTGCTATTTCACTGCAATTAATAATAACTGTAAGTGCAACTAAGTGCTGATCCTGAGTCCTCCTAGTAGGACTCAAAATGTAGATGGCCTTGGGGACCCCTGAAACAAGTCCAAAAACAAAATACGACCTTTTACCAGTCAATCATTAGCATTTGTTAATTTTTCTAAAGAGGAAAAGACGGTGCCAGTATTAAATTCTTCCTGATCAGCTTAGAGTTTTAGGAGAGAGACATAAAGACGCTTGTTCTTCCCTCACGAAATACATCATAGCCTGATGCTGCTAATGTAATGGGTTTTCTATTGTGGGGACATAACTTTTTTTTTTTTAAACAAGTTGTTTTGCTGCTTTTTAGTTTATGGGAAAAGAATAGTTTGGTGACCACAAGGACATGGCTGTCAAAGTATAGATTTAGACAGAGCCTGAATAACAAATCTGTTCCTTGCCAGAGGCAACAAAATAAAACTGAGCAGACAGCTGGAATATGTGCCACCACCACTGAGACCACGGTTTTCTTTCTCTAATCCAATCTTAAGGAAATATAATTTAACAGAACTAATCTCTACTATTTAAAAATATCTATGTAGTTTAAAAGACATTGGGAACAAATCAATGAATAACTTTTATTATTGAAATACTGAACATACTAAACATGAAACTTAGATGTTTAAGAGTATGAAATTTTTATTTTTTTCTCCAATGCTGAAGGAAAAAGCTAACAATTTCGTGTGTTTTCTTTAACTACTTGAAAAGTCTATTAAATGAAACCAAAGATAACTCCGAATAGATATCCACCTGATTGAATGACCCTTTTGCTTTTTAACCTCTCTGGTGTTCAGAATTCTGGAGAAGATTTGAAACTGCCTTATACAAATATTTTGTTAGAATTCTTAAAGTAATGTGGAACAGGGCCCCATACCTATGCTGAGCTTAGCTATGCTAAATTCCAGGGGTGAATTAATAAACCTCTAGTAGCTGTAAGTTTAAATGATTCTTTTGTACAGTTTTAACTGCATAATTGGTCCAATTTTCATTTATCTTGCTGGAAAAATACAGACATCATCATTCTCCAAGTAAAAGCTGTGTATCTGAGATACAAAAAAAGTTCCCCAAGAAGACAACAAAGGAAGAGGCTATCGTTTACACACGGGACACCAGAAGCTCCTTTCCTTTCAAAAAGGAGAAGTTTTCAAAGAAAGAATGGGAACCAGGGGAGAAGCCAGTCAGTCCATCCTTTCAGACATTTTTTTTTTCAATAACTTAGCTCCAAAGACCAGGATAAATCACGACGACACAGCGACTCCTGGGAGTTGTTCTGAAGCACAGTGAAGTCACTCCATGTCACCCTGGAAGCTAGAAAATATATTTTCCTCCAATACAACTGTTAAAATCCTATCTCTGGACTTGACCCAGTCTTGCCTGTCACCAGGGAGGCCTGTTCATAGCAGTTAGGTGGCTGCCATACTTGGTATCTCCTACTGTAGTGAAATGGGGATGTCCTTGCGGTTGAGCAGAAATGAGATGAATGAAATCCCAGAAAAATCATTATTTTTCTATAAAACAATTAACGTTTAATTGAACATTTAAATTCATAGATAACCCTTTCACGAAAAATGAGATGGGGAAAGTTTTCCTGCAGACTTATCTTGGCAAAGCCACCTCATGCCTATGACTTTTGTCTTTGATAATAACTGATGCAGAAAAAGCATAAAACATGATCATTGATTTCTGTCAGATGAATAAGCAGATGGCAAGTGTCCTGATAGCAAAGACTCTGTCTTACATTTTTATTCCTCCTCAATGCCTAGTATGGTGTTTCAAACATAATATGCATTCAATAAATGTCTCTGGGTCAATGAATGAGTATGCTAAAAAGATAAAGTAGTAAAACAATAAGGGAGAAAAAACGTAAGGAAATGGTCAATGCGAAACTATAACTTTTCCTCCCAAGTCTCCAGGCAACTAAAGTTAGATGACGTTAATGAGACCTGCTGAGAAAAGGATATATATATATATTTGTAAACACACACATTATATATCTATATGTATTAATATATGTATACATATATTATGTATATATAATATAGTTATATACTATATATTATATATGTTATATGCTATATGTGTATACATATATAAGTGTATTTTTCTAAAACACCAAAACAATGCACAAAAAATAAAATAAAGCTCACAATTTGCAAACTGCATGTATAGTTATAGTGTGTGATTCCTCCACAGATAGCCCAAGAAAATTTAGGACATACAGTTGTCATACCATTAGATCAAATTTTAATAGTCCTTTTCACTTAAAACAAGAAGGAAGTTTTATAAGGAAACAAGACTCAATATGTTTTACATATTCAATTCAATAGCACAAATAGATATATGCAGATAAATTCAGCAGAATATATTTTTAGCATGCTTTGCCCAATTTCCATATTCACTGATATTTATCTGTCAAGTATATAAATACATAAAACATGATTAATCGTGTTTTTGTAAGTAAGTTGAACATGGCTTTCATATATGCCTAGAGAGCTGTGCTTCAATATTACAGCTTTTATTTTCCCTTCTCAAAAATGGCAACACAATACCCATCTGTCAATCTTATTCCTACTATAATCATCAAGTGGTAATTAACCTCTCTGGAATATTAAGGACTTTGTGGTCATGGACCTCAATAGAACATTGAAATAACTATGCCTCGCTACTCTTCAATGAAATAGGGAAGTATCACTAAGAATTAAGGATGGAACACAAAGCTAACTAGAAGTTTCTTAAACAAATGTGGCATCAAATTATTTAGAAAATAAATACTTGGAATACCATCTGATGCTGCACAGCCACATCCACTCTCCCAAGTCAGTACTCTCATGAATATTGTTTCTACCCCCTACCCATTCTTGGGAATATCTGAAATGTACAATAAATATTCTTGTTGCTACTAGCACAGAAATGTAATAAACAAAAACCTATATGAAACCCCTCCAAACTCAGATGAAACCTAAAAAGCAAACACAGGTGACTAGGAAGGCTCCTCTTTACAGAGTTTGAATCTAGACCAAGCTCAGATCCTGCCACCACAACTGAGGTCCCCGGATCAGTGTCACATAAGGTTCAGGGTGCAGAATGATCCTATGGCTTCACAATATCTCTTCACTGTCAAGATGCTCTTCCCAGAGGGAGCTGAGAGTAGCTGAATCATCCATCAGATGCGTCTTCTCTAGAAATACCTGACAGTGATTTTCCAGAAACACCGTCTGAGAACTTACCAGTGTCTCACAGTAGACTCTCCTGGGATTTCTATACCCAAGAATATAACAAATATAAAGTGATATCCTCAGTCTTTCCAGCAAGAAAAAAAGGCCAGGACACGAAGGGCTCCATGATGCCACAGGACAAAGCAAAAATGCCAGCAGTGTTTTGTTAAAAGTCTGCTCCTCCTTTGCTGGTATTTTTGAGGTGTAATATAACACACAGCCAAGTAAGTGACAAGTAAAAGCTCTAACTGGTCATCTATGGTCCAAGTCTGATAACTAACTGGAATCAGAATGCATTTCAGTGTTTTGTGAATGACTTGGCTTGGCTGTGTCCTCACTCAATTCTCATCTTGAATTGTAGGTCCCTTAATTCCCATGTTTTGTGGGAGAGACCCGGTGGGAGATAACTGAATCATGGGGGTGGTTTCCCCCATACTGTTCTCATGGTAATGAATAAGTCTCACGAGATCTAGTGGTTTTGTAAGGGGTTTCCCCCTTCGCTTGGCTCTCGTTTCTTTGCACTTGCCTGTCACCATGTAAGACGTGCCTTTAGCTTTTCACCATGATTGTGAGGGCTCCCAGCCATGTGGAACTGTGAGTCCACTAAATCTCTTTCTTTACAAATTACCCAGTCTCGGGTATATCTTTATTAGTAGTGTGAGAACAGACTAATACTGTAGAATACAATAAAGTATACTCTAGAAACTTTCACTTATATCAAGTATAACAGTTAAAAACTTGGAAAAAGGGAGATGGATCACTGATTTGTAAAATAAATTCCTTACTAGTAAGTAATACTGAGAAGTGAAAGAAAGAGTAACATTTACATAAAAGGTGATGAGGACCAGATGGCCACTGCCAGACCCTGAGGGATTTGGGTGTGTTGCCAGGGGGTTGGTAGTTATTGATGGGAAAGAGGAGAGAGCAGCTGCCGTTTTCCTAAGTTCCCACCATATTCCCGGCATTGTATTAAGTAATTCATACGAGTGATGTAACATCGCTCACATTAACTCTGTGAGGTTGAAAGTCTGGAAATGTCCAAAGCTGGAAGTAGACTATTATTGGATTAAGTATTAAATGTTTCAACTAAATATTGAATTTGGATTATATTTCAGCCAAACACTAATCATTAAAGAGAGAAGAGGCAACTTGCCCATTTCAGTCCAACTGGAATTTTCCTCAAGGATAGCAAATCTGAATTCCAATGATTCTGGCACTTTTTTCTAATGCTTAATATTGAAAATAAAGTTAGACACTAAAATTGCTTAATATTAAAAATTAAGTTAGACACTAAGTGTGAATAATAAAGCTCTGACAAATTCCAATATCAAATATCAAACCAACCATGACTCTAAACTCATGATTCATATGAGACTAAAAAATAGATTATTTTTCAATATATTCCAAAAACTCACTGCTGTTTTTCTCAAGCATTATTTTTAAAAAATATTTTGTGAAATGCATTATTCACATGAAACTAAACAATAGATTACTTTTCAATATATTCCAAAAGCTCACTGCTGTTAGTTTTTCTCAAATATTATTTTTAAAACATTTTGTGAAATATGTTAAAATTTTACATGTGTAAATATACTTTTATATACATGGATTTATTTTAACTTTTATCAAGCACATGATTTTAAAATCAAATGGTACTATAAGACTGACAATTAAAAATAGCAGCCTTTTGCCCTCTCCAACTTCCCTGAGTCCAAATGATCAAAGACACTTTCAACGCTTTTAGCTGTTTTCTTTAGTATTTATCTTCATATTTTAGGTAACGTTCTTCAACTGCCATGCTTATCCCTTTATTTGAGAGAGGTCCTTGCCCTTTTGCCCTTCTGCAGTAGAGTGGTGCAGTCACAGCTCACTGCAGCTCCTGCCTCCCAGGCTCAAACGATCCTCCTGCCTCAGCCTCCCAAGTAGCTGAGACGACAGGTGCATGCCACCATGCCTGATACTTTTTGAAATTTTACAGAGATAGTGTCTCACTATGTTGCCCATGTTGGTCTCAAACTCCTGACATCAAGTAGTCCTCCTGCCTCAGCCTCTCAAACTGCTGGGATTACAGGCATAAGCCAGCAAGACTAGCTGCTTATCCTTTTTTTTTTAATAGCGATTGGTATCCCAGTGTGGAAGATCAGGATTTAGTTCTCTTACCTTTTCAACACACTTTTCCTCTCCATCCCCTCCCCTCGAAAATCCAATCAATTTAACCATTACAATTTTTAGTAACAATAATACTATTTATATAACAGTATTTTGTCTTAAATACTGTTCCTAACTAAGCCCAATGATGCACTGTCATTATAGTTTTCTTAGACAACTTTTTGTTTTTTCTTGCTATTAATAACTGCTTCAATTTTTCATTTGGTTGATTTCTGTATGTATCTAACATTAATTTTCCCCACACTCTAACACAGAACTAGAAAACTGATAGATAAACAATTAGGTACTTTTTCCAATTTCTTTTGTTTTTTTCCTCAGGCCATCCTTCCTGGTCTCTTCATCCCCTGGTCCAATCAAGAAAGCCTGTTCTCCAGGCGTGACACAGGTGATGTTCAGAGGTCACCCTGAAACTTCCCCTTTTCTCCCCATCAGGAAACTTTCTTCACTTTCCCCAATTTCCTACTTTTTTTTTTTTTTTTTTTTTTTTGGCGTATTCACTCACCTTCTCCAGAAACTTCCCAAGAAAGGGTGCAGAGGAGGCTAATTTTTGAGACCTTGCATTTTTGTCTGAAAATATCCCTATTCTACCCTTGCATTTGGCTGACAGTTTGACCAGGTAAAGGCTTCAGATTGGTGATCACGTTCCCTGAGATTTGGAAGGTACAGCTGTATTTCTTCCAGGTTCCACTGTTGCTGAGAAGTCAGATGCTGGCATGTTTGCTGAGCCTTTGTATGTGACCTACCTTTTCTCTGTTAAACATTTTTGGGAAATCTCTTTTTGTTTTTAATTCAGACTTCAATAGATGTGTCCTGGAGTTGGTCTTTTTTCTTCCGTTCATTGTGCTGGGCACTTAATGTACTGTTTCCCTACGGAAATTCATATTTTTTAATTGTATAGCATTTTTGTATAGTTGTCTCTTCTGCATTTTCTTCATTCTCTTTCTGAAACTTTGCTTTTTTAGGTTTTTGTTTTTAAGCGAAGGAGTCTTGTTATGTTGCCCAGGCTGGCCTCAAACTCCTGAGCTCAAGCAATTCTCTCACCTTAGCTTCTCAAACAGCCAGGACAACAGATGTACAGCACTGCACCTGTCTGTAAAACTCATTAGAAAAACAGATTTTGGACTTCTTAAAGTGAGCCTCTTGTATCCTCCTCTGCCATGTTTTCCATCTCTGTGCTTTTATTCTACTTTCTGGGCAATTTCATTCACAGTCCAACTCCTCACTGAATTTTTAATTTCTGTCATCATGCTTCTCATTTCCAAGCCCTATTTCATGGATGCAATATCTTCTCTAATGTCTCACAGAATACCAATTATAGGTTTTTGAAGTTTTTTTCTTCCCTGCTTTTCCCCTTATTTCCTCTGAGACTTCTTTCCTGCTTATTTATTTGGTCTCATTCCTTCATCTTGGTGACGATCCTCAAATGTATAGTGATCCTTCACTGTCTACCCTGAGATCTAAAACTGTGCATTTAAGTGATGTCACTGGGTGAGGACATAGCCATTTTATTTTGGGGGGCAGGGGCCTTCAAATGTCTTCAACTGGTCTTTCTCAGATGTGAATCCTCTAATCCTGGCATGGTGGAAGATAAGCCCCATTGTCAGAGTTCTGGGTGCTCAGAAGGAAGATAGCACCATTCCATACAAATTTTCACAGAAAACTCCTATTTTCTCTAGTATGTTTTACCCCTACTCTCATTTGTATCTACTGTTTCCAAGTCCAAGTCTTCTGGAAAACATACCTGCCAGGGTATTTGTCCAGACACGTGGTTAGAATGGGCTCCCACTACTCCTTATTCTGACTTCCCAGCAATCACCAGTTTTGGCCTCACCCTTCACATCTGTCTTCTGGCAGAGCTTGTGGTTCTGAAACCACACCCCAGGGTTAGAAAAGCTATTAACCAGCAAAATTTCAAGAGTTTGTTTTGCAGAACAATGAAGAAAAAAACAACTGAAGAAGAAAAGAGTATGTTACAATTCCCTTATTTACAACAAAGTCGGATAACAGGCTGACACCAGCTGGAACCAACATGGCAGACCGCAGTCTGAGTAGGAAAGACTTGCTCATTGATGAGTGACTTTTGACCTCAGAGAGCCAGAAACTCCACCTTCAGATCATGCTCATTCCACCATTTTCTGAGCAAGCAGCCCATGAAGCATGTCAGGACAACAGCACATGCCCAAAGGCCCTTACCAACCCCTTCCCTTCAAGCCAATCACTATGCAGACCCGAAACTCCACCTGCAAAATCTCTCCCTCAATTGGGTGGCAAAGTCAGTAGGGTGAGACAGATTAGAGCATTTCCTCCTGTCTCCCTGTCGGTTCACTGGCAATAAACTTCTCTCCCTGGAAGAACCATGCTTCAGCGTTCGGCTTCCTATTGCGTGCAAGCAAATAGATCCAGTCTGGTTTGCTTACAGTTCCAAGTCTGAAGCTTTCCTAGTTCTGACCACCAATCAATCTGCTTCGGGTTGGCTTTCCTCCCAGTGGGCACTTGGCTTTCGGTACTCTCCCTTCTGCTAATCCAATTCCCACTCAACAATTTGCTTGCCATCTCCCAAAAATTTGTTGACATTCTCACCCACTAAGCCTCATGTCACATTTTCTTTGTCCATAGGAATTTATATCTTATTTTTTACCTATCATGTTCAGTAGTCTTAGGAGGACACAGAGATAAACAAATGTGTTCCAATTGTCCTATATAACCAGAAGTTCAAAAATCTTTTCATCATGAAAAAAATTCAGGTTAGAAGTCTTGGTTGGAATAACTCTCTAAAATAGGGTATCATTCCTTTAGGTTAACTAGCACTGGAGCATACCCTGGCAAAAGAATTACATCAATTTTTTAGTCTACAAATCATAATTTATAAATGACATGGAGAGATTTCAGATGGGATAAAAAATAGTAATTAGAGGATTTGGAAACTGGCTTAAAAGAGCTAAACAAACAGATTAGATTATACCATGAAAAGAAGACTAATGAGGGATTTAATAATGGCCATTGAGTAGATGAAGGATTATTATAGACACAAGATGGTTGGCCTAATTTCTCTGTTTCCATTTCAAACACAGTAAGAAAGTGGACTTAAGATATCACATAAGGAAAATTTACTGACAGTGAAGTATATTAAATATTACCAGAAGAGGGTGTAGAGTTTTCTTTTCTGGAATAATATTAAAAGTGAAAATGGGCCACTCCTTAAAGGTAAAATGCTAATTTGACAACTCGATTCCTTCCAGCTGCATTTTTCCCTTCCAACAGACCTGCATGCAGAAAATTATCACTCCGAGACCAAGTTTCTTTTTTTTGTCTAATAGAAACATCCTTCTATGGATAAGAAAGATGACTTTTAAAGCAAGCTCAGCTCAGTTTCAAGATACATACTTGCAAGCTGCCATCACTTTTCAGGGAAATTAAAGATGGACTTTTTATACATTAAAAACATGACGACATTCAAAATGTGGATGGCACTTCAATACTGAGATGAAAATTTGTATTGCTGATGTTTTCAATTTTTCTTTGCAACAGATTGCACTGTTAAAAAGTATTAGTTTCCTTGTGTAAAAAGTGTCATGAAAAGAAAGTCTAACTGTAGCTAAACAGAATGCTTATAAGAACAGAATGTAAAGAACTTTTCCTTTCCCATTCACCCTCCCAAGTGAACTGCAAACAGGTACTCCTTCAAAAACGTACTAAGAACAGGAGAGTGGCTGATGAGAGGCCCTGGGGAAAAACAGAGGCAGAGAAGACTGTGCTCAGGATACATGGAAGACACACCCTGGAGAACATAAGGAAGGCTCAAGCACATGACGTCTGCCTCCACTGTGCATTTGATTTTTATGTTATTGTTTTTGTTAAAGAAATATAGTTTTGTGCCCATTTGTTTTTAGTACAGAAATTTGAGCCTGGCCTCACACAAGAATCAATTCCAGACAGACAGAAGACCTCTATGTGAGAAACAAAACAACATTTCTAAAAACAAGTGTAAGATAATACCTTCGTGACCTCAGGTTAAAAAGAGATTCCCTAAACAAGACAGAAAAAGCACTAAACCCAAAGATTGGTCCACTGAACCACACTAAAATAAAATTGAAAAAAACCTTCTGTTTATTGAATGGTACCCTAAAGGAACTAAAAGGCAAGGCAGAGGGGCAAAAATGTGGCTTCTTCCCATATGAGTGAACCAAAATTTCACTAAATGCCTATGAGTGGGGAATCAGTACCTGATAAGAAAGCACTCTATCTTCTGGCATTTGGGGGGCCCAAAATGCAAGAGCTTCACCCGCCCATCCCAAACTCCTATCACTCAAAACAAAGCCTGCCAGTCAAAAAGCTCAAACAATTTATATACAAAAAGCTTAAACCATTTATATACAAAAAGCTCAAACCATATATATATAAATACATTTATATATATAAATACATTTATATATATAAATACATTTATATATATAAATACATTTATATATATAAATACATTTATATATATAAATACATTTATATATATAAATACATTTATATATATAAATACATTTATATATATAAATACATTTATATATATAAATACATTTATATATATAAATACATTTATATATATAAATACATTTATATATATAAATACATTTATATATATAAATACATTTATATATAAATACATTTATATATATAAATACATTTATATATATAAATACATTTATATATATAAATACATTTTTATATATATATATAAATATGTCAGCCTTTCTATTACTTCTTATGAATGAGCAGACACCCAAGGATGATTAAGGCACAAAACCAGTGAGGGATTTTAAATTTCAATGTAAAAGAGAAACAAATGGGACCCCAAAGATAATAGAAAGGTCAAAGGAAATAAGAGGTTTCTGAAATGTAATTATTGTTCTCAGAGAGCTGAGAAAACATTGCATTGACAAAATAAGTAGAGAATGTCATGAGGAAAATAATCACCGAACAAGAAAGAACTCGTAGAACACACACACACACACACACCCAGAATCAATAAAAGCTTGGAAGATAAACCTGAAGATATCTTTCAGAATAGAGAAAAATAAGAAAAGATAACCATCTAATTTCCAGTTTGTCCATTGTTCAACATCCAGTTGGAGCCCCAGAAAAAGTGAAGAAGAAAAATGAGAGAAAATTAGTAAGAGAATAATAGAGAACGAATGAAAAAACAAAGCCCACACCTGAACATAACACGGGGAAATTTCAGAACTCAAAAGCAAAAAACAATATCCTAAAGGGTTCCAAAGAAAAAGTACAAGTTATCTGCAAGGGAAGGAGAGTGGACTGATAACAGATTTATCATGAGCAACACTGCACATCAAAAGTCAATGGAGCAATGTCTTCAAAGCTCTGAAGGAAAATAAGTTGGTTAACTTATCAAATCGGTGTTATCATTTTTGGTACCTGGAGAGTCAGGTACACATAACAGAGGCAGACGGTGAGAGGAGCTACAGGAAATAATGCAGGGCCAAGATCCTCACCTTCTAAGTCAGGGACCAAGTGATGCCACCTCTGGGTAATGAAGGAAGATATAAAATAGAAATATACTATTAAGTTACTTAAATAGAGGAACTAAAAATGCGATGCAACTATATTGAGCAAAGGAGGGAAGAGAGATGGAAGAGTGTAGCAGGAAACCAGCAGACAGCTTCCAAAACTGATATACCAGGAAATAACTGTAAGCATAAAATTTTGAGATACAATGATAACATCAGAAAAGGCAGTTATATAGGCTGGAGGCGGTGGCTCATGCCTATAATTCCAGCACTTTGGGAGGCTGAGGCCAGTGAATCTCCTGAGGTCAGGAGTTCAAGACCAGCCTGGCCTACATGGTGAAACCCCGTCTCTACTAAAAATACAAAAATTAGCTGGGTATGGTGGCACACACCTGTAGTCCCAGCTACTCAGGAGGCTGAGACAGGATAATCACTTGAACCTGGGAGGCGGCAGTTGCAGTGAGCCAAGATCCCGCCACTGCATTGCAGCCTGGCTGACAGAGGGAGACTCTGTCTCAAAAAAAGATAAAGAAAGGAAAGAAAAGAAGAAAGAAAGAAATGAGCCGGGCGTGGTGGCTCATGCCTGTAATCCCAGCATTTAGGGACGCCGAGGGGGGGGTGAATCACGTGGTCAGGAGATCGAGACCATCCTAGTCAACATGGTGAAACCTTGTCTCTACTAAAAATACAAAAATTAGCCGGGCGTGGTGCTGAGCGCCTGTAGTTCCCACTAGTGAGGAGGCTGAGGCAGGAAAATAGCTTGAACCCAGGAGGCAGAGTTTGAAATGAGCCGAGATCGCGCCATTGCACTCCAGCCTGGGTGACAGAGCAAGAGTCTGTTTCAAAAAAATTAAAAAAAAGAAAAGAAAAGAAAAAGAAGGGTCAGTTATAGGAGTTAAAAGCAGCTCTCTAAGGGGGGCCATCAATATCAAATGGAGGCAACACCCTAGAAAAGAGAACCAGGAATGTTTGTTGTGATGCAGGTGAAGGAGGTAGAGTTTGAAGAAAGAAAATGACAAACTATCAGACGCAGTAAGAGAGGTCCACTTTAAAGGGCTATAACTCCCAAACTTTTCGAGATTTCACATGCTTCCCATAGTACTTTCTGACCTATTTGAAGCATATCCAATACACTGAAGCATAATTCCGCTATATTTAGAAAAAAATAAACAAACAAAAAAACAAGAACTTGACACTGGCTCAACTGGAAACACCTGTGAGCATCAAATCACATCTCTGTGGTTACAATGCTGTTTATTGCTCCCAACTATACATCTTCAGACTTCACTTAGCATGTTACAGGTGGTTAGGTTCCAGGATTATTGAGATCTATCTCTACTCATAATTGCTTATAAAATGAAATCTATTGTCACCTTAATTGCCTGTGCCTAAAAATATAGCATGCTTGTCTTGTGGGAAATATTCAGCCTGGTATGTGAGTGACTGAAATGCAACTCCGTGGAAACACCCCAACTCCACACATTCATCCCCTTGGTAACTCAGCAGAGTCACAGAAACTGAAGAAGTAAAATGATCCTCTTTATTTGGCTTCTCGAGTCCCATTTTTAAAACAGCCATCAGGAATGGGCATTCTGTGGTGTGTTTTTTTACCCTCGAAGATAAGAACAATAACACTGAAAGTTGTGATGACAAGCGCAAGCAACATCTTGCATTAACAAACAACATAAAAAGGATGATTTTGGCCGGGCGGGGTGGTTCATGCCTGTAATCCCAGCACTGTGGGAGGCTGAGGTGGGCGGATTACCTGAGGTCAGGAAAAGACCAACATGACCAACGTGGTGAAACACTGTCTCTACTAAAAAGACAAAAAATTAGCTGGGCATGGTGGTGTATGCCTGTAATCCCAGCTACTCGGGAGGCTGAGGCAGGAGAATCGCCTGAACCTAGGAGGCAGAGGTTGCAGTGAGCCGAAATTGCACCATTTGCACTCCAGCCTAGGCAACAAGAGTGAAACTCCATCTCTCAAAAGAAAAAAAAAGATGATTTTATTATGGAACAAAATCCTACTTTAACATCTGTTCCTTTTATTTTGAAGGGGGAAATAATGGATGACAATCAGTGATAATGAAATCCAATGGATTTGGCTTTGGCATCAATTCAGAGTCAATATTCAGTGTCACTGCACCACGGCAACCAAGACTGCTGACCAATAGTGTTGTGCTCTAGTCAATTTAATGAGTTGGCACAATCAGAACACAGCATTATTGGGACTGTTCTGTATGCAAGCTTCTATCTGCTGCAAGCAGGCACAAGCTATAATAGATTCTCCTTTTTTTTTTCTCCTAGGATAATTTCTCCAGTGCCAACACCCAGAGCTTCCAGAGTCATATTAATGCACCATGTATCTTGAAGCAAATTTAATCTCAGAAAGACCTAGCAATTTTCAGGTCAACAGACATTAAAGTACAACAGGATAAAGTTTCCAGATGTAAACTAAAATTGAACCAGGTGTAGACATTTGAAGTAAATCAGATACAAAGTTAGAGACACCTGTGGGCAGGTGTGCTATAAACAAACCACACCACTGCAGATGAGAAGGATCATACTCTCTGCCCAGCCAAAAAAAAAAAAAAGGTCTTCACCCTCAACTGGAACATCCTTCAGAGAAGAAAAGCAAAATTCAATCTTGGAAACATATTCTAAAATGCTTTCTTCAGGTGAAAAGGGATTGGCATCACTGTTGAGGTGCCTGGAATTTCCCTTGCACCCCAGATCCAATTCTGTAAATTTAGTTGCCTCTTCTAGACACATCAGGAAACCACTGAGCTGTCAGAACCTCATCCTACCCAGAATCTCCTGGTCTACCCGGAATCCCTGTCTACCCATAATTCCCTTGTCCTTGATCTCTTGCCTTAAAACTGTAGTTGCCTCCTCACTACTATTCCTCTTTTCTATATTTGTCTCTCTTCAGACTATTATATGGCAGCAGAGGGATCCTTGCAAAACTAAAGTCAGATTTTGTTATGTTCCAGCTCCAGACTCTCCAACGTCTCCCATTCAATACATCCCAAATCCTGGACCAGGGCCTCCAGGCCCCTAAAAGACCCTGCGCCCAGCCTCATTTCCCACCTCAAAGCCCCCACACTTCCCCTGCGGCCTTGTTAGCCACACAGGCCTATTCGTTGTTTTGGGGACACACCAGCATTTGTACTTTCTCTTTTTCTGGGACATTCTTCCCCTAAGTATCCACAAGGCCTATTCCTGTATTTCATTCAGGCTTTGCTCAAAGGTCATCTCACTAACTTCCTCTTGACCATTCTACCCAAACAGCACCCCCTGTCAACTCTATTTCCTTTCCTTGCTTTATTTTTCTTCTTGCCACTTCTTCATACCTATCATGTTATTATAAAGCTCTTTGTTTGTTGTCAATCTCCTATCCTGGAACATAAACCCCATGAGGAAGGAACTTCGTTTGTTCACCACGCCATTCTTCTCAGTACATACAACAGTATCTCACACGTGGTAGCTTTTCAAGAAACTTGTGATACTGTTTGAAACCATATCAAAAGGTGCCTAGCAATAAATCTAACAAAAGACATGTAAAAATGAAAACATAAACAAGTAAACAAATACAGTCCCAACTCTAATAATAAATGCCTTTCTGATTTTAGTAACGTCACTCATCTCATCTCTTGGACAAGGAAACTGTACTGCATGGCTGCTTTTGTCTCATCTCATTCTAAAATTCTACTATTTCCTGAATCAGCTGATCACCACCACAGAATGTTGTGAAGCTACCATTTGATGAATGTTTATCATGTTTACTACAAGTGTTATTAACAGCTCAAGTATACATTTAAGCTACCTTTTGGCACACTTTTACATTCACTTTGGGTTTTTTTGTGGATTCATGGCTCTTTAACATATCCAATGTGATTTGATTGCCAGTATCATGTTTTACATTTCAGCCATTCCTCCAAAGTAGGAACCCTCTTCATGGCTGGAACTTGGCTCTTTGCCCTTCTTAACACTATTTTAGAAACTTGTTCTTTACAATTAGGGATTTAAGGGTCCCTATAGTTGAGAAAGTTATACTATTAGGGTTTCCAGGAGATTTCTGAACATTCTTGAAAAGGGTATGTTAATACAGAAAAAGTATCTATGGATTTGGAAAGCTAATTAACATAAATCGAAATTATATCCTGTATTTTATATCATGTGGGTTTAATCTAGATGTTTACTTTTTAAACTTAAAAGACTTATTTTTTGCTTCCAAAAGTAAAAACTATTCTTAGAAAATGCACTACTCAACTACTGACTCAACGCTTAAACTATTAGTGTCATGGGTTATCCAAGAGAGAAAAATTCTTTTCACACTGACATTTAATTTAGAGATTTAAATAGAATACTGAACAAGTTTTAAATCCAGTTATTAAAAAAATGGTTTCAGGGATGAGGCCATTACCTACACGTCATCAACATTCTTGGGAAGATATTTTGAAAAGAGGTATTTTTTTCCATGAAACAATTTATATAAAGGAATTTTTCTCATTATTAGCTAAACTGGAAATATTCTGAACATAATTTGAACTTTTCCAAAGGAAGATCATTTCCAAATATTTGATGTTCCTTGAACTACATGCATAGGTAAATAGTTCTATTTCAAAGCAACTGTGGCTTTCACAACAAAAAAGCTTAATTTTTATTCCTCAGGGAACTTCAGAATGAAATTAAACATTTCAATGCTCTATTTTAACAACAAAGATGGTATCTGAAATGGAAATTACAAACTAATGTCTCTCATGAACATGGATACAAAGCCCCACAATTTTAGCAAACCAAATCCAGTAATATATATATCATGACCAAGTTGATTATAATTTTTTCAATAAATGCAGAAAATATAGCTGATAAAATTGAACATCCATGATTTAAAACTCTTAGAGAAGTAAAAAGAGAAGGTCACTTCTTTCCCATTAGATTATCTACCATAAAAAAATACTACCGCAAACATCATACTTAAATGCTGACAATTTCCATTTGAAATCAGAAGCAAGACAAAGATGCCTACCATCCGCACTTCTATTCAACATTCAACATCAAATTAAAACCTAGCCAGTGTATTAAGGCATAAGTAAATAAATGGTACAAGGATTGGAAAGGAAGAAACAACTGTCGTTATTCAGAAATGATATGATATCCAAATACATTCACAGATAAGCTGTTAGAATAGTAGAGTTCAGCAATGTAGGGAAATCAATTAGCAATGTAGAAAAACTAAATTTCTATGTATATAAAGGCAAACCGAAAATGAAATCCAAAAAAAAGATACCATCTGAAACTGTATCAAAAAGTGCCTAGCAATAAATCTAACAAAAGACATGCAGAAACCTCTGAGGAAGAAAACAATAAAACTTCACTAAGACATTTAAGACTTCAGTAGAGAAAGACAACATTGTAAAGATGTTGGTTCTCTCCAAATGAACTTATAGAATCAATACAATGCCAATAAAAACCCCAAGACTTTATGTGAGGTGGTGTGGAACTTGACTAAGTTGATTCTAAAATTGCATATGGAAATGCAAAGGGCCAACTATAATTAAGACTCTCTTGAAGTACCAGGCTGTTCTCTCAGATATTAAGACTCACTTAAGAAGACGCAGTAATTAAACCAGTGTGCTACTGGTATAGAATTGACAAACGGCACTGACTAGAACACTTGGAAATAGACCCGCACTTATAAACATTTTTGATACGTTGCATAGGTAGTAAGTAGAATGTAACCTGCATGGACCTTGGGGGACTGAACAAAGAGGGTGAAGTGGTTTCACTAAATGGAACTAGAGTATCCAAATAAAAAAATTCATTTCAATCTTTACCTCACACCACATATAATAATTTCAGATGGACTTTAAGCTTAAAGACTGCAAGATTAAACTCTAAAGCTTTTAAATTTAATTTATAAAATATATTCATGACCTTGAGCTAGGAAAGGACTTCTTTAAAAAGGCAAAAAAGGCAACAACCTTATGAAGTGGCTGATGAATATGACTACATCAAAATTAAAAACTTTCTGTTTATTAAGAACCACCATAAAGAGAGTTAAAAGACATGCCACAGAGTAGGAAAGAGATCAGTCACATGTATAACCAACAGAAGACTTCGATCCTGAAAGTATAAGAATTCTGCAAACAATTCAATAGATACACAACACGATGGAAAAATGACCCACTTCACACACCCAAGGGGAAATCCGTGTGACCACAAACAGGAAAAAGGAATCAACCTTACGAGCAAACAGAGAAAAGCAAAATAAAACCACAAAGAGATATGAATACACACCTTCATTCTGCAACAAAACAAAGAATGACACTACTAAGTGCTGGCAAAGATGTAAGACCATTTGGAACACAGGACAGATGCAGAGATGCGTATTCCAGGAGCCAGCAATTCCACTTCTGGGTTGATAGAGAAAGGCATGCTGGTATGCACGGAATGCAGGCATAGGAATATTCACAGCTGCAAAATCTATATTCTCAAAACTGTTAACAACCCTAAGGTGGATAAACACACTCATATTTTCATTCAATCAAATACTTCACTATACAGCAGCAAAATCTAAGAAGCCACAGCTACACACAGCAGAATAAATGCATCTTACAAACCTAATATAGAACAAAGCAGCAAGACACAAAAGAACATACAAAGGCTGACTTCATTTATATATAATTCAGTGATAACCATAAATAATTATCAAAAGAGTGGTGAGATTTTTTAAAGCAAGACAATTATCATAAAAATGAGAAGACTAGGTGTCTGTGGGAGAGGAAAGGAGTGTGATCAGGAAGGGACTCATGGAAGGTTATGGACAATCTGTCAAACTTCTGTGATATATAGGTATCTACTTTCAAATTATTCATTAACCTCTACATTTATGGTTTATGAACATTTTTGTACATATTTTTGGTCTTATAATGAAAATGACAGAAAACAAACGTGTAAATTTCAGAGCTTGATTTGGACATAGGTTGGATAAGTGCTTCATGACCAACAAGCACAGGAAGCTAGGACAATAAGAAACAGATGAAAAATAATGGTGGAGGTTGTTTCCTATGTATGAGTCCCTCTCCGAGGCCCCACCAGGCTCTTCACTTGCAAGCCCTCTGCTCTATCCCAGATCCTGTGAAAAAATTCAAATCTAACTGTGGCTTATACCTGCTGCTAAAGGCGGCCTTGGCCAGTCCTGCAGCAGGTGTGATGATTAAGATCCACGTGCAGGCCTTCTCTCCCTTTACAAGGGGAAAACAAGTACATGGCAGAAGGGGCAGGGGGCATACAGAGAATGATTCTTTTACCCCTCTGACCTTGTTACTAGAAACTAGCACAAGAACAAGCACAAAGGGAATATGCTGTGAAGCTAATTCTACTGGCAGTGAACCAATAGTGAGGAAGGCCAGTGGAAGCAGCAGTGATTACAGGGAGAAGAGGAGAAGTCAGTGGGGCCAGGAGGGTAAGAGGTAAGAGGAACACCTGAGCCCAAGCCAGGCCCAGATGGGTGGGGAGGGATTGCTATTTCAGCATGCGGCCTGATCATCCCTGCATTTCTCACCCTTGAACCTCTAGAATGCCCTTGACCTTCCCCTATCCTCCACCGTGGCTTCCACCTTCTCCTACTCCCTCTGGATGGAGCTCCTACCAAGCCTGCACTGAGGCATCACCTGACAAGTATGGGTCCTGGGGGAGGAAAGCTGCTGTGGTCCCACTCTGAGCACCACCATCTTGCCACCCCCGCAGACCCCCCACAGCCAAACCAGAGGCTTGGGCCCTGATGGGCTGTATCAAATAGAACCCAGGCTTAAAGATATTATCTGGAATCTTCAACCTTGAAAAGGCTCTTCATGGTCATTGAAAGCTGACTTGCTTATTTCATAAAAATTCTTCAGGCTAAGGCAAAGAAGTCATTTTGAAGTGCCCTTTTACATAGAATAGTAATGACTTAGAAACAAAAAAATATTATTTTTGCTAGGCAATACCATTCAGGATATAGGCATGGGCAACTATTTCATAACAAAAATGTCAAAAGCAATTGCATCAAAAGCAAAAACTGACAAATGGGGTTCAATTAAACAGCTTCTGCACAGAAAAAAAAAAAACTACCATCAGAGCAAACAGACAATCTATAGAATGGGGAAAAATTCTGCAACTTATCCATCTGACAAAGGTCTAATATCCAGAGTCTTATACAAATTAAAAAAATAAAATAAACAACCCTACTAAAAAGTAGGCAAAGGACACAGACACTTTTCAAAGAAGTCAAGAAACATATGAAGAAAAGCTCAACATCACTTATCATTAGAGAAATGCAAACCAAAACCACAATGAGATACTACCTCATGCCAGTCAGAATGGTGATTATTACAGTCAAGAAACAAAAAATGCTGGCAAGGCTTTGGAGAAACAGTAACACTCTTACACTGGTGGTAGGAATGTAAATTATTTCAACCATTGTGGATGACAGTGTGGTGATTCCTCAAAGATCTAAAACCAGAAATATCATTTGACCCAGCAATCCCATTACTGGGTATATACCCAAGGAATATAAATCATTCTATTATAAAGATACATGCACATGTATGTTCATTACAGTACTATTCACAATAGCAAAGACATAGAATCAACCCAAATGCCCATCAATGATAGACTGGATAAAGAAAATGTGGTACATACACACCATGGATATGCAGCCATAAAAAGAAAGGAGATCATGTCCTTTACAGGGACATGGACAGAGCTAGAAGCCATTAACCTTAGCAAACTAATGCAGGAACAGAAAGGCAAACACTGCATATTCTCACTACTAAGTGGGAGTTGAACAATGACAACATATGGACACAGGGAGGGGAACGACACACAATCGGGTCTGTCAGGAGGGTCAGGTGGAGGGAGAGCATCAGGAACAATAGCTAAAGCATGTTGGGATTAATACTTAGGTGATGGGTGGACAGGTGCAGCAAACCACTATGACACACATTGACCTATGTAACAAACCTGTATATCCTGCACCTGTAACCTGGAACTTAAAAATTTTTTAAATAGAAAAATATTATTTTCAGCAGAGACAACTGGCAAGTCATGGCTGACCTGGAGTCACCTTTACCCACTCCCACTCTATCAGTGCCCACCCATTGCCTCCCCATCTGTGTCAAAAGAACCCATTCTGATGGTCACCATCACCGCTCTTGAATATGCCTGCTTCCTCCTATTCCCACAGCCCCTGCCTTACTTCGGTTACTCATTCACAAACTACATTGTGACTACCATGGTAGCTTTCTAAGCAGTCTCCACCTCCACTCAGATCTTTAATCCACCCTTCAAAGTCAGCGGATCCAGCCTCCTAACACAAGTCTGCTCAGATCCCTCTAAGCCTCAAATGTCTTCACTAACTCCCAGCGACTCATACAGTCTAGCCTTCCTTGTGTAACACTCAAAGGCCTCCAACCTCCCCTTCAGCCTCTCCCCCAGGCATGTCCTCCCCAACCCTAGACTCCCACCACACTGGCCTCCTCCCTCAGCCACGCACACTCACACACCACACTGTGGCTGTTTCTGAAGCTGGACGTTCTGTCTCCACGGCTCTCCACACCACACCTACTCCTTCAGATAATCCTTCAGATTTCTGCCACTGAGAACTGCCCTGTCCTGACTTGATCCTTCCACTGTCGGTGCTCCCACAGGATACTGCTTTAAAACTTCAGTTAAAACGCTTCTTTCACTGAACTTAACGCACAGAACATTTCGCAAACTTTTAAAAGAGGAAACCAGGTCATATCACTCCCTACATTAAAGGACTTTAAAGACAACCCGTTGATTTTCAAACAAAATTTACGTTTTCTACCTTTTCAATATCCTGAATTACCCATGCTGGTTTCCTGTTAGATTAGAATCCCTCTGGGCACAAAACAAAACAAAATAAAAACAGCCACAAAAATGGATGCCTAGTCCCATCCTCAGAAATTTCAATTTCGTTTTTCTCAAGCGAGGTTCAGGTTTTTTTTTTTTTTTTTTTTAAGTTCCTGCAAGATGTTTCTAATGGGAAGCCCAGGCTGGGAACCACAGAACTAGGTGACAGGTCCTAACTGTCCTTTGTAACCTAATTTCCCACCACAGGTTCCTCAGCCACAATGTTCCACATTTTGGCTCCTCGAAGCTGCCCACACTCATTCTTGCCTTGGGGACCTTGGAAGAGCGGCCCTATATGCTTATGCAACCTGTGCAGGGCAGCCACAGCACTCACTCCTTTGGGTCCAATCAGAATTCATCTTAAAATCACCTTCAAGAGGCCTTCTTGGATCATCCAATCAAAAGACGCCCTTGCTCACTCTGTAGCACATTTCATTCTAATTCTCTGCATAGCACTTTTTCTGTACTATTTCTCTGGTTTTTTAATTGGCTACCTTGCCCCATGAGAATGTAAGCTCCATGAAAGCAAAACCTTTATCTGGGTTGTTCAGCACAGTTTCTCAAGCTCCTAGAACAGTGCGAGGCACACAGCAGGGATTCAGTAAATATTGGTAGAATAAATGAGTGACAAGTGAGTGAACATATCTAGGTCACTTCCATCATGCTCCATCATGCTGTGCTGTGCTTTGCATATAAAAGGACCTCAATGAATCCACTGCATTTCAGGGACTGAAAGTATCCACTATATTACAAATTTGGCCGAAGTTTGAAGGTGACAAGCATCCTTGCTGAAAAATATCCTTTTCCTACTGTATATAGAGAGAACAGATTATGTATCACTTTACAGACTTTCCAAGTGTTTCTGAAATCCAACTTTCATAAAACACTTTCCAAATTTTTCCAAAATCCAACTTTCGGAAAAGTTCTAAAAGTCAAAAAACAGCATAGAAAAAAATTTTAATCTGACTCCCAGATTGAGTAAGTAAAGGTAAAATAAAGGACTCCCCTCAGTCTCCTCTGGCATAAACTGTCACCTCTCCAGGCAGTGTAGCAGGACTGCCTACTTGGCAGACTACAAAACTAACACAGTCCTCAACTATCATGTAATTTTTAAAAATTAAATCTCTTGACCTATATTTATGACATTCATTCATCTCAGGTAGTTAGAGATATCTTTCCAACTCAAGATCCTCTGATGATCAATTCTAATAAAAATAAACAAGAAGTTCAAAGGACAAATTTGAGAGATAGCCAAGTATTTTCTCCAGCTTCATTGCTTGTACTACTGAAAACAGAGCACCTCTATTTTTACATTAAAGAACTTCAGGCCGGGCACAGTGGCTCACACCTGTAATCCCAGCACTTTGGGAGGCCAAGGTGAGTGGATCATCTGAGGTAAGGTGTTCAAGACCAGCCTGGCCAACATGGTGAAACCCTGTCTCTACTAAAAATACAAAAATTAGCCTGGCGCAGTGGTGCACATCTGTAATACCAGCTACTTGGGAGGATGAGGCAGGAGAATCGCTTGAACCCAGGAGGCAGAGTTTGCAGTGAGCCGAGATCGTGCCACTGCACTCCAGCCTGGGCAACAGAGCAAGGCTCCATCTCAAACAAAAACAAAAACAAAAAACTTCAAGGCTGATCTAGTCTTTAAATGCCCATTTCTAGTTACCTTGAGTTACATCATCATCAAAATATAGTAACAGCTTCCACGTTGTAAACAGGATGGCTGGTGGCCTCGAAAAAGATGTATCTGTCTCCTAATCCATAAAACCTTTTGTCTTCTATGGCAAAAAGAGTGAATATTACCTTGCATGGCAAAAGATATAATAGAGTTCATTACCTTGAGAGGAGGAATTTATCCTGGCTTATCTGGATGGGTCCTAAATGTCATCACATGTATTCTTGTAAGAGAGAGGCAGAGGGAGTTTTGACACAGAAGAGGAAGGAGCAATGTGACCATGATCAGAGACTGGAATGATGTGATCTAGAGCCACCAAAAGCTAAAAGAAGCAAAGAATTTGTTCTCTCCTGGAGTCTTCAGAGGAAGCGTGGCCCTGCTGACAACTTCATTTGAATATCTAGTCTTTAGAACCATGAGAAAATAAATTTTTTGTTAAAACAATAAGGTTAAATAAGCTTAAAAGCCTTATGTTTATGGTCATTTGTCACAGCAGCCACAGGAAACCAATACGCACACTTAATGGATTGCTTAATATGTGCTACACATTATAAAAAACATGGTACAATAAATATTAGTTACCAAAAAGATGTTTCCGTTTCTAAGAAAATAGGTTTTTGCATTTTAAATAACTATAATTAAATATATTCAATCTCCATTTTGCAGGTCAGATCTAAAACAAGGTGCTCCATTCTTGTTAGGATTTGAAGCCCCTTGCTTGATGTCTCTGTAAGGGAGTTCCCCATCTGAAAATACAAGATTAAAATTCTCAACTCCTTCAGGGTTAAAGGGATAACATAAAAGAGGATAACAACAGGCTACCCCTCAACGATTCACGGAGTCTTAGAGCAAAAGCAGCCCTTGATGAGTACTTACAGCCAACCCCCCTTTTTCTAAGGATGAGAAGGCAAAGGTTCTCAAGGGTGAGGCCCTTGCCATGAGAAAGCCAGGAGACTCCAGGTATGTGGATCCTGGCTCAGAGCCCTCTGCACAGCTCTGTGCTGCCTGCAGAAGGATAAGATAATATCCCCAATTCACTCATACTCGGGTTTCCTCCTCTCCTAATGCGTGAGTTTTCAATGGTCAATGCAAACACTCAGTCACCTTTAGGGCTAATGGCAAAACACAGGCTTAGGGCACAGAGTGGTTCAACTGAAAAGACTCAAGCCTAGACCTGATGGAGTAAAAAATGGCAAAACAAAAACCCCAGACGTCCTGAGCTGATCATGAGCCAGTACTTGCTCAGAACCACATGTACACCAGTACAAAGAGGGAGACTTAGGTGACTGTAAACGTCAATTCTTCCAGCAGTCGTTAGCCAGGAAAAAAGAGTAGAAGGATCAGCCTGGAACCCAACCTAAGTAATAAAAGTCAATCCGAAATATTATGTTAATGAGAGTGAGTCAGGACTGCCATTTTCCACATTTAAGAGGCAGTGTGACAGACAAAGTGTATGATAAAACTCATCATCCACCAGAAATAGAAGGCTACTTCCTTAATCTGATGAAGGGTATTTACAACAACTCTACCATAGACATTACACTTATTGGGGAAACGTTAAAACTTCTTCTTTTGCGATCTGGATTATAAGGATACCCACTACCATCACTTTTCTTAAACTCTGTACTCAAGATCTAAGCCTATGCAATAAGGCAAGGAAAATAAATGTAAAAATATAAGAATTAGAAAAGACAAAATTAGAATGTCATTATTTACTGATGTGTCTATTTTCTATATGCAGAAAATAGGAAAAATCCAAAATCCAAACGAAAACACATATAAAATATCAGAATTAATAAGAGTTTAACAACGTTGTTAGATGTAAAATGCAATGTGGAAAAATCAATTCTATTTTAATATAAGCACAAAGAGTTAGAAAATGAAATGTTAAAAAGATACCATTTACTATATTATCAAAAATATAAAGTACCTAGAAATGAATTTAATGAAAGATGTATAAAACATAACTATGAAAATGATGTAACTTCACTGAGTTCTCTAAAAGTAGCTCAGGTATGTATATAGATTTTAGTCTCAACAAATGAAAAAAAATCAAATTGGATGTAATCATCCACCATATGTTTTCATTCAAACATTGGTTTTTGCAATGTAGAGATATCTTGATTTGTTATACAGTCAATTAACAGTGGGAATACATTCTGAGAAACACACTCTTAGGTTATTTAATCATGCAAACATCATATATTGTACTGACACAAACCTAGATGGTAGAGCCTACTATACACCTAGGCTATATGGTATAGCCTATTGCTCCTAGGCTGTAAACCTGTAAAGCATGTTACTGTATTGAATACAATTGTAACACAAGGGTAAGTATTTGTGTATCTAAACATATCAAAAAATAGAAAAGGCACAGGGAAAATATGGTATTATAATCTTATGGGACCACCATCATATATGTGATCCATCATTGACCCAGACATCATTATGCGGTGCATGGCTGTATAAGAATTCTGATCAGATGGGTGCAATATAGGCTCTGATGGTGGATCAGGATTATCCCAAATTTAAATAAACATCAAATAATCATTTGGATTTCCATACTCAGTACTATATTAACTGTGAAAAACAAAAGGACTTTAAATTCTTTAATTTTATAGTGTGTATAAAGAAAAATCTGCTGGAATCTAAGGTCTAAAGTGGCAATATATATAAAACTTCAAAAAATCTGAGATTCTATTCAGTCAATACATCCAGAATGAAATGGTCCAAACCAACAGATATATGGTGCCAATACAACCTCGCACTGCAGTAATTTGAAATTTCTGTCTCAATTTTTAGCCATTTCCATAGCTCCCTGTTAGAGCTACCTTTAAATGTAGGTAGAATAGACAGCTTTTTATATGGGGATATTTATCAAGACTTCCTTTCAAAATTCTCCCTTAGCCTCAACAGATCAAACATCCAACCATCAAGGCTAATTCCTTGTAGCTAAGACACTATGTGTCCTAGAATCCATTATTAAAATAAAAATACTTCCAGGAGGAGGTAACATAAATGAACCATGATGCAATTTTAACACTGCAACTTCATTTACCTGAGTCAAAAGCAAGATATGGGGCAATCAATTCTGATAATGTAGAAAAGAAATGAGAGAGCTTTTAAGGAGACAGATATGGAGTACACAGTGCTACCATTAGCCAGATGGGCGTAGTGGGAATATCCTGAAAAGTACACAGTTAATGACAGCACAGTGCTAGAGGAAAACTGAAAAGATGCTACAAACAAGCATAATGTGCTTGACTATTTAGGGTGGGGACTGGATCCTGCTGTTAAGATAGGTTTGAGAGGCTATTGATCATGGCACTTGATCATAACTTGACTCACACTGCTGATGGACTATTCTCTCTGACACCCTAGTGAAATACAGTAAACTCATCAAAGCAGGAGTGATGCTTTGTCCTCTTATAGACCTTGTGATACAATAAAGCTTTTTGAACCCAGTACTGAATATTGCCACCTGGTGAATTAAAACTTCACTTGAGAAGAAGTATCTGAGTTCTGGAGATGAAAAAAAAAAATCTACTTTTAAATTAGAGCTAGCACTTTTTTTTAGCGTTACGAGTTGGTTGTTGACAATACCAAATGCTTTCAAGGATGTGGAGCAACTGGAGCTCACATACATTGCTGGTAGAGTTGAAATTGATATAACCAATCTATAACTCTGTTTATCAGTGTGTTCTAAAGATAAACCTAGGCCTATGCTATGACCCAGTAAGTCAAGAACAGACATGTCCACCAGAAAGCATGAACAAGGATATTTAGAAACTTTATCCCTAATAGTCCAAAACTGGATAAACTACATTATCCATGAACAGTAGAATGGATAAATTATACTATATTCATACAATACTTCACAGCAACAAAATAGAACAAACCATTGCTATATGCAGCCATACAGATCAATCTCAGAGACACAATTAAACAAGTCACACATAAAGGAAGACATACTCTGTGATGCTATTTGTATGAAGTTCAAGAGCAGGCCAAAGTAATCCAAGATGTCTGATTAGATTAGAGGTCCAAATAGTGGCGCGCTTTGGGGCAGGGGATGTTAAATGGAAGGGAGGGTAGATTGGGGGCCTATTTTTTTTTGGTTCTAGAAGTGGTCTACATCTTGATTTGTGTGGTGATTAAACAGATATATTCATATGTAAAACTCTGCTGAACTGTATACTTCAGATTTGTGTACTTTATGTAAGTTATACCTCATTAGAAAGGTAAGAAAGAAAAAGTGTTGGCTGTTTCCCAAGGCTTAATATTCGTTTTAATCATTTTAATTATGGGAAGCCAATTTTCTTTAAGCATATTTTTGCTGATGGCTATAATTTGAATGCTTGAACACTTGAAAGGATTATTTAACCAATCCAACAAAGAATTGTATTCTCCCCCTACAAAGGTACAGAAGCCATTCCAGCTGTCTCAATAGTACACTCCTCATTAACACCTAAAAGGAGCCACAACCTAATCTGGACACAAACAGAGAGCAAGAGGTAATGAGGACAGGGACAGAAAGGAGTGGTACCTCTGACTCCATGGCTGCAGGGTTTCCAAGGCATTCAGGACAGTGGCACACACTAGGAGGGTTGTTCTAACTTAAGACATGTACAGGCCGGGCTTGGCGGCTCAAGCCTGTAATCCCAGCACTTTGGGAGGCCGAGGTGGGCAGATCACGAGGGCAGGAGTTCGAGACCAGCCCGGCCAACATGGTGAAACCCCATGTCTACTAAAAACACAAAAATTAGCCAAGTGTGGTGGCAGGTGCCTGTAATCCCAGCTACTTGGGAGGCTGAAGAACAAGAATCAAGCTGAGGCTTGAACCCAGGAGGCACAGGTTGCAGTGAGCCGAGATCACGCCATTGCATAGCAGCCAGCCTGGGCAATGGAGCAAGACTCCGTCTCAAAAAACAAACAAACAAACAAAAACAACAAACAACAACAACAAAACGTACAGAGATGCCTCTGATTTATGTATTTATTTATTTTTGAGACAGGGTCTTGCTTTGTCACCCAGGCAGAAGTGCAGTGGCACAATCACTGCAGCCTCAACCTCCCAGGCTCAGGTGATCTCCCACCTCAGCCTCCCAAGTAACTGGAACCAAAGAAGTGTGTCACCACACCTGGCTATTTTTGTATTTTTTGTAAAGATGAGGTTTTGCTATGTTGCCCAGGCTGGTCTCAAACTCCTGGGCTCAAGCAATCTGCCTGCCACGACCTCCCAAAGCACTGGGATTACAGGTCTCTGATTTTTGAAACTCCGTATCCGATATAACTAAGACACTCATCTGACAAACCTGCTATCCTACAGGAGCTAGTCCCTACCTAAACAGCTATGATTCAGGGAGTCCTAGAATTCTAGAGTGGGGGGCACCTGAGAATTGTTACTGACTTAAGCCTGGTGCCTATCTGGCCGAAGTCCAGAAAGCAATTAAGAGTAGCCCCCCACCAAAACAAAAACAAAAACAAACAAAAAAACAGAACCAGGGAAAGAGTCGCTGTCAGCTGCCACTCTTTCTCCCCAACTAATATGGCTAATACGGCATTTATACTAAAAAGGATCTACACATATTTTAAGTTAATGGCTAAAGCAGAAAGGGGATTTTGAAAGTAACTCTGGATGAAAATTACCAATATCTGAAAAAAACTATATTGCAAAGTCACAGAGAAAGGCATTAGTTTCAGCTTTCCCAGCCAAAGCCCACTGAAAAATGGCCTCAGCTATTTCAGCCACTGACTTTTCAGAGCTTTAAAGCAAACCTACAGTCCCTCAGCAAAATGGGAACAGAAACCTCTGCCCTCTTTGCTATCAGACAAGGGCTGCCTGGAAAGCTAATGTATGACATGCCTGAGTTTCCTAAAAGAAGTTACTGTAAGTTTTCTGTAGGGCCTACAAAGATAAGACGGATTTATTTCCAATTATTTGGATTAAAACTGCCTGCCTCATTTTCATCAAATAAGTCATTACATTCTTTCTGAGGGGTTCCCACATCAATGGAACTTGCCAATCATTTCCTATTTTCAATGGCTAGAAAACATCAGCCACCTTCAAGTCTTTTTCTCATGTTGAGAACAGCAAAGTCTGCCAGTCAACCAGAAAAACATCGGCAACAACAACAAAAATATTTACATACTTCCCCTAAAATAATCATGTTTTCATATGCTTTTTAAACTTTTAGAGTTCCATCTCCCCAATCCGTAACACCAGAGCCACTTCTCCAGAAGATTTACATGTTTATCTACCTATCAAACTCCATCTCCCTAGATGAAAAGAATGAAAATGTTGAAATTTGTGCCATTAATGTTCACCTTTCCTTGTCATTCTTCATGGATATTCAGTGAAACAACAGCAGTATTGGAGGCTTAACACTGATTCTAAGAGAAAACTTACAGTAGTTTTCAGAACAGGTTAACATGAGAAATCAAGAAAGCAAAAAGCAACAGGACTCAAGAGTCTCTTCAGATAAACTAGCCTTACCTATGGTCAAGGCTTACGTACCAATGAAGGGAAAGGCTTCCTTGGCCAGCAAATAAACCACTTTCTGGGTACATACTACTCACAAAGAAGTTTTAACTCAGCAACTACAATAAATTATTCTAGTAGTTCAAACTAATTCTATTTACCCACCTGCAAATAAAATTATTATTTTTTCCTTTGGTTGGATAATGTTGCAAGGCACAATTCCCATGATAAAGGTGGAAATTGGATAGCAAACGCTAATGGCATTTCACAGCACTATTAAATGTTTACACATTTAATGTGTATTATCTGGGGTCACTGATAATTGACAGTAAGATTTTTCATGAACATCCACAAAACACAAAAGAGACTATTTTTCACTCTGTTCCAGTGAAGATAAATAACCCGTAATGAGATATAATTGAGTACTTTCTCCAGAAAATTGCTGCAGTCCCAAAAATCCTAAATATCGTATTTGAAAAGCAAGAAGACAGTATGAGGGATTCAGAATCAAAATTATACTTGTTACAACTGGTGGAAATGATACCAAATGACAAATACACAGGGGACAAAGGATGAAATGAACTGGAAGTGGGTTTTTCACCTCCTGCCAGCAGATCATTTAAAAGGATACACTCCCATGGCGGTAGCATTTGGAGGTTTTACTTTGATCTCAAGACATGAAAAAGATTAAGTCAGCTTGGTTCATCCTCTCCTCATCCAGCTGTACCCTGCAAATTAGCCCTTACCCACTTCTTCATTCAAACATCAACTGACCGTCTTAGCAACCAGAATGTTGAACAAGCACAACTGCTGGAAAGTGATCAAACGAATCATCTTATTCTCCCTCTGGCCCTTTAAAAATCCAGCAGTGGGCGGGTGGCCTTCCTCAGCACTGGATGAAAACCTTGGCAGGTGCCAGGACCTTTCTGTTCACTCTTAGGTGACTAAGAGTCACTTAAGTCATGAAATATTCCAATTTTTTTTTTTTTTTGGACACGAAGTCTCACTCCGTTGCCCAGGCTGGAATGTAGTGGTGCGATCTCTGCTCACTGTAACCTCTGCCTCCCAGGTTCAAGCCATTCTCCTACCTCAGCCTCCCATGTAGCTGGTATTATAGGTGTGAATCACCACATCCAGCTAATTTTTGTATTTTTAGTAGATACAGGGTTTCACCATGTTGGCCAGGCTGGTCTCGAACTTCTGACCTCAAGTGCTCTGCCCACCTCGGCCTCCCAAACCAATCTCTTTTAATGATCAATACTGCAAACCTAAGAGTTCCATCTCTCCTTCCAGTGACAGGCTAGTTTCAGGAAGGGGATGTATAAGGCTTCTCTCTTTACAACTGCTAGCTCCCTCAAGGTGCTGGGGATAAAGCAGGTAGAAGAAAAGGAGTAAGAGTCCTTAAGAGGACTGGTTCCATCATAAGCTGTCAATCCATTCTTTGGGCCTGGCAGATACTTATTTTAATTTTTAGAGAAAAAGTCTTTGTTACTCAGGCTTGATTGCAGTGATGCTATGATGGCTCACTGCAGCCTTAAATTCCTGAGCTCAAGCAATCCTCCTGCCACAGCCTCCAGATAAGCTGGGAATACAAGTGCACCACGATGCCTGGCTGGTTTTGTAGAGATGGCATCTTGCAATGCTATCCAGGTTGGTTGGTTTTAAACTCCTAGCCTTAAGATACTCTCCAGCCCTGGCCTCCCAAACTATTGGAATTACAGGCACAAGCCACTGCACCCAGCTGGCAGATGTTTAAAGTTCATTCTTTCTTGTATGAGCTGGTCTACTGGGGACTTGGAGATTCTCAGTCCTGGAAACCATCTCTCCTGCAGCTCCTCCAGACCCAGCAAATGCAACCTAGTGCCAATGGTCTCTTGCAACAACTTCCACAGCCTCTTGGAATCTGCCATCCATTTCCAGCCTCTTGCTCATAGGGTTCCTCCATGCAGCCCAATTTATCAGACAGAACCAAAAAGCTATGCTGCTCTTTCACAAGAGGCTCACCTATCATGCAGGAACAATAAATACATAGCCTCATTTTGCACAACAAATGCTGGCAGGGCAGGTGGACAGTAACAGGGCAGCCACACATATGGTGTGGAACTGGCACTAAAGCCACAGCCAGCCCACCTCGTGCTGCCTGAGGTTAAGGAGTCCGACCCTGGCAGTGCCCTCCAGCCCTGTACACCATGGAACTGTGCTTCAAGGAGCCCTACTGCCATTCCACAAGGTTTGGGATAAGATGGCAGACTGTCTAAAATCTCTTAAAATCCTCTCTCCGGCCAGGTGTGGTGGCTCACGCCTGTAATCCCAACACTTTGGGAGGCTGAAATGGGCAGATCACGAGGTCTCCTGAGGAGATCAAGACCACCCTGGCCAATGTGGTGAAATCCCGTCTCTACTAAAAACACAAAAATTAGCTGGACTTGGTAGCGGGTACCTGTAGTCTCAGCTACTCGGGAGGCTGAGGCAGGAGAATCTCTTGAACCCTGGAAGTGGAGGTTGCAGTGAGGTGAGATAGCGCCACTGCACTCCAGCCTGGCAACAGAGCGAGACTCCGTCTCAAAAAAAAAAAAAAAAAAAAAATTCCTCTCTCCTCTCCATAATATGACCGTTTTAGAGCTGTGGGACTGATTTTCAAAACTGCCTTGTCTGCCAACTCACACATTTATTGAATTTGGATCTCTAATGCAAAATGCAATTTAAAAATTCCATTACACCTCTCCTCTATAACCAGGGTATCTGAAGAGGCTGAACATTGTGGTTTTATTTTTTCCAATAATTGCTACCACTAGCTGCACTCTGGTTGTCTCCTTTTCCCCCTGGGAAGTTAGCAACCTTAATTCTCAGTCCATCTCAGAACACTTAATTTTTTGGGTTATGAAAATAGTCCAGTATATACAGCACCACCTATTAAGTATTCTTGCCTAAAAATAACTGAAGCTGAATCTAATCAAGTTTCTAAATCTACCTACTCGCTTGCAGGTAATACCAGAGATAGAGAAACACATTAAATAGACATCAGAAACACATTAAATAGACATCTTTTGGAAGTAATCGTTAAGCAGGTAAAACTTTCCATAGGACAAATAATCCTGCTTCTCCATCAAATAAACATCAGAAAAGCAACTGTTAAAACAAAACAAAACAAAACCTTTGAAACAACTGTAATAATTTGAATATTGACTGGGTATTCTAGGATACTGAGAAATTTTGTTAGAAGTAGTAATAGTATAATGGCTTATCAAAAAATGTTTTTATCTGTTAGAAGTATAAACAAAAGTATTTACGTGTGAAAGAGCAGAACGGCTTGGATTTACTTTAAAATATTCCCCTGATTTTTTTCAATAAACAAAATAAAAGCTGGGGAGGGTTAGATGAAGTAAGACTGGAAAAATGTTAATAATCAATGAAGTTGAGTGATAGGTTCATGAGAGTTCATTGTACCATACTTTTCTATCTTTTGAGATATTTTAATAATAAAAAGACTTCTTTAAAAAAGGTACACATTTCAATCTTATGCCCAATTCTAAGTTCCCCTTCCTTTCTGCAGAGCAGGCCGAGCAGGTGGTCCAATGGCTCAGACAGGAAGAGGTAGGTGGGCCGAGAGACGGGAGTGGGTGCTGTCTGCTAGCCACACCCCATCCCTGTTCTCTGTGCAGGCTCCTCTGATGATAGAGCCCAGAGAGGCTGGAGAGGATTTTTCCCTCAGTAGTGAGTGGTCATTTCTTTGTTGCTATCCCTACACTTTTTTTTGTTTTGTTTTGTTTTCTTGAGACAGAGTCTTGCTCTATCGCCCAGGCTGGAGTGCAGTGGGGTAATCTCAGCTCAGTGCAACCTCTACCTCCCGGGTTCATGAGATTCTCCTGCCTCAGCCTCCCTAATAGCTGGGATTACAGGCACACCTTCACACCTGGCTAATTTTTGTATTTTTAGTAGAGACGGGGTTTCATTATGTTGGCCAGGCTGGTCTCAAAGTCCTGACCTCAGGTGATCCAGTCACCTCAGCCTCTCAGAGTGCTAGGATTACAAGCTTGAGCCATTGCACCCGGCCTATTCCTAATCTTTCACATGAACCTGCTGCAGTGGTGATAAGATTGCTGTCACCTTCTCGGTGGTCATCACAGATGATGTGGATGGAGACCCCCAACGAGTCTTGCTGGCAGGGACCTCAGTCCCCTCCTCTGGGCACTAATGATCTCTCATTAGATCTCACCATATTATCCAGCAGACCCCCGACAGGCAGCCCCATGCTACACTGCTGTGATATGACAGCCTTTCCACCCCACCTGCTGATTGCCCCATCAGTCTTACCTCTGCAGGCCAGAGCCAATACTTGGGCCCGCTTGTGAGTGGGGTCCTACTAGTGTATCTCTCAGAGATCATGAATTTGAGGCGGCTGACTTGTTTCCTCTGCAACTGGTTACACTGCCACACCTTACTGCTCTCCATTAGCACTGGGGCAGGTCAGCAAGTGCAATCACTAGCCATCCAATAAGAAAACACACAGCTCGCCTACCCCCCTCTTAGACACCCCGCAAATTACATGAGCAACCCTCTCGCCCTCCACACCCACCTCAAAAGCATGGAAACATCCAAACCCCATTAGACTCTGCTCCCCTTTGGGAAAGAGAGAGAGGGATAACATGTATTTATTCACAAAGAAAGAAGGTCTCCTCTTATGTGTCGTTCATCAAAGCCTGACAAACCAGTGCCCCTTCTTGCACCTAGAAATAGACTGAGAGTTGTACTTGGCCTTGGAGAATTCATAATTTTGTTCTCGACATGATACTAGCTCTACTGTTGGGGATGAGGCGTGTGGCATAAGAAAATCTCAATTAGTAGCCAGGCACAGTGGCTGAGGCCTGTAATCCCAGCGCTTTGGGAGGCCAAGGCAGGGGGACGACGGCTTGAGGCCAGAGGTTTGAGAGCAGTACCTAGACAACAAAGCCCGACCCCACCTCTACAAAAAAAAAAAAAAAAAGCCTAGTATGGTGGCGCACATCTGTAGTCCTAGCTACCCAGGAGGCTGAAGTGAGAGGATTTCTTGAGCCTAGGAGTTCAAGGTTATAGTGATCTGCAATTGCATTGCTGCATTCCAGCTTCAGTGACAGCAAGACCCTATCTCAAAAAAAAAAAAATTAAAACTAGACAAGAAAGGAAAAGTTTAATTAGCAACTCCAACCATCCTGTTGCACCTAGTAGGTATCAGGTTAGCATGCCAGACAATGAAAATATAAGGGCAAATAAGACACACTCCCGTTGGGTTTAAAATAACAAGGCATGGGTTTGGGTCCAGGACTTGCTGCTTTCCAGCCGTCTGACTTGAGTAAGAAGCTGCAGCAACTTTGGAGTTAATACTGTGTCTTTAACTGCAAAGTTAGAGAGGCGGCTGAGATGCCTCCCAGGTCTCCTATAGCACTCACAGCCAATGGCTGAGCCAAACTATTGGCATCACATCACATGAGACATCAGTCCAGCCCTCTGCCACAGTTAATTCAAAAGCAAAATAAAGAGCTAGTTGGCATGTGGAATAACTAGATCCCATAGGTGTAGCCACACTAACTGGAGCAATGGAAAAAATTACTCCAGCACCACAGCTTGCTTTCACTCAGCAGATGGGCTGGAACATGTTCCAGATCAGCTGCAACCTTCGTGGTCCAGGCGCAGGTGGCACCGCAGGTCGTCCCTGAGGCATAAGGTAACATGTGGGCTACCAATGATGCCATCATCAAATTCTATCCCCCTAGCTAGTCACTATGCCATTTGCATTTAAAATAAATATTTATCACCATTTCTAGCATTATCACTCTCAAAAGTCCAGCCCTATTATGTGAGCTAGGCCAGCACAAAGTCAAGTGAGAGGACTTTAGGATGGCTCACTGGAGTGACCATTTGTCATGCTCTGGGACTTTGTGTACATCCTTCCTGTACTTAGGAATCAGCCACCTGTGATCCTGCTGCCTGGAGGAAGAAGACATTTATTTTCCTATAGCCTCTCTTGCGTGTGGAGTGAATCATCCTCTGTTGACTTTAAGTGAAAAGTATTAACTTTTATTTAAGTGACTGTATTTGGGGGTAGCTTAGCCTGTGCTTTAATACACAAGCAAAATGATTAGATTCTGAACTGCTTTACTGCAGATCCTACCATCTCTGTATTCGCTATGAACTTACATTTGTGGGTGTGTTAGATACTACTCTAAACTGCACTACCCACCTCCCTCTAGGCCTATACCAAGTTTCTTAAAAAGGCACTGACCCAAGCTGTCTCTATTTTCTCTCTCCCGATTCCTCAGTCTGACTCAGTCTGACTTCTGACGTCTGCCTCTACCACTCCACTCAAACTGTCCTTCCCAAGGTCACCCCTGATTTCCATATTGCCAAATCCCAACATTTTTGAGTCTTCATCCTATCTGATATCAAGACCACGTCGACCCTGCAAACCACCCTCTCCTTCCTTACATCATACTTTCTCTTGGAGTTCTTGCTACGTTGACCAGGCTGGTCTCAAACTCCTAGCCTCAAGTGATCCTCCTGCCTCACATCCTTAAGTGCTAGGAATCCAGTAATGAGTCACAGCACCCTGACTCATTCAGGAAGTTTTAACACCAAAACATTTATGTAAAAATGAACTTGAGCCTATCCACCACACCCAGTCCAGAGTGATAACTTTCAACCATGAAAGTGCCATACTCAAAATCCTGCGACGGCTTCCCACGTCACTTAGGAGAAATTCCAAAATCCTCAGCATGGACTAAAAGGCCCACTTTGATCTGGCCCCAGCTCCAAATTCAGCTCACGTCACTTTCCTCTGTTCCCACTCCCTCCATGTCCTCTACACTGCTGAAAGCCTCACTGGCATCTTTTCAGTTCTTTAAATGAACCAACTTCTTGGCTGACAGGGTCTGCAGCACATGTGCTGTTTCTTCTAGAAGGCTCTGGGTAATTGCTTTTCACTACAGGTCTCAGCCAACACTTCCAAAGGGGCACATTCTCTAAAACCTTTCCCCTGGTGTAAATTAAGTCACTCTTCTAAGTCTCTTTCATAATTCATTTTACTTTTCCTTTGTAGCTCTTACAATAACATGTAATTATATAAAAATGTAGATTTAAGTAGAGATAGAGACGGACACATAGGTATTTGTCTCTACCATACTATAAGATCCTCGGCCAAGGGCAGGGATTATGCCTATTTAGTTCACAGCATTGTCCTCAGGTTCTAGCATGTTCAACACTGAATAAACAGAAAGTTAAAGGATGAATGCTAATAGCATATACCATGATTTTAACCTAAAAACAGTTATGGTATTTGCCTACCCTATTTTCCCATATGAAAACCTTGATACAAATAGATAATACTACCATATGTATTGCAGTCATGGAAAAACTTGGATTGCACAAGAATTACAAAAAGTAATGGTAATATCACACTAAGTCTCCCGCTGAGAACAATTACAAAAGCTGGATGAAGAAGAAGGAAGGGAAAGGACAGAAAGGAGGAGGAGGAAGAGGAGGAGAAATAGCTGCTGTTTGAGGCACGCAAAACTTGAGGGGTTAAAGAAAACACCCTGAGGTGAGACCCTCCTTTGTACTGCTTGCTCTTTTCAGAGCATTCACTAATTCCTGGCCAGGCTGCATTGGACGAGCAGACAGCTGCAGCCCAAAGCCTGGAGCAGTCTTACTGGGATGAGGAGCTGAAAAATGAAATCTAGGACTTCCAATGCAGCCAGAATGTGAGGCACAAAGATCCGAGAGAAAAGACAGCTTCAGAAAAATGAACCCAACATTCTTTCCAGCCTTTGCACTCCAAAGCTGTGAGTTGTAAAAGGAGGAGAAGATAAACAGAAAGCTTCTGCTAAGAGGCTAAAACACTGAGCTGATTTTATGACCATGGCACTCAACTTCAGAGTTGACATTGAGGGCCTAGTAGGGACAGAGTCCTGGTAAATACTTCAGGCTTTCTGCTGAGACTCTCAATGGCTTATACCTTAGAGCTAAACCAAACAAAAACAGACTAACTTGAAACTTCACTCCAATTATCATAATGGTTGATCGAATCTAGATGAATAGCTTTATCCTACCGCCAACAGAAAAGAAATAGATCTTCCCTGGAGGAATAGAACAGCATCCAGAGAGCCTAAAAATGTTCACATACAGTATCAGGCACTTAATAAAAAATTACAAAGCCTGATAGAAAACAAGATCGAATGACCTAAACCAAGATAAAAAACCGGTAATACATAGACTCACTGGTAATCTAGATATTTTATTCATCAAAATAGCATTTTATTATAACTACAATTACTGTGTTCAAGAAAATATATTAAAGATAGAGAATCTTACCAGATACCTAGGCTCCATAAAAAACAGGAAAACTGAAATACAATAATTAAATTAAAAACTCAATAGATAGGTTTAAAAGGATAGACAAAGAAAAGTTTTACTGGAGTGAAACAGGTGTCAGCAGAAGAAAATCTAATCAGAAGCACAGAGAGAAAAACAAAGAATTGAAAATATGAGAAACAGCTTAAGTCACATTTAAGACAGGAAAAAGTAATGTACGTGTAACTATTATTCCAAGAGGAAAAGAGAACAATGAGAAAGAAGCAACAGCTACACAGATAGCCACAAGGAGTTTTCCAAAACTGATGAAAGGTATCAAGCCTGAGATCCAACAAGCTCCATGAACCACAATTAGGAGAAATATAAATAAAATATACCTAAAAGCCATCACAGTAAAACTGTGAAAATCAAATATAAAATCTTAAAAGCAGCTAGGATTGGGGAGCAATAGGAGAGCAGGTAATACTGCCAGATATAAATAGCATATTCAGGCCTGACTCATAGTTTCATACTCAATTATGCCATTTTGATATCCCCTCTCACCTACTTTGCAATTAGTAAAACTAAGGATAAAGTTCAAATAATGTCCTCTTAAACTCCCCAAATTAAAATGTTATATTTGTGGCAGAATTGTGCAACACAATTGTGAAACACAAATTTTGTTTTGTTTTTAAAACCTGTCACTCAGGAGGCTTAGGCAGGAGAATCGCTTGAACCAGGGAGTCGGAGGTTGCAGTGAGCCGAGATCGTGCCACTGCACTCCAGCCTGGTGACAGAGTGAGACTCTGTCTAAAAACAAAACAAAACAAAACAAAACAAAAAAACCTGGCACTTACTGTATAAAAATACTTTAATTGAAGTCTGGGCTTCTCTAACTCCTAGAATGAACATGTAAAATACATCAGCTACAGGGTATCAGCAACATATTAATACATACTCATAATTTCACTTTCTGGGGACCCAAGGCCCATAAAGCAGAGAATAAAAATGGATTATCTTGATATGGTTACATTAGTCTCTTAACATGTAGACGGAAAGCTGCTGTTGTAGGTATTTTTAAATGGTGAGCTCACTATAATGTCAAAGGATTAACAAATTTATTCTGACTTTCTCAATTTAGAAAATTATTCATCTTAGTTAACAGGAAAATAATTCAGATGTAAAGGTTGTAATTTTTCTTAAAGATGATCACCTACCAGCCCAGGCTGTATCTGAGCTATCTCTGTTACCCAAATGAGTCCTAGAACTGCTGGGACAAAAAATATATAATTTACAGATAGATAGATTATATGTATCACCTTGCAGATAGTAATGTCCTGTAACTTGGCCCTTTCTCAGGAGGGCCGTGGCTATAACTAGGCACTGCAAGTGACTATATTCCTCCATTCACTGGGATTTTAAATACTGTCCTGGTGAATGCAGCATATTAGAAGAACATGATTAAAGTATTCACAGATAATTCAAAGACACCAACAGACAAACCTGATAAGGAAAAAATAAATCAACACTTCCAATGAAAGACTACTTAGATAATATAAAACTTACAATGTACATTAGCAAAACTGTATGGTCCAAGTTGAGGAAAAGAACCTTTATTGCTTATTTCCCCTCAAAGTCCTGGTATTTTTATTTAAAGAGCCTGAGAGCACCTAGTAAAACCAACATTTTCTGTAGTTCAGCTGTGAAGAAAATCATCTGGCTTCAGGAGTGATACACATGACTAAGAGCTGGTCAGTTGAGTAATTCAATCCACCCCGTCAAAGAGACTGGTTTAAAGATAGACACATGACCCAGTCAAAGCCAACGAGAGTCAATCTTGGGATCAGCTGGAAAGACATAGAGAGGCATGCTCACTCTTCAGCTTGACTTAAATTTAGAGATGCTACAGACTTTTTTTTATCATTATCTAAAAAGGAAGCCACCATAAAAAGCAAAGCCAAGCTATCTGAGTCCCTGGACTAAGGCATCCTAGAAATCAGTAGCCCCTGTGTATGTATGTAAGCCAACAGATTCTCTTATTTGCTAGAGCCAGTATGAACTGGGTTTGCTATTACTTGTAGTAAAAAGAGCACCAAATGACAGGCTCACTTGGAGAAAGACAGCCATTTCGACAAGTCCCATTTTGAAGTGCCCCAAATAATTTCTTAGCTTGAAGTCCCAGTAAATGGAATGGGCTAATAGCCAAATTAGACCACTGACAACCACTGTCAGGGACACATATATACACTGGAGAAAAAAATTCTTTTTCCTTTTACACTTTAAACACATGTAATTTTTATTTGTCAATCATACCTCAGTAAAGCTAAGGAGAAATATTATATCCTTGTATATTATGTATCCAAAAACATAAACCAATACCTTTTAAAAAAAAAAATCCATTATTCTCTTAAATCATGTAGAAGACAAAAAGTAGAGTTCCAAGCCATTGCTACAACAATGCTAGATTTTATAATTGTCCGTGTATTTATCTACAGTGATAGTACTTTTTTCTTTGTTCATCTTTGAGTTATTCTCTAGTATCTTTTCATTTCAGCCCTCAGAAGTCCCTTTGGATTTCTTGTAGGACAGGTCTAAGGGTAACAAACTCCCTCAGCTTTTGTTTATCTGGGAATGTCTTGAGAAGAAAAAATCCTAAGCTGCATTGGATCTAATGCAAAATTATGGCCTATATATAGTACCAGATCAGCTTCTGGCATTAAAAGCATAGTCATTTGATTCCATTCTAACTGACACTCTCCCAAAATGTGTTAGGCTACCAAATCTCAGTATTTTCTACTAATAAGCAAGTATAATTCACAACAACATAGCAGCAGAGAAGTACATTCAATTTTCATAAACATCATCAACCATTACTCTGATGACAAGCATTCCTCAGGATTATGCTCATTTTCAGACACTAACTTTCAGCTTATACTCTTCATTCTTCTTCTCACTGCTACCTTGCATCAGCCACAAAGCCTGCACTTTGGGGTTGGAACTGCCAACAAAAAAATAATGATTGCTCTGCAGTAACTGAGCAATTAGAATAATATTTCGAATGCTTCCCAAATCTGTTGCCCACCTACTCATACTTTGGGTTTGAGAGAAGTCAGACCAATGAGGCTGAATACTGACAGCCATCACTCTATGCACCCTGCAGCCTTTGCGGCATGTTTATGTTGCTCAGTTGAGATTGAATAACACATAAGCACAAACTGGGCCACATCTAATAGTCTGCTACATTCACAGACTCAGCCCAAGTGTTTCTTAAAAATACTCCAATTAAAGGCAACACTAAAGTAACAAAGTAAGTAGTAAAGAGGCCATTTCTGTGATCCACCCAGCCTTGTGACATTTGAAAGATCACCTACCTCTGCTGTTTTTTCATCTGCAGAACGTAATAGTCTAACTAAACAATCACCTCCCAGAGTTAACATTTGAGAAATCTTGTGATCCCTAAGCCTGAAAGCTTAGAATCATGTGGTCCCAGGCAATGTTATCGGTATTCTGTAATTAAGTTATGCAGCCAGTTAATATTACTCATACTGGGCCTTTGCAAGTCTATGGTGATTTTCACATTAGAATGTCAAACTGGGCTGAAATATTTTTTTTTGACACAGTAAGACTTAGCTTGGAATTTGAATTAAGAGAAAGCTTAGGCTAATGGTTAACCTTGGATTAATATTTATTTTACTAATGTTAGCTTTGTATTACATGGTGATATCCTATTTCCTCCAGGATATTGTTTATGCCATTATAAAATTCTAGCTAACGCCACTAAATTCTAGGCATAAAGTATTGCTAATAAATACCATTAATTGACTATTCAGAAATCAAAAGTATAATCTAAATATACTTAGCGAAGATGAATGCAGGGATCCTCTAACTGGCTATGATATTGTTTTCTTTCACAGTATGTCCTAGAATGACTGCTGACAGCTGCAGTGCAAGGCTGATAGCAGTACAAAGTAAGCATTAAACCATCAGTTATAAGGCAGTTATAAAGCATCTCTTTATGATTTTTCTCCTAACAGAATTAAGGGCTTGTCATCCAGACCAACAGCAAAGTAGATATTCTGAAGCGAGGGATGGTGACACTGTCCTGGGTACCAACCGTAGACAGCAGGATGGGGCAGGGGGACCTCAAAGTGGACTTTAGAACCCAAATAGACTTAAATCTGAATTCTAGTCCTATCACTGTCTAGCTGTGTACCCCTGGACAAGTTATCTTATCTCCCTGAACCGCTGGGTCTCATCTATTCCACAAAGAACTGCTAAGAAGTACTTCCCAGGGTTATTAAAGAGAATACATGAGAGAATTACTTATGTAAAATAGATTACATAGTGCTTGAACACTCGGAGTGCTTGGCTCACCTTTCCTTTCTTCTGGTCCACCCTCAGGCAAATCACTTCCGAGCACTGCTAAGAGAACGCAGCCCCACAAAGGTTCTCTCCTCCAACCACAAGTTAAGCCGAAGGAGCCGCTTGCTGGTTGAGTTGACACTCTCTAGTAAATCCTGGCATAACTTCTGTGGCAAGGTGAGTGACCACACGGGACCGAAAGAAGGAAAGACACAAACGTCCTCATCAAAGCACTCATGGGCCACAAAAGCACAACCTTAATTCTCTTGCCTCTGATTAAACCTACAGCTACCTGAGCATTTTCCACAAGTGATGAGACAATCTTCATAGCATAGGTAGATTCCTCCGACTTCATCTCAGCCTTGGATGTTGTCATTTGAGCTCTTTCTTGGAAAACAACCATCAGAGAAGCCTGTGGCTGTGATACACCCCTTTACTATCTCCCTATTAATTCCCTGATTGGTAATTGTAAAATCCCATTAATCTTACTGTGCCACTTCCTGCCTGGCTTCTCACAGCATGGTGCTGAGGAATAGAGATTCTAGAAGGTGTTAGGCCATGAGGTGTAAAATGAGAAGAACCCATACAAAGAACGTTTCTCCAAGAAAGCTTCAATTCAACCTCCATGTTACCAAATTATCATTTGTATTTTCCAACCAGAGTTCCAGGTCCCAGTAGCATCTGCCCTGAGGAGCTCAGGAAACCCCTTCAACAGTGCTGCCCCTCTTTACCGCTTCTTTACATCTCAAATTAACCTGCAAGTCCAGATTTGCAATGGAACTGTGCCGATGCCCAGGCTGGGAACAGCAGGCAGAGCCCCCAGGAGGCTAAGGACCTCAGAGTCCCCATATCACCTCAGTTTTCTTTCAACATGAAACCAATTCCCTCTAGGAAACATGCTTAACATCAAAAAGAGTTGTAAAATGGGGCTGGGTGTGGTGGTTCATGCCTGTAATCCCAGCACTTTGGGAGGGCAAGGCGGGCAGATCACATGAGGTCAGGAGTTCGAGACTAGCCTGGCCAACATAGCAAAACCCTGTCTCTACTAAAAACACAAAAATTATCCGGGCATGGTGGTGAGTGTAATCCCAGCTACTTGGGAGGCTGACGCAGAAGAGTCAATTGAACCTGTGAAGGGGAGGCTGCAGTGAGCCAAGATCATGCCACTGCACTCCAGCCTGGGCAACAGAGCAAGACTCCATCTCAGAAAACACAAACAAAAACACAGTGGAGACACGCACTGTAGTCTTATAGAAAAAAAAAAAAGAAGAAGAAGAACTTAGACAACTCTTCCTAATGTAGTGATTCTCAACCTCTACAACATATAAGATCCCCTGGGACACTTTTCAAAATTGCAGGTAACTGGCACCACCCCAGACACACAGAATCAGAAACTCTGGGGATGGGCTTGAGCATCTGTAGATTTTTTTAAAGCTCCAAATCAAAGGGTGAGAAACACTGCCTTAGTCTATGACTGGCAGTGAAATGTAAGTCAGACTTGGAATCAGGTTTTCCTGATTTTTCTCAAAATGCAGTACTTCTCATAGGCTGCTGGGTGGGATATTGTACCTAAGAAGGTTGAGAAATGTCCAGCTGGAAATGGATTTTGTGGAGAAGAAAACTGGGAACCCAGAGGTTAAACAAAACAAGTCTTTACTTTAGAACTCCCAGAATCGTCCTAGGCTCAGGTACATCGTACCCTACCAGAGAGGAATCCATTACACAGTATTTTCCCAAACTTATTTGATCACAAAATTCTTCTTTGAAAAATATCTCACAACTCTAGTAATCTGCAGGAAACACTCTGGGAAACGCTGGTCTCATGTGCTTGTCCTTCAATAATGATTTCAAGAGGTTTCCTGGAAGGTCAGTATGGTGCAAACATTCACTTAAAAATGTGTTTGAGTTATTGGCCTTAGGGCTTTGCTGACTGCACACTGCTGCACAGTCAGGGCTGCAGGACCAAAAACAGCAATTGCTGCAAACTGACTCCATTCACAGACTCATTACGATCCACTGGGATGCTTTTCAAAACTGCAGGTAAGTGGCACCGCCCAAGACACACAGAATCAGAAACTCTGGGGATAGGCTTGGGCATCTGTAGTTTTATTAAAGCTCCAAATCAAAGGTTCATAAACACTGGCTTAGTCTACGACTGGTAGTGAGCTGTAAACAAAACTTGGAATCAGATTTTCCCTAAATGCAGTGCTTCTCAAAGGCTACTGGGTGAGGCCATTGTTCCTAAGTTGAGAAATGTCATGGGTGGTAAGGATGCTGTGTCCCACCCTCCCCCACCTAGGATGGGGCTCCCAACAACTCAATCCTTTTCTAACTTGGTCCCAATATAAACAAACCTAAGTCATGACTAATAACTTTCAAGTTATGAATGAAGATGAGAATATGCACGCATCACTAAATTTCCTGGAATAAGGTTACCAGACATTTTCATGTTCTTAGCAATACCACAAACCTATAAGTACCTTATTACATACAGATGCCCTTTATGATATTATTCTACATTAACAGCTAGTGGCAAGGGCATAAGTACTCCTGCATTACAAGAGAAACTGGTACTCTCCAACCTAGGGGGCCTGGAATGCCACAGTTATCAAAGGGGAAGGCTTTCTTCTTCTTGTTTCTCCTCTGGAGAGTCATAATTTTAAATTCTTGACACAAGTAATAAACTTCCAGCTATGATGGGTTTCATATTTGTGATACCTTTGTGATCAGCATTACAAATATACAATAACAGTCCAGCAATGGTGGCTCATGCCTGTAATCCCAGTGCTTTGGGAGGCTGAGGCGGGCAGATCACTTGAGCTCAGGAGTTTGAGACCAGCCTGGTCAACGTGGCAAAACTCCGTCTCTATAAAAAATACAAAAGTTAGCTGGGCAAGGTGATGCATGCCTATAGTCCCAGCTACTTGGGAGACTGAGGCAGGACAATTGCTTCAGTATGGGGTGGGGAGGTAGGTTTCAGTAAGCAGAAATCACACCATTACACTCCAGCCTAGGTGACAAGAATGAAACCCTGTCCCCCCATCCCCCCCCCCAAAAAAAAGAAAAAAAAAGATATATACATATACTCACACAAACACATATATATACATACACACCAATGAAAAATGCCATAGGCAGGGTATTCAATTGGCAATGACAAAGTTATCAGTATCATATTAATACTCCTAATATCATATTCTAGCCAGTGAGAACTCATTGCAAATATGATTTTTTCCGTAGAGTATTATTTGATTCCAAGTAACTTGTGAAGTAAGTTCATCCAAGCAAACTCAGAAAGAATTCAGTGATTTATATCCTATACAAATACTGATTACCTAAATGTAAATATCACTCGTGAGCATTGCCTATAAATTGCAGTGTGCCCATGCACTCAATCGACAAATTTATTGAGGTCCTCTTATACACCAGGCAGTATTTCAGGAGCTGGAAATACAGCAGTGAACAAGAGATAAGAACCCCTGCCTTCATGAAGCTTTCATTCTAGATCTAGGAATCCAAATAAATATCAAGTTAATTGGATTTTTGTCATTTCAATTTTTTTGCAAGGTTGGCACTGAAAGAAATTATTCCAGCTGCTCTGTGCATGACATGAGTTCAAGACAGGAGATGGGGGATGCGAGAGGGCAGAGGACCCAGATCCTAGCTGTACTTCCATATACTACCTTAGCTCATCTCTTTACGTCTCTGAGGCTCAGCTTGCTCATCTGTTCATTAAGTACTGGATTGGAGCCTGACACATTACCCAATGCATAGTAGTTGAGGGGTGTTTGAAAATGTGTGGGGGTGGGGAAGCATTCTGGTTGACACAATCACTGAGTGGGCCCAGGAATGGTGAACGTCCTTTATGTCACAGGACAAGCCTATCCCAGGGTCACGGAGCTCTTGAGAGCCAAGATTGGCTGACTATGTTTGTGGTCCTTTCCCAGATGCCATGCTATTCCATTCTTTCTAGGATTGTCTAGGGTGTTATGATCCCTGATTTCTATTCATTTGCAGTAGGCTGGGTAAAGCAGTGGGCGTTTCTTTGAGGAGAAAACCATCTGCCAACATCCTCTCCTCTGAAAACCTCAGACTAGGTAAAGCAGGCAGCTTCTAGTTATCATTCTAAAGCTACCTAAAATTTCAAAATATCCCCCAGTTCCTTTTAGGAAGGTTTTTGTTTGTTTGTTTTTGAGATGGAGTCTTGCTTTGTCACCCAGGCTGGAGTGTACTGGCACGATCTTAGCTCAATGCAACCTCCGTCTCTCGGGTTCAAACAATTATCCTGCCTCAGCCTCCTGAGTAGCTGGTACTACGGGCATGCACCACCACATCTGGCTAATTCTTGTATTTTTAGTAGAGATGGAGTTTAATCACGTTGGGTTGGCCAAGCTGGTCTTGAACTCCCGACCTCAAGTGACCTTCCCACCTTGGCCTCCAAAAGTGCTGGGATTATAGGTGTTAGCCACCGTGCCCAGTCTAGGAAAGTTTTTTCATACCCAAAGCTCAAATAACTAAAATTAAAATAATCATATCAACTAGATCTAATTTCTACTAGGATTTAGCTAATTTGAGCTAATTTGATTGTAGCTTGTTACAAAAAGGTATGTTAGTACAGTCCTGGTTTTGAGAAGATTTACAGCATCCTTCTAATGCCTGAAGTGGATAATTACAAAATATTTTGCAGCCAAATCATTAATCCATAGAAAATAGGCAGTTTGTGGAAAGAATATGTGAAAAAAACCAAAAAGGTTAAGTAAGAAAATCCTATCACATACATGGTGTAGTTAAACAGCCATTCTCTTCTTCACTGATGAGCAGACACAATGCAATACTGCCCGAGAAGTTAAAATCAGACCTCTCTAGGTTAGACATATCATAAATGAAAGAAAGAATTTTCACATCCTACCAATTAGGTTGAAATGTCATCTTATTATCTCTGCCTCCTGCCCAAGTTTGGTGACGTTGTCATCTCTCTCTTTAGAGTTATTTAACCCCTAACCTGCCATTAAGACACATATTTGAGTGGCTGTGGGCGACACGACTGCAAATCATCCCAGAAAATTTCTTTTAACTAAATGGATGATTACTAAACTGCGCACTGAGGTACGCTGAGGCATCAAAGGGAATTCACAGAGGCACTTTGAGATATTTTAACTTTGTGGCAGAACGTAGTAATAGTAGACATCTATTGGACATCATACAGTCAACATTAGATTGAACTACATTCCTTTTGGCGATATCTTATCTTTGCACAACTGCCCTTTTAGTGGTTTCTGTAATGAATGCAATTGCTGCACAAAATGAGGTGGTGTCTAATCTAATTCCAAGGTTGAGACGTCGCGCAGTGCTCAAGAGATGCACACATCCCACTGCTCACTGTGGTCGAGAATGAGATCAAACTATTATTTTTTCCAATTTATTGTATTATTTTCTCAAACAGCTTCTAAGTCAATAGGACATAAATACTCATAGCTGATGGACCTACTTTTTTTTTTTTTTTTGGAGATGGAGTCTCGCTCTGTCGCCCAGGCTGGAGTGCGGTGGCGCGATCTCGGCTAACAGCAACTTCCACCTCCTGGGTTCAAGCAATTCTCCTGCTCCAGCCTCTCATGTAGCTGGGATTACAGGTGCCCACCACCACACCTGGCTAATTTTTTGTATTTTTAGTAGAGACGGGGTTTCACCATGTTGGCCAGGCTGGTTTTGAACTCGTGACCTCAAGTGATCTGCCCACCTTGGCCTCTCAAAGTGCTAGGATTACAGGTGTAAGCCACTATGCCCAGCCCTAACTACTTAATTTTTAGCCATTAGGTATTTCCTTTGTTCAAGGGATACTGGAAAAATTAATGAGACACTAATGGCACCATGAACCAAGAACGGTGAAGAACCTCTCAACTACACCTCTTGGTCAATCTCCAAAATAGGGCAGAGAATAGGAAGGGTTCTTTTTCACAGAGCTGATATTTAGAAGAAGAGATCAGGACCTGGACCCACCTCCTCACAAAGCCACAGCAGCACCAAGAGCTGGATTGGTCTCACTACTAGTGGAAGGTCAGGACCGGACCGGCAGATGGTCAGCTCCCCACATTTTATGCCTACTGCTCCCTTTATGTCTGGAGGTTCAAGGACAGAAGGGAAGAATTACTTAAATACTCCCTAAGTACAGTCTATAAGCTAAAGACCAATAGACTTCAATTTTCATTTTAAACTTAGAAGTGTGAGCTCTTCAAAATAATTCACCTTGAGACAAAATATAAGTATACTGTAAAAAATCAGTGATAGTTACTTATAGTCCTTTTTGGGTGTTTACATTCATCCATCTTCAATTTATTCAACTGAAGTCCAACTGTGTAACAAAGATTAGGTAGGAACTTTGGCTATAAGCCAGACCATCTTAATTGTAGAAAGGGGAGTTAAAGAATGCTAATTTCATTGTGGACTAGTAATTGACTGATAGGGATAAAAAATAAGCATTTAGGCTGGGTGGAGTGGCTCAAACCTGTAATCCAGCACTTTGGGAGGCTGAGGCAGGAAGATCGCTTAAGCCCAGGAGTTTCAGACAAGCTTGGGCAACATAGTGAGATTCCTCTCCACAAAAAAAAAATGTAAATATAAAAATAAAATAATATAAAGGGATAAAAGCAATTCTTATTAGTTTTAGGGAGAAAATGTAGCTATATTTAGTATTTAATATATTACAGTATTTGCTATATTACAGTATTTTTAAAAATCTGCCATCACCTTAATTGCATCATCAAAATTAACACTGTCAATGAGGAATAGATGTGATACCTTGATAAGAACACATCATTTATGTAGAATTCCTGTTCAGAATGTATAACCTGAATCCAATTACAAGAATCACTCATCTAACCCAAAATGAAAAACAGCCTTTAAAAGAAAAAAAAAGATTGTGTACTTCAAAAACATTTTCACAAAAGACAAAGAAATGCTATGAAAATGCTTCAGGTTAAAGGAACATAGAGACGTAATAACTAAATGCAATCCCTGATGTTAGTACTAGAGGGGAAAATACTTTAAAGGACATTAAGTCAATTTACAAAACCAGAACCCAGTACATTAGGCAAATTCAAATAAATGTTAAGTTTACTGATGCTGATACTTGCACTTTTGTTATATAAGAAAATATCCTTATTCTTAGGAAATATACCACTTAGCAGGAAAGGGCTATGATGTATACACTTATTCTCAAATGGTTCAGATAAAATAGTATATATATTTATTTATGTATGTATATACATGAGGGGGAACAAAGAGACAAATAGCATGGATAAAAAGCAAATGAGCAGGGTATAGTGGCCCATGCCTGTAATCCCAGCATTCCAGGATTCCAAGGCAGGTGGATCACTTGAGCCCAGGAGTTTGAGACCAGCGTGGGCACCATGGAAAAACTCAGTCTCTACAAAAGATACAAAAAATTTAGGCAGAGGTAGTGGTACACACCTGCAGTCCCAGCTACTTAGGAGGCTAGGGTGGGAGGATCTCATGAGCCTGGAAGGCAGAGGCTGCAGTGAGCCAAGATCGCACCACTGTGCCACTGCACCACTGCACTCCGGCCTGGGGGACAAAGACAGACCCTGTCTCTAATAATAAAAAAAAAAAAAAAAAAAAAAGGAAATGATGTAAAATGTTAACAACAGGTCAATCTAAGTAAAGAACACATAAGTTCTTTGTACTATTCTTATTTTTGCAACTTTCCTATAAAGACCATACCCCACTACAGTGGTTCAAATTACAATTTTTCTACTTTACATTGGGTTTAACAGGGTATTAAATGCTTTTTGACTTACAATATTTTTGACTTACAATAGGCTTATCCAGATATAACAGCATCATTAAGTCAAAGAACATCTGTAATTTGAAATTATTTCCAAATATTTTCAGTAAGTAAAATGTCTATGTAGCACTCTGGAGTACAAGAAGCTAACTGCTTCAGTAACTAAATAGGATGCCTGCACCACAGCTAAAGAATGTACGATATGTATCAGAAATACGTGGGCTTAATGACAGGATGTTCACTGTCAATCAATAGTGTGATGGTACCAAAGCACATAAACGCAAGTTCTCAGTCATCAGCCTGCTGAAGACTGTGCACTAAGTGATGTGCAGGAACAGTGAAAAGAACTGAAGACACCAAACTTAAATGAACAAGATATATAGGGACCTTACTGGTAAGGTTCACCATATGCAAGTGAAGTATGCATCATTTTGTGGTCCTCCTGGGGCACCACAACAGCTAGGCTCCTCAAATGATTCTGTTCTGTAGGTCTGGAGTGGGGCCTGGGGCCCAATGGCTCTCAAGTGCCCCAGAAGATAGCTGCAGATGGCCCACGGACTACACTAGGGCCATCTGCAGGTTCTAGATGACCCTTTGCATGCTGGGAAGCCCCAGCTCCCATTAATGTACAATGATTTGTTCTTTTGAGGAAGTCTGTAGATTTCTTTACAGGGTATGAATAACATCAGGAAGGGTGGTTTTCATCTTAAATCAAATGAGCTGAAGACTCAGTACACAGAAAAAGATCCTTGAGGTTAAAGGACACTGTGCAGCTCCTCTCATTCTGCCCAGAAAATTCCTACACATGCTCCAAGAATTCTGCTCAAGCATCACTTTTTGGGACTGATTCCTACATTCCTTCCCTTGAGGGCTGGATGAGAGCCCACTTATTGCTCCACAAGCCCATCTGTCTCAAGACCCTTCTCAACCTTGTGCTGAAACTTAATTTTCCTTCCCTGTCTCTCCCTCTAGGCTGCTTCAGGATGGAAGGAGAAGGACTGGAATGGTGACTTGGGGACAGAATATCAGAACTCAGCTGGGGACATCATGAATTGAGGGTGCTGGTGGAATATGCCATGAAGATGGTCAGGAGTGTGCATCTCAGAGGAGTGGTTTGAGCTGAGGGTACAAATTTGACGTTAGCAGTTTGGATAAAAGTTCACCACTTACAGCAGAAGCAACTACACTGGTGAAAGAGAATGAGAAGAACAGAAAAACATGGACTGCTAGAGAACATCAGTATTTAAGGCACGGAAAAGGAGATTATGAAGAAACAGCTAGAGGTGTATGAAAAAACTACCAGAGTTTATTGTCACAATATAGAAATAAGGCAAGGGAAGTGAGAGTCTCAAGGACAGTGGTCAAAGTGCCAAATGATGGAGAGAAATCAAGGAACACTTAATATGTATAATCCGGCACTCAATGCTAAAAATATGAGTTAAAGTACGTGGTATCAAATTACAGTGAGACGAACAATAACATTGAGACTCAAACACACAAGGACCTCAAAGGAAGAAAAGTTAGGTGACCATTTACCAAAGAAAGAACTCAAGCTGCCCACATGCAATTAGCTAGTCCACACCCAGGTACCGTCTTCATTCCAACTTTAGGTCGTGACTCAAATTAGTCACAAGGAGTGCAATGGTGTGATCTCTGCTCACTGCAACCTCCACCTCCCAGGTTCAAGCGATTCTCCTGCCTCAGCTTCCCAAGTAGTTGGGATTACAGGTACACGCCACCAGGCCTGGCTAATTTTTTTTTTTTTTTTTTTTTTTTTTTTACTAGAGACAGGGTTTCACCATGTCAGCCAGGCTGGTCTCGAACTCCTGACCTCAGGTGATCCACCCACCTTGGCCTTCCAAAGTGCAGGGATTATAGGCATGAGCCACCACACCCGGACTTTAATTTTAATTTAATCCATTTTCCTACTGTCAGGACCTTTACTCCTTTTATATATCTACCCTCCAGGCTTGGCATAAGATTGGCTATTCACATGTGTTATAAAGTTAGAAAACACATTTGATGATACAAGTAGCCCTGTCTGCAAGTTTTTGTCGTATATGAGATTTTGTGTCTGCGGGCTCCCCATCAATTCTGTTGGACATTCTTCCAATAGATTCCTTTCCTGCTTAAGTAAGCCTCATTGATTTCTGTTTCTTGTACCTAAGAATCCTAAATAAAAATCGGCATTTTATTTTACTAATAAAATTTTAAAACTTAACTATCATTAATTTTATTAACCATCCCATTTTAAATTTTATTAAGAAAAAAAGGCTAGAACCTCAAAGTAAAGGTTATTCCTTTAGAGCGAGTATTAGCTCTTTGAGAACAACATGCTATTTTTCTCATTTTTCTGTGGATGACTGAGACTTTCACCAGAGACTGGATTCCAATCCAAGAATTGGTACTTGGTAACCACAAAGCACATTTAAAGTCCAACACGCAGTAACAAGTCTCAATATATGTTTGTGAGTTCAGAACATACAACTCTTTATTAAAACATTTAAGGGTAAACACTAATATTTCAAATTACCATTTATTTTAAGAACTTAAATATGATTTTCATGAAAAAATTAAAGTATCAGCTTGGATTAGATATGTGCCCAGTGGAAGAGATGAATTTTCTTTTCTCTGGGGGACTTGACTATATGATCATGTTTGTAATGTTAAAAAAAAAAAAAATCTGGCCAGACACGGTGGCTCACACCTGTAATCCCAGCACTTTGGGAGGCCAAGGCAGCACCCTGTTTCAAAAACAAAAATTTAAGTAACAATTGAACTGTTTGTTTCCAGAGGTTATAATTCTTTCCTTTGTCTACCCTCCACTCTAATTTTCACTCCCTCTCTTATTCCAGACTTCTCTGCACAACTCCATCAGATTCTTGCCTCCCTTTCTCATTTTCAGTTAATGTATTTTTTTTTTTTTTTTTTTTTTGAGACAGGGTCTCACTCTGTCACCCAGGCTATAGTCCAGTGATGTGATCTCAGCTCACTACAGTCTCAACCTTTCTGGCTCAAGGGATCCTCTGACTCTAGCCTCCCAAGTGGCTGTGACTACAGGCACATGCCACCACACCGAGCTAATTTTTAAAAATATTTTTATAGAGACAGGGGTCTTGTCATGTTGCCTCGGTTGGTCTTGAACTCCTGAGCTCAAGCAATTTGTCTGTCTTGGCCTTCCAGAGTGTTGAGATTATAGGTGTGAGCCACCGTGCCCAGCCTCATTTTCAGTTCCTCAAGAAAGGTATCACATTGTGGGTCAGAAACTGACTGAAAAGAGAGCTACTTCCTATGTGTCAGCTGAACATTCTGAAATTGCATTCTTTCAAACACCAGTGTGATATTGACAGTTTTAGAGTCATGATTTTCCACAAGAAAGGACTGTTAATGTGAAGAGGGGGAAAATGAAAAAGCCTAAAGCAGTTGGCTTCTTATGAACAATCAAATCAAACCCTGGAGTGTGTCACGCCCTCTGCTTGTGACAGAACAAACATTTCTGATCTTAATCACAAAAGTAATTTTTAAGTAACATAAAAGTATTTCTGATAAGCAAAAAGATCCTATTATCTTTGCTGAAGAAAAACAAGTGAGAAAGAGAGTAATTCTGAATCATGTCTTAACTGCAAATATAGGCCACAAATTGTAAGAAAAAAAAAAAGACAACAAAGTCTAAAATTAAGTCCCAAAGATCTTACCACTGTAAATACATTTTTTCATACATAACACATTTTGGAATAAAAAGTGATTTAAAAATCTAAGCAAAGGAAAAATAAAGCTCAAACCATGAACTCTAAAAAATCTAATTCCTTTCAATTATTTTTACTTTTAAAGGATAATCATTATAAAAATAGGCACTTTGACTTTTTATTTTTAATTGTAAAATTCATGTAATGAAATTTACCATCTTAACCATTTTTAAGTATACAGTCCAGTAGCATTAAATACAGTCACAGTTTTCTACTGCTAAATTCATTCACTGTTATGCAAACAAACTCCACATCTTTTTCATCTTGCATAACTGTAACTCTGTACCCATTAAACAAGTGCCCATTCTTGCCTCCCACAGCCCCTGACACCTCTCATTCTATTTTCTGTCTCTATAAATGTGACCACTCTAGGGACCACATATTAGTGGAATCACACAGTATTTGTCATACTGTGACTGGCTAATTTCACAAAGCATCAAGTCTCAAACTGCATCCATATTTTAGTAGGTGTCAGAATTTCTCTCCTTTTTAAGGCTGAAAAATATTCCATTGTATGGATATACATACTGCATTTCGTGTATCCATTCATCTGTTAATGGATATTGGGTTGGGGCTGCCTCTACCTTCTTTTTTTTTTTTTTTTTGGAGAGGAGGTCTTGCTGTGTCACCCAAGCTAGAGTGCAGTGATGTGATCATAGCTCACTGCAGACTCAGTCTCCTGGGCTCAAGCAATCCTCCCGCCTTTGCTCCCAAGTAGCTGGGACTACGGGCATGAGCCACCAAGCCTGGCTAATTTTATTTATTTATTTATTTTTGTAGAGATGGGGTCTTCTCACTATGTTTCCCAGGCTGGCCTTGAACTCCTGAGCTCAAGTGATCCTCCCACCTCGCCTCCCAGAGTGTTCAGATTACAGGTGTGAGCCACAGCACTCAGCCTTCACTTATTTTTAAACAATTAATTTAACTAAGCAGGCAAAGTGCTGGAGTCCGATCCCTTGCCTCCAAGGTAGCAGAGAAAATACAGATGTTAAAAGGAAGTAGGGGAAAGGTTGGTACACTGTCAAATGTGCAGCAAATGATGATAACATTGCTAGCTTCTGATGAGGGTCTTCAGACACCAGCAACTCCTTCAAACCTTTGTTTGTGAAGTAGGAACATACATATGCTAGATGCTAAAAATGCAGAGACCATGCCTAGTTTGAGGGCCAGATGGCCAAAGGGCAAACATCTAACCAGTAAATAATTATGAACAATAGGGAAAATAAGGCAATAGAGAGAGGCACACAATGGCCCAGCCCCATCCTAGCCTGGGGCTCAGCAAAGGCTCCCCCCTTACCTGCCTCCCAAGATGAGTCTCAGGCATGGAGTGAGAATCTGGAGGGTCAAGAGGAAGGGGAAGGCACTGCAGATATGGGACAGCAGTATAAGTCATGGAGGAGAGAAGGTGAAGCACAGGCTTGGAGGTAGAAACCAACTCAATGAAAAGGGAATCCCAATAGCAGAGCTCAAAACAGAATGGGAAAGACAGCAACAACACCTGATTAAGGATCAATCAACAGGAAATAAAAACCTACTGGAAGGCATGCATCACCGGATACCCATTCATGTGCCAGTATGAACCTCCTGGAGTAGCCTCATCTGCAGAAAAACAATGGTGGCCCAGGAGTATAAATTAAAATTGAAGCAGTGAAAGGTGACACTGATTAAAAGCTTACAGACTTTATGGCACCCCTCATTCCATTCAACGAAAATATTTTAAAAGTCTAAAACACATCCAAAGGAAGGCCACTTTATAAAATCCAAACTGTTACTTTTCTCTGGCTTTTCAAATAGGAGCAACTTGCCCAGTTAGTACATTATAGTTTTATATTATTATTTACTTATAACATCTGCTTCCTTCCAAAAATGATTGCATCAGCTACTATTTTATGTTATTTGCTAGTCATGCTTCACAGACTAGCGAAACTGCAAAGGGCCTATAAGGTTATGTGTCTACAAACAGTTTTTACCCCCAGATGCTCCAGAAGGAGCTGGATCACCAAAATGGGAAAGGAAAGTTCTGCGCCCTGCTCAGGGGTGAGTTCAGGAGACCACTGCGCAAACAATAATGACAATGCAATGACATGTGCCCACAAGAAGAATGTGGGTGGTGCCAGAGGACTAAGTGGAGCCATCTTCAGGTAGGAGACATCCCTTTATTCACTTTTCCATTCATTCACTCACTCATTCATTCTTTTGTTTGGTGCCTTATAAGAGCCAGGCACTGGTCCTCAAGCTAGAGTACAGGAACACATTACCATTGAGGTGAGGTTTGAAGCTCCCTGGTCAGTGATGAGAAGAAAGTATGCTAGGTAGAAAGAGTGTGGACACCAACACAGCTTCAAGGAGTGACAGCTGGGGAGGAGTGAGCAGAAGGGCCAGAGGTAGGAGACAGGAACAGGTGGAGACAAAAGCACAGGTTGGGGAGGGGGAGCACAGAGAGCTAGTGTCAGGGGAGGGGGAGCACAGAGAGCTAGCATCAGGGGACAGGAGCATGGAGAGCCAACAGCACATCTTTTCTTTGATAGGAGGAAAGCAATTAAGGATTTGGAAATGTGGTTCCATTTCGTGGTAGGGAGAGGCAGGAAATATATCAGTGAGCAGTGACAAGATACAAGGTGGCCGTAAAAATTGTGAGCAGAGGCCAAGCGTGGTGGCTCACACCTGTAATCCCAGCACTTTGGGAGGCCAAGGAAAAAGGAAAGAAAGGAAGGAAGGAAGGAAGGAAAGGAAGAAAGAAAAAGAAAAAGAAAAGAAAAAGAAAAGAAAGAAAGAAAGAAAAGAAAGAAAAAGAAGGAAAGAAAGAAAGAAAGGGAAAGAAAGAAGGAGAGAGAGAAAGGAAAGGAGGAAGGAAGGAAAGAAGGAAAGAAAGAATAAATAATTAAGTAGTCCAAAGCTGATTAAGGTCTACTTGGGCAAATGCAAAGTTATAGGATGTTTCTGCTCTAAAGTTAAAGCTACCAGAGTAGCAGGACAGGGAACACTTGGGGAACATGGGAAGCCCTTGTTTTCCCAGAACTGCTCCTTACTTTTATAGACTCAGGGCTTGAACATCCTTCAGCAGCAGAACTTCACCAGACTTGAAAGAAACCAACGTGCACATTGAGAAGACAGCAAATGAGTTGTTTCCTTTCTTTTTGGGCAGACAAACCTACCCCACACCCAGTGCATGCTTGGCAATCACAGGATCCCAGCAAGGGGAGTTAATTGTTCCATTCAAACATTTAGTAGCATTAGGCCATAAGTTGTGCAGTAGGGATAGCCTTGTGTGTTAAACATATCCTTCATAGAGCTTGTTCCACCATGGTTCATTCTTGGTCAATTGCTGCTCACCATTCATTCATTCATTCATTTAGAGACAGAGTTTGCTGTTGCCCAGGCTGGAGTGCAATGGCGTGATCTTGGCTCACTGCAACCTCCACCCCCCCTGTTCAAGCGATTCTTCTGCCTCATCCTCCCTAGTAGCTGGGTTACAGGTATGCACCACCATGCCTGGCTAATTTTTATATTTACAGTAGAGATGGGGTTTCACCATATTGGCCAGGCTGGTCTCAAACTCTTGACCTTGTGATCCACCTGCTTCGGTCTCCCAAAGTGCTGGGATTATAGGAGTGAGCCACCGCACCCAGCCTACTTCTCTATTTTGTAAAGTTTATTTTGACTGTTTTCTGGCATTATCTCAAGGTCTTACTAATTATGGTCTACATGGGGTTGTAATGACATTGCTCTCTTTTGTATCATCCAAGTAATTCTCAAAAACATTAAACATCACAAGGCCCAAGATTAGGACAGTTCCATACGCCCTTCAAGTTGACCCTGAATTACTTAAGCCTCTTAACCACTTGACTTTCTACTTAGGAAAGGATTTGGGAGGAATTCTCCTTCAGTTATTTTTGTTTGTATTATTAACTTTCAGCCAAGGTTTTTTTTTTATTTTTTTCTATTGTTAGTAACTGAAATACAGTTCTTTATGAAACTCCACACACCCTCATTTAAGTACATGGCAGTTCATTAATGCAAAATCAAATCATTAACTACTCTGGCTTCCACTATTTTATCTTAATAGTGTGACAAAAGTTTTTGGAAAAAAAAAAAAAAGCAAAACCATCAAGCAAACCTCTATAGACATTTGTTAAATGAAGGAGGAAGGTGAAGGGGGCTTTCTGAAGATATGTATATGCTGAGTGCAGCTTACCTATTTTCATTTTTATGCCTATTGAATTACTTCTAGAAAAAAAAAAGGCTCTCTGCTGAAGCTTGGAACCATATATACAGCTTCCTGTTTCATACCATTGCATGTCAACATTAATGATATTTTACAGTACTTGTTTTATTTTGTATTTTTTAAGTTTAGTCTTATCAGATGTAATAAAACATCTTATTGCATAGAAACTCAAAATTACTGGTTACAAGAGCAGAACTAAAACAACATTCCAGAGATTTTCATTTGTCCCCGGACTAAAACCAAGCTTCCAATCCCTAAGGGTACTATTCTCAAAGAGCTCTAGACAGTGTCCCTCTAAGACACTGTATGTCAGAAAGAAAGCTCATTCTTCAATTTCCAAAACCATGGTATTTAAATAATTATTTTCTAGCAAAGCCAAAATTAGAGTACCTATTTGATGACAGGGTGACTATTTTAAAAAGCTCAGTATTCTGTCCCAATTTCCAATGGGAGAACAAATGTCCCTATGTACGCGAACTGTTTCAAAAAGATGTAGCTCTTCCAGCTCTATGATTGGTTTAAGTCACTTGCCACTCTGAGAAGAGATACATCCTTAAAAAGTTGGGAAAGTTAGATGTAGATGTAGAAGTTACAGTCTTTAAAAAGTGAATGAAAACGATTCAATGGAGCCAAGTAATTGTATTATTTTGGAAGAAGTATCATTCTCTTGAAGTAATAACTTGTTACTAATCAAGCTATTGAAAGTAGAATGAAATTTCATACATTTCAAACACATCCAGAATATTGAACACAAAGCAGACCATGCAAAGGTTTGTTTCTTGAGTGAAAACGCTCACTTACCTGGGGGTTCAAGAAGGGAAGGTTAGGAGGTGGCTACATCATTCCTCCTCTGGGTCAAAATTACCTTGGCGTCTCTCCTTGAAATAGGAAGGCAGCTAAAATAAAATAAAAACAAAAGGCAACCCTTGTAAATTTCCATGTCTTAAATGTATGTGGTATTACAAAATGGGAACATTTTAAATCACTTAGTATACAAAATACAATGCATCTGAAAGTATTACCCCAAAAAGCAGGATGGTATCTGTTCTCTCCCTGTTTCAATGAATAAAATGCAAACTATTTGTTTAAAAAAAAAATCAAGGCTTTAAACAGTGATAACCATGTCTAAAGGTGTCTAAAAATGAAGCTGAACATTTTCACGTGAAAAAGAGCAAATCAAAAAAGCCGATCTCGCAGGAAAGAAACGTGCCCAGCTGCCAGCGAGCCGCTTCCTAACTCGCAGCTCTGCTTCCAATGCTCTGACAGCGCTGAAGTCACACTGGGGTTTCCAGGTTGGGGTCAGGAGGGAAAGTGCTGCCCCCCTCTGCAAGGACTGTGTTCAGCGCCACCACTTAAAAAAAAACGGTTTCATGAAATGAAATGTTAAAAAATAAAAAATTTCCTTTTTTCCCCAGAGAAGGAAAGAGCGCACACGCTGGAAAACGGGGGGAGCAGGGAGGAACGACCGCCTTCCCGAGGCACCGCAGGGTTCGCCGCACAGCGCCGCTGGTGAGGACCGAGCGCATCTGCCCACAGCGCCCCAGCCGCGCCTGGAGCCTCCCGCTCCCCAGGGAGAACGGTGGGCGCGTCCCAGGGAACACGACACCCAAGGAGAGGGCGGGCGCGAGTCCCACCGGGTGACCCGCTCCCTGGGGGGCGTGAAACCCCCAGACCTGCCCTGCCCCTGCCTGGAAATTGCGCCTTGCAGGGCGTGACAACGGGCCCCAGCCGTCCCTTCCTTTTAGGAATATCAATGGAGGAAACCCATGTGTCAACTAGATAAAAGCAGAATGGGAAAGAGGTGCAAGCAAAATACTCTGGAATGAAGGGCAAGGGGAAAATACTCTGGAAAGGGACTAAGCCCTTCTAGTTAATTTCACGTCAATAATGTTGTCTTCAATTAACCAAGGCACAGTCCTCCTTCCCGAGTTGTCAGGATTTTTATCCCATCTGTCTTTATTATTCGAATAACAGCAAATATCCATCTATACATGTATTTGCTATTATATATATATATACACATACATACACAAATATATTCATATATACAAACATACAATTTGCTATTATTGTGTATACACACACACACACACACACACACACAGAATTGCTCCCATTTCACATGCAGGAATTAAAAAAAAAAAATAGAAAGAAAGAAAGAAAGAAAAGAAAAACAGGCCCAGAAAGCTCCAAAGGAAAATTGCTAAGTCTCAGGTCTACAGACAGCTGGTCCCCAGTTCCTCCATGGGGATGGCCTCCAAACACCTCTCCAAAGGTTTTCTCTGACTCATTGACATGAACAAAGTCAGCTGAAGTGTGAGGTGTATCACTATAGAGGTTTAGAGTCTATTTTGTACCCACCCACTCTCACCCCAGTTTACTGTGGGTTTAGTGTTGGAGATGGTTGCCGACTGCCTGGGGCCAGCTCTTGGCCCCAACTCGGTGCCTCTACTGCGGTGCCTGCGCGGCTCTCACCACCCACTTCCGCCTCTGCCTGGCCAATCAATCTATGTCTACACCAAATTGCAGTTGGCAGCAACGCAGCAATGCCTAAGTGGAATAATCACTTGGACCAGAATCTGAGTTGTTTTCTGTCCCCGACAACAAATAATGTTACTTCAGCGCCTGCAGGCCAAGAGTTGAAATAAGCTTATAATTTGGCTTCCAATCCATCTCACATTCTGATTCCCAACCACTTAGATTTTCTTTTCTGTGTTTTAGCTTGCAGGCAGCAGATCTGGAGGCTCCATCACTGGCATGGTCTTTATGGATATCTTCATGAATACCCTTGGCCATCTAAGTAAAAAGGGGGGAAATCTACATAATCCAAAACCACACTTGTATTAATAATGAAAACAAATAGACTGTCAGCTGGTACCTCCACATAATCATTAATAATCTAATTTGTACTTTCTTACTCCAGCAACTTGAAGAACTGTTCACAGTTTTCTCATCTACACACAGTAACATACATCGAGCCCTGGAGTGTGTGGTACTAGCAATACCAAACTGCAGGTTCGGAGCCACGGCATGGCTCAGCTCCTCCCTCTTTTTCCAGTGAAGGAACTTATTAAAAGTCTGCTCTTCAGCTCTGGAAAGTACATGTCTCCTTAGCTGTTCCAAGCATCATGTTCCTCCAGAGAAGAGTCATCTCAAGCTAGTAACTGAAAAATAAAGAGACTAGAAGGCAAACCCACTGCCAAGACCCTCTTGGTAATCAGGGTGGAAGGGGAATAGCATCATGGAAAATTCCAGGAGGTGACCTGCAGGTATACTAACAGCTAATGAGAAGTGGGTATGTTCAACTGGACAGACGCTCTATAGGAAGAAAAGAGAAGGAACATCAACAGCACATCCACAATGTGTCCATACACCACACAAGCTATGTTACACATGAACTCATTCCAACCACAACAATGCTATGGATATGTGCATTAATATTTCCACTTTACAAACACAGAAATGAGGCTCAAAGGTGTTAAGTAACCTACTAGGCTCGTACATGGTGAAGTCAGGATTTTTCTAACTTTCAAAACCAAACTCTACAAAGGAAAGCGAGCCTTTGCTCTGTTGACTTTGCAACACGCCTTTACCGACAGGACTTAGCCTTCATGTATGATTCTTTGAAAGTAAGTATGGGGCAGCCAGGCACAGTGGCTCATGCGTGTAATCCCAGCACTTTGGGAGGCCGAGGCGGGCAGATCACAAGGTCAGGAGATCAAGACCATCCTGGCTAACACAGTGAAACCTTGTCTCTACTTCAAAAAAAAAAAAAAAAAATTAGCCGGGCACGATGGCAGGTGCCTGTAGTCCCAGCTACTCAGGAGGTTGAGGCGGGAGAATGGCGTGAACCCGGGAGGCGGAGCTTGCAGTGAGCCAAGATCGCGCCACTGCCCTCCAGCCTGGGTGACAGAGCAAGACTCTGACTCAAAAAAAAAAAAAAAAAAAAAAAAGTAAGTATGGGGCTTACATAACACAGCTGCATGGAAGTGGTGGCTAGGTATATGTGCTGCCAGCAACCTAAGGCTGCCATGTTGGCCTCAGGAACACAGCCCACCCTGATCCCCTATAATTCCCTCATAAGAAACCATAATGACAAAAACTCACACTTTCTGAGTATCAAAGAAATAGACAATAAGTATTTGCCAAAAGCAAAAACTAAATCCAGGAAAGCAACTGCAGTTAGAATACTTACAAAACCTTGCTTTGCCCAATTCAGACAGTGACAATGACATCCCTCTGTCTAAATTCTTATGTCAGCCTGGCCAACATGGTGAAACCCCGTCTCAACTGAAAATACAAAAATTAGCCGGGCATGGTGGCAGGCACCTATAATCCCAGCTACTCAGGAGACTGAGGCATGAGAATGACTGGAATCCAGGAGGTGGAGGTTGCAGTGAGCTGAGATGGTGCCACTGCACTCCAGCCTGGGGGAGAGAGTGAGACTCTGTCTCCAATAAATAAATAAATAATAACTTCATTCATTCATTCATTCACTCATTCACTCATTCTTGTATCCAGGTCTCAGTCCCCTCCCCTGTCCTCTGATGCCTAGTATGTTCTCCATAGCTTGGCACAGAGAGTGAGGATTCCGAGTGAGCATTATGGAAGAGCTCATGTGTCATCACCAGTGTCAGTTACAGTAAGAAGCGAGTAAGAGGAGGCAGGATGTGCGTGAGAGCGGCTAGAAACCATCCATGGAAAAATCCTAGACTTGGTTTTGGAAGTTTTTCAGTTGGGACTCTAAAGATTGGGAAGTCCACCCTGCCCCACCCCCAAAGAAACGGAGTTTGGCAGACATCAATTAGCAGTCCTCTATAAATAAACCTGCTTTTAATCATGTTAAAAGAAGCCTACCAAAAATCATCTACTGAAAAGAGCAATTAAAAATGGTGAAAATGAGTACATTGAGATCAATAATATTTTAACCATCTAGGAATTCATCCTATTTAATGTACAACTAATAAGTGAAAGTTCTCCACATTTTAATGTCCAAAGGGCTTCAAAAACACAATGGATCCAATGGTGTGAAAATATCCATCCAGCTGCCTTAAGTTCCAAGGCTTACTCACCTACATCTATTTAAAACTTTAAATCTTTAGACCATCTAAACCATGTCTGTGTCAGACACACTGATTCTCAAAATGTGAAAAACAAAAAGGCTAAAAACCCTCTTCACCATCAGCATGCCTAAAATAACGAATGAAAAACACCCCGAGATGAGATAAGTGTCTGCCAACTAGAAGTTCCCAGTGAGATCTTCTTTGTGCATATGTGGCTAATTTTATATATACACAAAATTTATATTTAAATCTTAACGGTAACTTTTTTATTTCTTTAAATCAATGAAGTCCCTTATGTTATGGCACTGGAGGATAGAGCAGGGATAGGGTCAGGAACTATACAGCCAACTTCTAAAATTATCATCTTTCTCAAGTTATGTCTCAGAAAAGAAAGGCCTCTTGGATGCCACACATGATAAATTGTGTGTTACTATACAATATCCTTAACCACATTCCTTCTACATTAAATAATTTTACTGCAAATAGTATGTTTTAGAACACACCTGATTTTAAAGGTCATGAGTTCTTCCCCTAAAAGATTACTTTTCTGTTATTTTGTCAAATGAAAAACAGGATCTTGGTGTCCTGGTCTTAAGACTACAGGATGCAGACTCAACGGAAACATATCTATTTTTAATTCCTTTTTCATTTTAATCCTTTCACTCAAGTGGGTCACCCTGCTTTTCTTCACTTCAATTTCTTACCTCAATAAATAGAGATAATCTCAGATAACAAAATTATGCTACTAAATTACTTGAAGTCTCTTTAAAAAGGTACCAGTCCATTATTGCCTTAAAGGATACCAAATATTATTTTCCTTATACTTTAAAGATTTACCAAGTGTAGCCGGGCACAGTGGCTCACACCTGTAATCCCAGCACTTTGGGAGGCCGAGACGGGCGGATCACAAGGTCAGGAGATCGAGACCATCCTGGCTAACACGGTGAAACCCTGTCTCTACTAAAAATACAAAAAATTAGCCGGGCGTGGTGGCGGGCGCCTGTAGTCCCAGCTACTCTGGAGGCTGAGGCAGGAGAATGGCATGAAATCAGGAGGCGGAGTGTGCAGCGAGCCAAGATCGTGCCACGGCACTCCAGCCTGGGCGACAGAGCAAGACTCCGTCTCAAATAAATAAAAAAAAAAAGATTTACCAAGTGCCTCCAGTAGGGACCCTGCGTGGTCTGGAGTTGAACTGTTTTCACACTGTCAACATGGGAACCACTAACATAATCGACAATGAAGTGACTCCCATCACAAGCTAACTGGAGATATAAATGATAAGCTATTATAGCATAAAAAAGCACTGACCAATTTAGGCTGGAGAGGATCCGCATTGTAACTAGTCTCTTGAAAATAAGTAAATTGCTTCTGTTTGTCATTGGCTGTGAGACCAATAACACAATTTTTCTCCTCAATCAGTGAAGATACAGACAGCTGATGGACCTCCGTAAAAGAGCTATTTTCCAGCAAACGGTCTGCAGTGCCATAGTTACACTCCACATGCAATTGTTCATTTTATTAGACACCCTTTTCCAGTAAATCCTTCTGGGCTAGCCCTGCCCTTATTAGACACTACAGCTGCTCAGCTGGTGCTAGATGCCATCACAGAGCCTAATGAGGCCTGAACAGTGTTTCAGGGATATCAGCTGCACTTAATCCTGTCCAGAACACAAAATTTGGCTTTACCTCTTAAATGAGTTACTGTGAGATCTTAGGCAAGTTCTTAACTCCTGTGAGTCTCCACTTCCCGATCTGTAAAATGAAGAGGTTGGACTAAGTCTGTGATTCTCAGTGAGGGAGGATGATCTTTATCTGTTGTTTTCTCACCCCTAGCCAAGAATCCCTGTGTGTAGGAAGATATGTTACAGATGGTAATAAGCTACACCGATTAATGATGAAAATGCAGACAGCATTGAGACTTAGATGTTAAGACTAGGGAAGAGAAGCTTAAAAAGAGAACTGCTATAATGCTTAAAGTTGTAGACTTCCAGAGTATAAAGATTTCAGCAGGCTAACTGATAAAGAGTAGTTAAACAATCAAAGAACAACCATGCTTACTTCATTAGCCAAATGTCACCTCTCATTGTAGCCTTTCCATCGCATAGCTGGCTGTGTTAGGCAGGCACAACCCTTCATTCAGAAAAGTAAACTCACTCCCAAAGATGATACAATGATGAAGAATAGCTCATCTAGGATGCATGATCCCAGGCAACAGGGACACCTACACGGGGCAGCCCAACATAACAAATTATACATTCCCACACCTTATACACCAACACACCTACTCCAACACAACAATGGAAGTAGCGGTATGGGGAGGGCAGAGGTGTGTGGTTCAGAAATACGAAGTGCAGTCCCGGTTCTGCCATGAAATAATTGTGTGACCCTTGAGCAAGTCACCTGCAAAATCAAAGTATGGAACAGATCATCTCCAAGTTACCTTCCAGTAGAGAAAATGCACTTACTTTTTACTATTCTAATAAACATCTATGTGCGACTACAATCTCCACAGCATCTTTAAGGTCACTACATGCATCTCCATTACTGGCTCAGTTTTTAAAATTACCACATTCCCAGCCTTTTTGGGCAAAGACAACACTTAGGACAACTGCCCAGAACACAAGTTTGAGATGCAGAATGAGTAAAGTTTGTTTCCTCTGGCTTCTTTACAATTCCCTCTGGCTAAATTCTACCCTGTACTCTGCCAAGTCTCCGTATTTCTGGCACTGAGGCTTGATCTATAGTAGTCATAGGGCTGGTGACACTGTGATAGATGAAGAAATTAAATCTTTCACCAAACTTGAACAGGCATTTTGAATGGTAATTTTTATCTTCTTCCTTCCCAGATGCAGGAATGTCAACAGTTGAGAGATACTATGATGAAGGTAGAAAGTCACTGCAAAAATGGACTTGCCTCCCAAATGGTCTCTTATTATCTTGCAAATGTATTACTTTTTCTGTATCAATTTCTGAGTTTATTTTGTGTTACGCTCCAACTGCAAGGGAATTGAGAACATACTGTCCACATTTTCCAGAAAAGACTAACGTTAACAGAATAAATCTTTCACCATGAAAATGAAAACTTTGTGTAAATATTTATATAATTAAATTTATTCAATCAATCCATTGGGTTAGGCTGATGGAAGGATCCTTTTTTTTTTATATTGAGATTGAGGGAGGCAAGAAAACAATTCTAATCTCAAGATTCAAATAAATATATAGTAATATTGCTTGTAGATGTCATTTAAAAAGATTTATGCATACAGAATGTAAATGGATATTGCCCTCAGGGATCCTACAATTGCTGTATATTATTTGCTATGCATACTAGATAATGAAGTTTAAAAACATAGATGGGAAACACAGATGTTTCCTCAATAAATATTTTTAAATCATTTCATTGTGTTTTCATTCCACACCATAGCCAGGTAAGCAAGACAAGGATAATCAGTTAACAAAGAAAACATCATTGGCATACTCAGCAATAAAAAGGAATGATCTATTGATACACATATCAGCATGGATCGTAATTATGCCAAGGAAAAGAAACCCAACAAATAGAATACATACTGTATGATTCCATTCATATACAATTCCAGCACATCGGTGTTCACCTGGGGATGGGGGTTGGGGGGTGAGAGGGGTGAGAGGGGCAAGGAAGGACCCAGAGAAGCAGGAGGATCAGATAACTGACGGGCACATGAAACCTTTTCTGGGGATGTATATATTTTCGATTTTGGTAATAGTTTCATATGTGTATACATATGTCAAAACAAATCAAATTGCCTGATTTAAATACGTGAGTTTATTGTGTATTAATTATACCTTAATAAAGCTATACAATGCGGAAAATATCTAAATGGTACGGAAAGGACGTGCTGCGACGGGAGGAGCATGGTCCTTTTAAATAACATGGAAGAGGCCGGGCACGGTGGCTCACGCCTGTAATCCCAGCAGTTTGGGAGGCCGAGGTGGGTGGATCACGAGGTCAGGAGTTCAAGACGATCAGCCTGGCTAAGACGGTGAAACCCCGTCTCTACTAAAAATACAAAAGTTAGCCGGGCATGGTTGAGGGTGCCTGTAACCCCAGCTAAAACCCCATCTCTACTATAAATACAAAAATTAGCCAGGCGTGGTTGCGGGTACCTGTAACCCCAGCTACTCAGGAGGCTAAGGCAGGAGAATTGCTTGAACCAAGGAGGTGGAGGTTCCAGTGAGCCAAAATTGTGCCACTGAACTCCATCCTGGGCGACAGAGTACGACTCCGTCTCAAAAAAAAAAAAAAAAAAAAAAAAAAGATACAGAAGAGGGGAAGGGAAGTGCTGGGTAGAGGTGAAGGCGTGGTCCCTGGCTAGGATTCCAACCCCCACGGACCTCGGTGAGGACAGGCATTTCCTGCCCAAATGTTGCATTTCCCAAGACCACCCTGGCCTGCCACAACCCATCCTGTGCCTATAAAAACTCCCGAGACCCCAGCAAGGCAGAGACAGGGGCAGGTGGACATCGAGAGGAGCACGTCGGTGGAGGAACACACAGGCGCTGGACATCCAGAGGAACGCACCGGCAGGCGCCAGCAGGCCACCGACCAGCAGAAGGAGAACAACGCAGAGTTTGGCTGGGGCAGTCCGAGGAAAGCCCAGGCCACTGAGTGGCCCAGCTCCCGAGGAAAGCCCTCCCACTCTACCCACTTCTGACTTTCCCTGAGCTACTTCCACTCAATAAAACCTTGCACTCATTCTGCAAAGCCCACATGTGATCTGATTCTTCCGGTACACCAAGGCAAGAAACCGGGATACGGAAAGCCCTCTGTCCTTGAGACAAGGTGGAGGATCTAACCGAGCAGGTTAACACAAGCCGCCTACAGACGGCAAAACTAAAAGAGCACATGGTAGCACATGCTCACTGCGGCTTCCGGAGCTGTCAACGTCCACCCCGAGACGTGGGGCGGGAGCCCCGCAGCCTGCCCGTCTGTATGCCCCTCTAGAGCTTTGAGCAGCGGGGCACTGAAGCAGCGAGCCGCTCCCCCTGTCGCACGCCCTACGAAGGGGACAAGAGAACTTTTCCCGTTTCAGAAAAACAAGGCATAGTTAAAATTGTGAGTAATTAAGACACCTGTTGTGTGAAAAGCTACAGAAAATATAAGCTATACTAGACACAGGAGACTACCAGAGGCAGATTTCAGGATCAGGGGAATTCAGCAGGTTTCACAAAACTGAAAAAGTCATTCTGAGCACTTAAAGACTGTGCCTAGTTAACATTCATCTCCTCCAAAATATATAATTCTTATTTCCTTAAGATTTTTTTAAGGTAGCTGGGATTAGAGGTGTGCACCACCACACCCGGTTTAAGGTTTGACAGAAATAGTTATAACTTCCTTCACAGTAGTAAAAATAGCTAGCTAGCATTTATTGGGCACTTGCTGTAAACCACGCCCCAATCTAATGGATTATCCTATTTAATTCTCACCTAAGAACCTAAGAGACGTATATAATCTTCACTCTCTATGTTACAGATAAGGACACCTACTATTCAGGAACATTAAATAACTTGCTTAGTGTCACCCACCATCCCAGTGGTGGAGCTGGGATACAAACCCAGGTGGTCTGAATGCAGAGTCGAACTCTTGAAATTAAACTTCTGGCCCTCTTCTTCATAAACAGGATCCTGTATGCTGACTCATACCTCTGATGGCTTAAAAAGACTCTTTCTTCATTGCATAGCTACAGTTCTAAGTCTGAATGCTAATCTTTTGCATGGTAGCAGCAGAAACGGTAAGTAGTAAAGTGATGGTGGAAGGCAAGGGGAATTATGGGAGGAAAAAAAATATGACCGGAAATCAGCAGAATCGGTTTTGGTCAAGTCCTCACTGATGACTGTAAACGTGGGCAAGCCATGTCTCCTGCTTGGATCTGTTGCCTTTATGGTGAAAATTAAGGATTTGAACTAATTGATTAATTCTAAGACTCCATCCAGCTTTGTGATTCTGCTGGTCCTCTTTTGAGGAATACTTCCTGCATTTTACAACTTGGATTAAAAATTCTCCATGGGACCAGCACGGTGGTTCATGCCTATAATCTCATCATTTTAGGAGGCTAAGGCAGATGGATCACTTGAGGCCAGGAGCTCGAGACCTGCCTAGGCAACATGGCAAAATCCTGTCTCTACTAAAAATACAAAATTTAGCAGAGCGTGATGGCACATGCCTGTAATTCTAGCTACTCAGGTGCCTGAGGCGAGAGAATTGCTTGAGCCTGGGAGGCAGAGGTTGCAGTGAGCCAAGATCGCACCACTGCACCCCAGCCTGGATGACAGAGTGAATCCCTGTCTCAAAAAAAAACTAGTTGAAAAAAAAAATTCTCCATGAACGTAATACATTTCAGATACACAGTGTTCTTCATCCCCTCAAACACCCAGACACCTCCCCATCCCCGCCATATCTTGCAAGATTCTTCACTATTTCCTCAAGATCATCTGTTCACAAGGATCACCCATAAAGGCCCAAGAAGAAGGAGGAGGGTCCCGCAACCAGTGACTTCCCTGTTCTGCTAGGCACTCTAACCATCTTTTTCACGTGATAAGCATGCAAGAGTTAATTTGGGCTTTCAAGGGGTGAAAAGGAGGCAGCCCCCACCCAGAAGCTCATTCCATTTTCCTTGTGTAGCTTCTGACATCTGAGATGATCCAAAGTCCTACTACATGGTGGCTAAAGTTGCGAGATTCCGTTTATTTCTAACTCTTATTTGTTCTTTAAAGTGGCTATTCTCTCTTTGCACTAAACCGCATCATTTTCTCTTTTTAAACGGATAGATTTTGTGACCCTTTGGGGAGACACAAAAGCGAGACAGCAACTAAATAAGGCAGTTGTAAACCATTTCAGCATCCGTAAAACCTTCTCCTTTATCACAAAAGAAGAGAGGAAAAGCAGCTGGGAAAAAAAAAAAAAGCACAGCTGACAGGGAACTTGATATCTTTAAGAACAACTTGTCTCATGAATTTTCATATCCGTATTTTGGGGTTTTCACTGAATTGAAAATTCTTTCCAGAAAAACACTTCTCATGTGTGATAACTACTTTCACAATACATTGGTGAGACAAAACTCTTAAAAATTTCAAGGTGTACCGTGTCTATTTTTCTATAATTCTACCTATATGTCAGCTCTTTATTTCTATTCTGTATTTTACATACTCTCACCTATTTTCAAAAACATCCTGTTCTAGCTCTGAACATATAATTTATGTTTCAATTTAGTACTTTGTTTTTATTGAGTTATTTAGCAATTATTCTATGATAAACCAAAAGTTAAAATATAGATCATCCCTTTCCTACATCAAACCATATTTACCAAATTCACTAGTAACCTTTATCATCGCACAGACCGGTTTTCTTTGGTTGCGTTCACCATGCGCACACTATTTTCTAACTTTTTGCTTGATGTCTCCATTTATCTACTGAGTCCAGATATCTGTCATTTTTAATGGTACAATATTCCCTTGTTTTGCTAAAGCAGTTCAATTAGCCATCTTTCAGCTCGTTGTTTCCACACATGATTATAACCCAGTCAACCATTTTTAAAGAAATAAATTTTGTTTGTTCCTATTGGAGCTCTTTCCTTAGGCTATAATCTGAAAAGTGGGGTTAACACATTTAAGACCATAATCAGCCCCTGTGACTTTTATTATAAATCACTTTCATTATTATAAATGGCTCTCCAAAAGAGGTATTAGCAACTTGCAATGTCACCAGCAAAATTATGACCGTAGCTTTTTCTTCATATTCTCTTTCGCTCTGAGATTTCTGGGCTGTATTTATTTTAGGGTGATTTTATTTGGGGAGAACACTTGTATACCAGTGTCCATCCAGTGGTTGAGGACTCCTGAGTTAGGGAAGTCCCAGATGTCAACTAATGCATTAATTATTCCTGAGAGGTGATATTTAGAAAAACAGTTTCTATGATCAAGTGACTCTGGAAAATGCCGTGTCAAAGTTAACAAGTTTCATTGTTGTGGAAGATCCCAAAGACTTTAATCTACTAAAAGAATGATGTAGAATCTTTTAGTTCTTTGAAATCTGTCACATTTGTGTAATACTCTTAATGCCCCCTTTTAAAAATGTGTATTGATCACCTATTATATGCCAAGTACTTTATATGCCTGATAACTCATTCAATGCTCCTGACTGCCTGATAAAGTCATTATTACAAATCTTACTTTTACTAAAAAATCTAAAACTGAGACTCGAAAGGCTAAATAATGTATGCAAAATTCCAAGGCTAATATGTAATGTCAGCTTTTAAACTCATTGTCTACTTTTTGTGGATTCGCCATTATACCATCCTGCCTCGTAACACAATGTTTAAACATATTGTCAGTTAGCCAGTTTCTGTTCTTCTTTTCGGTGGGTTGGGGATGTTCAGTTTTCTAGTTTTCCTGTTTACTGAGTTATCAATACACAGATGAGTAAAGTACAATCATCTTAAAGATACAGCTCAACGAGTTTTTACATATTATACCCTTCTATAACCATCACATGGATCAAGATACAAAATTTTTTTTCCTTAGCTTAGGATATTTTCTTTTTCAACAGAGATTGGTTTTATGCTTCTCATTCTATATAGGGCCTGGTACTGAAGTTATTCAAATAGGTGTTTAATAAATTCTGATCAGAGAAGGTTGAAACTAGAAGTGACATCATAGTTTATGTGTTCCAAACTCTTCAATTTACAGATGTGCAAACTGAAGGCAAGAAGGAAAGTGACTAAAGACACAACAATTCAGAGCATTTCTGCTACACGGTGCTGCCCTTGCTGGCCACTGGCTGGTTACTTCTACACATTGTACTGCAGACACAGTGAGGGGTAACCAGAAGACAGGATGCGTAACAGAGAAAGAAGGCCAGCTAAAGAGTTTTGCAGTGATATTTTAATTTTAAACAAGTGTTGAAGTATCCAAAAGGTAAAACTGGTGAAGAAATGCTCAACAAACTGACTTTAATGTAAAACACTATTTTTCATTGTAAAAATATCAACACACTTTGGGAGGTCGAATGGGTACTTGAGGTCAGGAGTTTAAGACCAGCCTGGTCAACATGGTGAAACCCCATCCCTCCTAAAAATACAAAAATTAACCAGGCATGCTGGCGTGCACCTGTAATCCCAGCTACTCGGAGGTTGAGACAGGAGAATCAGTTGAACCTGGGAGGCAGAGGTTGCAGTGAGCCCGGATTGTGCCACTGTACTCCAGCCTGGGGGACAGAGTGAGACTCCATCTCCATCAATCAACTGATAAATAACGCTTTCCATCCAAACGAATTTGCCCTTCCAAGTGGCGTCCTTGGGAGGACAGACACTTATTCCAAGAATGCCCTGTTGCTCGTGACTTCTTTTGAACTCTCTCTTTGAGATTAACTTCAGAGCTACTTTGAGTCAAACAAACCAATTTTATTTTTAAAAACTACAAAATCAGCACCAACAGAATAGGTACCAGATGTGTGTCTTCCAAATCATAAGAAAACAAAAATATAAGCCATATAACTAAAGCAATAGAGAATTATAAGAAACATTTAAAGTAGAAAAATTTTTCCAACTGGAAAACATATTAGAACTATGAAATGTGATGAACATGAATAGGTTAAACATCCCTAACAAAGACAAAGATTTTCAACATCCAATTATATGCTGTTTACAAGACAGATCTAAAGTCAAGTGACTCAGAAATCAAAAACAAGAAGAGGAGCAAGATGTATCCAGAAAATGCAAATGAGAAGAAAAGATGAATGACAACATTTATATCAAACAATCCAGAATATGAATCAAAAGACCATTTAACAGGACAAAGAACATGTGAAAAACGTCAACCTCATTAATAAAAATTTCATTTGTATGAAGAAGTCTTAATTTATCAAACAGGTATTTTAATTATAATACTTTTATCATAGATGTTACAGCCAAATAGGCATATCCATATCATCAACTCTTAAGAAGACAATAGGAAAATTACCAAGACACTGTGGATATACAAGATTGAATAAAATGCACCCATTTTTTAAAAAGTTTCAAAATACATTTAATGACGTGGCAATGTTATCATACAATACTAGGCAAAAGAGGAAAGGCACAAGATGTATATAGTAGTACCTCAATTTATCTTAAATATTCATATGAGATATTTTTAAAACTAGAAAAAGAAATACTCTGGTTAAATTAGGGAAGATCTTTAGTTATTTCTTTATGCTACTTGTTCCTATTTTTAAAAAAGAGAAAGCCTCAAGTCCAAGATAAACGAAAACATGGCATTAGAAGACACAGCTTCCTCAAATTCAGGCATCCAGACACTCAGACCCAGACAAATACCATCCCAAGGTACTGATGAGGGGTCATAGAAAAAAAAAATTGTAGAATCCTGACCCTCCTGTCACCTTCAGGCTCCAAAACCCCATGATTTTTATTTTCATCCAAGGACTGGCTAATATTTGATATAGTTTAGACATTTGCGCCCCCAAATCTCATGTTGAAATGTAATCTGCAATGTTGGAGATGGGGCCTCCTGGAAGGTGACTGGATCATGGGGGCAGATTTGCTATGAATGATTTAGGACCAATCCCATGGTACTGTCCTTGCAAGATCTGGTTGTTTAAAAGTGTGTGGTACCTCCCCCTTCATTCTCTCTCTCTCTCGCTTCTGCTCTCACCATGTGATGTATCTGCTCCTGCCTCACCTTCCACCATAAGTAAAAGCTCCCTGAGGCCTCCCCATATGCTGAGCAGAGGCCAGTGCCATCCACGTACAATCAGCAGAACTGTGAGCCAATTAAGCCAGCGGTCCCCAACCTTTTTGGCACCAAGGACTGGTTTCGTGGAAGACACTTTTTCCACGGGGGTGGGGCAGGGTTGGGGGAGATGATTTGGGGATGATTCAAACTCATTTCACGTACTGTGCACTTTATTTCTATTATTACCACATTGGAATATATAAGAAAATAATTACACAACTCACCATAATGTTGAATTATTGGGAGCCCTGAGCTTGTTTTCCTGTAACTAGACAGTCCCATCTGGGGTTGATGAGAGACAATGACAGATCATCAGGCATTACATTCTCATAAGGAGCTCACAACCTAGATCCTTGACATGTGCAGTTCACAATAGGGTTAACACTTCTATGAGAATCTAATGTCGCCAATGATCTGACAGGAGGCAGAGCTTAAGCAGTGATGCAAGTGATGGGGAGCGGTTGTAAATACAAATGAAGTTTCGCTCACTCGCCTGCCATTCACCTTCTATGGGGCCTGGTTCCTAGCAGGCCATGGATGAGTACGAGTCTGTGGCCCAGTGGTTGAGGACTCCTGAATTAAATCTCTTTTCTTTAAAAAGAAATACCTAGTCTCAGGTATTCGTTTACAGCAATGCAAGAATACCCTAACACAATGTTTAACCCGAGTATAGACTGTGTTCATCTTTTCTTTATTCTATGCTCTCCAAACATATATTACTTTCACAAGCAGAGTAAATTAATAAACACAAAAACACAGTTCAATTACCCATTTTGTTCATAAATCTGTCCTACAGAGATATACATTTACCATTGCTAGAAAAAAGAATGTGTCAAGTGCCCCAGGATAATTCTGAACAAGAAGTTCCAAAAATATTTTAAGCGAAGGCAGACTCATGGGAGTAGCTTCCCAAAGTATCTTCATTGAATTACTTTGCATTCATTTTAATTTATATATTTTGACACGTTAGGATATCTTGAAATAAAATTGTGCTGATTTATGTTAACATGTCATTTAATTAATACCTTGAAGGAAGAACAGATAGGCTTTTAAAAGAGGAACTTAATAAAAGTCATTATATTCCTATATGCTTTTTTATTTTTTAGAGACAGATTCTCTCTCCATCACCCAGGCTAGAGAGCAGTGGTGTGATCATAGTTCACTGCACCCTCAAACTCCTGGGCTCAAGCAATCCTCCCACATCAGCCCCCAAGCAGCTAGGATTACAGGCCCTTGCCACCACTTCCGGCTGATTTTTTTTTTTCTTGTAGAGATGGGGTTTCACTACATCACCCAGGCTGGTCTCAAAGTCCTGGCCTCAAGTGGTCCTTCTGCCTCACCCCCCGACAAAGCACTGTGATTACAGACAATATTACTGCGACTGGCTATGCCTATACGCTTCAAATGAGATTTGTACTCATTATTGCTGAGAAATAATCAGATTCCAGGTTGCTCAGGAAGATCTATGTCTCGCCAAATATATACCCTGAAAATTATGACACAGAGGACTATGTACTATGACTGTAGGGCTGGCATGCATAGACCTAAGAAAACCTTAGTAATTGGCGGGGCCCGGTGGCTCATACCTGTAATCCCACAATTTTGGGAGGCTGCGGTGGGTGAATCACTTGAGGTCAGGAGTTCGAGACCAGCCTAGCCAACATGGTGAAGTCACAACTCTACTAAAATATAAAAATTAGCCAGGCTCAGTGGTGGCCATCTATAATCCCAGCTACTCAGAAGACTGAGGCAGGAGAATCGTTTTAACCTGGAAGGGGAGTGAGCCAAGATCATGCCACTACACTCTAGCCTGGGTGACAGAGCAATAGTCCATCAAAAAAAAAAAAAAAAAAAAAAAAAAAGAAAGAAAGAGAAAAAAAAGAAAAGAAAACCTTAGCAATCATGGCACCTAGCTTCTCCCTGTCCTAGAAACCACAGTTCAGACAGGGGACATGACTCTCCCAAGGCCGGGGCTAGCACCTTCTCCAGGCACAGCTGCATCTCTAAGTGCCTTCTAAATTTCTCCTTCCTGCTGGATTTACATAATGTAATTATCACCATCATCCATTTTCTTCCACACTGAATTCTCTACCACTGTAAGAGAAGAGAAATTTTAATGGGATGGAGGGCAGGTGATAAAACAGGCAAATCTCTCATGCCCCCTTCCTCCAGCATAAATGCACGTGTGCCTCAGAACTGTCAGGCTCTATGATGGGGCTACAAACCCTGCCCTCTTAGAGAAGTCACAGATTATTTCCCCTGCCATAAATCAGAAGACAGTGGGCTATGAGAAAGCATGTGCAGGGCACTACAGAGGAGCAAAGGGAAGGAGCATCTAATCACATTAGACTACTGAGACTCAAATCTGAGTCAGGAAGGGCAGGTAGGAGTGCAGGTGAGGTAAGAAATGGGAGACAGGAAAAAAGCATTCTAGACAGGGTCGGTGGGGCGGGGGGGGCCTTGAAAAAAAGTGCAGACATGAGAAAGCATGGCAGAGTTTGGAACCTGTGAGGAACACAATATGGCTGGAATTTGAGATGCCTACAGGAGTGTGGAAGGGAGCGAGTCCATAGAGAAGGCTGGGAACCTCTGCGAAGGGATGGAGCCATGTCCTAAGTGCAATGGAGTCGCAAAGACCTTATTTGTGACATAGTTTTAAATGCTCATTCTGAGTCCATGATGTGGCTGGGCTGGAGAGGTGAAGACTGGAGGTGTGGAAACAAGCAGAAGGTTCCAGCAGTTACCCAACTGAGAAGGACTGGTGCCAGACTAGGGGCAGGTTCAAGAGACATTCTAGGCATAGAGTCAGGGCTCAGTGATTGTTGTCACATAGGGTAAGGAAGACGAAGGAGTGTTTCCAAAATTTAACTTTCTTCTTGTTCAAAAAACAGTTTTGAACTGTTGAACACATTCGTGTCACAATAACAAAACGGTCCTGTCCTCAGACTTTGAGTTCCAAATACTGAATAAACATTGATAACAAAAAGGGAGGCAGAGGCCAATGAAGTTACTTGACAGATTAGAGAGTAACATCAGACTTGTTGACTAGAGGCAGTATAATGCAGTGGTCATGGTGCCAGATTAACTCGGGCTCAAATCCCAGCCTGGTCACTTGAGACGCTGGGCAAATTATCCTTCTAAATTCTAGTTCTCTAATTTCTAAAAGGAGGAGAATAATGGGACCTACCTGAAGAGATTAACCAGGAAACTTCTATAAGAAGAAAGCAGGCTGGGCATAGTGGCTCACACCTGTAATCCCAACACTTTGGGAGGCCAAGGCAGGCTGATCACTTGAGGCCAGGAGTTCAAGACCAACCTGGCCAACGTGGGGAAACCCTGTCTCTACTAAAAATACAAAAAAATTAGCCAGGAGTTGAGGTACATGCCTGTAATCCCAGTTACTCGGGAGGCTGAGGCAGGAGAATTGCTTGAACCCGAGAGGCAGAGGTTGCAGTTAGCCAAGATTGCACCACTGCACTCCAGCCTGGGCAACAGAGTGAGACTCTGTCTCAAAAAAAAAAAAAAAAAAAAAAAAAGTGTGAAATACTGTGTCTGACCTACAACGAGTACTCATTAAAACACTATCATCATTCAGTACAGAGGATTTCCAAGGGCTGGAAAAGAATCTTTTTTTTTTTTTCTTGAGAAAGGGTCTTGCTCTGTTGCCCAGGCTGGCTGGAGTACAGTGGCATGATCATAGGTCACTGCTGTCTCGACCTCCCACGCTCAAGCGATCCTCCCACCTCAGCCACCTGAGGAGCTGGGACTACAGCATCCACCACCAGGCCTGGCTAATTTATGTTTTTGTATTGTTGAGATGGGGGTCTCACTATGTTGCCCAGGCAGGTCTTCAACTCCTGGCTTAAACAATCCTCCCACCTTGGCCTCCCAAAGCACTGGGATTACAGGCATGAGCCACTATGCCCAACCCCTTTTTTAAATTTTAAAAAATTAGCTTTTATTTTTAAGATATCCTCAGTTAAGGGTAGTGGGTGAGAAAGAATATTAACACTCTGGTATGTAGCCATGGACTGAAAGTTACCAGATGCTCCTTCTCAAGTCCAACCAGGAGCATCAGAGGGAACATGGATCCCTTAAGTGGGGGCTGTGAGACACTCTCACACCCCAAATCTGCTAGAACAGTGGGAATCATCTATTTTGCATTCTGAATAAATAGAAACTTAACATTGTAAAAATGTTGTGAGAAGTTAGAGGTCTTGGTCATTTTTACAAAAAGGAAAAATGAACAACTAGTCTGAGTTCTTTATCAGGAAAACCATAATAAAGAAATGAATGCTAGAAGTAATAAAGAAGTAACTACTGTATTTAAGTTAGTGACGTCTGTTTAATTTTCATTCTAGGATTCTTAAGAAAGTCAGTTGACACAATGATAAAACTTTTACCTGCAGTTTTGAAGGAGTGAGGTCAGGGGTGTGCTGGCAAATGTTTAACAACCAGCTCGATGAGGGGAAAAAAACCCTGCATATCTTGAATTTTGTACACAAGTTTATTATAAATTTTACTGAGCTAGGCATGTGTCACACATCCTAAATTTCATATAACCAATTGATTTGTTAATTTTTATAAAATTATTGTATCTATAGAAAACCTATGTTTGCATATGATGAACAAGTGTACTTCCAACATGAATACTTGTTGATATTTTCTTCTAATAATATATTATTAGAAATAATGGCCAGGCACATTGGCTGTTATATGTAATCCAAGCACTTTGGGAGGCCAAGGCAGGAGGATTGAGGCCAGGAGTTCAAGACCAGCCTGGGCAACATGGCAAGACCCAGTCTCTACAAAAAATATTTTTTTACATTAGCTAAGTGTGGTGGCAAGCACCTGCAGTCCTAGCTACTCAGGAGGGTGAGACAGGAGGATCTCCTAAGACCATGAGGTTGAGGCTGCAGTGAGCCATGATCACACCACAGCACCCCAGCCTGGGCAACAGAACAAGACGCTGTCTCTAAAAAATAAAAATTAAAGTGTAAAACAACACATCATTCACTCATCAATGGCAAGAGTGATTCCTTTGCTAAGTCAGATAATTGTTTCTGAATATAAGAATATTTTCCACAATTTTTTGTGCTATTCACAATGTAATGCTACAGACAACAGATACTATTAAGTTTAATCTTCAATTTTCTTCATCATTTTTCTTAAGCCTACACAACAAACCATAACTCAAGTCCTAGTATGTAGTCAATACTTCCATAAAGTAAATAGTCCATTGTGGCCAATTTCAAGCTACAACATGACCACTGGTTAACAGAATTTGGAAGAAAAGCACAGTGGAACACGGTTATGTAATATTTTTATAATACAGATATAATGCACTCCATTGTTTCACATTTACAAAACTTCTCAATGTCTTCCTCCAGGTCATCATTAAAATTTGTCCCTATTTGTTGAACTTGACTAAAAACGGTGGTTGTTTTATTGTTTAGGGATCCTAAATATATCCATGTTTTAATGTTGAGATGTAATTCCAAGCACTATCTTTATTAAACTTGGCTACAATTCTATGGAATGACTTCACTCAATAGTGTACTTGACCCAGATCTTATTGGTTCATGAGAGACAACTATTAAATTTTCAGGAATTTTACAAGCCAGTTGTTAAATGTAACCATTGTTTAAAAGAAATCATATGAACTTATAATTAAATTATATTTCAAAACAAGGGTTAAATATTCAAGATTCATCACTTCCCATTCCTATTACTACATTTTACTGTTACCTAGAAGTTATTCAGGATAGTAGCATATAAATTTGAAAGGGGTATAAATGGAGTTAAAAGTATTTTAAAGCCCTTGCATTGTCCAGCAAGTGGTAAAAGTACTAGTTTAAATTAGCCTTTAGTAAGTCAAAGATAAATACACACTATCTAATGTAACCACTACAAGAATGTAAAATAATGTGTAATTAACAAGCTAATAAAGAGGGGGGGAAATAAAAAAGTAATACTTAACTGAAAATAAGGCAAGAAAAGAGAAAAAAATAAACAAGAAATGGGTGAGAAAAATAGAAATTAAATAGTAAGATGGTAGATTGAAAGCGAAATCTGTAATTCTATTAAAGGCCAATAGATACCCCAATTACAAGACAAAGATTGACACAGTAGATAAAATAAAATTAAAGTATGCTGCTTAGATGATGGGTTGATAGGTACTGCAAACCACCCTGGCACATGTATACATAGGTAACAAACCTGCACATTCCACACATGTATCCCAGAACTTAAAGTAAAGTAAATAAAAAAGAGGCATACCTTCAACATGAGGATATAGAATATTTGACAGTAAAGGGATAAAAAACATATGCAAATACTAACCAAACAGAAACTGGGAAAGCTTAATCAAACTAGACTTTAAGGTAAGAACCACTGTCATCAGATTGATATAGCAATTCTAAATCGGTATACATATAATAACATGTCCTTGAGACAAAGAAAAAAGTGAATGAATTAAAGGGAGAAATAATAATAATCCTTAATCATAGATATTTTAATATACCTTTCTCTGGGGTTCACAGAGGAAACAGGAAAAACAATCTGTGAAGATATTTTGAACAAAAATGTTTCTATACTTTTGCTTTTAACCTCTCTATAACCTGAATTTGAGAAGTCAATCTTATAAACAGCATAAAATATCCTCTCACATTTTTTAAGAATTGAACAATACTATTAACACTCTTCAATACTATATCCACCAACTGTAGAATGTGAATTATTTTCAAGAGTAAATAGAATGTTTACAACAATTAACTACATGCTGGGCCAGAAAGCAGTACTTAACAAATCTCTAAGAATTGAAATTACACAGACTAGGTTCACAGACCTCAGTAAAATTGAGCCAGAAATCAATAACAGAAAGATGACTGGAAAATCCCCAGGTGTTTGGATATTAACCAATAAACTTTTAAAGAATTCATGAATCAGAAACTACTTAGGACCTATTGATAATAAATCCTTTCGGAGGGGAAATCTCTAAGCCAGAATGGGCTTTTCATCTATTCACTGAAAGTGGGGAAATAATGGTCCCTCTTAATGATCTAACGACCTAAGATGATTTCTCTCTTGTATTAATGAATCATGTACTTAAGCCTGTGCCTATGAAGGAGGCTCATCTTTCAAGGTCTAGGAGATCACTGGAGGCAAATGGCTAAATATTTTAGATCCGGTCCCCGGGCAGCTACTCCATGGAACACAAGAATCTTCTATTTTATAATGAGCAGTGGCATAGTAAATTACGTGCTAAACCCTTTGTCTTTTCTTCTAGTGCCCAGCACCATTCTCCTAGTGGTAGAATGCCCACCATCGGTCCCTAGACTATTTGGACCACCTCTTCAACAGTGTAGCCCCTCTGAGATTATCTACCATCTACTACCTCTGGTTCCTGATAGCCCTTATTGTCAAGGGATTATTATCTTGACTTTCACCTGGCCAAGAGACCTGCCTCTGATGTTTGAGATTATATACATAAAACCCACAAAAATATTCTGGATTTAAAAATTTTTGTATTCTCCACCAGTGAAGATCTCATCATGCTTTTTTCTCCTACTGAACTGCTTACATGTCTTTATGTACTTCCTATAGCTAGTATAAACCATAAAGCGTTTAGAACATAGAACAAAGATAACATTCAAAAGATAATTTTAAGTGTTTAAAAATAGCCAACACAGTATATTAATTGGAGTAATTAACACTAAGTACTGCACACATGCCCCCAAATCTCAGTGGTTTAAAACAACAAAGCTTTAGTTCTCTTTTGAATCACTCTAATGTGTTAATGGAGTTTGGAGTCTCCCCCAAATGGTGACTCAGAGGATCAGGCTACTTCCTTCCATCTTGTACTTTTACCATCTTCTTGTTTTTTTTTTTTTTTTTCTTTTCTTGAGACAGAGTCTCGCTCTGTTGCCCAGGCTGGAGTGCAGTGGCGAGATCTCAGCTCACTGCAACTTCCGCCTCCCAGGTTCAAGCGATTCTCCTGCCTCAGCCTCCCAAGTAGCTGGCATTATAGGCATACACCACCACGCCAAGCTAATTTTTGTATTTTTAGTAGAAATGGGGTTTCACCATATTGGCCAGGATGGTCTCAATCTCCTGACCTCGTGACCCGCCCACCTCAGCCTCCCAAAATGCTGGGATTACAGGCGTGAGCCACTGCACCCAGCCGGTTTCACCATCTTCTTGCTTCACTGTCATCCTGCTATCACCCAGCTAGTAGATGCAGAGGAACAAAAGATAAGCCTAATCAACGACTGAACCATCTCAGCCAGGAAGGGACACGAGTCAGTTCCATTCACATTCCATTGGCCAGAAAGAGTATCACAACCCTACCTAGATGGAGAGGGACTGTAAAGTATAGTCTTCCCAGTGACCAGGAGGGACGTGGGGTGATCTGTGACACACATCACGCTGTTTCTTCCTCCAATAGGCATTAAACTGCAGTTTATTAAGGAGGAAGAAAAGAAAGGAAGTAGCATTCACTGATTTGGGGTACCAAGTTTAATGCTACAAACTTCATACATGCTGTGTTTAAACAGTAAGAAAACGTAAAACAAATGTCATTCTCCTCATTTTATACATGAAGAAACTGAAGCATAGAGCTATTATATAAGTAAATTAAAAAGTCAGGAGTTGACTCCAGGTCTATCTGACTCCAAGGCCTGTGTTTCTCTTTTATCATCCCAGGTTTCTCAAAAGGCGGCCCACAGCTCACTTCTATCACAGTAATTTGAGGTGCCTGAGCCTCACACCATGCTTACTGAATTAGAATATCCAGGGCTAGAGTATAGGAATCTGCAGTTTTAACAAGTTTCCAAGATGACTCTATACTATAGCGGATCATGCTGTCTCTGCAACACAACAGTGAAATTCTAAACAATCTCTTTAAACAAACTAGAAAATGTACGAAAAAGAAGTAAGATTCAGTAGGCTTAAGAGGGGGGGCCTTAGGGCAAGTGGAAAATCCTACAGAACAAGGAGTTTGAGGCTGGGGAATTCATCCTAAGCCAGTTAGTTTCCTGGGTAATCTTGGGCAAGTCACCTAACTTCACTCAATCTGTCCCCAAAAAAAGTCTACATTTTCTCCATAGTAAAATGTTGCAATCAGGCTAAATAATCTCTAAAGCCTTTTCAAAAGTTATTTGCAAAGATTTAAAGAGCTTTAAACTGAGACAATAAAACACATACAGGATGAAGAAAGTATTAACATTTAAATTAACAGATAATCCTAGCAAGATTTTTTGTAGATATACACAGGCTTCTTCTAAAATTTATATGGAAAGGAAACAGAACTAAAAAGTTAAAACAATTTTGAAAAAGAAGAATAAAGTCAGAGGAATCACAATACCCAGTTTTAAGACTTACTGTGTAACTATAGTAATCAACACAGCGTGGTATTTGCAGAGAAACAGGTCCATAGATCAATGGAACAGATTACAGAACCCAGAAATAGCTTTACATAAGAATGGTCAGCACATTTATTTTTTAACAAAGATTTAAAAAGCAACTGAATGGAGGAAGGAGACTGTTTTCAAGAAATGGTGTCGGAACAACTGGCTATCCTGAGGCCCAAAGGGGAAGAAAAAAAAAAATTTACAATCTAAACCACACCTTTAACAAAAATTAGATCAAAATGGATCCTAGACCTCAATGTAAAATGGTAAATGTAAAAATATAAAACATTTAGAAAAAACATAGAAAATCCTTGTAACTTAGGGTTAGGCAAAGAAATCTTAGGCATGACACTGAAAGCATGATCAGTAACATAAAAATTTCAATTCATTATAAATTTGTTTTCCACAAAGTATCTTGGGAATAGGATGAAAAGATAATCAACAGAAAGTGAGAACATGTCTGCAAAATACATGTCTGACTAAGGACTTGCTTTCAGAATATTTAAAGAACTTGCTAAACTAAATAGTAAACAATCTAAGTTTTTTAGTGTGCAAAAGACTTGGACAGACAGACCTTCACCAAAGAGAATATGGGTGGTGAATAAGTACATCCTTAGCCAGAGGAAAATACAAATTAAAACCTCAATGAGATACCACTACACACCTATTAGAATGGCAAGAATAAAAAATAGTGATAATACTAAATTTTGGCAAGCATGTAGAGGAACTGGGTCCCTCACACATTGCTGGTGGGAATGTGAAATGTACAACCACTAACGGAAACAATTTGACAGTTTTTTAAAAAGTTAAACATACAGCTAGCATATGACTCAGCAGTCATACTCTTGGGTATTTATCCTCAAGAAATTAAAACATTCTCACATAAAGTGTACATCAGTTTTCATAGCAGCTTTATTTGTAATAGCCAAGAAATTGACACCAACCCAAATGTCTTTCAAAGAGTAAACAAACTACCATCCATCCATGCAATGGCATATATACTAATTGGCAACAAAAAGAAATCAACCACTAATACACAAACCAGTTGGATGGATCTCAAGATTATAGAGAGTGAAAAAGATCAGTCTCCAAAGTTAAGATTCCACTTATGTGACATTCTCAAAAAGTGATGGAGCATGGATGGATCCACGGCTGCTGGAAGGGGAGCGGGGTTAGGGATGAAAAGAGGGTGTAACTATAAAAAGATTGCACAAGGAAGTTAGTTCGTGGAAATGGAACAATTTCGTATCCCTACTCTGGCAGTAGTTACACACATCTAGGCAGGTAATAAAATTTCATAAAACTATACACACACACAAACACAAAAAAGCAAGCATAAGGCCAGGCATGGTGATTCACACCTGTAATCCCAGAACTTAAGAGAGGCTGAAGCAGAAGGATCACTTGAGGCCAGGAGTTCAAGACCAGCCTGGGCAACAAAGTGAGACCTGTCTGGAAAAACATAATAAAAAAATTAGCCAGGTATGGTGGCATGCACCTATAGTCCCAGCTACATTGGAGGCTAAGGTGGGAGGATCACTTGAGCCTAGGAGTTCGAGGCTGCAGTGAGCTATGGTTACACCACTACACTGCAGCACCTGGGTGACAGAGCAAGATCTCCTACCTTTAAAAAAATAAAGCAGGATGAAAAAACTAATGAAATCTGAATACAGTCAGTAGTTCAGTTAATAGTGTTCAACCAATATCCATGTCTTGGTTTTGATAAAGTACTATAACTATAAAAGATGTTATCATTGGAGAAAGCTGCGAGAAGGAACCTGGGAACTCTCTGTACTATTTTTTTCAACTTCTTGTGAGTCTAAAATGATTTCAAAATAAGATAAAAAGCAGCTAGTATTTGTTGAGCACTGTGTGCTGACATTGCTCTGAGAACTTTACATACGTCAATAAATTAAGTCCTTACATCTTTGCAGTAGATACTGTTGCATTAGTCAGTTCTCACACTGCTATAAAGATACTACCCAAGACTGGGTGATTTACAAAGGAAAGAGGTTAATAGACTCACAGTTCCACATGGCTGGGGAGGCCTCAGGAAACTTGTAATCATGGTGGAAGGCCAAGGAGAAGTAAGATACATCTTACATGGTGGCAGGAGAGAGAAGGCTCAAGGGAAACTGCCACTTTTAAGGCCATCAGCTCTCATGAGGACTCCCTCACTATTATGAGAATAGCATGAGGGAAACTGCCCACATGATCCAGTGACCTCCCACCAGGTCCCTCCCTTGATACATGGGGATTACAATTCGAGATGAGATTTGGGTGGGGACACAGAGCCAAACCGTATCAACAGTGTTCACTGCATTTTACAGATCGGGAAACTAAGCTTCAGAAAATTTAAGTGAATTGAGCAAGGACGCAGTTGCTAAGTAATAGAGGTAGGATTCAAACCCAAGGAGTCCAATTCCAGAGCTTTCAGTCTTAATCAATAGGCTTTTTGTTTGTTTGTTTTTTGGGTCTCGCCATGCTGCCCAGGCTAGTCCTGAACTCCTGGCTCAAGCAATCTCTTCGCTTCAGTCTCCCAAAGTGCTGGGATTACATGCATGACCACTGTACCGAATTCCAATAAGCAATATTTTTTAAGGACAAAAAAAGAAAAGCAGGACAAACAGAAGGTCAGGATAGGAGTCAACAGTATGGGGGAAGGAAAAGAAAAAGAACACAAAAAGACAAAGTAAACCAAACACAGCATGCAAAGGCCTGGGAAGTGATCTTTCCGGCACCCTCTGTGTCAGTCAGTCCCATAGGAAAGACTGTATTCCATTTGGGTCCACTTATTTCTAAGCGACCAAGGAGAAACTGGAGAGAGGGAAGGCACATTCTCAAAGGAATATTAAACAGCTCTTATTCTAATAGGTCCAAGTAATTGGAGTTATTCAATCTACGGGAAATCAAGAGAGTAGTTTAATTGCCACCTTCTGTAAAGACTTTTGAGAGCATGCCCAGAGGATACAGGACAAATGAAAGAGACTTAAATCGAAAAAAACCGTTTAGTTTGACATTAAAAAACGTTTTCCTGGTCATCTGAGTTAGGACAAAAGTAGGACAGATTAGACTTTCTTCTGAGACATTCAAGAAGGAAAAAACAAAACTGGCAGTTCATTGTACTCAAAATGAAACCTGTTCAGAAGCTGTAACTGGTGCTATGCCAGGACCCATATAAGACATTTGATATGTGTTGTCTGTTTGAATCCTCATAGGTAACTATGAAGCAGGTATAGCTGTTCCCATTTCATAGATATGGAAACTAAGCTTCAGAGAGGCTCAACTCCTGCCTAAAGGCACTCAGCTGCCTGGTATTGGAGATGTGAAATGCAAACCGAGGCATATCTGCCTTTACAACTCAGATTATTTCCATTATGTTATATACATTGTTAAACTTGGAGATCTGTGGACTTTGACACCAGCCCCCTACTCCAGCCCTAATGGCATAAAACTGCATCAAATAATTAATTATGGTTGTTTTCCAGCTGTAAAAGTACCTATGCCTCAAAATGCTACTAACCTGATTTGACATCAGCTCCAAATCCACTCATCTCAATCAAGCCCTTCTTTCAGGAGCTCCATTTTGTCCAGTAAGGAAACCTATGCTTCTAATGTATCATTCTCTCAAAAGCATCCCCGTGGGGTATGCAAATTGAATTAGAAAAAAATGACAGAGAAGGAGTAAGCACGTGAGTCTCATTTTAAAGATGAGAAATTCTGAGACGCCCAGTAGGCCAGGCATAGAACCAAAGTTGTGTGTAAGTCAACAAGAGACTCAGGGATCAGGGGAGTCCGACATCCTAAAGATCTCAACATAGAATGAGTGTAGCCCCATGGATGCTATGGCAGAGCAACGTGGAAAAACTGGGCAGGCCTCTACCCATCCAGGCCAACACGGGCCGAATGAAGACTTTGCAGCTTTGACTGTGCACAGTTGTGGGTAGCCACAGTTAGGATGCCAGAGAAGATTAGCCATCCAAGTTCCCACGTCTGTGTGTGTGTGTGTGTGTGTGTGTGTGTGTGTGTGTGTGTTCTAGTAAAATTTTATTTGTAAAGACTGAAACTTGAGTTTCATATAATTTCTTGCTAATTTAAAAAAATTAATAGAGTTTAATTTTTAGAGCAATTTTAGACTTACAGGAGAAGTGAGAGAAAAAGTACAGAGTTCCCATATATTCCCAACCACCCCCATCAGTTTCCCCCATTATTAACAGCATGCATTGGTGTGGTATATTTGTTACAACTGATGAACCAATATGGACACACTATTATTAACTTTACATTAGGATTCACTCTTTGTGGTATACAATTCTGTGGGTTCTGCCAAATGTATAATGAGGTGTACCCACCATTAAAGTATCAGGCAGCATAATGTTACTGCTCTAAACATCCCCTGTTCTTCAACTATTTTATCCCTCCCCCACAAAACCACCAAAACCACTGATCATTTTGCTGTCTCTATAGTTTTATCTTTTCCAGAATGTCATATAGTTGGAACTACATAGTAGCTTTTTCAGACTGGCTTCTTTCACTACAATATGCATTCAAGCTTCCTCCAGGTCTTCTCACAACTTAATGGCTCTTTTTGAAAAACAGACTAAGAACAGTTTTAGGGTTACCAAAAAAGTGATCATAAACTATGGAGATTTCCCAGACACCCGCCTCCCTACAGTTTCCCCCTTTTATTTCCATCTTGCATCCGTTTGGTACATTTGTTACAACTGACGAGCCAATATTGATATGTTATTAACTAAAGTCCATTGTTTTCATTGGAGCTCGCTGGGTTTTGACAATTGTATAATGATATGTATCTAATGTCAGCACACTTGTAACAGACCATTTGTATGACCACACCACTGTTGGTCTATCCATGCATCTCCTGAAGGACATTTTGGTTACTTCCAAATTTTGGCAATTATGAATAAACTTGCTATAAGCATTTCATGAGATTTTTGTGTGCACCTAAGTTTTCAACTTATGTTGAAATACCGATGATCTTGATTGCTCGCTTATATGCTAAGACTATGTTTAGCTTTGGAAAAAAAAACTGCCAAACTGTCTTCCCAAGTGGCTATACCATTTTGCACTCCCACCAGCAATGAATGGAGTTTCTGTTGCTCCACATCCTTGCTGGTGCTGTGTTTTAGATTCCAGCCATTCTAACAGGCGGGTCTCTTGGATGTGTCTAATAGCTGTAGCTTACATTTTAACCCAAATGTATCTTTTCTAGACTAAAATAGAAAACAAGTCTTCATAAACCTCCAGAATTCAGCCTGCAATTGTCATTTTCAGAAACTTCATCCAATCAAACTGGAGGGCTCCAGTGAGAACAAAATTCTTTAAAACTACTAATTCCTATTGCTGAAGGAAAGGCTGATATTACTTACTATCCAAAATACTTTGCAATTGAAAAAGCCAAGTCAAAATGTGTCCCTTCACTAATATGCCAAAATGAACTTTTTTAGTACAGCATGAGGACACCTTAAGTATAAAATAAAAATTGTATTCTGTTGACTAGGAGCCTCATAAAGGCACTTTCTTTAGCATTTCTGGATTTGACTGTGTTTTGCAAAGCTTCTCAGATTTAAACAAGTGTGCAGTCCTAAATTACTTTGCGCTATTTCTAAGACACTAAAAGGTGTGGGCCAGGTCAGCAGGGAGGGGCCTGGCATTTCCTTCTTCTATAGCTTATCCAGATGTTCTCTCACATTTTTTATGCAAACTGGGACAAGAGAAAAATAGGAAGAAGCTTTTTGCTGTAGGTTATTACACCTGCTATGGCCTGAATTTTCAAATAGTGGAAGATATTTTCTTACTATATTTCAAAGCTACATTTTACACCTTCTTGTTTACATAATACTTTTGATGCTCTAACTCTACAAAGGTTTGGAAAACAAAGTGCAAAAAACAAATTCTTGAAGAAAGAGAAATCACCCAATTTCACATTTTTTGCAAATGTGAACTTTCCACAGTTATGACTTCATGATGTGGTAACTTTACATAATCAAAATCACATAACACATCTACCTTGGAAAATTATTGGCAAGGATCTTAGATTGTTAAATGGCCCATTTTATATTCCGGTCCTTAATGAGCAAGATCAAACCATATAAAAACAAGCGCTTTCTCAACTATCTATCTGCCATTTACGGCACCTCTTCAAAAGCTTTGGAAATAGTCCATAATTAGGTGGCAAAGATGCCTAAAAAGTCTTCCAAACCAAATGGCAAAGCATTTAAGGGAAGCATCAAAAAAGCATTTGTCAGAAATAAGCATAACATTTGGAATACCTTTCCTCGGTTTTTAATTGCTGCATTTTGGACGGTAAGTTTAATTACTTCTGTTCTTAACCCGCAGCTATCTACAGCGATCACTGCAGCCATCCCTGTATTTCATATGGCAACATCGAGCCTAAGAAACTTCAAGTAAAACACTGAAATACTCACACCTCAGCAGTGCTAAGAAAATTCTCCCCAGGAAAGGAAAGTTGTAACTTCCTTTCAACCTAAGTAGAGTGAGTACATTCTGCTGAGTCTTTTACTTTTATTTGAGAAAATCACACTCTGTCATCCAGGCTGGAGTGCAGTGGAACGGTCACAGCTCACTGCAGCCTCAACCTTCCAGGCTCATTGATCCTCCTGCCTTAGCCTCTCAAGTAGCTGGGACTACAGGCTTGCACCACCACACCCAGCTAATTTTTTTTTTCTTTTTTTTTTTTTTTTTTTTGGTAGAGACGAGGTTTCCCCATGTTGCTCAGGCTGGTCTCAAACTCTTGGGCTCAAGGGATATGCCCACCTCAGCCTGCCAAAATGCTGAGCCACCGTGCCCAGCTGAGGGCTTTTTAAAAGGGAGTTTGGGGGCTGGTAAAAATAAATGATGTAACTTTTTAAACATTTCCAGTGAGGGACCTCTGGCACAGGAGGTACTTGATTATCCCTGCCGAATTGAGGGGGCTTCCCCAGGTCGTCGGTGAATCTTTATCATTGAGTCTCGAGGCTGGAGAGTTCCAAGTATCTAATACAGTATGAGTCATTTGATTTTTGTGATCCTTTCCTTCCCTTTCTTACCCTACTGCTTGATAAACATACTACTCTCACCCACACTACAGACATAAAGCTTGCTACCATACAATTAAGGGCTGAATGGTGGTACCCCAAAGAAGATATGTTAAAGTCTCAGCCCCAAAACTTCACATCTTATTTGAAAATAGGCTCATCGCAGATATAATGACTTAAGACAAGGTCATACTGAGATAGGGCAGGTCCTTAATTCCATATGGCTATTGTCCTCTTAACACAATGTGAAAATGTGACAGCAAAGAGAGACTGCAGAGATGCAGCTGCAAAGCAAGGAATCCCACCGTTGGAAGCTGGGAGGAGGCAAGGCAGAGTTTTCCCCTATGGGTTTTAACAGGGAGAATTGCCCTCCAGACTTTTAGCTTTCAGATTTCAGATTTCAGACTTCTAACCTCCAGGACTGTGAGACGGTAAATTTCAGTTGTTTTAAACCATCTAGCTTGTAGTGATTTGTTATAGCAACCCTGAGAAACTGATACACATGCCTTGGTTCTTGAGTCAAACAGGGGTTCAAACCCTTCTTTCTGGACAACTGGTGGCATGCAAAACTGGTGGCATGCAAAGCTCTTCTGAGACTGGGGCCCAACCTTGCTGCACTAACCTCCTCCCCAGGGACAAGACTTCTTTCCCAACCGAGGGTTGGTGCCTTCCTACTTTCCCTTAACCGTAACACAGCCTCCAGGGATGATGCCTAAAGGTCTATGGAAAACCCATAAAGCCCCTCCTGGGACTTGGGAGTTTGTTTGGTTTAATTTTTCATAAACACAAAATAAGCTAGTAAATTTATAATTTTACCTAAAAATTAAGTAAACCTAGGACACTTTACATTATATTTGTTCATTTTGAAAACATACTACTTTCATATACATAAAATGTCTGTGGCTCAAAAGCTGTTGCTATGGACTGGGTTATTTCCTCCCAAAATTCCTATGTTGAAGCCTTAACTCCTTAGTGTGATGGTATTTGAAAATTGGGCCTTTGGCAGGTGACTAGGTTTACATGAGATCATGTGGTGGGATGTTCGTGATGGGATTAGTGCCCTTACAAGAAGAAATACAAGAGGCCAGGTGTGGTGGCTCACGCCTGTAATCCCAGCAGAGAGAGGCCGAGGCAGGAGGATCATTTGAGCCCAAGAGTTCCAGACCAGCCTGGGAAACACAATGAGACCCTGTCTCTCCAAAACATTAAAAAATGAACTTGATATGGTGATGCACACCGGTAGTCCCAGCTACTCAGGAGGCTGACAGGGGTGGATCACTTGAGCCCAGGAGGTCTAGGCTGCAGTGAGCCATGACTGCACCACTGTATTCCAGCCTGGGCAACAGAGTGAGACCTGTCTCAATTTTTTTTTAAAAAAAGATGAGACAACAGTGCTTGCTTTCTCTTTCAGCCATATGGAGACACAGAGAGAAGGCAGTCATCTACAAGCCAGTAAGAGAGCCCTTACCAGGAAGCAAAGTGGCCCACGCCTTCATCTTGGACTTCCAGCCTCTAGAACTATGAGAAAATTCTCTTGTATAACCACTCGGCCTATGGTATTTTGTGATGGAAGCCCAAGCTAAGACAGCTGTCATATTTAAGTGAGAACACAATGTAATATAATGATGATAACACTTTAAAAGCAGTAGTGCTAATCAGACACCATCTGAGTCAGGACTCTGTCATATCGATTTTGGAAAGACAGGTCATGTTAAGTGTTTTAAGTAAATGGTGTATGTTTTAAGTACAGAAAATTTCTAAATGATTGTGTAATTAAGTGGTTATGGTCCTTTGCTTTCAATAATAAATAAGATCTGTTTACCTCCTCCTTCACTGCAGTGCCCTGGGCCTGGCCATCAGGGCAGAGCAGACCAGGAGGAGAGGGAGGGAGAAGACAGCTGCCCATCCTCTCCTGAGCCCACACTGGTGGAAAAGCCTCTGGGCACCTGTCTGAACCCCTTGGCGAGTAGGCCTGTGCAAGGCCAAGGGCAGGGATGTGTTTGAGCTGCTTTTCTGTCCAACTTCCTCAATGTCTACTCTTGCCTACAGCATCTCCTGATGTGTGTTGCCCTCACTTTAGACACCAAGTCCTACCTGCCTACTGGTATTTTTCCTCAACGCTTTGATCTAGGCCTGTTGCCCTAAATGGCAGATCTGAACCGCCGCATACATGTGCCATCTGTTAGTGTCAGGGGCTTAGGGGTGAACCTCGGCTGCTTCTGTGTCCAACTTCCTTGTTGCCTCCCCCTTGTCTGTAGTCTCAACAGATACTTAACTGCTCCTCCCCTCACCATTCACAGGCATTTCAAGATCAGCTCCACTTTTTCGGCATATTGAGGTCGTTTCATAAAGGAGGGATGGGCAGAGGGACACAGTTGTGAGGCATCCAAAGTGGGCATTTAGGAAGTCTTTCCACTTCCCTTTTCAGCTTTTCGTTTTAGTTTTTTGAGACGGAGTCTTGCTCTGTTGCCCAGGCTGGTGTGTAGTGGCGTGATCTCCGTTCATTGCAACCTCTGCCTCCCGGGTTCAAGCAATTCTCCTGCCTCAGCCTCCTGAGTAGCTGGGATTACAGGCATGCAAGACCATGCCCGGCTCATTTTTTTGTAGTTTTAGTAGAGACAGGGTTTCACCATGTTGGCCAGGCTGGTCTCGAACTCCTGACCTCAGATGATCCACCTGCCTTGACCTTCCAATGTGCTGAGATTACAGGCATGAGCCTTTTCATTCATTTTTCAAAGGCTTCACACACCATTCCTCAGATTTTACGGTAGTATTCCCATTAACTATATGCCGTAGTCCCGCTTATCAGCAGTTCACTTTCTGCAGTTTCCATTACCTCAGGTTAACCATGGTCAGTAAACAGGCGAGTACAATACAATAAGGTATTTTGAGAGAGTTAGAGAGAGAGAGATCAGTTTCACGTAACTTTTATTACAGTATATTGTTATAACTATTCCATTTTATTATTGGTTATTGTTGGTAATCTCTAACTGTGCCTGATAAACTTTATCGTAGATAAGTATATATTCAAAAAAACACTACAATATATATTAGGGTTTGGGACTATCTGTGGCTTCAGGCATCCAATGAGAATCTGGGAGCATATCCCTTGTGTTTAAGAGGAAACGACTGTGTAAGCGATACCAAAATCCGAGAGAAAATAGTACCCCTATAATCAGCACCACTTTATATAATTGGAGTCACTTCATAGAAAATGGTGGACAGTTTTTTACATTCTATGCTGCTCTGTCTCTGAAAAGTGTTGACAAGTCCCACAAAGGCATAATTATTTTTCATACACCTGACCAAGACCTGTCTTTCCAAAATCGATGTTCACACCAGTAAAACTACGCTGGTGTCACATACAGTCAGTAGTGCTGTCCCCAAACGGAGTGAGAACTTGGTAACATCCTTCTAGAATTCCCTATTCAATCAATAGGAATAACTTTAGAGTCTTCCTTCTCCCGAGTTTTGTAACGTTTTTTACCTTATGTAATACCATTTCAATGTGGATGCTTTCACAGGTCAATCAAAATCCTTGAGACAATTGTTTCACACTGAAGAAAGCAATGATATGCTACATCATCTATTTTCATTAAAGAGTCTTAAGGAGGCCAGGCATGGTGGCTCAAGCTTGTAATCGCACTTTGGGAGGCCAAGGAAGGCAGATCACCTGAGGTCAGGAATTCGAGATCAGCCTGGCCAACATGGAGAAACCCTGTTCTCTACTAAAAAAAAAATAGAACAATTAGACAGACATGGTGGTCTCCACCTGTAATCCCTCACTTTACTACTCAGGAGGCTGAGGCAGGAGAATCGCTTGAACCCAGGAGGCAGAGGTTGTAGTGAGTGGAGATCGCACCATTGCACTCCAGCCTGGGCGATAGAGACTCCATCTCAAAATAAATAAATAAATAAAAATAAAGTCTCAAGGAAATTGCTCTGCTTCAAGAGACTTTCCCTTTTCTAGTTGGTAGGGAATCAAACCACCCCCTTCTTTTCCACCAAAAGCCTTTATTTTCTCAATTTGGAGTTGGTCATTTTAGTAATCACAGCAATCATTCTTTTTTATTTACCATATGCACTTGGGAAGATTTTTATTTTACTGTTTCTCTTTCCGGTTTATAATGTTCTCTTTTTTGTATGATAATGTCATAAGCCTAATTTTCCCTTCTGTTAGGTCTTGATTATTCCCCCCGAAGGCTGATATTTAAAATAAAAGCACTTAAAACTTAATGTTAGCCGAACAGTTATGTGGTCACATGCATACAAGGGAAAATAAGCTTCCAGATACTGTTAATATTCCATGCAAATTAAGTCTAATGCAGCACATCTAGTAAGGAGTTTCCCTTCAGGGCTGATCTAATTATGAAACTGAGCCTAAGTTTTAAAAAGGTAATTGGCAAATAACCAGGAATCAGTTTGTCACTGCTGTTGCAGGACTGACTTCTGAGGATCATTTGTAACTGACAAGGGAAATTACAACCTGAGAATTATACTCGTTGTATGAGAATGTTCTCGAAATCAGCCTGACCAGTTTTTTTTTTTTTTTTTAAACAAACATAGAAGAAGTGAGTGTGCAGCGCTGATATTAGTTGAGGTTAGCCACAGGATGGGTTAAACAGGTCCCTTCAAGGTCAGCTGGAGCAGATCTCAGGTCGAAAGGGCTGGTTAAACCGAAGGAAGCAGCAATGGGTCCGCTGAGCAGCTCACTGGCTTTTGTCAACTGATATGAGGAAGTTTCGATGAAGGTATAGAAAAACCTTGACAACCAACCTAAACTGTTAGTCTCTTGAGACCAACGACTGTCTAAAATAAGCTAGGAGACTCATTTCTAGCTTCCCAGGCCCTCCTTTGTATTGAAACTCCCTTCCCTGCCTCCTTAGGACAGCCACATCCACCTCACCCTTCAGGTCTCAGCTCAAATGTCCGCTCCTGAGAGAGGTTGGGCTTGAGAGGCTGCCCTCCCTGCCTCAACTGTGTCTGCTGCTCCAAAAAGCAGAGCAGAAAATGGGCAACAGACAAGCCCACCCAGAAGGGAAGAAAAGCACTGCCCCAAGTGGCGATCACACCCATCGGTGCCCACTTGTCTTTGGGTTCAACCTAACCTTGGACCTCGCCTTCTTTTTCCTGCCCTGTAAGATTACTCTCAGTTAATTGTTCTAGTTATTTCTGGTTCCCAGCAGCATTCAAATATTTTGCTAAGATAAGGTAAATGGAACTGGATGAATCAGAAAGGGAACAAGTGAAAAGGCTAACAATAAGGGGCAAATAAATATTTAAAATGTATTATAATTAAATAAAATCGAAATGCACAAAAGACTAACCCAACTGGAATTTAAATAGTTCTATGAGATCTTTGAAAGAAGTGATCATATAAGTGAGAACAGAACGGGAATAGAATCCTGTTCTATAGTCACCGGGTGGTAACTTCCCTAAGGCTAGAGACAGAGTGTCAATTCATTTGCTCTCCACCAAGAAAGAGCTGAACCAGGCCTGTGGGAAGGTATTTTGTAAATTCAATAGATGATCATTATTCTTAAAGGCCACATTCTGATGTAAAAGCATACACCGAGACTTACTTTGCACATCAAAGTTACAACTTCCAAGGTCAGTTAAAACTACCACATACATAATTTGCAAAAGGCTTTTACTACTGTAAATGCCTACTTTCTGTGTTCTTTTTCTGTTTTTTTATGGCTCACCAATAAAGAAGTATATCATGATCACCTCTTCTCTAACGACTCCTCCCCTGCCTCTTCAGGACTCTGAAGGGGAAAATTGAGAGTAAATATGAATGTTTTCCTACCCCTCTAAAAGTACAAAATTAGAGAGGCCTGTTATCCTGTAATGAAAATGTTCTACTTAAATGAAATCTCATTTTCAAGTGACCCAACCACAGAACAATCAACAATAACAGGCTTTATGTCCAAATGGGAGAGGAGAAAGGCATAGCATGCTTGCCCTTGGTTAAGAAGGGTTGTATTTAAACAATGAGAGAGAAACATGTCTACATCATGGGGTCTGGGGAAAATATGCTAGCTATTGTTGTTTTTGGATTAATGAGAATTTTGCTCCCAATTTTCCACAGAATGATTTTTATTTTCTAATATTTTCATTGCACCATTAACCACTGCCAGGAGGAAGCCAAAGAGTTGCTAAAATCTACTGTATCACATGTGAAACAATGTGGAAACAGGTCTGTCACAAAACTAGGGTACCCCCATCACTCCTGGCCAGGGCACATAGTTCCATAGTTCTGGCAAGATTGAAGGCTGCAAGGCAGGACTAGGGAGGAGATACTCAAAATGGGTAACGAATATTGAAAACTATGTATCATACCGAGTCTTGGGAGTCAGGAAGACGGGGCAGGTAATTTAACATTTGACAAAGCTTCCCTCTCTTCTTCCACCTCCAGGGGAAGAGGGCTGCTTTTCTTAATCAGGCCATCCACAACGTGCAACTGCTCTGACCCGCTCCATGTCATCATAAACAAATGGCAAAATATTAAGGAGTTTCCTGAATTTATAACGATATATCCATTTGCATTATCTAAAATGCTCTTTGGAACACTCACTTTTAAGAACAGTTTTGTTTTGTTTTGTTTTTGTTTGTTTTTTTAATGAGACAGTTTCATTCTGTCTCTCAGGCTGGAATGCAGTGGTACAATCACTGTCCATTGCAGCCCAGACCTCCCTGGGCTCAGGTGATTCTCCCACCTCGGCCTCCCAAGTAGCTGGGAGTACAGGCGCACCACCATGCCCATTCAACCAAGCTCAGTAAACGATCCCACCTGCTGATGAGACCGTTCAATGTTCAATGCACCTGGGGGGAAATAACAACGATATGTAAGGTATTTTATTTCCCTCAATGATACTTTAGTGAGCAAATAGCTTATTAACATCTCCCATCTCAAACTCTAGCACTTGCCAGCCACACATCAGTGTAATATTTGTATATTTTGCTCACTTTATGACATGTATTTATACATATGTACATTTACATATATTACACATGTATGGAAAATGACTATGCAACAAATTTAAAGCACATGATCCCACACATGTAAATCTCCCAACTCTCAAATCTCACTCTTTTCTCCTTGATTCCTGAAATTCTCCAGACTCCTTGGAATTCAGCTGCTAGAGTATTCTTGACTGAACATCAAACTGCTGCTAAAGACATTCTCAATGTAACTTCGAGTCCCAAACACAGCCATATTTTCATTTACTTAGGTAAAATGATTACATCTGGAAAATGTACTTGGACTCAAACTCAAAATCAGTTCTCCACTACATTAGAAAATAACAACATTAATTCTAAGCAGATTCTTCTAACAGGGAAGCACTATATAGCATTTCTCAGTAGTTGATATGGCACACTTGAATCTAATCTGAATTTCTAACAACTTTGCTTCAGAAGTTTTTCCATGAAATTTGGTCTTTGCCTGACTCGCATGCTATAAATTCTATTAACCAAACTCTGCAGGCCCTTACACTATTCTTAAACAATTCTACACTTGAAAAAAGATTATGAAATCTTTAGCAAACACACTCTGTACTTCAGAAAGTAGAATTATGAGCTTAAGACTTAAGTTTTGGTTGTTTTTTTTTCCTTTCAGATTATCCAAAAGGCTGGATTCAGTGCCTGAACAATCATTTTCTAAGACAGAGGAATGAAACCATAGAGAAACCCATTAGAGTTCAGACTGATCCTGTGAGACTCAGGCTGCTTAAACACAAAGCAGGATCATTTTGTAATCCATTTCTATTAGGTCTCTCCTTCCATGGAGTTCTCAAGACTCCCAGGGATGTGGAATCTACCTGTATTACCAGTAACGGTGACTGGTCTTTTTTTTTTTTTTTTTTAAACCAACCCTCTCTCTCCCCTTCACTTCTCCTCCCAACAAGACCTTCAAGCGTTCAAGCTTTTCCAGGTACCACAACGCCAGCCTCACCCAATCCCTCTATGCCCACAATCCCTACCCGTCCTGGGGAGCCTGGGCTTTCTCCAGTGATAACAGATGGAAGTTAGTTGGATAATAAACCAAATCACATCAGATTTACAAGCTGCCTTAATCTAGTTCAGAAGATGTCTTCTCAAAGAGGCTGCTGCTGAGACTTGGAGCAGCAGGGCGAACCTGGGAGAACTCTCATTTTGGAGCTCTTCAAATGTTTTTATCTGGACAGCTGCGACCATACCAGTCCTACTGCATGGGAAACTCCATTAAAACAAGATGTCCACAGGAGTGGACATGATCTTTCAAAAAGAAGTACATTGTAAAAAATGTTTCACAACACACACTCAACATACCTTTTTAAATATATGAAACGTATTGAAATACAAGGGTGAAAACAAAGAAAGAAACAAAACCTGTAGGCATTCACTCATATCCTCCCGTAAGACTGCCTTAAATGCATTTACAAAACACACACCTTCCTAGATAATGTACAGAAGAGGCAGAAAGTGACTGAAAGCAAAGTGATGGCTCATAATTACCAGGTGACCCCCAAATGCCTTCTGGTTGTTGGCCGGGGCTTTGTTACACAGTGTCCTTAGCAATTTTTTTCTACCAAGGGACAGATACTTAAATATTTTCAGCTTTGTGGGCTCCATGAGGTTTCTGCCTCATCTTCCTCTTTGGTTTATTTTACAACCCTTTATAGGTGTAAAAACCATGTAGTCCAATCACCTCTTCCTTGGGAGATATTTGGGCAACGCCTAATGTCTGTGTCTAACTGGACAAAATTATCAGTTAGGAAGAGTACTGAAAACTAAGAGGCTTCTGTTTGAAAGGAAAATAGCTTGTTAGATAGGCACTAAAACAGAGTTCCATTCTGCCTGAATCATTTTGTTAGCTTTACACAATTCCAAGAGAAATCTTAGAGACATCTGTGTTTCCCTTTAGTTTATATTTTGTTTGTTTTTGCTGTAGGAAGGGTAGAGATCAGGGAAGACAGAAGAGAATGAATCTTGCAAAATGACTCTGACTCATATAAAGTAAAAAGGTTACAATGACTAAGTTCTGGAAAATAATTGTAAGGAGGAAGAATACAACTTCAAGAAATAAAACATAGAGCTACAATAACAGAGTATCATTCTAGGGTAAATATGAAACAGATCAACAAAACTAAATAGCATAGAAACAGACCCTAAGCTATAAAAGACATTAATACACGATGAAGTGATGACAAAAGGCTATGGGGAAGCTGAGAGTAGTGGCTCACGCCTGTAATCCCAGGACTTTGGGAGGCCAAGGAGGGTGGATCACTTGAGCTCAGGAGTTTGAGACCAGCCTGGGCAAAAAGGTGAAATGCCTTCTCTACAAAAACAAAACAAAACAAAACAAAACAAAACTACCTGGGCATGGTGGCACAAACACACCTGTAGTCCCAGCTACTCGGGAGGCTGAGGTGAGAGGATCGTTTGGGCCCAGGAGATTGAGGGTGCAATGAGCTGCTGTGCTTTCACCACTGCACTCCGGCCTGGGTGACAAAGTGAGACCCTGTCACACACACACAAAAAAAACGGCTGTGGTGGGGACACAAAGGCTTATTCAACAACAACAACAAAATTCCTGGGTCAGTCAAAAGATTATCTATAGAAGAAAAATCAAGTCAGATTTTTCTCCATTTCAAAATATAATTCAAAATAAATTCCATGTAAATAATACAGTTAAAGTTTTTAAATCCCATTACAGGAGCTGGAAGAAAATACAGTTAAATTGTGACCATCCTTCTGGATGGGAGATTTTCTAAAATGATGGCAGGAATCACACACATAAAATATACACGACTACTTAAAAATTAAAATTAATAAATTGAATTAGTAAATTTACCTTTATATAGTAAGTTATATGTTATATAGTATATTATGAACTATTAATACACTAAATTAAAATACTGAATAAAAATCAGCAAATTAAACATTAAAAAATAATTTTAAAAAGCCAATAATAACCAACTAGGACAATGCTTTCAGCTAATATAATAAAGTGTCAATATCCCTAATCTATAAAGATGTTTTACAAGCTGTAAGAAACATACTAGACTTCAATAGATTAAAAAGTAGGGAGCTTTCACCAGGCACAGTGGCTCATGCCTGTAATCTCATCACTTTGGGAGGCCAAGGCAGTAGGATGACTTGAGGTCGGGAGTCCAAGACTAGCCTGGCCAACATGGTGAAACCCTGTGTCTACTAAAAATACAAAAAATTAGCTGGATGTGGTAGTGTGCACCTGTAATCCCAGCTACTTGGGAGGCTAAGACAAAAGAATTGCTTGAGCCTGGGACACAGAGGTTGCAGTAAGCCAAGACTGCACCACTGCACTCCAGCCTGGACAAGAGAGTGAGACTCCATCTTAAAAAAAAAAAAAAAAGTGTAGAAAGTTTCTTTAAAGTAGTGAAAATGTTAATACACAGATTTTCTGAAGTTTAATAAATTCACTGATAAAGAACTGAGAATTGAGAAAACATTAGTTTTTGCTGATCAAATTAACCAGGATAGCACAAAATGCCTGTTGGAGAATATTGAGTCCAGGCTCCACCTGCTGCTGGCTGCAGTGGAAATCGGCTCAGTCACTCGGGTAAACAATTTAGCAGTAATTTGGCAAGTATGAAGTATATTTAAGGTGGTCTTACTTTTTGACCTAGTAATTTTACTTTGAGGAATCAATCTAAATGAAACAGTCATAAATGTGGACAAAGATGTCTATGCACTCATGTGTACATAGGAGCATTGTTCATAAAATTGTAATTTACAGGCCTAACATTGGAGAATGCTAAGTTATGGCATATAGATTTTATAAAATATTGTCTAACATTAAAATTATGTTTATGAGTTTTTAATAGAAAATTTGTGATATATGTTAATGTGTTGGAATCTCAAGTTTGCCAATATGTGTGCACACAGCGCACACACACGGATTAAAGGCAAATATACCAAAATAATTAATAGTGATCATCATTGTAATGTTACTAGTAGGTAAAATTATAGGTAACTTATTTTATTCTTCATATATTTCTGGATTTTCTACATTTTCCATAATTAGTATATTTCTTTTTTGTTTTCACAAATATTAATTTCTTAAACAGAAAAAAATACACCTGAAAAACAGTTCTTAACCTCTCAAAGAAAAAAAAAAGGTAATGAGGGGCGGGGTGCAGTGGCTCACGCCTGTAATCCCAGTACTTTGGGAGGCTGAGGTGGGTGAATCACCTGAGGTCAGGAGTTCCAGACCAGCCTGGCCAACATGGTAAAACCCCATCTCTACTAAAAATACAAAAATTAGCTAGGCATAGTGGCATGCGCCTGTAACCCCAGCTACTTGGGAGCCTGAGACAGGAGAATTGCTTGAACCCGGGAGGCAGAGGTTGCAGTGAGCCGAGATGGTGCTACTGCACTCCAGCCTGGGTAACAGAGCGAGACTCCGTCTCAAAAAAAAAAAAAAAAAAAAAAAAAAAAAAAAAAAAGAGGAAACATAGCTAGTCATCTCATCATCAAGCCAAAGCTTCTTCTAAACCAGAATTACAGAACTGAAAATGACCTCAGGTACCTAACCTAAGATCTTGTACTGCAGATACAAAAAAATCATTCTAAATATTTTATGAAACTGAGGCATATCCTATATCCATAAAAGTCTTATCCCAACATGCCGTCAGCCAGGTATTAATAATATTCCTGTGTAAATAGCAGGAGCCTCTGTCTGGCCAAGAAACAAATTTAAGAGTAAAAATCCAGTTTTGATAACAATGAAAGGATCTATGTAAAAGTCTTTTAATCATCAAAGTTTAATTCATTAAAAATAAAATCATCAATAACCTTGATTTTGATATGATTAGACTGTCAGAGCAAAATATTATAATTAATTTAGGCCTGCTCTCACCAAGGCAGGAGGCCGGGCAACAGGATTCACCAGTTATTTGATTATAATACAATGAACAAAGGGAACAATATGCTGGATTATTAATAAGTCAAACAGGGAAAAATGAGTAACTTTAGGCAGCATGATGCAACGGTATTAACATACAACAGTGGGACATAGCCAAGACATCCTCTAATGAAGACATGGAGAATACTGTCCAACTGAAGATAACAAAAGCTATAAAACAACACTCAAGCACCAAATTCCCTTTGTCAGAGAACAAGCTGCTGTGGTGGAAATTGTCTAGATTTTGAAGTCACACAGACAGGAGGTAGAATCCCAGTGCAGCCACTTACAAGCTGCGTGCTCCTTGGCAAGGTTCTTAACCTCCCAGAGCATCCATTTCCGCAGCTGTCAAACACAGATAACAAGGAACCTCGAAGGGTGGGCATAAGGTTGAGATCGTGGGTACTAAATGCCTTGTTCAAAGCGCAGCTTGCCTACCAACGAATGGAAGCTGTAAGTCCATTATGAAAGACTGGACTCCTGGGTCACTGATGCTGTGGGCACTGCCTGACTTGCAAGCACAGGGGGAAAGCTGTGATTGATGTTGGCAGAAGTGGCTGGAACAGGTAGCAAGTGAATGATATGGCAGCAGCCTGGATGATCAAATGTAGCCCTGGCCCTGACATTACCCACTGGTTCCCCCAGGGCAGTGCTGGCCTGGGCTCTCTCTGTCCACCCCACACCAACTCCAAACTCCACACAGCCTAGAAAAAAATGAGGATAAAAGGAATGGGTAAACGGTAAAAAGAATCCCACCAGAGAGCTAACAATACACCCTCCAAAGAGAGGGAAAAGCATGTTATAGAAAATACAATAAGCCTTTTAATTAAAAGAAAAATAACAAGAAATGAGTGAGAAATCAACACATCTAGAATAAGCCTATTGAACAACACTTTAAAAGAGATGTTGAACACAAAGAGTGAAGAAGATTGGCAGTGATGGGAAGAATTAATGAAGACAAAAATCGATATTACTCAGTAGACTGACAAGAGAAAAATACTAGAAATACAAGATAAGTGTGTGTAAAATAAGAACACTGCCTGGCATGCATCTGGATCGTAAGAGAATTAGACAATGACCTTGCCGAGAGAGAAAGAGACAAAGCTCCAGCCATCCCCAGAGGCTGAAGAAAGATCCTGTGTGATTTTGCTGATCACTGAAAAGTTAAAGGACAATTCTGACAACTTGTCAATAAATTAAGCCTGGATTTTCAGAGAAGTAATAAAGATAATTTGAAGAGATACTGAAAATCATTTGCAACATGAAAACGGATCATAATTACATTAAGGGTAGTGGAACTAGGAGTAATAATGAGTCCTTTTTAGAAGAAACAATTGTGTCCAATGGATGTGACAGCCCCTTATATTGGTATAGGCACTTTTATTTTTAGCTGACAGAATACCATAGTGGATAAGAAAACGCCACCTTTAGTACAAGAAAGCCCTGTCTGTGAATCTCAGTGTTGCCCCCTTACTTGTTGGCACATGTTATTAATACTTAAAACTCTCAGACTCAATTTATCTATAAAAGGGGTCTATAAATATCCATCTCCTATTACAGTTAACAATTGACAAAAAGACCTAGCCGATATTAAGAGCTCCATAAATGGTACCTACTGTGAAGCTTACCACCATCTATTGCGTTGACCTCCATTCTAAAGAGGGGGATAAGAGACACACCTCCTCAGTGTCCAGATCTTGCCAAGTTGCTAAGGAGAAATAACAACAATCCTGAATAAATAGTTTTGGTGCTCAGCTCTACACCAAGAATACATGCATGACCTCCTTTGGCCTGTAAAACATGGTGAAAGCTACACGGCTGAGTGGCTCAGCTTACCACCGAGCACCTGTAAGCCTAGTGGTCCCCTAAATAAGAAGCCCGCTTAAGTGCAGCATCACAGGCCACCCTGAAGGGCAGCTTCTGAAGGACTGAAGCAGCTAGGGCCTTCCTATCAGGCTGGGAGAGGTTAGCTGACAACTCACAGCTTCTCACCCTGACCAGGTGCCATGTCCATCACACCTGCTATCCAACAAGTATTTCCTGATTTTATACCCCAGTGACTAAAAATGGCTACAAGAGGCTACACACAATGGCTCATCCCTGTATTCCCAACACTGTGAGAGGTCAAAGCAAGAAGATCACTTGAGGTCAGGAGTTCAAGGATGTATTGAGTTGGAATCATGCCACTGCACTCCACCCTGGGCGACAGAGCAACATCCTCTCTCAAAAAATATTTAAGCAAATAAAAAATAAAAGTGGCCATGTGTTTATCTGTATCTTGGCATGTTATTTTTGCTCCTCCTCTTTCAATTCCTCAGCTCATCTGAATACTCTAAGAGAGCCCAGTGATCACCTGCCAAATGGATTACAAATGTGCATCTCAGTGCTAATCCTAATTCTTACCACAGATCGGAGTTTTGTTTCAACAGAGCGGTGTATTAGGAACTCTATAAAATTCAATGGCTGCATAATTTACAAAATGTAACACAGATAAAGAAATCGCAAATATCTTCAATTACCCCAACATTACCAAGTGCAGGTCATACGGTACAGGATATTAGATGCTGATACAAGCTTTGGGACTGGTTTACTTAGGATATTGTATTATTATTTGAAAGTATTTAGAATAAACTTTCACCTACATCCCAAACAAAAGCTATATGGGCAGTTTGGCTGGCAGCAATAATTTGCATAATGAGACATTTGAATAAAAGAAAGGCACTCTGTGTTGTGCCAATCTCAGACCCTGGGCACAAGAGACAGTACTGCTAAGCCAAGGCACTTCAAGGAGCATCTGAAAGGCCAAGTTCTGCTGCAAGTGGAAAGTAAATACATTGTTGCTCAGGGTTTCTATTCAAGCTCTTTGTTTTGTTTCAATATCTCAAGAATACTTTGGGAGTTAGTGAATATAATGACAATGTGTTACATATTATATAGTTCCTCTAAAAACAGCTCACTAGACCACTTACTTGCTCCTTCCAACACTTAAGAATAAAGCATTAAGTGTTATCTCCCTACCACTCAATCTGTTCCAAAGAATCTAGCAACATTAATCAAATTTCCAAGTATGGATGGGTATTTTTACTATTGCTGAACAAAACTGCATTTTAAAAATTAATGTTAGAGGCAAACTGTCAAAAACAGGCACTCTCATTCTCTGCTGGAAGGAGTGTATCATTCTGTGAAGAGCAATTCATCAATATATAAAATTAGAGCCTACACTTTGACCATTTCTACATTCAATTTCTAGAAAGTTCCTTTACAAATACATCTCCACATGTACACATCGATTTCACCAAGGCTTTTTATGAAATCCTAAGAATGGTAACAACCTGGCTCGACACTGTGGCTGACACCTGTCATCCCAGCATTCTGGGAGGCCAAGGCGGGAGGATCGCCTGAGCCCAGGAGTTCCAGACTAGCCTGGGCCACATGGTGAAACCCCGTCTCTACAAAAAGTACAAAAATTAGCTGGGCATGGTGGTACCTGTAGTCCCAGGTACTCAGAAGGCTGAGGTGGGAGGATCACCTGAGCCTGGAGCAACTGAGGGTATAGTGAGCCATGGTGGCACCACTGCACTCCAGCCTGCGTGACAGAGTGGGACCCTGTCTCAAAGAAACAAACAAGAAGAATGTGAACACCTTAATGTCCATTAACAGAGAACTGGATAAATTATATCCAATAAACGGAATACAGTAGAGACTTTAGAACAAATGCAGTAGCTCTATACCTAATAAATGAGACTCTACAGTGTTGAAGATCTCATATGGGTAGGTTTAAAAAAGCAAAGTATTTAAATATATAATAGTACTCTACTGTGTATGTCTATACAGTAAAGTGAAGACAGACTCACATATAACATTAATAGTTGATATTTGTCTACTGTATTCTGTGTGCCAATAATTGTTAGCAATGTACATGAATTATCTCAATTATTTCGTTTGTTCCTCTCAGTGATTCTAACATTCCCATTTTGCAGATGAGAAAAATGGAGGCACAATGAGGTTTAGTCACTTGCCCAGGATCACAAAGTTGGTGGCCATCTTCTTAGGTATGACTACAAAGAACCTCCTAGTGTAGATATTAGCTATGAAAGTACCCACAGAAAGCTTCTAAGAGTAGTCACTCTAAGGAAGGGACTGCTTGGCTAGAAGATGGAAACCAGAAGATTTATTCTCCCTGAATCTTTGGTATTCTATACATGAGCGTGATCTATGCAAAAAATAATAAATCCAGTGTTTTTTTACTCTGCCTTCTGGAATTAATTAGGAAGAAGGACAACATGAATGCTGCTGTATATCATGTATTTTTAAAGAAATGCTGTTTTAGTCCTATGTGTTTACTTGTGTAATTAATCCCTCAGTTCTTCCAAGTACTTAAAAAGGTGGAAAAGACAACTTAATTCTATACAGAATTCACAGTTACGAATACATGCAATTTCCAAAATAATCAAAGGGGAATGATAAAATATCCATACACCCCAAAACCCAGTATCAAGCCTATTGCCGTGGGTGAGGGTTGAGGTTGTTCGTTTACTACAAATTAGCCAAGACTCTTGTTAAAAATAGTAGAAATTTTAGGCTTTATTTCTAATTAAAGGAAAAAATTAAATGCATTCCAAGTAGCAAAAAAAAAAAAAAAAAAAAAAAAAAAAAAAAAACACGGGGGGAGGCATTATGTATCTCTTAATTGTAAGCTCTAATAACAGAAAACCAGTAAAATTTTTCTGGTAGGGAATACATTCACCATAACATATGAAACCACATCTTCATAATACATAAAACATAAAAGGTCTGTGAGGTAGGGCCCTATTTTAGTATGTTTTTCTGAAATGCAGGGTCAGCAGCCCAAAACAGTACTTCCCAAACTTTCATGTGTATGATGAGCATCACCAACAATCTTGTTAAAATGATTCAGTTGCTCTGGGGTGAGACTCAGATTATGCATTTCTAATAAGGATACTCCTGTTGGGTAGATGACATTTTGAGTAGCAAGGCACCAGGCAATACATAAAACTAAATAAAAGTATAATCTGATCAATGAGGTTGTAGAATCAAATTGAAACTATTAAAATTTTAGCCCCTTCAGAAGTATTTGAAAGCTAGACAAAGAAATAGATTTAGATTTTTTCTCTTGAAAACTGTGAGCAGTGTGAAATAAAGAGATGTAAATACTATGCTCTCAAATTTAGTCAACAATTCAAAGTCGATTTCAAAAGATCCAGGAAGGGTTCTAGTTTCAAGAATGAGAGAACAGCTTGTAATTAGTACATTATTTTATGCATAAGTGAGCAATAGTGAAGCTCTTAATTTTTTTCAGCTAAATCAAATGCAATCCAATGGGCACCAACAACATGCTCAGCAATGGTCGAACAGAAGATGCTGATGACAGGGTCAACGTGGTCCTGGTTCCCAAGACCATCAGGTGTGGAGACAGCATGCCAGAGCCCAGCACAGTGAGGACCCTCCCAGGAGACCAGCCATAGCAGACAGTGTGTGAGACTGAAACAACACGCTCAAGTGCTGAGGAAATGCAAAGCAAGGAAACAAAACCGGTTCATTTCTTTTGTTTGGAATGAGGAATACATGAGGGTTTTGGTAATGATTTCGGCCAGGAAGTGAGTCTTGGCTTCTTAGAAAAGTGACTAAAAACTAAAGTGGCTTTAACCTGCACTTCCAGGACTCAGGTGGAGTCACGAGTTGCTCCCGTGTCCTTAGCAATTTTAACTGTTCAAAGTGCTGGAAAGAGGCATCACCAGATAATTCTAAGAGTTTATAGCATCAGGAGAACACCAAGGGACAAAGAAAAGGTGGGCTCAGAGATTAGCATGGAGGTGCGGTCTTCAGAAGTGAACATTTCCTCTGGGCCTTGATGTGATCAACTGTATAGGGGTCAGAAAGCTTTTCTGAAAAGGGTCAGATGGTGGACAGTTCAGGTTTTGCCATTGTAGTACAGAACTAGCCATAGATCATGTTCCAATAAAACTTTACAAAATTCTGGATTTTGTCAATGCCACTGCATTGCAAAATGAGGGTAATAATACCTTTCCTGTTTTTTTTTTATTTTCTATTTAATTTTCTCCAACTTTTATTTTAGGTTCAGGGGTACATGTACATGTCTCTTACATGGGTAAATAGCCTGTTGCAGACATTCTGTACACAGATTATTTCGTCACCAAGGTAACAAGGCTCGCACCCAATAGTTTTTTTATCTTCATCCTCCACCCATCATCCACCTTCAGTTAGGCCCCAGTGTCTATCGTTTCTATCTTTGTGTTCATGTGTACTCAACGTTTAGCTCCCACTTGTAAGCGAGAACATGCAGTACTTGGCTTTCTGTTCCTGCATTAATTCACTTAGGATAAGGGCCTCCAGCTCCATACTTGTTGCTGCAAAGGATAGGATTTTGTTTTTTTTATGGATGCACTGTATTCCATGGTATGTATGTACCACATTTTCTTTATCTAGTCCACTGTTGATGGGCATCTATGTTAATTTCATGTCTTCGCTATTGTGAATAGTGCTGCAATGAACATTCATATGCATGTGCGTTTATGGTAGAATGATTTTTATTTCTTTGGGTATATACTCAGTAATGAGATTACTGGGTTAAATAGTGTTTTGAAGTTCTTTCAGAAATCTCCAAACTGCTTTCCACTGTGGTTAACTAATTTACATTTTCACCAGCAATGAATGTGTTTCCTTTTCTCTGCAACCTCGCTGTCTGTTGTTTTTTGTTTTTTTTTTTTTTGACTTTTTTTAGACAGGCTCTCACTCTGCCACCCAGACTAGAGTACAGTGGCGTGATCTCTGCTCACTGCAACCTTCACCGCCTGGGCTCAAGCAACCCCTGCTCCAGCCTCCTGAATAGCTGGAACTACATGTGTACACCACCACACCCAGCTAATTTTAAATATTTATTTTTATTTATTTTTTTCTTTTGTAGAGATGGGGTTTCACCATGTTACCCAGGCTGCTCTTAAACTTTAGGGCTCAAGCAATCCACCTGCCTAGGCCTCCCAAAGTACTAAGATTACAGGCATGAGCCACCATATCAGGCCTGCTTTTTACTTTTTAATAGCCATTCTCACTGCTATGAGGTTGATTAATAATAACTTTCCTTAAGGTAAATATTTGGTGACCAAGATCAAGGAGGGGGAGTTGATATAACTTTATCTGACAGTATATACAAATTCAAATATTCATGGACCATGACCATGGATGCATATCTAGAAATAGATGCATCCCCACCTGTCTTTACCTCCATCCCTTCTAATTCACTAGATGAACTGTCTCTCTTCCCATCTACCTCCTACCTCTTCCATAAGGTCACTCCTTCAATTCATCCTCTCTGGTATTGTCAGCCTTCCTTCTCTCTATTGCCTCTTTCCATCAGCATACAGACACCACAAAACATAATGAGCCCCATCTCTTTGACCATCTCCTTGTCTATCCACTGCTCCTCTATTTATAGTAGACTTCGGGAAACAGCAATCTGTGCTTTCCCCACCTCCTGCTGTTCCAATTAAAATCCCTGTGTTAATTGAATTTTGACCCCACCACTCTTCAGTAATCGTCTTTGCCAAAATCAATAGATATTTCTCTGCTATTAACATACTTGACTTCTCCGCAGCAACGGAAACTACTGACTTTCCTCCAAACTCCCTCTCATCCTCGGTTTACCAGATGACCCCAGCTTCTATTGACTAGGATCTCTGTGGCCTTCCAGCTTTCCTTACACGCTCTTTCCCTCTACCCTCAAATTTTCCACTAACAAAGTATCTGCTTTGCCCTCCTCTCTTTATATATAACTACTTATAAGTTTGGGAGGCATAAGCATACACTTGTAATGAAAACCATCAAAGTGAATTATGAACTGATGAAAACTGAACCCACTGCCACAGTTCGAACCAACTCCCCCCTCCTAGAATCACTGTCCCTCTTGATGGAACCAGTATCCACTCAGTTAACCCAACCAGGAGACTTCTGTCCCCTCGATTTTGCTTCCCTTCAACCCACATTCCCAATGGATGGTCACCTCCTGTCCTTGTAGCTTTCTCAGTTCTCCTATCCTTCTAAGGGAGGCTGAGCACACAGTGCTGTTGACATCGCTGAGTATCCCTACAGGCAGCAATCCTCCCCTCTCTGGATTTCAGAGGCCCCACCCTCCTGTCTCCTTGGACACTGGTCCCATTGTCCCCCTCAGACTCCTTTCTCACGGCCTGTTGTGTGCCTCAGGGGCCTACCCTGCACCCTCATCCAATCCCATAGCTGTAAGTCTCATCTATATGTGTTGAGAACCAAATCACAATCTTCAGCTGCGGCCAGGTGCAGTGGCTCATGCCTGTAATCCCAGAACTTTGGGAGGCCAAGAGGTATGGATCACTTGACCCCAGGAGTTAGAGACCAGCCTGGGCAACATGGTGAGATCCCATTTCTACAAAAAGTTAAAAAAATTTGTGGGTGTGGTGACACACATCTGTAGTCCCAGCTACTTGTGAGGCTGAGGCGGAGGGATTGCTTAAGCCCAGGGGATCAAGGCTACAATCGGTGAACCATGATTTTGCCACTACACTCCAGCATGGGTGAATGAATGATACCTTGTCTCAAAAAAAAAAAATCTTCAGCTGTAGATTTCTGTACATTTCTCTTGAGCATCAAATCCTTCTATCCAATACCTACCCACATCTCCCCTTAGTTATCATAAAGTATAGGAGGATGACTATAGGTGTTCACTGTCTGACATGCCTCCATTCCCCTCTCCCCTTCCTTGTAAGGAAACCATGCTAGGTTCACAGAAAGCAAATCCCAGCCTCCTCCCACAGGGACCCTGAAAGTCCAAAGCTGATCCTGCAACGCCTAAGGTGTGCCCACTGCATGAAAAGCTGCCTTATTCAATCATCACTGAAAACACACGAACTGACTGCTTTCAGAGTGCTTGAGGACCTCCACATTATGACATCGATGTGAGTCAGTAAGTCAGTAATAGTCACTGAACATAACATTTTCCAGCTGTTTCTCCAAATTCAAAATAAACAACAGAAACTGGAAATGCTCAGTCACTTTCTTACAAGGTCATGTCCAGTTAGCATGGTAACAAGCTTTGAATTTCAAATAGGAAAGGAAGGAGTTCCAACAGACTCAATGTTTAACCTTTAATATCTGCCCAAATCCTACCATTAAGTCTGAATGTGTGTGACGCACTGGAAAGAGAAAAGCTTTCGAATCAGGTGAACCTAAATCCAGATCACAGCAGCCCCAACTCCTTAATGGTTGAGTGACCAGGATAAATTATGTTTTCCTTGGTTCCCCCATGTTTAAAATGAGGATGTTGTAGGGTATTTAAATATTTAAATTAGGTAATTATTTTTGAGAGGGGGTTTTGCTCTATAACTCAGGCTGGAGTGCAGTGTTGTGATCTCAGCTCACTTGAACCTCTGCCTCCAGAGCTCAAGCTATCCTCCCACCTCAGGCTCCCAAGTAGCTGGGACTACAGGCATGCAACATACGCCCAGCTAATTTTTTGTATTTTTGGTAGAGACAGGGTTTTGCTATGTTGCCCCGGCTAGTCTTGAACTCCTGAGCTCAAGCAATCCTCCCGGCCTTGGTCTCTCAAAGTGCTAGGATTACAGGCATGAGCCACTGTGCCCAGCCTAAATCAGGTAATTTTTTAAAGTAAAATTTTTCATAAGTATCGAATAAAGCAAAATATTAGTAATCAAGATTTCAAAGAAAGTATTCCTCTAGTTCTACTAAAAAAAAAAATTCTAAAATCACCTGATGGTAGACCAGAATTAAAAAGGAAGAAAGACTGACATACATTCCTTTATTTAACAAATGGGTATCAAAATACATTGAGTAATAAGCCAATAGATGTTAGGGAAGTCATTTTTGTAGAACACCATGGCCTAATTGCTCTTTGGAAAATAGTGATTAGCAGAAGTCATTTTCCTGGAATGGTGCAAAGATTTTCCTCTGTAGAAGACATCTCTGACTCCATGATGATAGGATGAAAGTTCTGCCAAGCTACTCTACACTTCAGGCACTGAGACACCAACAAATCCAAGCCCTTTATGACACGGTATGCCATCACTCAAGAGAAGGCTCTTACCCACTCTGACAGTCTTTCTCAACTATACAGTCACAATGCACCTTCCTATTTGCTAGTTGGGTGTTATTTTTCTTTTGAGGTAGGGTCTCACTCTGTTGCGCAGGCTGGAGTGCAGTGGCACCATCATGGCTCACTGCAGCCTTGACCTCCTTGGCTCAATCAATCCTCCCATCTCAGCCTCCCAAGTAGCTGGAACTAAGGCATGTGCCACCATTCCCCACTAATTTTTACATATACATCTATATGCACACATATATATGCACATATACACACACACACACATATATATATATTTGCAGAGACAGAGTTTTGCCATGTTGCCTATGCTATAGTCTCAAACTCCTGTCCTCAAGTGACCTGCCCTCAGCCTCTCAAAGTTCTGGGATTACAGGCATGAGCCACCAACCCAGCTGCTAGTCTTCTTTAATTCTTTGTGAAAAATTTGTGAAAAGCAAAAAATTTTTTTCACTTATTGTACAAAAATATTCCAACTATCTCTTCAAGGCTATGGAACACAGAAATATGAATAAAACATGCAGCTCTCAGTCTGGTAATAGGAGACTTAAAAATAATAACAAAAGGTAGAAATTTGTGATCAATGTGCAACCACTACTATGCTAATTCAAAGGAGGGGACCATTTGGGGTTAGAATTGGGGGATTCAGGGGTGTCTTCTCAGAGGATAGAGTATTTCAGTTAAACTTTGGAGGTTGAGCAGGATTTGATAGGGCAGAATGGAAGGGGGTACATTACAAGCCTAGGTGAGGGCAACTTGCGCTTCACACAACTCTGGGAACTCCATTCACTTCAGTCATCATGGACTCTCATGTTATGAAAAGTTTCTGACCAATAGCAACAAAGTGTCTGAAGATAGGATTGCCTTTTGCTAATCTGCACAATGTTATATCAACAAGCAGCATGGCTGCCTCTCAAAAACTGCAAGAAAATTTGATTCTCTCAAATCCTGTGAGCAAACAGAGGGAAAAAGATCTATCCTAAAAGTCTGGAATCAAAACCTAGCCCTCATATAGGACCTCTAGTCCAATTCACCATTTTTATATGGCCTGAAAAACCTCAAGCCAAAAAAAATAATTTTAAGGTGGTTCCAGGTTGCTAGTGCCAGAAGAAACTTAGCAGTAGCAAACAAATTTTCTGTAGAGGAACCCATCTTCGATCTTGACCTCAAAGAGGCCCCACAGGTAAATATTCAGGAAACTGAATTTACACTTAAAACACACATATGTACGCGCATGCACACACACACAGTGACCAAGAACCAGGAGAAACTACCCCCCCCCCCACACACACAACAGATCAGCAAAGACTTCAAACATTAGAATTATCAAACATGAAATATCAAACAATCATGTCTAGAAGAAATAAAAAGTAGCAATTTATAAAGTGAGTATGAAATAAGAAACTATTAAAAATAAGCAGCTTTTTAAAATAGCTAAATAGAACTTTTAGAAATCAAACCATGTAGGCCAGATGCAGTGGCTCACGCCTGTTATCCCAGCACTTTGGGAGGCCAAGGCGGGTGGATCACAAGGTCAGGAGTTCCAGACCAGCCTGGCCAACATGGTGAAACCCTGTTTCTACTAAAAATACAAAAATTAGCTCGGCTTGGTGGCACATGCCTGTAGTCCCAGCTATTCAGGAGGCTGAGGCAGGAGAATCACCTCCCAGGAGGCAGAGGTTGCAGTGAGCCGAAATCATGCCACTGCACTCCAGCCCAGGCAACAGAGTAAGACTCCATCTCATTAAAAAAAAAAAAAAAAAAAAAAGGAAAACAAATAAAACCATGTAAAATAAGTAAAACTTAAAACAAAGAATTTTTTTATTACTAAACTAGACACAGGTGAAGAGACAATTTGTGCACTTGGAGATAGAGCTGTAGAAATCCAGAATAAACCAGAGAAAGACACAGATAAACTGAAAGAGAGATTAGAAGACATGAGGATGTCAAACATGTCTAACAGATCCAATCGAATTTCTATGAGAAAAGGAAAGAATGGATCAGAGGCAAGATGTGAAGAAATAATGGTTGGATATTTTCTAGAATTGACAAAAAACATCAATCTAAAGTTGCAGAAGATCCAATAACAAACTCACCATACCTAATATATCATAGACACCACAGAACACCAAAGACAAATGCACAAATAGTCAGAATGAAAAGATGGATTATCTTTAAAGGAACAACAGCCCCATTTCTCAACAGCCACAGTGGAAGTCAAAATCCAGTATAAAATACCTTCCATGTGAAGAGAGAAAGTAAATCTCAATCTAGCATTGGTACTATGTCAGAAAACATCTGAAGAATAAGGGCAAAACAAATCTGAGGAAAGAATGTTCTAGACAGTGTTGTAAGACCCTGGGGCAAAACAAGAAGTGCTAGGAGATGAGGACAGACGTAGCATGCGGGGGCAAATTATATGAGTTTTTATAGGCAATCTTAAGGACCTCCACTTTTCCACTGGGAAAATAAGTGGAGGGTCCAACAGAGCACCTTGGGCACCCCCGATGGGGTTTCCAGGCCATTGTTAGATGGCCTGGGGGCACAGAAGACTCAGGCATCAGCTTGGTGGTCTAACTAGCTGATATTTTAAGGTCTCTTTCAACCTTGAAATCATTATTCAGGCAGAACAGTGATGGAATAATTAATTACTCTAGACTGAATATGTGTGCCCTCTCACCCTCCGTCCAAAACAAAACAAAAAAAGTCCTGTTAAAGCCCTAACCCCCAATGTGATAGATTTGGAGATGGGGCCTTTGGAAAGTGATTAGGGCTAGATGAGGTCATGAGGGTGTGCCCTTATAATAGAATTAGTGCCCTTATAAAGCAAAGGCCATGTGCACACACAGCCAGGAGGTAGCTGTCTGGAAGCCCCCAACAGGAACCAAATAAGCTAGCACCTTGAACTTGGACTTCCCAACCCCCAAATTGAGAAAATACATCTGTTATGGTATTATGTAAGCCCAAGGTGATTAATGTAATTTATTATTTCACCAACCATACTTTAACTATGTTTCAAGATAACAGTTACCAAGAAAAGTCAAAGAGAGGAATCTCAAAAACCAAACAAGAGGCCGGGCATGGTGGTTCATGCCTGTAATCCCAGCACTCTGGCAGGCCAAGGCAGGTGGATCACCTGAGGTCAGGAGTTTGAGACCAGCCTGGCCAACATGGAGAAACCCCATCTCTAATGAAATCACAAAAGTTAGCTGTGCATGGTGGTGCACACCTGTAGTCCCAGCTACTTGGGAGGCTGAGGCACGAGAATCACTTGAACCTGGGGGGCAGAGGTTACAGTGAGCTGAGATCACGACACTGCACTCCAGCCTGGGTGACAAAGCAAGGCCCTGTCTCAAAACAACAACAACAACAAAAAAAAAAACACTACCACCACCACAAGCAACAGCTATGCTTCTCCATATTCATTAGCTATGACATTCAGCAAGCTTCAACTACTTTAAGGGAATTGAGGCTGAAAAGTGATACGTAGTGTTCATCTTCCAACACTTATCTGGTAAATCTTTCTAAGTTAAATAGGTCTTTGGGGCATGATATTCAAAAGCCAGTACCTGGTAGCTAGTTACACCTGTTGGAGCTGTGAATAACCAGCTTCATAAATGTTTTTTTTCCCAGTCATCTGAGTAATGAAATCTCTTGTTAAATTCTCACTGAAAAGGCAGGGCTCCCCCCAACCCACCCACCACCTTACATGTCTTTGCCATGTACATTTTCTATAGGATGATATTGACATTTTAAAGTTTGATGTACCATTAGAGGGATACATGTATTTTGGCCAAATTTAATCAGGGTATCTCACATAAGCTGAGTATACGTAGCATTTCTTTGTTCACCACATTAGATCCATACTAGAAAGCAAGACTAACTCAGCTCCATTTTGCCTGTGTCTTGCATTATTTCCCATTGGTCACTCTTGATTTCAAGCAACACTTTCTTCATCCCAACTATGTCAGATTCTTACTTGGGCTCCTTCCCTTATCCTAGGTGCTATCCACACTCTTTTTGCATCAACCCAAGACATGAATTCTCATTGCCTATTCAAACTCTTCTACAAAGGCTTTTGTGACAAACTCTGTGTGTTTCCGACAGAACTGAGTATTTCCCAGGCATAGACAATTAGTCATATGAATCCCCCAGAGTTTCTATCTCTGTACTGGAAGTGAGTCTAAAAATATTTGAATTCAATCTGCCTGGATCACATAAGTTACCACAAAAGTGCTTTTCAACAAAATCAGGTATCAGCTTAAATTCTCATCTTCTCTTTTACATACGAGTATAGAATACACATCCCATGAATCTCTGCCTACATTATTGGCTAAAGGCTGGCAGGTCATCCAGCTTTTCCTGTTGTTGCTTAAGAGCACCAGCCTGGCATGCAGCTCAGAGCACTGTCTGCCCAGACTGTGACCAAAGCACATAACCCTCCAGCAGTGCATCTCTCAGGGGAGATCGCTGCTTCCTGCTAATCCCAGATTGCCTACTTATCCTCTTGCCTGAAGAGATGGCAGCAAATCATGGCAAAAATACTGCCTCACATTTACCGAATACTTATTATATGCTAGACTGTAGCCGCTTTCTTTGTAGTAGTTCATTTACTACTCTAACAAGTACAAGGTAGTACTATTATTGTCCCAGCCTTATAGATGGGGAAACTGACACATGGGGAAGTTAAGTCAATTGCCCAGTCTTACAACTAGGATGTGGCGAAGCCATGACTTAATGGTCAATCCGTGGGGCTTCAGAGTTCACATTCTTGTCCACAATTCCATACCCACATCAATACAGGGCATTCTATATTATTCCATATATCCTGCCATGGGATCAGAGAAAACTCAATAAATGTCTGCCTCACCAAAAAAGATGAGAGGATGGAGCAGATGAAAGAGTGCAGTCTGGGGACCAGACAAACTTGAGTTACAGTCCAAGATCTTAACTGCACAACCTCAAGCAAATTACTTAATCCCCCTAAGCCTTAATTTCTTCATCTGTAAATTGGGGATAATTATACCTTCTGTCACTGCTGATGAGTGGCAGAAATAAGACTCAACCCTGTAATCTTTCTGTAACACTATGGTGCCACAGCCTCTAAAAGATTATCATCTTCAAATATTGGGAGGAATACCAATGCTTTGCTGTAGCCAGGTGATTTGGGGGTAACTGTAGCCCCAACCAGAAACTTCTGGTCCTGGTACATCTAAAGAGTCTGGGGTTCTGAGTTAATTTGTGTGCCATCATGCAGGACCCACTAGGTAGCAAGGAAACGCTCCCCTCTTACTCACAAAAGCTCCAGTTGTTACAGGCACATTCTCAGAGCCTACCTCCCCATGATCCCTGATATTAAAGGCAATGACATGGTAGATGAAAATCACCAGTCCCTAGAACATCAGTGGCTCCTTTGTCCAAAAGAACACACTCCCTTCTACACACAGGAAAACACAAGGTTCTTACATGGGTGTACATTCCCAAAACCTCCAGAATGACCTCATTCTATGGCACAAGGACCGTTCAGGTTTGTTTGTTTGTTTTGTTGTTTTTTGAGGCAGAGTCTTGCTCTGTTGCCCAGGCTGGAGTGTAGTGGCGCAATCTCAGCTCACTGCAACCTCCGCCTCCTGGGTTCAAGCGAATTTCCTGCTTCACCCTCCCAAGTAGCTGGGACTACAGGTGCATGCCACCACACCCGGCTAATTTTTTTTTTTTTTTTTTTTAGTAGAGACAGCGTTTCACCATGTTGGCCAGGATGGTCTTGATCTCCTGACCTTGTGATCCGCCCGCCTCAGCCTCCCAAAGCGCTGGGATTAGAGGTGTAAGCCACCACTCCCAGGAGGACCATTCAGTTCTATCACCCTGGAGCCACAAGGCCTCTCCCAGAGCCTCATCTCTCCAGCCTTGCAATGGCCTGGAAACTGGGCAGGGACTCTGCCCAGAGCATGTGAAGAGGAGTCACCTACTGCTGTCACCTGGCCCAGTTCCTGAGTGGAATGCTGCAAAGTCCTAAGTTCTCCTGCGTGGCACTGACGAAAGGGATTTATTAAATGAAGGTAAAAACTCTCAATGAAAAACTGTCTTCAATCTAAGGAATGCACCAAACCCACAGTGCTCGTATGAGGGTTGGTATCCTGGCCCATAGCTGCTCCAGGACCTTTCAAATGTTCTGTAATACAGTACTATTCCCGCTATGTGGAGTTTAAGTAATACAAGTGACTTGTGGCCCGGATTGCATGGGACATAGGATAGCCATCCCAGATCTTCATTCATGATCATCTATGCCATGCTCTTTATGACAATGGGACAAGCACATGGAATATTCTGTTCACATGGGAGGATATTGCCATTCCTTTCCATGAATCCAGAAGGTCAGGTAAGGTCTTCGTTTCCAGTAGAAGCTGCTTACAGATGTGCCACTCATTTCAAATCACGGATATGCCTTGCCTTTCTATTTCTCCCACCAGTTTCACCAGTGTCTGGGCCTCTATGTGAACAGTTTCTCCTCATATATAACCTCAACTTATTTTGACCAAGACTTCTCCTTCATCCTAATAGTTCAAGATTTGGTGAAGCCTATTTCCATAGCAGTCATTCCCCTTCCTGGTGTTCACTATCCTGGGATAAGAGCTGAGGTATTTTTAACCATCCCTACCAGCAGCAACCCCTTTCCCACTATTAAAGTTGCCCCCACCACCACCCCCCCACATCTTCAGCAGCTTCAGCTCTTTATTGAAATCCAGCAACTGAGGCTAGGTGCGGTGGGGCTCACACTGGTAATCCCAGCACCTTGGGAGGCCAAGGCAGGTGGTCAACATGGTGAAACCCCATCTCCACTACAAATACAAAACTAGCCAGGCATGGTAGTGTGCACCTGTAATCTCAGCTACTCAGGAGGCTGAGGCAGGAAATCACTTGAACCCGGGAGGCAGAGGTTGCAGTGAGCCGAGATCACACCACCGCACTCCAGTCTGGGCGACAGAGAAAGATTCTTGCCTCTAAAAAAGAAAGAAAAATATCTGAAATCCAGCAACCAAAACAATTACAACAAGGTTTTATGTTCTCAACACTCCTACTGATGTAAGAATCAAAGTTAAACTGTTAGGCTGATGTTTGGGTGAAAAAGGTTCACATCATCCAATAATTGGATGCAACCTAAATAGTTAACTATGCTTTACTAGGAAGCAGTGTACTCCTTTCTTAGGAAGACCTCCTATTCTATTATTTCCTCTTTGCTGAAAGGAAACCTTTAAATCCTGAAGTGAAACATCTGTGCCTGCTAAGTGGATGCTAGGGTGTGTGTGGTAAACATATCTGAAAGACATATTTGTCCTGTTTCCATCTTTGGGCAACAGTGGTCCACACTGGTAATGCTCACCTTTGGCTCTGTCTTCACCATCCACTCTGAGCGGCGGGGAGACAGCGCACCCATCAGCTGGGGCACTAGCACAGCTGCCCTATTCTCCCCCCATTCAGGAGGTCATGCCACACATCCAGCTACTCTGAGCCTTCAACCACTCCCACGAACCAATGAGGCTATGTCAAAGGCAGACACCCAAACATCTGTTTGCAGTGTCAGGCACATCTGTAATGATGCAAGGAAAAGGAAAGGGGGAAAAAAGTGCTAGTGCTACAAATTCCTGGAAGGGGTTGCAAAGAACGATGCAGGATGCTCTCTATCAATCTATTGCGTTCCTCATTAGTCATGATCACTGCCTCCACAATGCCCCAGATCCCTCTGTGGCATTCAGGAGTCATGCCACTCTGCCTCTACCATGCCCAGTTGGAGAAACATTTCCATGGAACAGCAGTCTATTAAAAAAGATAACTACACTTGTGAAGATGGATTTTTCCATCTTCCATGACCCTAGGGTCAGGCTTGTACTTAATTGTACCTGAGGTTTTTTTCTCCCCTTCCTATGATGGTTGAAGGATACAATACTACGAAAACCCTGTTTTCTTTGGGTGCTTTTAAGTCCTCTTCTCGCCAAAATCTAAAAATAAAACTTACTGAAAAATCATTCACTACAAGTAAATATATTCAGAGCAAATTTTAAGTTTAAAGCGGTCAATGACTAACATCCCAATTTTCCTTTCCCCCTAGCACGAGAGGTTCCTACAAGCAGCTCTGTTCCAAAGAGCGTAGCATTCATGCTTCCACAGGGAAGAAACAGGCAATTCTAGAGCTGACAGCCTGGGTACAGTGGTACCTCCTTAAGCTTCAAATTCACATCCTGTACAAAGATTTGAGGAATGATTACCAATTGGGGAGGAAGACAGACACTAGGGAAAAGTACATACAACATACTTAAAGAGACAAATGTATTACCTGGAATAACTTGAGGAAAACGCAATACTACATTTCTATTGTGCAAACAGTTTCAATTCATCAGGAAGGAATCTTAGGCATGAGAACAGATAAGAGCCAGATAGATAATGCAGCCCTTCTCCTCCATCCCACAATTCTCTCCTCTTCATGTTTGCTATGGTCCCAACATGACCTTCAGATGTGGGTTCAGATGCCAGACCCTGGCAGTTTTAAAACAGACAAATGTCTTGTACAAAGAGTAGAAGTGACACCATCTTCACAGAGAAATCTTTTCCAATTACCAGTAGACAGGCCGACTCCCAGCTGGTGAAAGCGCGGGCCAGGGGTAGGCCAGGACACCCTCCACGCCCTGTCAGGTGCCCACACAATGGTTCGGCCCAGGCTCCTGGAAAGGGTTTATTTGCCATTACTTCTTGATATTGATATCCTCTCCTAAATGTTCCTTAGTCTCACATTTTATGTTGAACGTGTTTTTCAAAGCTGTAAATCTAGGAATGGAATTTAGACATTACTAGTTTTACAGGATTGCAGGATGAAGAAATGGCATTTTGCAAACTAAAACCACAATGAGATCATCTTACAGCAGTCAGAATGGCTACTATTAAAGAATCAAAAAATAACAGACGTTGGCGAGGAGGTGGAGAAAAGGCAACACTTCTACACTGCTGGTGGGAATGTAAATTAATACAGCCTTCAAGGAAGACAGTGTGGAGACTTCTCAAAGAACTAAAAATACAACTACCATTTGAACCAGCAATCCCACTACTGGGTATCTACCCAAAGGAAAAATCATTACATTAAAAAGACACCTGCCCTCCTATGTTTATCCCAGCACCGTTCACAACAGCAAAGATATGGAATCTAAGTATTCACCAACGTAAGCTTAAAGAAAATGCAGTGTGGATATATGTACACACACACACACACACACACACGCACATATACACAATGGAATACTACTCAGCCACAAAAAAAGAATGAAATAATGTCTTTTGTAGCAACATAGTTGGAACTGGAGGTAATTATCTCAAGTGAAATAAATCAGACACAGGTCAAATAAGCGAGAAAATGCAGTATAAGTGTGAGCTAAATAATGTATATGCATGGATACAGAGTGTACAACAATAGACATTGGATATTACAAATGGGAGGATGGGGGGTGAGAGACAACAAATTACTTAATGGGTACAATGTATACCATTTGGGTGATGGCTACAGTAAAAGTCCAGACTTACCACTATGTAATACATTCATGTAACAAAAATGCACTTGTACTCGATTTATTTTTTGACAGGGAGTTTCACTCTTGTTGCCCAGGCTGGAGTGCACTGGGATGACCTTGGCTCACTGCAACCTCTACCTCCCAAGTTCAAGCGATTCTTCTGCATCAACCTCCTGAGTAGGTGGGATTACAGGCATGTGCCACCACGCTCGGCTAATTTTTGTATTTTTAGTGCAGACGGTGTTGTACCCCTTAAATTTATACAAAATCAAAGAAAAAAATACCATTTTTACTCAACTTCAAAGTATACTGATAGGTAAATCCAGGGATTAAAAAGACAAACTTATTTGTAGAAGTATTCACAGCCAAGTTACATTAAATGCCACGGCTCTTTTGGGCTTCCAACACAGTATTTTAAGTGGTTACAAATGTCTGTTTATGAACAGCTTGCTTCCTAAGATAACGTCCGGGGCCAAAACTCAAAAGGAGTGAGAATAGGCAACTGCCTCAAAGGTACTGAGGCTGCGGGTAAACATTTGACGGAATAAATGCTCTTTATTCACAGCCTGTGTTGAAATCTCCCTGAGGATGACTCACCATGCCTTTTCCCAACATCAGGCCCAGGAAGCCACGGACTTTCCCATGTCATCACTGACTTGCAAGCCTGGGGCAAAACCACAGTCCACCCAGCACAGAACTTGGTTCTGCGACCAGAACCAAAGATGAACTTGTACCCTAGGAAGATGTGGTCTTCTAAGCCTGACAAAGGACATCAATTTTGCCCATTCCTCTCTCTTAATTCATAATAGAAGTGTTTGGTTAATTACACCTGGGATAATGAATAACTAAAAATGTGTTCTCCGCTACATAAACAGAACACATTCTCTATTCATTTACAGTTAACATTTCAACTTCCTCTTAGTCTCACCTCCCAGGACAAGGTCAATGGACCCACATTCATCTAACCACATTCTCGATTTTCCAGGCTTCTTATTTTCTCCATCTTTTTTCTAGTTGAAGATTCCTCATCGTTTTAGACTTTCTTCATCACAGCTCTCACATGGCAGTCCAGATTTGGGTTATTTTTATTCTTTTTGGAGTTATTTCAAGTTGTTTGTCTAGTTTTAATCCAGGCAGACTTCAAGATTTTTCCCTTTGTTCCTGTACAACACTGGTGAAAGGAGGGTGCTCCACGGAAGCTGGATTTGAATGCTAGAAAAGGAACAAGGTATTCTAACAGTGTTCTTGCCACAACTTTCACCGTCAGACCTTAAAATCTGAGTGCTGTAGGGAAATTAAAACCATCTATTGTCCTCACATTATAACTAGAGGAATAGAAGCCCAGACAAAATCAAACAACTTGCTCCAGCTCCCATGAAGAAAACCCTATCTCTTCTACTGCTTCCTATTCTATTTAGCTACCTCACCCAATTCATCTATTAACATCTTCTCAGCCAGGTGTGGTTGCTCATACCTGTAATCCCAGCACTTTTGGAGGCTGAGGCGGATAAATCACTTCAGCTCAGGAGTTCAGACTAGCCTGGCCATCATGATGAAACCCTGTCTCTACTAAAAAATATAAAGATTAGCCAGGTGTGGTGGTGAGTGCCTGTAATCCCAGCTACTCAGGAGGGAGAGGAGGTGGGCGGATAGCTTCAACCCAGGAGGCAGAGGTTACAGTGAGCCGATGTTGTGCTAGTGCACTCCAGCCTAATTGACAAACCAAGACTGTCCTGGGAGAGAAAGAGAGAAAAGAAAGAAAGAAAGAGAGAAAGAGAGAAAGAGAGAAAGAGAGAAAGAGAGAAAGAGAGAAAGAGAGAAAGAGAGAAAGAGAGAGAAAGAGAGAGAGAGAGAGAAAGAAAGAAAGAAAGAGAAAGAAAAGAAAAGAAAAGAAAAGAAAGAAAGGGAGGAAGGGAGGAAGGGAGAGAGAGAGAGAGAAAGGAAGAAAGAAAGAAAGAGAGACAGAGAAAGAAAGAAAGAAAGAAAGAAAGAAAGAAAAAGAAAAGAAAAAGGGAGGAAGGGAGGAAGGGAGGGAGAGAGAGAGAAAAAGAAAGAAAGAAAGAAAGAAAGAAAGAAAGAAAGAAAGAAAGAAAAAGACAGAGAAAGAAATCTCATCACAATATTAAAAGACATAATTTCAGCCAGGTGCAGAGGCTCATGCCTGTAATCCCAGCAAGTTGGGAGGCAGAAGTGGGTGGATCGCTTGAGCTCTGGAGTTTGAGACCAGCCTGCCAAACATGGCGAAACCCCATCTCTACAAAAAAAAAAAAAAAAAAAATACAAAAATTAGCTGGGTGTTGTGGCACATGCCCCTCATTCCAGCTACTCAGGAGGCTGAGGTTAGGGGGACTGCTTGAGCCCAGGAGGTTGAGGCTGAAGTGAGCTGAGATCACACCACTGTACTCCAGCCTGAGCAACAGAGCAAGACCCTGTCTCAAAAAACAAAAATCAAGACATTATTTCTATTCTACTTTAGTGCTTAAAGAGTGAAGTGACTTAATTATGACTTCTCACAACGGTAAGAGAACAATGAACTGCAATGAGAGTATGTGAACAAGTATTATGAACAAGTCAAGGCCCTTAATGCAACATGACCACAAAACGGCAGTAAGGAGAAGGTACTTGAAACCCTAAGACTAACGTCTCTTCCTCAGATGAGGAGAGCTTTTAAAGAGCTGCAAAGGTCATTTGCTGCTTCGTGAGCAAGAATGTAAAAATCATAGGCCATAAATCACTAACTTAAGCCACAGAGAATGGAATGTAAGATTATACCATCCACATATTTTCATTATAAGGGTATCACATACAGGTAAGAATTCAAAAATCTGATAAAGCATATAAAAAAGTATTAAACTCAATGAACGATCATGGAATTTCCTCCAACTAAATATTTTAAGAAGAAATAGAATTAAAGCACAGATCACAACTGTGAAAATGAGCATAGTGAAGTTGAACTGAAGGAACCCTAACCATTCAAATATTAGAAGAAGCTAGAAAGAAAGAATATAAAAACCTGACCAGCATATATTACATCCTTTAACTTTTCCAGAGAGAGAAATACAACTGGCTCCCAAATATGAAACATGGTCATCTACACAATGAAAAATAGTTTTCATAGATTTTTCCTATATTTTGTTCAAAAATGCAAAAAAGGAATGGTAAAATCACACAGCATCTCATCACTGCTTTCCTCTGTTCCTTTAATTGCACCCTCATCTCTGCAGTCACCTCAGGGACAAAGTTTGGGGACAGACACCCCTCAGCTTCCTTAGCCACTCATAGCTCAATCTCTGTCTTGCACATACATGCACGGTTACACACACACACACACACACACACAACTTTATCAAAAAAGGCAATCATTCCACATGAGCCTTTGTTTTTGTAATTTTAGAATTTAAAAACTAAAAAATTAGTAAGAGGTTGAATCCTTAAGTAACATAAGAAAAAAGTATTCTTAAATAACTGATCAATTACTTCATGAGTAAACTCAAACCCAAAGATTCCTAGCTGTATACATCTAAACTGCCAATCTATTTTATTTTCATTTTTGAGACCAAGTCTTGCTCTGTCGCACAGGTTGGAATGTAGTGGCATGATCTTGGCTCACTGCAACCTCCACCTCCTCAGTTCAAGCAATTCTCCTGCCTCAGCCTCCCAAGTAGCTGGCATTAAAGGCGAGAGCCACCATGCCTGGCTGATTTTTGGATTATTAGGAGATGGGGTTTCACCATGTTGCCCAGGCTGGTCTTGAACTCCTGACCTCAGGTGATCCACCAGACTAGGCTTCACAAAGTGCTGGGATTACAGGAGTGAGCCACCGTGCCCGGCCTGCCAATTTATTTAAAATGGGAAAATGGGATCAATCACGTTGGATAAGGAACACCCTTCTTGAAATACTAGGAAACCTTTTGAAATACTGTAATAATCTATGAATTTCCAGTGATCAAAGTATTAATTTCTCACCAAAATGCTTCTGCAGAAAAACAACTTATTACAGATGAATATTTACGGGCTCTCAAACAAATTCTGCGTAAAACAAAAGGTCTCAGATAGAGCAGGCTTCTTGGAGTCTAGACATGTGGATTTCATTCAAAAGTATGTTGATAATTTGCTATTTGGCTTTGAGAAAATAATTTAATCATTGAAAATTTACCTCCATTTCCCCAATAGGAATTTGAGTAGATTTGCAAATGCAAGCACTAGTCTAACCCAGCAGACATGCAACCACAGAAAAGAAAAATGACTACCATCTATGTTTCTGGAAGCAAACAACTTCCTCTTCAATTTTATTAATATGTACCCTTGCTTAATAAATTTCATCCCAAGATGGAGGACACTATCATAAAAACTACAAACATTCAAAGCACGTGGTTACTCTACCAAATCAAATAAAAACTGTAAACCGTTTCTAATTTTTTTGTTGTTGTTTGTTTGGTTTTTATTTTGGAGATGGAGTCTCCCTCTGCCACCCAGGCTGGACTGCAGTGGCACGACCTTCGTTCACTGCAACGTCTCCCTCCCAGGTTCAAGCGATTCTCCTCCTTCAGCCTCCTCAGTAGCTGGGATTAACAGGTGCCTGCCACCATGCCTGGCCAGTTTTTTGTTTGTTTGTTTTTGTTTTGCTTTTTTAGTAGAGATGGGGGTTTCACCACATTGGCCAGGCTGGTCTCAAACTCCTGACCTCCAATAATCCATTGGCCTTGGCCTGCCAAAGTGCTGGGATTACAGGCATGGGCCACTGTGCCCAGCTGTAAACCATGTCTTTCAGAAGCCATTTCTAATGTTGTGGCAACATTAATTTGCATGCTGAAAACAGCTTATTGCAGCATGAAGGCCCTCCAGATGCTATTCAAACTTACCTTTCAGTTTCATCTCCCAGCCCCTCACCTGCATGTCTCCTGCAGTCCTGTGGACAAACAACTCACTGTCCCCTCAAAATGGCTCCTTTCCCATTTCTTTTATATTTTATTATTTCCACCTGGAATTCTTCAATTATCCCATGTCTACCTACTCCTACCTACCAAAATTCCTAATTCTGTAGTTCATTGCCATGTCCCCTACTCCCTGCACATTTGCCTATCCCCAGATCGCATGCAACTTCTTCCTTCTTTCAATCTGTAATGTGGCTTTCTACTCATCCTGGGCACTGTTTTTGCACTTATAATCCCACTTCAGAGAGTTCAGGGACTATTTTTAAATGACCTCCACAATCTCCTTCAGTGCCCATTGCAGTACCTTATAACTAGTAGGATCTCAGTGAGCTTTTATGGAATTGAATAACCTGTTACATAAAATCCTCCTTCCCAAAAATCAATCTGTATTCCCTGAATAAAAATTGTACCATTTTAACAGCTGAAGATTACTGCAGCCAAGTTATATCCTGAACATTTCACTTTAGTTTATTAGCTTTTTAAATGTTAATAAGAAAATGTCATTAAATATATATGTACATACATACATAATGCCTTCCAAGGCGCTGGAATCACTGCCCCTATATTATTCTTATGCCATCTCTGAAGGGTCAGAAATGACATTTATTTTATACACAGGAAACCAAGGATCAACCGACTAATAAGTAGGTGATCTCAACCTTCAGACCAGAACTGATTATGCACTACTGAAGACAAAAAAAAAAAAAGAGAAAATAGAAACCTTCTCTCAAGCAGCTTGTCATTTGCTTGTAGAAAAAAGATAACACATGAGACAAGTACAGCATATGTGCTTAAAGCATTTCTATGGTTTCTGTCCTAAAATAGATTGAGCCAGATTCTACTTGGCTTCCAGCAGAAGTAGCTTTTGGCCCCTTTGGTTAATGTCCATTGTAAATATGGCTCCCCTGAAGCCCAGCTCCAAGAACTGCACTGTGTGCTTGGCCTACTCCACAAGGGCCATGAGGACTCAAGGGAGGACAAGGCCAGAGTAGTCACAGAAGACCCTAAAAGGAAGTCAAAACTCAAACTGGCATTAGATGAAAACAAAATTTGAAATGGTGACCAGAAAAAGTGCGGCCTAGAAAGGAGACAGAAGCCAGACTTGGAGATGGTTATTACCAGAATTAGCCCAGAGGGGAGGGCAGGAAGAGTTAAGTCAACTGACTGGCCTGAAGGGTGTTGGAAAGAGCCAGGGTGGAATGGGGAATAGAAAAGGCAAGGACAGGCTCAAAACCCAGCAGTCAGCTAAGCACAGAACCCATGCCAGACCCTGAAGGTTCTAAGATGGCCCTCGACAATATTCTCTGCCTGCAGCTGGAAGGCTTTGATTCTGCTCTCTTCAATCCTCTATTCAGCCATTACCTGCGGATGAACTAGTTAGGCGTACACGACAAATTCACAGGCAACAATGTTGTTTTCAAGCTCCAGTTACACAGGTAACCCATTTTTATTATGGAAAATATGGAAAACCCACAAGTAAAATTTATAAAGTTAACGCCCACCAGTATCATAATCCAACCACATTCCCTTCACTCGTTTATTCACCAAGTACAGTATTTATCAGAATCTGCTACACCCCAAATGTTGTTCTAGGCTTCTGGGACATATAGTGAGAAAAACAGACAAAAATCCATGCCCTCCTGCAACTTATATTCTATTAGGAAAGAAACACAAAAGTCATTGATAAAGACAAATAATTGTCAAGTATGTTAAAAGGTAGTAGGGACGAAGTAAAGAGTAGAGCAGGGTAAAAGGATTGGGAGTGCAGGGGTGGTGGGGGGAGCTACAAACTTAGGGGAGTCAACTTGCTCTAAATTGAGAATATAGATTTACCAAATTGAGATCCTACTGTTTTATTGGCTTTTTTCCCACTTATCATATAATGAGGATATCCCCAAGCCATTAAATATTCTTTTGCAATGTAACTTTTAATGACTGCAGAGAATTCCATCTCATGAATGTACCACATATGCACCATAATTAACTGTTCTACTCATTGGGGCAGTTAGATGCTTTTTAAAAAAGCTATTATAAATAATGCTTCCATTTCCTTGAAAGCAACATAAAGAGGTACATTTACATAGAATTTGGTACAAATAGTGTTAAGGCTCATGATATACTTGAGCTGCATAGGGCATCAGTATCTTAAAGCAATGTGCTCAGATTCTTTGTCTCCCTCTCTTTCTGTCAAGGTTCCTGCCTCCCACACATGGCAATTTTTTCCATCAAGCTCATGGAATTTCTTCGGCTTTCTCATCTCTCCATCAGCTTCTCTGTATATCAAATACTCTACGTATCAGAGGAGAACTCTTCCTTAGACGCCTAACACAGTAGCAGGAACAGAGAAGAACATGCAATACCCATTAGATTAATAAATGAACAAAAAAAAAATTGAGTGTTCATAAACACTCTGGCTTCCATACAGCCAGGGAGATGCCTGGCAATGTTTCTCTTCTCCCACCTTTCACCGTAAGGAGTGAGTCATATCTCAGACATATTCAGCATCGCTTTAACAAGACTGCAAAGTATTTCCCTGAATGCCTTTAGGATGCTGGAAACCACCATTCAACCTGGACAGCTAAAGAATACTACTGACTATCTAATATAAATGCTTAATAGCAGAAAACCCTTCCATTATTTTCCTTCTTTCCAGTCACTTATAGATGACATTTATATAATGCCTTACACTGGTAACATAAATGAAAAGCATCTTTTTAATAGTTCATAAACCAACATTCCGAATTCCAACCATAGCATTATTTAGCTGCTGCTCTTATCAAAGAGAAACTTATTTTTTATACTGTCACACCAAGATGAAAAAGCCTGAAAATGATTTGTAGAAAAGTTAGCAAACAAGAAAATACTGCACTCAAAAAAATAAAAAATAAAAAAACAGGCTACATCAGTTATTCATCACTTGAAGCTGCTTCAGTATGGGTTCATGCTACTGAGTGATTAGAGCTTCATTGCTTAGCCAATGGAAGCCTCTGAGTTTTAACCACTGTATCTCACTGCTTCTAGAAGTCTCAACATCCTCTTTCCAAGGCCCTCTTTTCAGAGTTCGAAGTGAAATCAAAGAGCCATCTCAAAACATTTCCTAATTTATAATGTAGCCTTAGAACAAGGGGCAAATGTCGTCTTACACACACCAGCAGTGAGAACACACACCCGCGGTGACCATTGTCCTTTCTGAGAAGGACCCACACAGCCATTCATCCACTGCACTAAAAATGGACTCCGATGCAAGGAACAAAGGGGATATGGGACTCAGAGCCTTCACTGGGATTCCAGGTTTGAGTATTGGTGCTACATAACTACTGCAGCTTCACAACTAACCTGGCTGTGTTTCAAAGGCACTGAAAGTGGAGAAGGTGAAGACTCTAGGAACAACGATTGTTTCAACTTGCTCATGCTCAGGACTGTAGATGCATGCGACAGCTCTTTATCATTCATCATCATGAGATCTGGTCACAGCAAACCAAGACGGCAGGGATAATGAGACCAAAGTTGCTATGCACTATGCGGTCTCAGCTGCTTCCACACTGTTACACACCACTCTTGTCTGTCTTCAAGATGCACCACAGGAGAAAAGAGTGAAAGCCACGTGTATTTTCATCTTTAATTCCCATCGCTATCCTGAGAAATGATCTGATGGGAAACAAGCAACCCAGTTCCAGTAGGTAAGAGTTAGAAATGAATTTGTCTGCTTCTACCACGTGCTAATGTTCCATACCCCAAAGGTGGGTGTGTGGATGTCAACATCTTAGCACACTTGTTACCATACAATTTCTGCAGCGTTCTTTTGAAACAGAGTTTGGTGCACTCAATCAACAAATATTTAGTGAGTGCCTATCCTGTGCCAGGCACTATTCTAGGCACCCAAAATATATTACTGAAAAGATAAATGCAGAGAACTTGTCATCTAAGAGCTTAGGTGAAGGGCAGAAGGCACAGAGACATCTAAGAAGTCAGATCTGGTTGGGAAGTGGCTCACACCTGTCATCCCAACACTTTGGGAGGCCAAGGCAGGCGGATCACTTAAGGTCAGGACTTCAAGACCAGCCTGGCCAACATGGCAAAATCCCGTCTTTACTAAAAATACGAAAAAAGAATTAGCCAGGTGTGGTGGAGGACAACTGTAGTGACAGCTACTCAGGAGGCTGAGGCAGGAGAATTGTTCGAACCTGGGAGGTGGAGGTTGCAGTGAGCTAAGACAGTGCCACTGCGCTCCAGCCTGGGTCACAAAGTGTGACTGTGTCTCAAAAAAAAAAATTTTTAAGTGAGGTCTGATGAATGCAGTGAATAATGCACAATAAGAGGGGATCAAGAGGAATGGAGGTGGTATCTCAGCAGAGATCAGAAGTTGAGTGAGAGATAATCCTGCAGATATGGGGGCAGGGGGGAAGACGGAAGAAGGAAAAAGACCCTGAGGCAGGACAATGTCAGATTCAAAGGTGAAGGCGACTGCAGAAGCTGGGTGTTTAGAGCCAGAGGAGGGAGAAGAACAGTGGGAAAAGGCAGGAATGGGCAATGGGGAGAGATGACCCTACCACCGCAGAAGTAACTCCAGGACCCTGGCCTTTATCCGCAGTGATAGGTAAGCAGTGATTGGTGGAGGGCAGTGGTGTGAAATAAAGCCTGACAGAATCTAACTTACCATCTAACTTACCGTGAGGTGAAGAACAGACTGAAGGGAAATAATTGGGAGCAGGGAGGGCAGTTAGGAGGCAGTGATGGCTCTGTATGTGAGAAATGATCCCCTGGAAACGCGAAGAAGTTGTCTGGTTGTAGATATATTTTGAAAAAAAAAATCATAAGTAGCTAATGGCTTAGATTTGGGTATGAGAGAATGAGAGGGGTCATGGATGAATCCAGAGTTTCTGGCCTGAACAATGAAAGCAGGGCATTGCCCATCTTGAAGTAGGGGAAGACCAAGGCAGGAGGTCAAGAATCCAGCTTGAGACTCAAAGTTGAGATGCTCAATTGACATCATCTAGATGAAGATACTGAGTTCTGGGAAGAAATCCAAGCAAGAAATAAAAGTCTGGTGAGAGGTCCAGGCAACATAGGTAAATCTGAGAGTTGCCAACAGGGTATTTAAAGTCATGGAGCTATCATGGTAAGTGCCCAGCCATTCTTCCTCTGCTCACAACTAGAAATTCTCAACAAAATATAAACAGCAACTACCTAAGAACTAGGAAAACAAAACAAAATCAGGCAGGTTGTAGAGAGGAGTCAAATGTTGGCAAAGTAACCTACAATAGGGTTAATTTCCTTCCCCCACTTTCCCTGCTCCTACTTCTCTAACGGCCTTGCCCCAAGGGTGGGCACCAGTCACAGAGGTCCACAATCAGATAAATCTTACAGAAATCAAAGAGGAAAAGGGATTCTTGTGAATCAGAAAATGAGTGGAACCACAGAGAGGAGAGAGCTGGAGAGACAGATCCTCTAATTCTTCTCCCTCCCATCCCTCCCCCCAGACAGAGTCTCCTCTGACACCAAGGCTGGAGTGAGTACAGTGGCGCGATCTTGGCTCCCTATCACCTCCGCCTCCTGAGTTCAAGTGATTCTCCTGCCTCAGCCTCCTGAGTAGCTGGGATTACAGGCACGTGCCACCACATCCAGGTAATTTTTTTAATTTTTAGTAGAGACAGGGTTTCACTGTGTTGGCCAGGCTGGTCTCAAACTCCTAACCTCGTGATCCACCTCAGCCTCCCAAAATGCTAGGATTACAAGTGTAAGCCACTGTGCCCTGCGCCCTAATTCTATATATGAACCTCCACCCCACTCTGCCCAAGGTCTCAGGTTCATCCAAGTCACATGCGGGCAGGACACACTCAAAGCGATATAACAGAGACCTGAGGACTGAACCAAGATTCACACCAGGGCCCAAATCTCAAAGTAATCCCTGGTGACACATTTTCAGGACAGACCCAAAGTGGAAAGCCAGGGCTTTAAAAATCTCAACTCACACTGGAAACACCACCAATAGAGATCGAGACAGAACTACTTGCAGCCTGAACCTAACCACGATAGATGGTGGTTGTCTGATTTAAAAAAAAAAAAAAAAAAAAAAAAACTCCCAGACTACAAAAGGAACCAGAGTTTACACAAGATAACATTCACAATGTTCAGGACAATGCAAAATTACTCAAGGCACAAAGAAATGGAGAAATGTCACCAGTTTCCAACGGAAAAGACAATCAACGGATGCCAACTCCAACATGACCCAGATGTTAGAATTATCAAGTGAAGGCTTTAGAGCAGCTATTTTAGCTATGTTCCATAAGGCAAATGCTCTTGAAATAAATGGAAAGCTGGGCATTCCCAGCAGGGAAACAGGAACTATAAAAAAGAACCCAGTGGAAATTATAGAACTGAAAACCAGAATATCTGAAATCCAAAATTCACGGAATCGTCTTGAAGCAGAATGGAGGTAACAGTCAAGAAAAGTCAGTACTTGAACATCAACAGAAACTATTCTATCTGAAGAACAAAGAATAAAGACTGAACGATTATAATAAATTCAGCCTCAGTAACTTGTGGAATGATATCAAAAGATGTAATACATGCTGTGTAGTATAAGAAGGAACAGAGGAAGAAATTAAGACCAAAAATCAACATTTGCAGAAACAGTCATGGAACTTGGTAAGAACACCTATAAATTAAGCAGCAGGAGGAAAAAGCCTCGGGAGCCGCACAAGCATTGTCCACTGTTTAGACATTGGCAAGAGGAAGAGAAACCATCAACCCAGACAGGATTGGAAGGATCTTTCAGGAAGACAACTGGGAGGCTCGGTACTGGAACCAAAGGAAGAAAATCAAGAAGAAAGGAGTGAACCATCACGTCAAACACTACTGATAAATGAAGCCCGATTAGAACTGAGAGCAACCAACCACTGGATTTGACAATGAAAGAGTTATTAGTAGCATTGACAAGACCAGTCTCGTAGAGGACTAGAGACAAAAGTCAAACTAAAGAGGATCAAGAAAAGAAAGGAGAGGGAGTGTAGAAAATTCTTTCAGTAAAAGGGAAGAAAGAATGCACCAGAAGCTAAACAGAGGTGGGTTTGAGAATGCTTTTTTTTTTTTTCTCCTAAAACAGAGTCTCACTCTGTCACCCAGGATGGAATACAGTGTTATAATCTCTACTCACTGCAGCCTTGAGTTTTTGGGCTCAAGTGATCCTTCCACCTCAGTCTCCTGAGTAGCTGGGACCACAGGCATGCACCACCACGCCTAGCTAATTTTTTTATATTTTTTATAGAGACAGCATTTTGCCATGTTGGCTAGGCTGGTCTTGAAGTCCTGACCTCAAGTGATCCTCCCATCTCGGCCTCCCAAAGTGCTGGGATTACAGGTGTGAGCCACCATGCCCAGCCGCCAGTGCATTTTGTAAGATGAAAGATATTTCTGTATGCTGATGAGATGACACAGTACAGAAGAAAAACTAATGGTACCAGGACAGATGAACCAACATTAGAACAATGACCTTCAGTGAGAAGGACAGGAGCTAGCACCCAAAAAGGGCAGGGCTTTGGCATGTGTAGGGCTAGAGTATGCACATTTTAGCTAGAAGGAAATCAGTCTATAAGCTCAGATGTGGATAGGTTTGTAAATTTAGTATTGAATGTAAATACTGTCTTCATAATGTTTTTACTTTAGCGAAGTAAGAAGCAGGGTCACCAGCTGATATTAAGGAAAGGTGAGATGTTGAAGGTTGAGGAGAAAGGAAAAGCCAGAGAGTTTCTGGACTAGGGAAATAGGTAAAGCAGAAATTCAGCAGGGGCATAGGTAGGAATTCTTAGGGAATGTTAAAGGTCACAGATGACTGCAATTTTCAAATTGTCCGAAAAACAATTAGAAGACTGTTTTTCAATAAAACAATTACTGGCCAACATGGTGAATCCCCAACTCTACTGAAAAACAAAAAATTAGCTGGATGTGGTGGTGGGCACCTGTAATCCCAGCTACTTGGGAGGCTGACATGCTTGAGCCCAGGAGGTGGAAGCTGCAGTGAGCAGAATCGTGCCACTGCATTCTAGCCTAGGCCACCCTGAGACTCTTATCTCAAAAAAAAAAAAAAAAAAAAAAATTACCCCACTAAATGCTACTTAGTCATACTGCAAATATGTTTCCTAAATTGTTTCCTCAGGGACTAATCCCAAGTTTTAGGGCATCACTATTAACCTTAACACTCAGCATTCCAGGGCAAAAAGGCCTAACAAGAGGTATCCAGACATCTCTGCATAGAGGGCTCTTTAGAATTAGCATGTAATACTGAAACCTAACAAACAGGCAAAGTTTTCGGATTGGGACTCCAGACTGAGAATTCTTCAAATAACCAATGACAGAGTACAAAAACGATTCCAGGATAAGTCACCAGGAAGGGTAACTATTACAGAAAGGTAGAACTCACTTTGTCCTCATAGCTAAGCAGTTATTGATTATGTCTGACGTAAATGCAAGTCAGGCACGCGATAGAAAATGTAAATAGGCTCCAGGAATGTCCCTGTGTCCACAGCTCATTAAGCAGAGAAGAAAGTCCAAGACAAACAGTGTAAAGGAAAATGTCAACAATAAAGTCATCACTGGTGGGACCTCAAGGCAGCAGAGTGGAATCACAACTAGATCCTGCAATGTAACTAATCAAAGTCTTAGGAATTTTTTTTTACAAGGCAGAAATTCCATACGTTTTGACCCACGAAGGGGAGAGCTTCAGCACATGAAACAGATTCGTCTGGAGTAACAGGAAGTATGTCCAAATGAGGGAGGAGGCATCCAAAAGGACAAGACCTGGTAAGTGACACCAAGCAGGTAAGACCAGGAAGCCCTCATTATAATGACAGTAACTACAACAATAATGGAAACCAATGCAATTAGTGGTTACTCACTAACGGCCATCCCATGCTGGGAGCTTGACTGTCTCCTCTGGTATCACTTAATCCTGACATAAAGATTAAGTAGGAGATATCATTATCCCTATTCTATGAATAAGGAAACAGTCTTACACACGTTATGCAATCAATAGTGTAGAAAAATTTCATAAAGACTTGAAAAACTTTCATAATTATTCTATGTACAGGAACTCTTCTTAAAGGTAAGGAAATTCAAGACAGCAGCAAAGCCATAAGAAACTTCCTCTTGGGTGCAGTGGCTCACACCTGTTATCCCAGCACTTTGGGAGGCCGAGTAACGTGGATCGCTTGAGCTCAGGAGTTCGAGGCCAGCCTGGGCAACATGATAAACCCCCATTTCTACAAACAAAATACAAAAATTAGTGGGGTTTGGTGATGTGCATCTCTAGTCCCAGCTACTTGGGAGGCTGAGGTGAGAGAACTGGCTTGAGCTCAGGGAGGTCGAGGCTGCAATGAGCCATGATCATGCCACTGTACTCCTGCCTGGGCACCAGAGGGAGATCCTGCCTCAAAAAATAAAAAATAAAATAAAATAAAACACAAAGGGAAAATTCCAACAACTTAACCCATATACAGATCAATCTCATTTTAAGGTACTGACGCAGGATGCTGACAATGCTGATCAAATACCCCTGTAGCCACCTTTAAAAAGCTAGGATACTCGCTATTCTTCTTCAAATCGCCTTTCAACCTGTGCACAAAGGAAGGTCCGGCACCACCTGCTGTGACTCAAGACAGTCATGTGCCATCAATATTCACCAGCTACCCACAAACAGGTGCTGGTGCCCAAATTCCTTGGGTTATGAAAACGCCACTCTTAGGTTCTGACATACAAGAGGGTGGAAGAGGAAGCCCGAGTCCCGGCAACACTTTACCTGCGGCTTTATAGAAATAACTTCACACACTCTCATCTCAATTTCCTACCCTATAAAAGTGAGGAATGTGCACTGAATTCATAGACCTTCTGAGCTGGAAGGGGGCCTACATACCGGCTTAGAGTAGATTCAATTCATTTACAGGTTATAATGGACAAAGCACCCTTCCAGTAGCAAAATTCTAAAAATAGCCAAGACAAACTTTAGTTCTGAAAGTTTACTTAACAAATTACTTGTTTGAAATTGGAAATATACTTCCCCACAGGAATAATGTTATTATAGATTTCTATGTCAACCTCCAAAAGCCTATTTCACTTGTAAACTACCTGAATATAGTATAGTTGGCCCCCTGCATCCATGGGCTCCTCTGCATCCATGGACTCAACCAACCACAGATAAAAAATATTTGGAAAAATAAAAATTAAAAATACAAAAATTAAAAATAGTGCAAATATAGGCCTGGAATGGTGGCTCATGTCTGTAATCCCAGCGCTTTGGGAGGCCGAGGCAGGTGGATCACCTGAGGTCAGAAGTTCAAGACCAGCCTGGCCAACGTGGCAAAACCCTGCCTGTACTAAAAATATAAAAATCAGCCGGGTGTGGTGGCGGGTGCCTGTAATCCCAGCTACCTGGGAGGCTGAGGCAGGACAATCACTTGAACCCAGGAGGTGGAGGTTGCAGTCAGCAGAGATCACACCACTGCACTCCAGCCTGGGCAACAAAGGAAGAATCTGCACCCTCGCCCCAGCACCCCCCCACCCCCACAAAAAAAGAGAATAGTGCAAATTTTAAATACAGTGTAACAACTATTTACATAGCTCTTACACTGTGTTAGGTATTACAAGTAATCTAAGAGATGATTTAAAGTAGTCATGTGTCACTGAATGACTGTGATAGGTCTGAGAGATCTATCATTAGGCAATTTCATCAGCATGTGAACATCAAAATGTACTCACACAAACCTACACGGTATTAGGTTTTTATTTATGTATATGTTTTCATATGGAAAAACAAATGTCCCAGAACCATTACTGAATATCAACCATTTTTCCTACTTGATCTGCAATGTCACTATTTAGTGCCATATGTCAGGTTTCTACATATGCCCCATTATCTTATGGGACCACAGTTGTATACGTGGTCCATTGTTGATGAAAACCGCGTGTGACTGTACAGACTGTATACAAGACGATGTGTGTAGGTTACACACCAATACTACTCCATGTTATACAAGGGACTTGGGCATCCAGATTTCAGTATCCCCAAAACTCCTGGAACCAATCCCCTGAAGATATGAAGGGACGACCTTACTACTATCACAAGGTCATAGAAGCTCATTGGGATACTAGGAAAGCATCTCCCACCTCCCTGCAGAGCCCCCACTGCCCCTGCCAAGCCACCAACACCAAGCAATAGGAAGAAATTCACAGCAAGGAAAGGAACAGAGTAAGAATGGAAACAGTAGAAAGGCAGGAATTGGATGTGTGTAAAAGGTTGAGGCAAAGAATGAGAACTAGACCAGCAGATCCATAAATGCAGCGGGAGAGAGAGGCAAAGGGGGAAATGGTGCATCTGTCCTTCACGCCCCCATCCCCGTCGCTGGCTCCTCCGTCACAGCAGACTTCTGTCGCCACCAGCACAACATTAAAAGGAAGAACTGGGGACCTAGGGACCTGGGAGGAGAGAGGTCAGAGCAGGTACAAGACAAGTCTCCTGGGTCTGCATCAGGTAAGTGGTAAATCTGCAGGCGGCATACTGCCCAAATCTAAAAATAACAAACAGACATTTCTAAAACCATAATTTGGTACGTCCAAGGGTTCCTACGCTTGAGGTGCCTGACCTCGGCACTTCCAGCACCTCATCTGGCCTGGATGTGCTTCCAAGTTCCCACTTGCTCCCTCAACTCCTCCCATCTCTGTCCCCTGCCCTGGGAATGCCAGGCTGGGCCAGAGTCTGGGCCCGTGCCCTGAGCACCATGCTCAGAAGGCACTGCTCACATCTTCTCTAGCCACACCATGTCATAGGGCAGAGTTCACAGGGCCCCCAAGACATGTTCACCTGGACACCACCCCACCTTCTGGGTCACACTCCAGGTCTCCCTGGGCCTGCTGCTTTACCTGCCAGTGTCCATTTTCTCAAGGGTGAAGCACTTCACCAGTTTGCATAAGAGAGGTTGTCTGCAGAGGTGTAGACAGACTTGGGACCTGTGGCCAGGGATGTCTCCCTGTACCACAGAAAGATTTTGGACAAGAAACTTGAGGAGTCTGAGAATTCTACATTGGAGGCTGGCTTCCAGGTTGTTGTGAAGGTTGTGTTTATTTACCAAGATGGCAGTATAGGACCTGATTTTTAGAGAGCTTGACTTAGAACTTGGAAACAGCTACTTAGACACATGGAATGTGAGCCTCTGTTTGTACTCCTGCCTCGGGTCCAGCAAGTGTTAGGAGCGAGCCTGTCTCTCCTCTCCCTGCTTTGGGCCGCTAGGCAATGTGCCCAGAAGGTCTAATCAGAGTGTTTGCTAATGAGTTGGCAAGCTCACTTACCTCCCTTCCTGGGCTCTTCTTAATTAGAAACAAAACAGCCCCCAGCACTCCCCAAACAGAAAGTTGCCGCAAATTTCACACCCAATAAAGGAAACTTCCCTCTGCCACTCACCCACACACGAGATCAAAAAGATGACACCTGTTGTCACCCCTGCCCTGGGACGTATGATCTTTCCCGGTCTTTGCTGTCAGTACTCTACTCCCAGGGTTTCCACCTAAGGAGAGCACTCACTGATGTACACTGGGACTTTAGAGCCCACAGATTGTGTAAAATATTCAGGCAACAACAGCCAAAACCACAAGGAAGCCATTGACACAAGTCTTGGGTTACTCACCTCCGTGCAATTCGGGGCCACACCAACGCACAGCCTGAGCAAAGCTGCGGATCCCGGGACAAGCCCGTCTGCCCAAGTTTGAGGTCTGGTTTTAAGCAGCCTTCCAGCCAGCACAGATAACACTATCCTGTTCTGCAATCAGGGCCAGGACACTGCAGTCAGCAGCCCTCACCGGTCCAACTGCAGACCGCTGTCAAGCAACCCCATGACCATATATGAAATCCCAATTACCTGTACTTATCCATCGCTAGTTCACTTCGCTGCAGTCCTTCGTAAACTGAAGAGCAGGTAGAACGAGTTCACCCTGAACACAGCATCCCTTTAAATGACCCTGGAGACCGTGATTTGCCACTGCCAGACAGGATGGACAGGGGAACAGATAGGCAACTGTGTGCGATCACAGGACATAATGGAATGAAATGTCAGATCAGGTGTTAGGATTTGATCTGTGCTACGGTTCAATCTGTGCTACAGAGTTCACACTTGGTCAGGCTTTTCCACGACGCGTAAAATTCTACAAGGTCTGTGCGGCATCACCTTTACTCTACTTTGCTCAACCACGATCACTGTGATTAGGAAGCCTGCCTGTAGCCACATGACCCTCGCCACCTCCCACAGCCTGGGGGCCAGCTGTCATAGCATTTTATCAGGATCTTGGTCATCAGAAACCACTCTAAAAATGGGTTTCAGAAAGTAGAAGCAAGGCAAAAAAAGCTCTGACAATTTAAAAACCATTAGAATTACTAAGAGTTTGGTAAGGTGTCAAGTTCTTTTAAAAATAGCCTTTCCACACACCAACGGCAGCCAGTTAGAAAAGATTGTGGAAGAGGGCTATACAGTCCCTTTCGTAACTGATATTAAAAATAACTACCTAGAACTGAACATTAAAAATTTGCCAAAAACACACAAAAAATACCAAGCACATGAAAGGAAAATGGAATAGACAGACCATATACCTGGAAAGTAATTTATTACATAGATCTCAAGTCTTTCAAAATTTATGTAAAATGAATATTAATCTAATTAAATCCCAAAAGGATTTTTTCTACAGCTTGGCAAAAATGATTCTTAAGCTTTCATAGTGTAATAAATGTAAGAAAAGTCAAGAAAGTATTTTTTTTTTTTTTAAGGAAAAGCTATTGAGGGACAGAGGGCAAGACCACATTCTACCAAATATAAAAATATGTAGTAAGGCCAGGAGTGGTGGCTCATGCCTGTAATCCCAGCACTTTGGAAGGCCAAGGCAGGTGGATCACCTGAGGTCAGGAGTTCAAAACCAACATCCCCAACATGGTGAAACCCCGTCTATACTAAAAATATAAAAGTTAGCCGGGTATGGTGGCACACACCTGTAATCCCAGCTACTTGGGAGGCTGAGGCAGGAGAATCGTATGAGCCTGGGAGGCGGAGATTGCAGGGAGCAGAGATAGTGCCATTGCACTCTAGCCCAGGCAACAGAACTTGACTCCATCTCAAAAAAAAAAAAAAAAATACATAATAAAGCTCAATGATTCAGTAATAATCTAGCAACAGACAGGCAGATCAATGCAAGAGAACAGAAAATCCTGAAACAGATCTAAGAATAAATAATTTATTATATGGTAAAGGTGGCATTTCAAATCAATGGGAAAAGGTACGTTCATTGACAAAGGTATTGAAGCAACGGGTTAAGATTTGGAAAATAACTATCTCTGCTCCCAAACATTCACCATATGAGACTGTAGACCTAATAAAAATAAACATAAGATTATGAGAATAAAATACCAATAAATATTTTATACTATCTTGCAGTGGGATAGGAATTGTCTCACTCCTGCTGGGGTGACTCCCCATAACCCCAGGGCTCTCAGTTCCAAAGAGAAAAAGGGAACAGATGCCTCCTCCCCTCCTCACTCCCCTGGGACCCAGGGATTGCTCCCTGAAGGTATCGAGCCACCCTCCCTCCCACTCCTCCTGGGAGGCCAAAGAAGCTTAAACAGCAGGGCCCCTCCCTGTGCTGCCTCTGGGAGTGCATGGAGTTCTGGAAAAGGAAGAAAAGCCAGGTTCCAATCAAAAAGCCTCTCCATGTAAGCCTTTCTGGCCAACCACCTAAAAAGAGCTCAGAAGAAAAAAAGAACGTGAATCTCCAAAGTGTCAGTCATTTGTTCACTTTTCTTTTCTCATTCTAAGTAAATATTCACTTTGGTATCTAATTTCATATCCATGTTGTATGCTTTCTTTAAAAAAATGTGTAAATTTCAGGCTCCATAAAACCTGGATCCATCCCTGTTCCCACACTTTCTACTGTAACAGCACTCACAGATTTTGCCCTCAATCTATCTTATTAAGTTCACATTAAATAACTATACATTTGTAACAGGTGCATTTATGACTATGGTAAAGAGCACAAACTTTGAAATTTGAACTTGGGAAAGCATGATGAGATCAGGTATGTAAAAATGCTAAGAACAGTACCCAATACATGGCAATAAAAACCTGACAGAAGCAAAGCCTGAACAAATATGTTAAAGTGCTTATTCCCAGTTGGCAAGATAATGGGAGTTTTTTCTTCTTTTTATTTCTATTTTCTAACTTATCAGCAATGAGCACATAAGGCAGTTATGTCCCATCAGCCCAGGAGTTTGAGACCAGTCTGGGCAACATGGCAAAACCCTGTCTCTACAAAAACGAGCTGGGCTTGGTGTCATGTGCCTGTGGTCCCAGCTCATCAGAAGGCTGAAATGGGAGGATTGCCAGAGGCTGCAGTGAGTCACGATTGCACCACTGCACTCCAGCCTGGGAGACAGAGCAAGACCCTGCCCCAAAAACAAAACAAGAAACAAAGAAATAAAACAAGAAAAAAATTATTTGAGGATGCTCCTAATTAGCATTAACTAGTTCTTAGTGTTACATGGTTCTTTAAAAGGAACAGTTTCAAAGTACAGTGCCCTGAACTATCAACTTTAATATGATTTTGAGAGGTGGGTTCTCATGCTGAAGGTGCCCCTGATGGATTCAGATGAGATGGAAGGATGGTCCCTCCCTCAGTACAGATCCTGCTTCTAGGCCATCAATCATATTCTGAATCTGACAGGCAGGTATTTCAAGGAAGGGCATTTTGCCACCAGGCTAACTTTGACATACCAATGAAAAGGAGTGGGAAGAGGTGGTTTTGGAGTAAGGAGGCTTGAGTTTAAGTTCCACTTCTGCTAGTTAATAGCCATACAACCTCAGGCAAATGACTTAACTTCATTAAGGCCACCTGATCACTTGTAAAACTTGGGTAGTGCCATCTACCCATACTCATGTATCGAAACAATCGCATAAGTACACACTCTTGGTGGACTGTGACGTGTTCCTCAAGTAGGAAGATTACAGTGATAGCTGCCTTTACACAAATGACTACACAGCACAGTCAAGAGCACAGTTAATTCTTTTTCTCCAATGAATCAACCTTGGCCAATAGAAATGGGAACTTCAGGGTTCTGCTTTGCTCTCCAGCCAGGGGACTGACAAGGACCCCCCAAAAGCAGAGCCAAAGAGAGTTAAAAACAAATGGCCATGCAGGGGACACACAGGGTGGTCTCCATGTCAGCCAGGACTCTTGATAACAACGGATGGACTGAACACTTACCAGCTTAGAGGAAAAAAACTTGAAGAACAGCAAAAGCTCACTCTCACTGTATCCACAGGAGACAGCATTCAGGGGGCTCAAAGAAGCCCACCAGGTCTCAGGAGCTACAGGAGTCTTGCTGCCACAGCCACCAACGCATTCTAACTGACCTTCCTCTTTGCACTGCTCGCTCCAGTTTCAAAGTTCCAGTGAAATGCACCCAGCTGGCTGTCCTTGGAGGTTTGTCTGTGCCTAGGCAGAGCCAATGCCTGCCTCCCACCAAGACTACACATAGAAGGCAAGTCCCAGGAACTGAAATAATAGCCACCAAAAAACAAACTCCACTGTGCATAAACATTGGCCACATAGAACTTCAATTCCTCTGCAAACTGGAGCTTTTCACCACCTCTCCCTTGTGCCTAGATAGGATAAAATAACAGAAGCTGGACAGGGAGGGAACATTCAGAAATTTAACAACCTCAGAAGGGAACATTCAGAACCACCCCAGACAGGGATACCATCCACCCTCTGACTGCCCTGGGAAAGTAACAGGTGACGTCACAGAGTCATCATGGTTGCTGGACTAGAGATAGGACTTCTGGTGGGCCACATCTCTCTCTCCTTCTCTGACTCCATGGCCAACAGTTTAACGTAACGGCTCCCTCTCAGCCTTGGCACAGAGCTTTCCATCAGGACCAAATCATACACAATATAGACGCCCATATGCTAGGAAACGCAAGCAACAAAGATCTGTTTTTCAAATGCCCTGTATAACTTAAATGTTATGATTGCGGTTTGGATCTATTCATGGTCTTGGGGCTTGTTTGCATTAAGAACTGCAAAAAATGTGCACAGTATGAAAGTGTATTTGTGACGTTTGTTTTACCACAATGCAGTCAATACATCATTGAGACCTCAAAACCACCAATGAGCTTTTTCTCTAGCTGGGCATCCTACCAACCTCTTGACAAATTCCTCAGCAAGACATTTAACCATCAATCTGTATCTATGATCACTTAAACACACACACTTCCTCTACTAGGTAGAAAAACTTAGGTAATCAATGTCTCATCCTCTGACCCATCAGAAGTTTTGCTTTAGAAAAAGAGTATAGCTGCTCCAAAAGAGATGCCCCACTAAAATATATTATATATGTGCATATCACAATAATCTCAATGTATAATGCCGTACAGATGTGATGCAAATTACTAAAAAAAATGAAATTAACTAAAATGGAAATTCTTTTCACATAGAAGTTAATTAGCACAAACTATAAACTGGATTGTGTTACTCTGTCCATGTTGTATGCCTTGGTCCATTACCACACTAATATAATTCCTGAAATATCAACCATTTCTCACATGTCAGAGAAAATTTGGCTTTTAAAGACATGCAGTTCCAGAAATGAAACTCCATTCACCTCTTATCAACTCTAGTCTTTGGTCTTTACTCCTTATAAAGACTACATAAAGACAATACTATTATTACTATGTCCATTACAACTGTAGATCATGACGCAAAAATTATTGCTATTTTTCAATGGCTGACACTTCCAGGCCAATTTCTTGTAGAAGTCAGTAAATGGAAAAGTGACTGAAGCAGATACTGTATAACCCTCAGAGGAAAAAGAATCAAGTTTCTGAGAACACATAAACAGCCACTGACTTACAGGATGACAAATAATCAGTTTCTTACATCCGTGTTGTGGTTTGCAAGGTACAATTTACCGTTTAGAATCTACTTTATAGGAGTCATCAATCTCACAGCCCTGCTCTCAAAACATCCCTCTGAAGTAGGTGTTCATTTCCCATTTTACCCATGGCCAGTTGACACCCCCAGAGTGAACAACTCTCTGACTAGATCAGTATTTGGTCCCTGGAGACATTGGTGGGGCCTTCTTGAAGCCTTGTGTCTTCCCATGGGCTGCTTTCCTCAATGGGTAACTTAGGGAAATAGATGGAGTTGATTGGTAAGATCTTTGAGATCAGGGTGAGGAGAACAATTCATACCTATAGGGACGTCACCAGGGTTGCTGCAGCATCCATCCACATGGGAGATTCATTCTGTAAAAAAATCTCTTTGGTTTAATATAAAACAAAATGGTAGACAAGTGGCCACACCCTGAAGGGGAAGGAAAGGGGTCACGCAGGTGGTGGGCAATTGCTAAGTGACATTTTTCTACTGGTGGAATTCCTTTGTTCTAAAGCAAATGTTTAACCAGTGTCCATTGTATATGTGCTGTGCCAGGACCCCTGCACTTAAAATCCAGAAAAGAAATTATGTCACATACATGATAGAAACAATGCCACTTTATACTTTGCATTGACTCCTTCCCTTCACCCTATTCTCTCATCTTTATTTAAAAAAAAGAAAAAGCTGATAAAATAGATAGGAATATGAAAGCTCTCTCAGACCACTGTATCCTTCTCCCTCTTTCCTGTCTCAGCTAAGCATTCTGAGAGCATTGTCTACACCTGCTGCTTCCAGATCATCATCTCCCAGTTGTTCCCAGCAGCCCAGCAGTCTGACTTCCATCCCTACCATCCCAACAGAACTGCCCTCGCCAACCTCCTCCACATCCACCATGGTCCGAAGATAATGAACACTGCTCAGGACTCGCCTAACTGGGACAAAATTCATTCCTATCTGGACGTGCAGCCATGCATGTCCACGTAATTATGGATAACAGTGCAGTGTCACCTTAGCAACAAGTGATCAGTCTTTCATTTAGAAGCCACAGTTTGGCTAGGGTAAATGTTAATGAGAGGCTTCTAATGGACTATGGCAGTTTTAAAACATAACAAAATCTTTGATTCTCCTCTTAATCCATCTCCTATTGCCCCCTCCTCTGCAATCTGGGCCAACGAGTACAGCACAGCAGTAGCGATGCCATGTGCCTTCCAAGACTATGTCATAAAAGACTGTATTATAGTTCTCCACCTGGTTCTCCTGGAACAATCACTCTTATAACGCAGCTACCATGGTATGACAAAGTCCAGGCAGCCCATGGAGTGTCCTACATGAAGAGAGCCATTTGGAGAGGAACCAGGACCCCGGCCCTGGACCCCAACTGAGCTCTGGTCAACAGCCTTTTGAGCAGCCATCTTGGAAGAGGATTCTCCAGCCCCCTGAAGGGTCCCAGCTGACACTGCATGGAACCCAAACCTTCCACGCCTAGCCATGCTCAAGTTGCCTATTTCCGAACTCAATACCTGACTGTTGTTTTGAGCCACTGTTTTGAAGAGGTTTGCTACACAGCAATAAATAACTGATACACACGACTATAAAAGATTCTGGCTTCTGCTTAAAAATTCTATGAGAAAGATGCTGAGAATTTTCTATGTATTAAACTATTAAGATTTATAGGAGGCCATTGATTTAGACTGAGCTCCTGCTCTAGGCTTCAACAGATCCGACCAAAATAGAGTCACTCATGCTAAAGTTCCACGTCACCAAACCAAAACTAAGCTATTTATCTGACCTGAGAAATCAAGAGAGAGAGATGCTAGTTAAATCCCCAAACAGCAAGTTTTCGCATAAAGAAGTCCCCTGTGCTTGAACCCTTACAAGGAAAGTGACGTAGAGTAACCTGATATTAACAATCTGCTTTTTTGCACTATGCTGTTTTCTTGTTCCTGCTCAAGCCACCTTTTAAAAACCAACCGCCAATGCCTGATCCAGAGTCCCTTTTCTGCATCTTTAGATGAAATGATGCCCAGTTCATGAATCACTAATCATTAAAGCCAATTAGAGTTTTAAACTAAATGTGTTGAATTTTAACAGGACTCAACAAATAAAACACTATATTGTAGAGACAACTGCAGGTATAAATTTACTAGAATCTGGATAAAACTTTTTTGGAAAAGGTTAGAAGCAGTTATATTCTAATACATTTCCTAATATTGAGTGGACAATTAATGCATGAATACTTTTGAAATCAATTGCTAAAGTAACAGAAGATATAATTTTACCTCTTTTCCTTCCAGAAGGCAACATTAACTGCATTTATAGCCAATTAATGCTATTTTAAAATCTTCATTATCCACATTAATTCTCCATACTATTATAAATTCATCAGTATTTCTAATATCATCCTGCTCCCAGGACTTAGATATCTCTACTTTGGGCCTTAACGCTCTGTTTCTGCTAAGAAAAAAAAAATGACAAAAGCTACCACAAGTATGATATATAGAACTATTAAATAGTAAAAGAGCTCATCTTTCTCCTAACTCAGAGTTTGACTACAGCTTACCAAAAATGACAAAATAGAAAACATATATAAAACAGATTTTTTTCCTCTATAACCAAAGCCCACTTGTAATAAACTACATGAGAGGTTCAAATTTGCTTGATCATAATAGAGCTGTTTAAAAATACATGGCTGGAATTCACATTTGCAGTTTGCAGATGGAGCAATAACGATACTCTGAATTAATAATATGTGATTGAAACTCCGCATGGAAGGAGCGGGTGTGTTATCCCACCCTTTCTATCCTCCAAGCCTAGGTCTTCCTAAGGACCATTTTGCTCAATGGGTAATTTGGGAAATTAGAGTTTGTTGTTCAGATGTCTGAGATCAGGGATAAGCAAAAGATTTCACGACTCTGTGAAGGTCACTGGTAATGACCACAGCAACCACTAATAAAGATTGCCTTATTAAAAATCTCCATGGCACTGGGCACTGTGGCTCATGTCTGTAATGCCAGCACTTAGGAAGGCCAAGAGAGGAAGATTGCTTGAATCCAGGAGTTCAAGGCTGCAGTGAGTGGCAATTGCACCACTGCACTCAAGCCTGGACAACAGAATGAGACCTAGTCTCAAAGAAAAGAAGAAAAACACAAATAAAACTCTCCGTGGCTTATCATAAAATGAAATGTCAGCCAAGGAAAGAGGCCACGCCCAAAGGAGAAAACAGATAGGTCTGAGTGTGGGGTAATGCTCCAGGCAGCAGGCGGTGAGCAAAGGGGTCAACCTGGGTTCCTGGGAAGTTCCCCATAAAGTTCAGCCAACGATGCACAGGCCTCCTCCCAAACACCGCTTAGCAGGGCTTCTAGATCTCACTGTTTTTGACAACACAGCCAACCTCAGCTACCAGGGTCATTTGGACCAAAAGGGAAAATACCACTAATCAAACAGGGCCCAATTTCTTAAAACAAACAAAACAAAACAAAAACAAACAAACAAACACCAATTGCTTTCTCATTAGAAAAGAACTTAAGAAAATCACTAGGCCTGTTAGACCAAACAACTAACTCCACAGGTGGTTAACAGCCTGGCCCACTGAGTGGGGCAGCACCCAGTCCTGCAGCTCCACAGCCCTGACGATAACGCAGGCTTGACTTTCATTCACAGACGGCCTAGGGGACATCGACAGCTGACCCAAGCTATGACATTCCATGCCTGCTTCCTAGCCTTGTGGCTGTGAACTAGTGACTCAGCCTCTTTAAGCCTCAGCTCCTCTGCTGTAAGATGGAGCTAACTATACGGGTCTGGAACACTGTAAGAGCCACACACTGAAGTAGTGATTCTCCAAGTGTGTCGCTGGGCTAGCAGCAACAGCATCATCTAGAAATTTGTGAGACATGCACATCTCCAGCCCCCACCCAGACCTACTGTATTGCACCGTTTTCACACTGCTACAAAGAACTGCCCAAGGCTGGGTAATTTCTAAAGAAAAGAGATTTAATTGACTTACAGTTCTTCATGACTGGGGAGGCCTGAGGAAGCTTAGAATCATGGCAGAAGGGGATACAAACACATAGTTCTTCGCAAAGTAGCAGAAGAGAAAGAGCAAGCAAGAGGAGGGAAAACTGCCTTGGAAAACCATCAGATATCCTGAGAACTCACTCACTATCACGAGAACAGCATGGAGGAACCACCCCCATGATCCAATCACTTCCCACCTGGTCCCTCCCTCGACACACGGGAATTATAGGGATTACAATTAGAGATGAGATTTAGGTGGGGACACAGCCAAACCATATTACCTACTAAAACAAAAATGGAGTGGGAGAACTTAAGGGGCTGGGGGAGCCTCCTGCAATGTTACATGCCCTTCAGCTGCTTCTGATTCCCACTAAAGTTGGAGAACCACTGAGCTACTGTCTTAAAGCATAGTTACCATTGTAACAAATAGCTCCTCCCTTCTCTGCAATGCAGATAACACAATGTTCTACCTGGTGTGTTCAATGTCTACGCTCATGGCAAGGGAGATAGATGTTGATGATGATGGGGAGGATGAAAATGATCATTTTTCTTTATCGAGTGACAGGAAGTGGGACAAGGAACAGAAGACGTCCTTATTCATGGCTAAAAATGTATGTGACTAACTCACAAGGCTGTTGCTTCTGCGGCCATCCAGGACATAAAGGCAGAAAATGAGCTTTTTTAATACAGAACTTTATTTTATAATCATGGTAATGGAAATTTCCATCTTCCTTCCAGAACGTTTCAACAATTTCAAGAGGGTTTGGTGGAGCTCTGGTCAAAAGTCTAGCTGCTGATACTTCACGTGGCAATAGAAATCTAAAAAAAGAGTGCCTAGATCCTTAACCTCCCCAGAATCTGGCTGAGCTTCCAACAGGCTGGAGAATAAGCACTGTCACCTGGCACAGGAAGGGCTCTCGGGCAGATGAGGGCACTGGCAGAAGCCTGGGAAAATGCAATGCATCTGATGCTCTGAGGCCTTCAACATTCTCGCAGGCTTGCTCTGCTACCCAGGTGAAATCCATGACGCCATCAGCCCCCATCAGCACACCTGCCAGGAGTCTCGCTCCATCCCTGACCCAGCCTTGTGCCTATGTGCCAGTCATTTGCCTATTTGCTCTTTGACTCATTCCCTACCCTTCACCTGCAAACTACCTTTTCCAGGCTTATTTGCCAACTGGCTCCAGCTGGGTTTAAGTGGAAGACTGGAGGATGAGAGGAAGCCAGAGAATTTCCTCCCCTGCCTTTCTCTGCTTGTGGTGATATCTCCAGCAGTGGCTTTCTCTTCTCCATGATTCTAACTCCCAGCAGACAGACCTTCCCTCTACAGTCCCAGGTGCTTCTGAACACCCCCATGCATATGCAGTTCTTCACCTGTGGTACCACCATCCTCTCTCTGTTCTACCAGCCTTTGTCATAGTAATGGTTTCCTGCTACTGTTAATATCTGGGTGAGTTTATCACCCCATTTTGGCTTTTCGCATCTTCTAAAGATCTTTGTAACTAAGTACTTTCATTAAAGTGCCCCTATTTTATTGCATGGGCCATGACTAATGCAGCCTCCTCTCATGTCTTCAATCTTGATCACGCCTTACCTGCTGCCCACCCAACTGACTCAGCTCCCTATCCAAGATTTTCTCTGGACCTGTCTATGGGGAGCCCCTGTTCACATACAGAGCTTTAGTTCTTACCTGTTTGTGATCAACCAGTTTTGATACCAGTTCATCCAACTGTGCCCTGACACCAACCCAAGCCCTGACCACCCACACTCAATATTCACCTAACTCCAGCTCTCTCGGGACAAGCCACTCTCCACTGGTATCTGCTACCTTCCCCTTCTTGAACTCGGTAACTATTAGGTTGGTGCAAAAGTAATTACGGTTTTTGCCATTAATAAGTTAACACACACTCTGAGGATCTCAATACATATTTTCTATTTAAAAATGTTTCCTGGAGCAACCATATAACATTACGTGAATATTTTTTTTTCTTTCCATGTCTGGTTTATTTTACTTACCATAATGCCATCCAGGTTCATCCATATCATCAAATACAGCAATTTTAATCTTTTTTAAGATTGAATACTATATACATAATATTTATATTACAGAGTTTACATTATAAGAATTATAAGATTAAGTGAATATTTAATTTAATCAGGCAAAAGGAAGTTTGTGACTTGAAATAACTAACTGGCCCAAACTCACCTGATATTTTCACAACTTTCTACTTCCTTTTGGCTACAAAGATACAACAGATGTACAAACTAAAGAGAGAACACAGTGTTCCAGAAAATGATTATGCTTTTGGCAGCTACCCACATAAGTGTAGTAAGCACAGTATAATGACAGTCCTCCCTGGAAGCTTCTTGTTATGTAGAGAGATTTGCCCTCATTTCAAGTCTCGCATTCCAAAATACATTGTTGAATTATCTTTAACAACCAACCTTAGAAAGCTCAATTCCTTTAATTAATTTTTCAAAAAGTTAAAAAGTTAAACAAAATAGAGAAAATTGCACATAATGAAGATCGCAGTGTTGCTGACTTAGGATTGGAGCCAGGACTGGCAAACGCCATGGCTTTCCTAAACCTACACACACTATATTTATAGGTGTTGCATACTGCACTACAGCTTTTGGAAATACTCAGTTAGTGCTCACGAGGTCTTCTAGAATAGGAAAGGGCATGGGTTCCCTTAATGCTAAATAAACTTCTAGAATTGATCAACTACCTTAATAAGGGCTTCTGAGCCCTTCTTTAGTTGCTCAGCTATTCCCAGTCTGCCCTTAAGGAAATGCAGGCAGCTACCTGAAGGTAAAGCACATTAATAAAAAGAAGAAAGAAAAGAAACAGGTCCAATACTGCAGGTTATTTTCTAAAATGATCCAATGCACTAATGCATAAGGTCCCCAAAAGTTTGTTCCATGCTGCCTCTGCAGCAAAGATGGCACATAGAGGCCCCATGTCTGCAAAACAGCCCAGACCCTTTCCATTCAACAAGCCCCGGAGACAGATGCTGAGGGGTCATGAGCCAGCACAGGCCCCCCATCTATAGCTCACTGATCCTCTGCTCACTTTGTATTTGGATGCTGATAGATTCTAGTATTTGAACAGCACCCAACATTGTTCACAATAATGTTAAGCTCCAACAAAATCTCCCTACATAATTTCACATCAATGTGAAATTCAATATATTTTCACAGTGCATTGTTATTATTTTCCTAAAACCACTGACTTCATTTCAAGCCTCTACAGAACTGGAAATAATTTGAATTGTAAGATCTTCATTAAAAAAATAAAACGTGGACGTTTCTTAGGTCTTCCCACTCGTTTCTGGATGGTTTCATTCCTGAAAGCCTATGAGGGGGAAATAACTCAAATAGCAAATTTTAGCCTGTGGGTCTCATCCTGTGTCTTATCTCTACTCTGCCACTAATTAGCTGTGCAGCCAGAGTGCACTTCACAATCTCTCTCCTGGCCTCAACTTCTTCCTTCTATAACAAGGAAGTTGGACTAAATACTGTCAAATATCCCTTCTAAGCCTAAAATGCTCCAATTGACTCCAGGAAAATAACCTAAGAAATGCATATTTTAATTCAAAGTAAAATTAAAGCATGATGAAATAAAAACATGGCGTTTAGATTTCTAACATCATTTTAGAGGCTGCACTGCAGATTGGGGTAGAGATTGTGAATTTAAGAGAAAAGCAACAATGTCAAGACAAAGGAACATGGGTAATTTAGAAAGGCCTCCAAAAGTTACTAAGCTTTCATGTGATATCATGCACATGTTGTTTAAGAGTTTGTGGAGTCAAAAAGGAGTCAAAAGCTTTCTCCTTCAGCGCAGGAGATTTTGTAATATTTCTAAATGATCCAGCCAAACAACATTGGAGGAAGAAAAAAATCAAACACTACACTACACAAGCCATCATCCTGTCACAAAGCCATTAGCGCTCATGAAAAACGATGGTATTGTTAAGGTTTATTTATAGTTCTTTCTTAATCAAATAAAAAATGAACAGGAAAACACTCTGAATATAAATTTTTAAATACTTTAAAGACCCAAGACCAGCAAAAACATATATGAAGACATAGTCCTACAAATCGTCTTTTAAAAACAAATTGGATAGGCAGGAATGCTTACGGCTATGGCTGAATTCTGCCTTTCTCCAGGACATCATGAATAATTAGACATCCAGCAGTCTAGGTTACTGCCATCAGGACTTTGGGGAACTTGACAATGTGAAAAAGATTCTGTCCCCAATCCAACTTACATTTTACGCAATTTGCCCCAAACACCACTGTAGCATCTTACAGTAAAGCAAGATAATGTGTGTCATATTTTTTTAAGTCATGCAAACAACTGAAAACAACCAACTCTTCATTCCAGGGATATAAGCATGAATTAAAGGCAGGCCTGCCCTCAAGGGGCTCACTGTTCAGCAGGAGAGAACAACATTTAATACATAATTGGAACAGGGCATATGAAACACCACGATGCAGATGTACATAAAGGGAAGTGGGGGCAGGGAAGTGCAAGGAGGAAGCAACCACCTGTGGCTGAAAAACCACAGTAGCTACAGTGGTTATGAACCCAAACTCTAGAATGGGGCTCCCCAGTTTCAGACCGCAGCTTGCTACTTGCTAGCTGTGTGACTCTGAGCAAGACATTCAGCCTCTCTATGCCTCAGTTTCCCAACTGTTAAATGAGAGGGATAGTAATGGTGCCTACCTACAGGTACCACACAGGGTTGTTGCAAGGCTTCAGCACACAAGTTCATGTGGGGCATCTAGAATGGGGGCCGGTACACAGGAACCACACACAGTGTCGACTGTTCTCACTGTTACAGAGAAAGCTTAGATGGTGCTGAATCTTAAATGCTGAGTGGGCATTTCCCAGAAAGACAAGTATAGGCAGAGCCTCCCAGACAGAAAACAGTGCATGCCAATGAATACTAGCATGAAAAGCAACCCCACGTGATTTGGTGTAGCTCAAAAGTGATATGTGAGGGGTTGCAAGGCAGGAGGTAAAGATGGTAAGGACAGATGGCAGAGGGCCTGTGTGTGCCATCCATAGGAATTTCTCCTTTATTCCCACAAGAACGGGAAGTGTGAGTTTCAAGTAGGTAAGAGCATTGTCAGATCTAGCAGGAGAGTGGAGGATGGCCAGAAAGAGGCAAGGATGGAGACAAAGAGACCAAATAAGAGGCAATAGCAATGGAGAGAGATGACCACCATGAAGAGGAAAAATGGTGGTGAAGACACATCAGAGGTGAGCACTTGGGAGCCATAGAGGCAGTTTCATGGTCTTACTGACCCTGAACTGAGGGTTGCAAGCAAGAGGGTCAAGAAGGAGTCCAGAATGACACCTAGGTCTATGGCTTTGGCAGACGACGAACAGTGGGGTTGATCACCATGATGGAAATGCAGGCAGAAGAACAGTACGGGGCTGTTCAGGGAGAATGTCCAGACAGAACCACAAGTCACATTAGCACCTGGGGAAAGTCTGGCCATTTCCCTTGTAAGATGACTGGGCACCAAATCCCAGGGCCGGGCAGAGCTAAAACAGAAGAAAAGCAAGATAAATGGCTGGAAAAATCTAGAGACTGGACCAAATGCTACCTGGGGAGTGAGGGAGTGAGTAGCCCAGAGCTCCCCTGTACAAGGTACCCAGCAAGCTCCATGCTATGGGTCCAGCAGCTTCAGGGCCCTTGCTGGGACCGAGCAGAGTCAGAGGCAATGAGTTCACTGTGGGACATGTGGACTTGAAGGAGCTCAAGAGGCAGTGGTAAACAGGACTCTGGAGTTCAGAAAAAGAGGCCTAGAAACAGAAATTGGAAGGTCATTAGAGAGAGGTGGTGGGTAACGTCCCACCCAGAGAGGGTAACGTGAATTAGAAGAGGGTGAGAAATATGATTGCAAAAGAGAGCTATTGAAAGGGGAAAGAGATGGTGTCCCAGGAAGCAAGGAGGAAGATCAAGAATAGAGAAGTAAACACTGAAATGCTGCCAAAAAGTTAAGTAAGTGCATCCTTGGATTTGTCAATTAGAAAGTCATGGTGAGAAGGGTCACAGTGGTATTCATGGGAGCTCCACTGCGGGGGCTGAAGAGTGAATGGGAAGTGAGAAGGCTGCTGGGGAAGCAGGGAGAAGTCACTGGACAAAGCAGTCCCATGAGATCCCCTTGATATGCTCTTCTTACAGATTTTTAAAAAATAAGAAATTTGTCCAAGGTCCCTCAACCAGAAAGTCAGAAAGCTGGATTTCAGTTCCTTGCCTTCCGGCCCCAGAACCAATGCTCTTTCCATCATACACTTTGGAAACATTGTGTTTGGGGTTATATGGGAGGAAACCAACAGCTGTGAACATTGAGAATATTAACTATGAATACGACGCACACTTGTTCATGCTTTTGCTGTCATGGGAAAATAAAATTAATATTTGAATAAGCACATAGCACAAGCTACTATCTCATTAATACCCATAACAATCCTTTTTTACAGACATTTACATTGTACAGAAGAGGACACGGAGGCTCACAGGCTAAGGTAACTTGCCCAATAAGGCCGAAGAATTAAGCAGAGGAGCAGTGATTCTCAGAGAAGTTAATCTGGAGGCACTACTGATACTGCTTTAAAACTTACCTATGTACCTCACACTTAGTAGGATGGCTACTATTTTTTTAAGAGCAGAAAATAACAAGTGTTAGCAAAGATGTGGAGAAATTGGAATTCTTGTGAATCACTGGTAGGAATGCAAAATGGTGCAGCTGCTATGGAAAAGAGAATGGATATCCCACACAAAAAAATCATTGATTTACCATATGACCCAGCAATTTCGCTTCTAAGTATACAATCATCCCGCATTATCTATGGGGGACTGGTTCCAGGACTCCCCACAGATACCAAAATCCTTGAATGCACAAGTCTCTTCCATAAAATGCCATAGGATTTGCGCGTGACCTAGGAACATCCTCCCTTATTTTTTAAACATCCCTAGATTACTCATAATACCTGACGCAATGTAAAGGCTATGTAAATAGTTGTTGCAGTGTATTGTTTTTATCTTTTTTCTTTCTTTTGTTTTCTTTTTTTTTTCTTTTTTTTTTTTTGCTTTGTTTTTTTGAGATGAGGTCTCACTATGTTACCCAGTCTGGTCTCAAACTCAAGCAATCTGCCTGCCTTTGCCTCCCATGCTGGGACTACAGGCATGAGCCACCGCGCCCAGCCTCGTTTTTTATTTTTAGTTTTTTAATGACTCATTGCTATTTTTCTTGTTTTATTTTTTCAAATATTTTCAGTTCACAGTTGGTTGAATCCACAGATGCAGAACCCACAAGGCCAAGTGTATACCCAAAAGAACTGAAAGCAGGATCTCAAAGAGATTTCTGTACACCCATGTTCATAGTAGCATTATTTGCAACAGCCAAAAGGTGGAAACAACCCAACTGTCCATCAACAAATGAAGAGATACATAAAATGCTCTGATCATGAAGTGGAATATTACTCAGCCTTAAAAAGGAAGGAAATTTGGAAACAAGCTATAACACAAGTGAACCATGAGGATATGATGCTGAGTAAAATAAGCCCATCACTAAAGGGCAAAAATTATATGATGTCACTCACATGAGGTCCCTGAAGTAGTCAGGTCCATTGAGCTAGAAAGTAAAATTACAGTTGCCAGGAGATGGTTAATGAGGAACAGGAGTTCTTGTTTAATGGGTACAGTTTCAATTTTGCAAGATGAAGAGTTCTAGAAATGGATGGCAGTGATGGTTACAAAAGAATGTGAATCTACCTATTGCCACTGAATTGTACACTTAAACACTGTTAACACTGTAAATTTTATGTTCAGTGTATTTCATCAAAATTTTTAAAAGAACTTAGGGGCTGGGCGCGGTGGCTCAGCCTGTAATCCCAGCCCTCTGGGAGGCCGAAGAGGGGACAGATCACGAGGTCAGGAGTTTGAGACCAGCCTGGCCAACATGATGAAACCCTGTCTCTACTAAAAAATACAAAACTTAGCTGGGCATGGTGGCGCGTGCCTGTAGTCCCAGCTACTCAGGAGGCTGAAGCAGGAGAATCACTTGAACCCAGGAGACAGAGGTTGCAGTGAGCTGAGATCACACCACTGCACTCCAGCCTGGGTAACAGAGTGAGACTCCGTCTCAAAAAAAAAAAAAAAGAAAAAAAAAAAAGAAAAAGAAAAAACTTAGGTAAGTGTTATTTCCCATTTTAAAATAAGAAATAAGGCACAATGATGTTAAGTCAGGTTTTTTTTTTAGTAATATAAATTGTTTACTGCAGACCTGGGCCTAGAAACCAAACCTCCTACTTCCGGGTGTGTGATCTTCCTAGACAGCACTCACAGGTTTGCTTTCAACTTCGACTGTGACTTGAGGTTAGGAAGTCATTATAATGTGTTGCCATGGTGTCCTTCCTTATTAATAAACCTGGCCCAGTGATCTTTCTTATCTACAAAATCAGGCTAATAGCCTTCCTTTTATGCCTCTCATAATGGTACTAAGGTGTTTTTATATTATTGACAAAGTAGTTATGGGTGAAAATATGATAGAAAGGATACGGACCGTATGACACAGCCTTCCTCACTATTAATCAGGGAGGACTTAGTGCATGACCCATGGTGGTATCTATGAATGTGAACCAAGTCTCTCCCTCTATCCCTGCACCTACAATTGATTGAACTGAAAACATCCGATGTTCCTATCTCTTTCTGTAATTGTCCTTCCTCTCTTGAACAAACTTCTTAAAGGCAAATCTTAACATATGCTAAAAATGAAACAAATAGACCACCAAAGTCTGTCTGTCCAAGAGAAGGCAATCAACCTCTATAAAATTCTTTGAAACCCTTGAGGTCACTTTCCTGCAGTGTGGCAGTAGCCCCTAGTTTCCCATATCATATCCATCCTTCCCTTTCTCTTAGTAACAGAACATTTGTATTTTTGAAGGGGGCAAAATTTCTGGAGAAATTACCTTTCCCAATATCCACTGAAAACAGGGATAGCCAATGAAATGTCAGTGGAAGTCCTTAGGTGGGGTTTGCAGGAAGGAATGTAAAGAGAGCTTATTCAGCTTGCAGGTGCCTTTCTGACCTTCCACCCTTCCCTCTTATGCCATCAAGACAGAAATGATGGCTGGAGCTGCAGCAATCATCTTGAGTTCATGAAGGAAGGAGACCAAGAAAATTTCAGTTCATCTATTATCCTTTTTTTTTTTTTTGAGACAGAGTCTCACTCTGTTGCCCAGGCTGGAGTGCAGTGGCGTGATCTCCACACACTGCAACCTCAGCCTCCCAGGTTCAAGTAATTCTCGTGCCTCAGCCTCCTGACTAGCTAGGATTACAGATGCGCCACCACGCCGAGCTAAATTTTGTATTTTTAGTAGACAAGGGGTTTCACCATGTTGGCCAGGCTGGCCTCAAACTCCTGACCTTGGGTGATCTGCCCACCTTGGCCTCCCCAAGTGCTAGGATTACAGGTGTGAGCCACTGCACCAAGCCTACTCTGATATCTTAAGACACCAAAGCAGTGCCAGCAACTGTGTACCTCCAGTCTTCTTGTTATGTTCTGAAAATTAACCCTTGGAGTTTAAGACCACACAGTGGAAGGTCTGTCACTCTTAGCCAAATGCAATTCCTCAGGGGTACACCTAAGATCCTGAAAAGACCCTACATAGACAATTAAGTTATGAATAAATGTTACTGGATAATGATGATGATGATCACAAGGATAATGATGATAACAATGTTAATATCTATGCAGCGCATCCTACATGTCATGTACTGAAGCCCAGAAAGGTTAAGTAATTTACCCAAGATCTTGTGGCTAATAAGTGGTAAGACTCGACTTTCAGTCCACTCAATCTGGTTCCAGAATCCATGCTTTTAACCACTACAAGATGATAATATCAAGTACAACAAACTAATATACACTGCACAAATGAATAAACACAGATATACTCATCTTAAAGCAGCTTTGTTGATTCATTAATGAAAATTCTTATTATATGCCATCCCCAAATTGCTCCTTTATTTGAGAATTATTTCCTTTAGGAACTGAGATTCTTACAGGTCTGGCAAACATTTGATTGGCTTCATAAGTGCCTACCTGTTACATTAAATACTGCTTGAACCATCATTATAGCCTCCTAACAGATGCCCTTGTTTCTGATCCCTCCTCTTCACCATCCATCACACCACCATTGCAAGATGAATCTCTCTACAGTGGAGCTCTGAGCCCCTCACAGCCCTTCCCAAAGGTATTCAGTGGATCCCTAGAGCCAAACTCTGGGCCAGGTGCAATGGCTCACACCTGTAATCCCAATGCTTTGGGAGGCTGAGGCAGAAGGAACCCTTCTGAGACCAGCCTGGGCAACATAGTGAGACCCCATCTCTACAATAAAATAAAAATTTAAATATTAGTTGAATATACCCCTGTAGTCCCAGCTACTTGGGAGGCTGAGGCTGGAGGATCAATTGAGCCCAGGAGTTGAAGGCTGCAGTGAGCTATAATCACACCACTGCACTCCAGTTTAGGTGTCAGGGTCTATGTCTCTAAAAAAAAAATTAATTAATTTTTTAAAATTCAAATTCTGCAACCTGCATCTGCTCCCAGCCCTTTCCCACCTTTCCAGCACTCCCCTTCCCGTGCAAAACCCTCCAGCCAAACTAAGCACTGGTTGTCCCCTGCATGCACCTGGAATGCTCCATCTCAGCCCTTGTCACAGACTGCTCTGTTGGCCAGACACCCATCCTCTCCCATCCATCACCCAGTTCCATGTGTCTATACCAGACCTCGTCCTCAAGACTCAAGTCACATACCATGTCAATGACTCCTTCTGGACAAGGGCTGAGCTCCCATGGATCTAGTGCAGAAGGAAAAGCTCTGGGTTTCAGGGTCTCCCCTAAAGGGAATCAGTGTAGCCCAGCCCCCCACCTAGTAGCCCCCACTTAGACCAGGGCCAATGACTAGATCCCCTTCTTCCCCTACACCCCTCTTAGTCCCCTTCCTGGTGTGTGTTCACTTCCCTCTATATCTCATCTGATCAACATGATCACCATGGACAGAATTCAAGCTGAAAAGGGAAACCTGTAACCCTATGGATGTCTGAGGCAGGGGAAGAAGGGAGGTCATTGGGAAGTGCTCACTAGTGTCCCTCCAATAGGACGCTACTGTCTTCTGATCTATTACCAAAATAACCCAAGACCCTGAAATCGAGAGCTTTTCCTTCTGAACTAGACCCATGGCAGCTCAGCCCTTGTTCAGAAGGAGTCATTGACGTGGCATGTGACTTGGGATCTGAGCCACTCAAAGTTGTTACATAATAAGAACTGGCTGACCTCTCTTGGTTGGTTGGTTGGTTGGTTTTGAGACGCCATCTCACTCTGTCACCCAGGCTAGAGTGCAGCGGCGGGATCTCAGCTCACTGCAAGCTCTGCCTCCCAGGTTCACGCCATTCTCCTGCCTCAGCCTCCTGAGTAGCTGGGACTACAGGCACCTGCCACCACGCCCGGCTAATTTTCTGTATTTTTAGTACAGACAGGTTTTCACCATGTTAGCCAGGATGGTCTTGATCTCCTGACCTCATAATCCACCCGCCTGGGCCTCCCAAAGTGCTGGGATTACTGGCGGGTGTGAGCCACCGCGCCCAGCCCTCTCTTGGTTTTTAGTGCTCCTCAGACCTTCAGGTAACTGGAGAGTTGGTTACTACTGACTGCACAGCACCTTCCACAGTAAAACAAAGTTTAATCAATACAAGAAATCCTCTCATGGTCTGCATGTCTCCCTGATTGATACAAAGTTATCAGATTCATTCACTCAAAACAACATATTCTACACCAAGTAATTTATGTGATTAAGTTTAGTTCTCTACAAAGTACGTTACAATTAACAGTGTTTTTTAGGAAACTGCCCATGCACTGGCTTTCCTCCCTCATCCTACACGCAGCTCTCAGGAGCCTCTTACATAGTACGGGTGCATATCTGGCAGTGACATCTTTCCTGAGAGCTGTCAGACCCTTGAGGGTATCATCTATGTCTGATTTGCTCTTCCAGCCCCACTCAGTAAGCCTAACACACTACACTGCACATGGGAGATCTTACTTTTTAAAGTCTTGAGTGAATGAAAGAATGAGAATGCTCTGAATTAACCAAGCTTGATGGTTAATTACATAATTACATGGATCATTCTTATTCTCTTCTCTCCCTCCTTTCCTCTCTTCCATTTCCCCCAGTCCTTGAAAAAACAAGGCACTAAACGAATGTGCTGCCAAAGGAGAAAGAAGAAAGGTAACAGGGCATTTGAATCACAGACCCTTCCAGGCCCATATTATATTGTTAGATGGAGAAGAAATTTTGAATTCTTCCAAAGTACCATTAATACTTTTTAAAAATAAATTTCTTGCATATCAAAACCACAATCATCTATCACTTCACACCTTAAGATGGCTGTGATGAAAAAGTCAAAAATATCAAGTGTTGTCGAGGACTTGGAGAAAAGGGAATCCGTATACATTGTTGATAGGAGTGTAAATTGGTATAGCCATTATGGAAAACAGTATTGAGGTTCTTCAAAAATTAAAAATGGAACTACTCTATGATCCAGCACTCTCACTTCTGGGTATATACCCAAGGAAATAAAATCACTTTTTCAAAGAGACACCTGCACTATTTTCACTGCAGCATTATTCACAATAAGATATGGAAACAATTTAAGTACCCATAGACGGATGGATGGATGGATGGGTGGATAAATGGATGGATGGATGGAGAAAATGTGATATATACATAAAACAGAATATTATTTACCTTAAAAAAGTAGAAAATCCTGCCATTTGTGATAACAAGGATGAACCTGGAGGACATTATGCTAAGTGAAACAAGCTAGACATGGAAAGAAAAACATTGCTCAATCTCATTTCAATATGGAAGTTTTAAAAGTTGAATTCAGACTAAAAGGGTAGTTACTGTGTGAAAACAGAGTTGGGAAATGGGGAGATTTTGCTTAAATGATGCAAACTTTCCATTACAAGATGAATAAGTTCTGGTAACCTACATCATAGTGACTATAGTTAATAAACGTATTGCCCACTTAAAATGTGCTAAGAGGGTAGATCTTAAGTATTTGCACCACAAAAAGGTACTATGTGAGGTGATAATTAGCTTGATTACGGTAATCATTTCACAACATATACCAAAGCATCACATTGTACACCTTAACTGTAGGTAATTTTTGCCAATTATACTTCAATAAAGTTGGGGGAAAAACAAATAGAAAGTAAATCAGTAATTCTACCTTAAGGATAGTAACTCAAGGGTAGCTATTTATGCAAAGACTTACATCAAGAATTCCATTAACTCAGGGAAAAATTGGAAACAATTTAAATGTTCAATAATTACTTTCTAATGCATTTTTATGCATCCATTCAATGACATGTTTTTGAATAATATTTAGAAGGAAAAAGCTCATCATTTGAATTTTAAAATCCAGGGAAGGCTGGGCACAGTGGCTCATACTTGTAATCCTAACACTTTGGGAGGCTGAGGCAGGAGGCAGGAGGCTTAAGCCCAGGAGCTCAATACCAGCTTAGGCAATATGATGAAACACCATCTCTACAAAAAATACAAAAAATTAGCCGGGCATGGTGGTGCATGCCCGTAGTCCCAACTACTCGGAAGCCTGAGGTGGGAGGATTGCCTGAGCCGGGGAGGGGGAGGCTGCAGTGAGCTGAGATCGCACTACTTCACTCCAGCCTAGGCAACAGAGCGAGACCCAGTCTCAAAAAAAAATCCAGAGAAAAAAATGTAAGGTTAAAGTTTCAAAAATTGTACATGACATATTATGAATAGATGTTTAATATATAAATACAACCATAAACATAAAAGTAAAGCAACATTCCAGAATGTTGATGCTAGTTAAAGCTGAATAATCGAATGACAGGGCACGACTAATTTTCATTTTCTTTCATTTCCTCGATTATCTTCAATTACCTTGTATTACTTGATTATCTGAATCCTTGAACCTCCCCTCCAACATGAAGACAAAGGCAAAAAAATCTGGAGGTGCAGTAGCTACAAATAAACCCAGACATGGAAAAATACTAATCAGATCAAATAAAAACTAAAATAGATTTCTCCACCTCCCAATCATACAGGGCCCTTACAAAGCAAATAGCATGCAAGGATGACAACGGGGGACAGCTGTGTGTGGCCTTATGTCTTTGTGAACTCACCAAGCCTTCCCCAATGTCATAGTTAATTCATTTAGATTAGGGAGAATTCTGCTTCATGCTCTAAAGGGATTTTACAAAAAGGCAGTCATTGTCCCTGTGGTTTGTGAACTGAAGCCAGGCTCAGTCTGTATCTGTATTGTCATAAAGAGCATTTCCTCCACATCCTCAAAGGAAGTGTTACTTCCTAAAAAGAAAACTGCGGCGGAGGCTGGGGAAACCTAAGAGAGCAGTGGAGCCACGGCAGCCCATGAGGTCAAGGAATTGAATAACACAGGCACTAAAATCAGACACTGGAATACAGTGAATCAGGTTTAAAGGAGTGCCTTTTCCTAGCCCCAAGTCCACAAAACACCCAGAAGGACATCTCTTTAGCCTCCAACCACAGGGGAAGAAGAGGAATCATTTTAATGGGGAACAAGTAAATAGCAATAATAAATGTTGGCAGTGGGGTACCTACCAGAGCATCTGCAGGTCAGGGTCCTCCTTGTGTGTGAAGCCCAAACCCCAGACATCAGGTGTGGGCACTCCCAGCTCCAGCAATCCTCCTCACCAAGCCTCCCTAGTAGCTGGCACTACAGGCATGCACCACCATGCCTGGCTACATTTTTTAAAATCTTTTGTAGAGACAGGATCTTGCTATGCTGCCCAGGCTGGTTTTGAACTCATGTCCTCAAGTGATTCTCCCTGCCTGGCCTCCCAAAGTGCTGAGATTACAGGTGTGAGCAACTGCACCTCTTTGGCATCGTATCTGATCAAAATCGACACCAGGACAGTCTTAGAGCTAAAAATATTTCACATAAGGGAAGCTGGTAACACTAAGGATATGTGAGATGGGGGAAGGAGAGAGGCCCGGGAGCTCTTACCAGCACCCAGGGATTCATCTAGTAGGAGGTTACTGCCTTTCTGATCTATTCACCAAGACAATCCAAGTCAGGTAACTTCAGAAGGTAGCTCAAGAGAAAAGTAGCATGGGGTGTAAACAGGATTTGAAAACACCAACAGTGTCCATGGAAATACTGGTGCTAAAGCCAGGAAATTCTTGGTTGGTTGACAGATCAAGCAGTTCTACATCCATAAGTGTTCTATAATTAGGCATAACAAATTACAACTTTTAAATCTCAATTAATAGCTCTGTGAACTAAGGGACCCGATAAAACCACAGTAGCCAACCTCTTTACTAGTTATTTCTGATACCCCGAATAGAACTGCATGTAAATAATACAGTATCAGACATGTAGCCATTTTTATTTAAAGTCATTGATCAAAAGGAAGGAATTAGGGAGAAAATCATTCTGGAGTAGAAGTCCTCTACAATTTATCATTTGAACCAGTACATGCCTAGAGTAAAAGAAGTCACTATTAATAACTGTGTTGGGACCACTGACACAAACTGAGATTGTCCCAGGCCGATCAGGGTATTAAATCACCCTCTACAAAAGCCACACGCAAACATAATCAACAATGGAAGACTAGATAAACAGTATATGTTTAACTAATATGCTTTTTTTAATCCACAAAGAAACCCCTAAAACTATATTAGATATAAGGCCGGGTGTGGTGGCTCACACCTGTAATCCCAACATTTTGGGAGGCTGATGTGTGTGGATCACTTGAGGTCAGGAGTTCGAGATCAGCCTGGCCAAGATGGTGAAACCCTGTCTCTACTAAAAATACAAAAAGTAGCCGGGTGTGATGGCGCATGCCTGTAGTCCCAGCTACTTGGGAGGCTGAGGCTGGAGAATCGCTTGAACCCAAGGAGGCGGAGGCAGAGGTTGCAGTGAGCTGAGACGGTGCCATTGCACTCCAGCCTGGGTGACGGAGCGAGACTCCATCTCAAAAAAGAAAAACTATATTAGATATAAACAACAAAAATACACTGCCGCTCCACCCTGAGAAAGGATGAGCTGAGCAGAGGAAGGAACACAGACAGGTGCTAAGGAGGGGGAACTGAGATAGAACAGGAGGAAAGCAGTTTAATTTGGTTCTGAGGTCAAGGTCACATTGCCCTGTTTTATTTTGACATTCTAATGGTGAAATTATGCAAATGTTTCTTACGTGCAAAGAAATGTGCACAGCACGTAGGTCTGAGTTATGGGACATTCCAGCAGACTCAGCACCTAGGAGCCCACTGCATCACCTGGGATGCCCATCAACGTGAGGTATTTTCACCTCTATCATCAGTAGCCATGTCAAAACTGATCCACTGATTAACAGCTACCCCAGATTTTAGGATATTTTCCTGAAACTCACATGGGGTCCATTATGAGTAATATATTCACAGCGGCACACTGTGGAGGGGAGGCTGTCCTCACAAGCCAACCAAGTGAAATAAAGCAGCATAGCTCCAACTACTCAGCTACGAAACCTGCTGCCTGCTGGGTCACAGCAAGTTAGGATGATCACATCCTCAAGGTATGTGTGAACACTTCCATTAAAAGAACTCAGCAAATATGAGCTGAGGACTCAGCACCAGGTTCCAAATGTGCAAGGCAGGAGATGGGGAAGACTTCCTCCTCATTACTGCTCCATCCTCTCCCCATTCCACTGGCCGTTCTGTCCACTCCCCGGGACTGTTTAAACCAATAAGAACACAGAGCTCCAGGAGGAAAAAGTGCCGTTGTTAGCACTGAGTGGAGGGGCAGGTGAGTGCTCCCTAGTCCTAGAAGATCTGGTGCCCTCTCTTGTCCCTCTCATGGTGTCCCAAGGAGGTACAAATTCTAATTCCATCATGTACCACATATGTGGACTTGCACATGTCATTTAACTGCTCAGAGCCTGTTTCACCATCTGTATGATCATCCCCATCCCACAGGAAAGATCACATTAGATAAAGTACATGAATGTACCTTAAAGCTGACTATTATCATATTTATGTCTGTATTTTTATGGTTATTATTATTATTCATTTGGAGATGCTGAGGGCAAGATCAGGAAACAGGAACAGGGCTGGATTCAAGAACGAGCTGCCAGCCTGTGTTCTGATTACATACTTGCCAAGAGGTGGGTACAGCTATGCTGGAAAGAAGCTAACTCTTCTCCAGGTCTTAGAAAGAGGACTCAAGCCTATGCTCAGTATCCCTTCAATGCATCTTGATATCAGAATTCATTCTCATTTAACAAATACGTTATATGTATATATTATACCAGGCACTGTCGTAGGCATCAGGCCTGCCTTCAAGGGGCTTATATTCTAGTGAAGGGAGGAAGAGACAATAGAAAGCAAACAAATTAACAGATGATTTCACATAAGTCTAGGGCTAGGAAGGAAATAAGTAGGATGTCATGCTTTGGGTTAGCTGGTGAAGGGTGGGGATCTGTTTTAGATAGGATGATCAAGGAAGGCCTTTCTCAGGAGAAATGAACTGAGAGAATGAAGTGGTTCCTACAGAGGAAACAGCAAGTGCTCCTGAGGCTGGAAAGCCCTTGGTGACTTCTGGAACCTAGAGGAGGGCCAAAATAGCTTGTTGCTTTCCAAGTGGTGCTTTTCAACTTGGCACTCAGTGGTATCACCACGAAGGCATTAGGCACTATGGAGGTTTGAGTCTGCCCCCCTGCCCAGAGTCTAATGTCATTGTCTGGGTGTGGCATGGGGAGTTTTCCAAGTCCCCCAGGTATGTCTAATGCACAGCGCAGGATGACAGGCAGGTCAGGTAAGATTGTAAGTGGATGCAGGACAGAGCTCTAGGGCACTCTGGGACTGAGTGCCTTCCACTCCTAAAGGCCCCTACAGAACATTTGCTCCAGTCTGCAACCAGACCAGATGCAAAGTCAAAGCTGGGTTGGGTCCACAGCAGATGTAAATGACTAATTACTTCTTATTTTCATTTCACAGCTTGGAAGGAGGCAAGACGTGTGTGAAATATTTACTCCCCACAGGCTTAATTTTTCCTCCTTAAGAAATACTTCTAGGAAAACACTGCAACAAAACCAGTTTCATCCGTATCCCTGGAAATTATCTGTGACTTCTGATTCAAAATGTTAGAGAAAAAGAAACCCAAAAAGCCATAAATTAATTATAATTTTCTCTGTCATTCCATAAAACGCATAATTAAAAATTAACACAGCATGACTATATATGGGGAGTGAATAGGGTCTATAATCCATTTGTCAAGAACTAATTACCAGCTGAGAGTCAGTTCAGCAAGATTGCTGCAGTCATCTAGTTTGTTTTATAGCATCTATGATAAAGCAGTGAAATCATCTGAAAAAAGGATGGTTCCTGTAAAAGAAATAGATCGCCTTAACAACGCTATGCTTGGTGACACGAAACACACCAAGTTCACAATCGTGGCTTCTTCTGAGGAGGGAAGGGAGAGGAACAAAGAGTACATTGGTCAGAAATATTTTATTTCTTTCATTTAAAAACAAATCTGAAGCAAACAGGGCACAATGTTAATATGTATTAGTTCTAGGGTAGGAAGTGGTTCACGAGTTCTTGTTTTATTACTCTCTGTACTTTTCTGGATGGAAAAAAAAAAAAGAAATGAGAACATGTTTGAAGGGTAAAAATCCTTCCTTTAACACTTCTTGCATAATGTGTGAAATTGAGTAGAAACCCTATAATTACTTTTTACCATTACTGTTTGCCAGTTTCAGAGGCAATGCTCCTGAAATCATCATCAGCATTTGCACTCCTGTTGTATTTATACATGAAGGCCAAGGAGGTGCTGTTAAACACAGCCTAGATTGTCTCTTTCACATTCTCCTTCTTTATTCGATTGCATCACTACCGTATGCTCCTGTCTGATTTTTTTTTTCCTCAAAAGTACTGCCTGAAAGAAGGATTAGTAAGACAGTCTCCACATGCTTCAAGGAAGATTGGCCCTGTGGTTCATTGCCCCACCCACCCCCAGCTGCTATTCTAGAACTGTTTGGTCAACCTTTACATATTCATTTTTTTCTTAATTTATGCTTTCAATATAAATATATTTCCAAAGGCAATATAGCTTTAGATTTTTATATGTCTTTAAAGGATAATTCATAGTCCTTGTGCTAAGTCAGGCCCAATGAAAAGTAAGCAGTCATCAACAGTGATAGTTAAGTTGTGCTGGGAGGAAAAAAAGATAGAAGCTGAAAGTTTTAAAACGGATATTTTTATCCTGAAATATTTATTAATCAATTTTAAAGCAGTGGAACACATTTCCCTCCTGCAGGAGGGTGGGGCAAGGAAGAAGTAGAAAAAGAGACAAAGGAAGAGAGTGTAACAAGTTCAACAATAAATTTTAAGACAATTCACTTTGGTGATGAAATATAGGAGACCAAACCCTGTGTGCCAAGTAGCAGGAATTAATGTATTTCAACAGCGTGGCGTCTATTTAAGGGAACATGGCAAATAAAGCAAACTTATATGGAAGCTTTTACAGTATAACCCCCTAAATCAGCATTATTATCACACGTAAAAATTAATATATTTCAGAAATGTACTTGCCAAATGGATCTTAGGCTATAAAAGAATGAACATTGAGAAGCAAAAAGCCTAACACCTGGCAGATGCCCGCAGCTGAAGAAGGGAATCTCAACATGACATCTCACAGGTGACCAGAGCATCATCCCAATAATTCACTTCCATTCCAGCCTTCATTGACATGCCCACCTGTAGCCACTTCGCTCCTCTTTGTCGTGGTGTCCCATACTCTTCAAAACTAGGAAAGGATAAATGAACAGTGTGTGGCACCTCCAACATGCCAGGCACTACTGGGATGGTCACTTTTCAATTATCTTAATATCTTATCTCATTGAACCTTCCCACTAACTCTAAAGGTGGTGCTAAACCCATTGGACAGATGTGGAAGCAGCATGCCCAACATCACAGAAATAATAAGTGGTGAAGCCGGGGTTAGAACTCAGAGCTCTTTTATTTTTTTCTTTTGAGACAGAGTCTCGCTCTGTCATCCAGGCTGGAGTGCAGTGGCGCGATCTCGGCTCACTGCAAGCTCCGCCTCCCAGGTTCACGGCATTCTCCTGCCTCAGCCTCCTGAGTAGCTGGGACTACAGGTTCCCGCCGCCACGCCCGGCTAATTTTTTGTATTTTTAGTAGAGATGGGGTTTCATCATATTAGCCAGGATGGTCTCGATCTCCTGACCTCGTCATCCGCCCACCTCAGCCTCCCAAAGTGCTGGGATTACAGGCGTGAGCCACCGCGCCTGGCCAGAACTCAGAGCTCTTCAACACTAAAACTCATGCTCATTGTTGTACCAAGCTTCACAGGAACAGTTGGAGGATGGAAGTACCTAGAGATTTTAGCTGTCTGTAGTAGGGAACCAGGAAAAGGATATAATGGCAGCATTTTAAACTCATGGTGCCTACCTCTAGCCACTGAGTACTCTCTTCCTGAACATTCACTCTGCTTGTTCTCCGAGGGCCCAAGTAGGCCTTGCTGTGCTTCTACCAAACTCAGCATATCCTAAAATCATCCCTGCAAATCTCTTCCTTATTGCCACCAAGTCTCTGCACTCTAACTACCGCCATTACACAAAATAAATGCCAACCACTGCGTTTCTTAAAATGCAGTGCCTTCCTGGCCAAAACAGCTCCAAAACACAACAGAACCAAAATGCATGGATGGACAGCACCTGTTACCTTGCTAAAGACAGATGAGCATCTCACTGAGGCAGCTAAAGGCATAGACAGTTAACAGAGATGGAATATCTAAAAATGTGCAGAGGGCCAAGCTTGGCAAGAAACATCCAAGTGCAGTTGGAAACAATGAACCCAATCCTGACTGATGTTAAGGCTCCTGGTGGACCCTATGCAGAACATTCTAAAACATCATTGTAAGGAAGCATGTTTACAATCTTACCCTCAAAACGAAAAAATACTATTTTCACAAAACAGCCTGGAATATTCTCTCTTCCTCCCATCTTTCCAATGCTTTATCTCACCTCTTTCAGAAAACCTTGCCTGATTACTCTCCATCCCCATTTCCTCTGATTGTAATGGTTTTCTCTGTACTGCAAGATCCTAAATCATCTCACTAGGAAGTGCCTCTGGACCCTGTGAAGGGTGCACAGAGCAGCTGAATCATTTCCACTCTCAGGATGGTGAGCCGCGCTGGGCAGACAGGAATAGCGAACCACATAAAAGATATAACTTGTTTGAAGAGCATGACAGAGTGCTGAGAGGAGGGAATTCCATTATGAAAGGCTTCAGGTAGGAGGCAGGACTCAAGTGCACTTCAGAGAGTGAGTTGGATTTCCCTAGAGGAAAATTGTATAAAGAGGGATGAAGACTTAGTGTTATGCGTTGAATTGTGTCCCCACTAAAAAAGATAGGTGGAAGTCCTCACCCACAGTAGCTCACGATGCATCCTTATTTGGAAATAAGGTTGCTTCAGATGTGGTTAGTTAAGATGAGGCCATACCGGAGCAAGTGGGCCCCTGGATCCCATGTGAATGGTATCCTTATGAGAAGACAGAGACACACACAGAATGTCATGTGATGAAAAAGGCAGACACTGGACTGCTGCAGCTGCAAGCCAAGAAACACCAAAGATTGCTGGCAAGCGACAAGAAGCTAGAAAGTGGCAAGGAAGGACCCCCTATGGGTTTCAGAGGGGATCTCGCCCTGAGGACACCTTAATTCCAGACATCCAGCCTCGAGATCTGCAAGACCACACATTTCAGTTGAAATTAATTTCAATACATTTTTGCTACTGTGAAGTTTGTGGTATTTTGCCAGGGCAGCCCCAGATGGAGAAGGGGACTGGAAGAAAGAGAGAAGCCAAGCTGTGGTGAAAGGAAACCACAGAACACGTTTAGGAAATGCCTTTCTCTGATCCTGCTGAAGACCTGTGTCCTACTTTACTCAATGGATGCATGGCACTGGAATGAGTTCACCTCCACATCCTCCTCTCTGCACCCAAAGCACTCTCCAGCTTCACCCTTCTTCTTTTGATCTTGTCTTTTAAAAGAAGGAGCTGTTTCTCCTTTCAAAGGCTAATTTTCTCATCTATAAACTTTATCCAATTATTCCCCACTCCTGTTGATCTCTTGCTCCAATAATTTCAAACTTTTGTTGTCTGCTGTGTAACCTAACTCCAGCCCTCTAATTTTTCTCTTTGAAAAGCAGCCTATACTTAGCTTCCTTTTCTCTGGCTGAATTATAATTTTGTCTTTCTCTTTTGTTTACAACTGTTGGAGTATAACATACCTGGGTATGTTTTGTTTTGTTGTAATTATCCTGCCTGGTAACCCCCTGAGCCTCTCAGATCTGTAATTTGGTGTCTGTCATTACTTTGGGAAATTTCTCAGCCATCATTTCTTTAAATATTTTCCCATCTCTATTGTCTCTCTCCAGTCTCCTTCTGGAATTCCAATAAACTATATGTTAGACTGATATTACCCCAGAGCTCTGAGGCGTTTGGTTTTATTCTTGTTTTTCCTTTTTAAAAATTTTTTCTCTTTGTGTTTTAGTTTGGGTAATTTCTATTAACTCATTCATTCTTGTGCATTGCCTACCTTTTCTATTAGAGCCTTTAGCTTATTAATCATAGTTATTTTAAGCCCCCTATCAGATTGTTCCAACATATGTGACATGTCTGAGTCTGGTCCCGATGACTGCTTTGTCTCCTGGGATATTTTTTTTTTTCTGTTTTCTAACTTTTAGTTTCAGGAGTACGTCTGCAGGTTTGTTATATGGGTAAATTGCGTGTTGCAGGGCTTCAGTATACAGATTATTTCAATACCCAGGTAATAAGCATAATACCTGATAAGTAGGCTTTTGATCCACATCCTCCTTCCATCCTCTACCCTCAAGTGGGCCCCACTGTCTGCTGTTCTTTTCTTTGTATTCTTGTGTACTTGTATTAGTCCGTTTTTATGCTGCTGATAAAGACATACCTAAGACTGGGAAGAAAAAGAGGTTTAATTGGACTTATAGTTCCACATGGCCAGGGAAGCCTCAGAATCATGGCGGGAGGTGAAAGGTACTTCTTACATGGTGGCAGCAAGAGAAAATGAGGAAGATGCAAAAGTGGAAACCCCTGATAAAACCATCAGATCTCGTGAGACTTATTCACTACCACGAGAACAGTATGGGGGAAACTGCCCCCATGATTCAAATTATTTCCCACTAGGTCCCTCCCACAACACATGGGAATTATGGGAGCACAATTCAAAATGAGATTTGGGTAGGGACACAGAGCCAAACCGTATCAGTACTCAATATTTAGCTCCCACTTATAAGTGAGAACATATGGGATTTGCTATTCTGTTCCTGTGTTGGTTTACTTAGGATAATGTCCTCCACCTCCACCAATGTTGCTGCAAAGGACATGATCTCATTCCTTTTTATGGCTGCATAGTATTTCATGGTGTGTATGTACCACATTTTCTTTATCCAGTCTACTGTTGATGGACATCTGGGTTGATTCCATGTCTTTGCTGTTGTAAACAGGGCTATGATGAACATTTAGGTGCATGTGTCTCTATAATAGAACGATTTTATCTTTTTCTTGCCTTTTTGCATGCCTAGTAATTTTTATATTGAAAATGTGGGAGAATAAAGATGGGGGTAAATACATTTTAATGCCTGGAAATGGGCACATCTTTCCTTCTGCTAGTTCTGCTAGGTCTCTAGTGTAAGGGTTTGAGTTGATCTAACTAGGAGTTGGGCTGACTTGGAGGTTTGTTGTCTCTGTGGTTACTCTCAGTGACCTGCCAGCCTCACATTCCTCTAGTGATACCCTGTGTTCAGGGCAAGGGCTGATTGCCAAGTCTATTTTCCAGTGACTGCTGCACTCTCAGACTTCAGTCTTTCCTGTGCACCATGTCTCAGAGAAAGTCTGTTTCCTGCATATTATTTGTCAATCCATGCTTGTCAGCCTTGTAGTAGGGAATGGGGATCGGAGGTTGTTCTCTTATTCTGATTAAGCCTCAGTCTTGGGCAGGCAGTTTATCCCCAGAAACCAAGGAAATGGCATTTTCAGTGATCCTGCCAATGCTTCAATAATCCCGCCCTTTCCTCTAACACAGTCCTGAATCTAGCTTGTAATCTTGCTCCCGTCCCAAAATAAAGCTTTTGTCTTCTAGGGGAGACACAGGGGGAAAGTCATACGCCAACTCCCCTCCCTCCATGCTCTGAGCACCGCCTTTGTACCTCTCTCTGTGCACTCAGCATATCCTGTGTGGTAGGGAGTATACTTCTAAATATACTTTATCTTGCCTAATAGAAGATATGATCTTCCTGTGTTGTCAATCTTGGCTTTTTATTACATATTTGTTCTATACATGGTTTATCTTTTATCTCAACCAAAACCATTTCTTCTTTGATAATACAGTACAAACTTTTCCCTTTTTAAAAATATATATATATATTTCCAGCTGGGCACAGTGGCTCATGCCTGTAATCCCAGTACTTTGGAAGGCTGAGGCAGACAGATCACTTGACGCCAGGAGTTCAAGGCCAGCCTGGCCAACATGGTAAAACCCTGTCTCTACAAAAAAAAAAAAAATTAGCCAGATGAGGTGGTGCACACCTATAATCCCAGCTACTCAGGAGACTGAGGCATGAGAATCACGGGAACATGGGAGGCAGAAGTTGTAGTGGGCCAAGATCGTACCACCGCACTCCAACCTGGGTGACGGAGTGAGACTTTGTCTCAAAAAAAAAAAAATTAATATTTCCCTTTTGCAATTTCTTATACTTCCTTCAACCTCCAAATACACAAATAGCATAGAGGATTAAAGTTGACCTCATCCTTTTCTGCAAGTTCTCCAAATAGAGTTATAATTATATATGACTAAGGGTCTGCAATCCTATACTAGAGCCACAGCTCCCCACTCAGTTGTTGCATGGCATTAGGCAAAGGACTTAAACTTCTAAGCCTTAGTGGGGATAAACGAGGCAAAAATTCATATTTAATTCACAGGATTGCTGTGAAAACTAAATAAGATAATGCATGTGATAAGCACTATGCAGGTGTTAGTTTCTTGTAAAATTATCATTTTAAGAAATAGTTGCTTTTGGCAGAGAGGAGGAATGGAATTAACTTTTACTGAGTCCTACGCACAATGCTCAGTCTCTCTGCAGTCTCCATCTTAGTGAAGCCACACCAGTTAAAAGGCATATGTATTATCATTAACCTCGTGTGACAGAGGCAAGGTGCAAACAAGTTCCTTTGTCACCACTGACATAGCCTATGTAGCTGTGAACTATTACTTTCTTCTCATGACTGCAGAAAATATCTTCTGTGGAGTACAGACACATAACATAGCCACACCAAAAAGTTACTTAGGAAGGTGGTAGACAAGTAACCTTCCAAAGCAGTGAATTCACCACCAAGCCTTGAGACTCCATATGTTCAGCTATACAGGTTTTGACAAATGCAATGAGTCATGTATCTACCACCACAGAACCATAACGAACGGTCCCACCACTCCAGAAATTCCCTCATGCTGCCCCTTTATGTGGTTTAGACATTAAGATAGAATCAAACAGCTAATATGCCCTATTCGGGTCTCTGGTTCCCAGGACCCACTCCCCTGAGCTCCTGAATGGGACTCAGTTTAACAACCCCAGCTTGGTTGTCCAGTGACTGTGAACCAATAGCTTTTTTCTGTAGGTTATGTTCTGCAAGACTAGAGACTATTTTTAGTTTCTTGCACTGTAACCCTAGTCTTGGCTAGGCTCAGGCACTCTAACCCTGGTCCAGGCTAGCCTCAGGCACTGCAACCCTAGTCTAGACTAGTCTGCGGCATTGCTAACCTAGTCTAGGCTAGCCTCAGGCACTGCTCAGAAGCAGGCACCAAGGATCCACAGGCCAAGATGCCCTATAACTACCCCTGCCCCATCCACCATCCGCCATCAAGCCATCGCAGGGCTGGGCATCATGGGCTGGGGCCTCTGCAGACTTTCTCCTTGGGGCCCAGAGTCCCTTTTTATGATACCTAAAAGGTCCAAAGCATAACAGGCCTTCTTTTTGAGACAGAGTCTCACGCTGTCACCCAGGCTGGAAGGCAGTGGCACAATCTCAGCTCACTGCAACCTCTACCTCCCAGGTTCAAGTGATTCTCCTTGCCTCCACCTCCCAAGTAGATGGGATTACAGGTGCCTGCTGCCACACCCCTCTAATTTTTGTATTTTTGTATTTTTAGTAGAGATGGGGTTGTACCATGTTGGCCAGGCTAGTCTTGAACTCCTGACCTCAAGTGATCCGCCCACCTCAGCCTCCCAAAGTGCTGAGTTTACAGGCGTGAGCCACCGAGCCTGGCCACAGGCTTTCTATTTCTCCTCCATTTTCCTATTTAAAAACTGGAAGCCAAAGATTGAATTTGCACAGTTCTTATGCTATAGCAAAAAAACACACAGTTGCAGCAAGTGAATCTGTGTTTTTAAAACACATTCTCTTTTCTTTTTTCTTGCCATCAATGTACTGTTTCTATTTCATATGAACTGATAATTATTATATGCAATGCTTTCCCATCATGAACACTTAGTCATTTTTTAAAAACATTGCTTTGATCATGTCACTTCCCCGGCCCAAAACATTACCCAGTTTGCAGTTGTTTGCCATTTAGCCATCTCTAAATCCACCCAAATTGCCTCCCATGCCTCCCACACACAAAGCTCTGCTCTGGCCAAACAGGACTTATTTCCATCCACTCTACCCTTGCCTCTTCTGCAAGGATCACCACGATCGTGAAGCCCTCTCAGACCACAGGAATGAACTTCCTCTCTCATCTGGATTCCTGTAACCAAATTCCCCATCATGCTAAGATGTCCTGACGTATTATGGCTATTAACATACGCCCTGCAAGATCTCTCACCGTTGTAAAGGGTTAAGCTTCCCTTAAGTAACCATCTATCTTTGTCTTGTAGACACTGCGAACTGTGTAACAGAGTCTTTCCCTCCACCTGCTGACTGCTAAAACCTGAGAGCTAAATTTGTACCCTATTTCTAGGAAGTACACAGGACCTGATGCCACACATACACAATATACACATACACTATACAAAACAGTAACTTATACTTCAACCCTGGCTCAAATCATCACTTCCCATCCTTGTTTTCTCTTGGACTCATTTGTCTTTCTGATTTATATTTTATCTTGCCACATTGCATGCATTTTTTTGGAAGGTAGGATGAAAGTGAGTGAGAAAAAGCTAGAATTCTTTCCCATGCCTGGCACGGACTCCCTGTACTCCCTGTGATGCGAGGTTGACAAGTGGATCTTCATATGCTGATATTTGTCATTATCTAAGGGGTATGTCTGGAAATAGGCACACATTCTTCAACCTGTCTCTGTTATGACCAACCAAAACTCAGGAGGCCCCAGAGCCTGGGTACATTAAACATCACAAAGGTCCTAATGTAGGAATCTCCCATCGTTTTCAGATATTTTCAGAAAAAAACAACAAGACAATGGATGCCAGGAGCTAAATGTCCAAAATAGTTGTGTGATGATGGTAGGAGAAAATCAGCAAAAAATCCCTATGTTGTTTCTTACTGGGATTCTAGACCTTGATCTTCCCCTTTTGGTATAAAGCTTCACGTCCACAATTAAAGCCACTCATTCTGCAAGTGTCTGTCTGACTCATTTCTACGTGGGAGGATGCCAGACAATGCCAGCTGCCTACATTCACCTTTCTTCTTTATGAGTAGAACCCCAGTTTTGCTCCAGGCAGCCATATATTCTTCCTTATGAGAAAACAACAATGAAAAAACACCTCCCTCCCCTAGATCCCCTGCAGCTAAGTATTGCCACATGGCATACTTCTGGCCAGTGAGACATAAGCTGAGGCTCACTAGTTAGGGTCTTCCAAGAAAGCTATTATTTTTCTAATAATAGAAGGAGCACACTAGGCTGGCTCATCCCTTTTGACCTCACTTTTTGCCCTTTAGACTTCCTGGAAGGTGGATGTAATGACAGAGGTACAAGAGCCATTTTGCAAACCTGAGAATGATGAGAAAGGCAGAGGAGAAAGCTAAAGGGCACTGGTGACATGGAAGAGCCACTGTGCCAGTCCGGAGCCACTACCCCTGTCCTTCTCCTAGCACAAGAGAAGTGAAACCCTGCAATTCATGCCAGCATTTTAGGTTTTCCATTACAGGCAGCCAAAGTCAATCCCTAGTGATGTAGGGAGGCAGCGTGCTTAATAATAAGAGAGATAAATAAGACGCGATCCCAGTCCACACATGGTTCTCATGTATCAGGGAGAGATAAGAAACTCGGAGGAATAATCATAAAGCCTGATGGACCATGACAAGCACATAAGCCATAGCTGGGGGTGCTCAAAAGAGTTCAGAGGAGGGAGAAATGGCTTCTAGCTAAAAGCATTTAAATCGGGCCACTTCACACTAAAATATCACATTTATCCTACCTGGAGAGACACTGTTCAATCCAAGAGAATCAACCTCTCCTGGTAGAACTGTATGCATTATATGTCTTGGGAGGTAGTTTTGAGGAGTGGCTCCCTTCCCTGGACAGGGCTAAGGAGTGTGGCTGTGCCAGGCGTGGCATGGGAAGACATCATGCTGATTCTCTCTCTCCACCCTCCCTCCCCTCTACCTCCCATCCACTTGCTTGTTCTCAGAGCCCAAAAGGGAAAAAGCTTTCCTCCATCGCTCTCTGGACGATTCTGTTGCTGCTGGCTCATGCCCAAGAATGTCCTGGCCAAGCAGCATCCCAGAGGAGGGTTTTGGTTGCATGTTTTAAAACATCACAACGAAGCCCCTGATGAAGAATCTGAGCCAGATACCTGTCCCCAAGGGGGCCTGCTGAAGTGGTAAGGGCGGCCCTGTGCAGAGGCCCTGAGACCTCAGATCTCATCTCCTATAGGAGCTGCACAGCCAGGACAGAGAAGAAAACACACACTGGGTTTTAAAGCACTGTTTCCCGGACCACACTAGCTGACAATAAACATGAGATCCAAGAATCAGTGACCAAACAGTATAGCCAGCCCTCTCCTTTTCTGCTGGAACTCAGTCACCTTGAAATGTTCCCCATTGGGTTCTCAGTTCAAGGCTCACACCCCAGAACCACACTGGAGATATTTGCCAGATTTTTCTCTTGAGTCCTAGTCCTGTCACCACCATTTCCAAAACCTGCTGTGAACAACATCCCGGAGACTGTGAAACTGATCTCCAGGCCCATGCAACAAGCCCAAGTCCCCAGCCAAGACCTCAAGCCCTCTGCCTACTCCACCCGCCATGTATAGAAGGATTCTAATCAACAAAGTACGGAAATCACTGTTTGCACTCTGAAATCTGCAACTACAAAAATATTTTACCCAAAACACATAGGCACAGACAACAACACATGAGACACCATCCTAGTCTGCACATGGTTCTCATGTATCAGGGGGAGATAAGAAACTCGGAGGAATAATCATAAAGCCTGATGGACCATGACAAGCACATGAGCCATAGCTGGGGTGCTCAAGAGAGTTCAGAGGAGGGAGAAATGGCTTCTAGCTAAAAGCATTTAAATTGGGCCACTTCACACTAAAATACCACATTCCATGACAAACTCAGAATTCTGTCTGTCATGGAAAAGGTTAAATTTGAAAAGACCGCCAAAGTCTTCTCATCATATCACATACTTGAGAAATATCACGCATTATGCTAAGAACACATTTATGCCTAATGAACTGCACGATATATGCAAATTAAAACATGCTAATTGGCTTTAGCTGTTCCTTTACATAAAGTCAATACTTCTAGGGATCATTAAATGTATTCCTTTCATATTAATTTCAAAAGAAAAATTAATTGCTATAAAAACAAATTCCCAGGTGTAGCCAATGTAAAGATTCAAATCTAAAATGTTGCTACAGTAAAACATTTACTGTGTCAGCTCCCAATACCTAGTAAGTCTTCGACTCAAGCAAAAAAAAGAAATTTCGTATTGAATTTTTTTTGTGATTTAAAACTGATTAATTCATGCTGGTTTAAATTCAATAGAAACCTTTTGCTTACATTTCAAATTTGTTTAAAATAAGCATTTAGTTATCTATTTTTTTTTTCCTAATTGGATGAGAAAAAGAACATTAAAACCAAGAAGGAAGCAAAAGAAATTGGCGCTTGAGACCGCCCTGCCTGTCCCATTGACTGCTCTCTCCCCTAAAATGTACACAGTATAGTGTCTGGCACATAAAGGGCCTCAATCAGTATTTTTTATTTAAATAAATGAATTAATCGATTAGCTTTTTGCAATGTTTTATGATGCCTTTAGCTAATTAAAATTAAAATAATAGTTATAATTCCTTGGATGCTTACTTTCTGCCAGGTACCCTACAATGTAGGTGTTCTCTTCAATTTCCAGATACAAAAACAGAGGCCCAGCGAAGTCAACTCAAATAGATATTAGGTTTCAGAGCCAAGATGCAAATCCAGGTCTGGCCACAAAAGTCAACACCATTTGCACATGGTCTCCCTAGCCTAGGGTCATGGGTGGTTACTGGAGAAGGGAGCAGATGGGAGCATGTGGTCCACCAAATTCAATCCAGCTGGCCACTCTGCAGGAGGCCTCACAGCCCTGGCGCATTGACCAGAGTCATGGATGGGCACTGGCCTTGCACTCTCACCGAGGGCAGGGTCATCCCTCAGAGAGACTCACACTAACCAAGCCCAAAGTGCTGGGTATGACTACAGCACCAACTCCTCTTTTGCAATAGGAATTAACATCTTGGGGACCAGTATATTCTCCCCAGGTAGCAAGATCTGCAACAGGTAAAGCCCAGTAAATATCAGAACGTTGTTGGGAAAACCAAAACAGAAGCAAGTACAACAATCTCCCAAATGTTTTCAGGGCAACTAGACTATTTGGATTTCCTTGGCTGTCACTACTACCTGCCACCGATCTTTATTCTAGGGACAAAGATTAGATAAGTGATTCCAAAGTCTCAAGATTCTCCCTTTTCAATCATCTCCACTTTAGAGCAAGCCTCCTCTATTTGTATATGCTAATTTATTTTCTCAGATTACCCTCAGGTCTCTGTCCTGGGAAATCTTCACCTTATTTTGGGCTCTGGCCCAAAGACCCAACGGATTGATACTAAAGTTTAAGATCAGTCTTATTTCCCTTATTTTCAAGCCCTTATATTTGAAGGAACTTATATTTGGGGTATACACCCAAATAAATGAAAACAATATCATATGTGTGTGTTTAATATTGTTAACGTGCTAACGAAAGACAAGTGGGCCGCAATAAAAACCCAAAACATCTTGAGGTGCGGATTCTTAGAAAGTGTAATTACACTTACATCATGTAAAATGTCACATCACTTTCACGTTATTCAAATGCAAGGTACTATTCTGAAAAAAGAATAAATCAGTGTTTGCCACAAACCTCATGACTAGTTGACTTTGTTAGTTGTCAGGATATCAAAAGAAGAAAAAGGGAATGGAATTTATAAAATGATCCACTAAGGAATGGAAGTTGCTGGGACAGAGACATAAGATGAAGGCATGAAGAGGAAGGCACAGCAACAGGTTTGCTTTCTGGTACAAGGACACAGAGGTCATGGCTAGTTCCTCCCACACTAGGATGTACTTTTTGGAAAAAGTGCCTCCTTTGAAAAGCTTATAATGAAGTCTAGTGATACATTGCACCATTTGATGGTACCGTACATGAGAAAATGCTAAAAACACTCTGGAAAATGCAAGTGGCTATATTACAATCTGTAGACAGTCCTGGTCCCAAATTCAAATGAAAATATAAACAGTTTGTTTGAAAACAGAGCTCTGACCTATAGTTCCCTGCTTAACCAAAGAGTCTATTTTTAAAGATTAGGAAACTTTTTTCAATCAACGGAAGTAGTAACATATTACCATTTATTTCAAGGAGGGAAGGCCTCAAATCTCTCATTTCAAAAACCCTAGGATTTTCTGGCTCTCAGATTTGTGCCTAAATTCTCCCTAAAGTGGAGATTTTGTATAAAATCTCCATGCTGATTTTCCAATATCCAATAAGCTGAGCACGAGTTGTCCAGGAAAGCAAGACCACCGCTGCCCAGCAGCACATTTGTATCAGTTTCCCAGGGCTGCGACTACAAACTACCTCAAACCTGGCAGCCTAAAACCACCCAAGTGTATCATCTTAAAATGCTGGAGGTCAGAAGTCCAAAATGCATCTCACTGGGCTAAAATCTAGGGCTCAGGAGAGCTGCACTCCCTCTGGAGGCTCTAGGAGAATCCATTTCTTTGCTTTTTCCAGTGTCCAGAAAATCCATTTCCATACCTTTTCCAGAGGCTGTGGTTGGTGGCTCCTGAATCCATCTCCAAAGCCAGCAATGGCTGGCTGAGTTTTTCTCACACGGCATCACTTTGGTTCTCTGCCTTCATCACCACCTCTCTTTCTCTGATTCTTTCAAGAAGTCTGTGATACTGAACCCACCCAGATAACCCAGGATAATTTCTCCATCTCAAGATCCCTCCCTTCATCACATCAAACTCCCTTTTGCTGCATATAATAACAGATTACAATGACAAGGATTAGGACATGGCCGTCTTTGGGAGACCATTATTCTGCCTGCTGTTGCACCCTCAGCTAATACATAAGGATTCACAAGATACGACGAAGGTGCAATGAAGTCAATACAAGTTGCAAATAGAAATCTGTTCTGCTCAGATATTTGAGTCCCACAGCCTTGTGCGTTTCATGCACAGACACAGTGCATCCTCTGCGTGTTGTTGCCATGTGTCATGACCTTTCAGGGAGAGTGGAGTGGGAAAGACAGAGTGCCACATGTGCTTGGTGGCCCCGCATTCTCTTCTTTGGCTGGTGATGGATGACTATCCACCATCCCACGTAAGCAGAGAGCTGCGCCCTCAGCATCTCTGAGAGCCCTGCTGCCCCTGATATCTCCTCCCTGGCTTCATTGTGGCTGTCTGACTCATGAGCTCCAACCTTGCTCCTGCCCATGCCTCCATCTACTCATCTCTAACTGCTGCTGTTTAACCTGATGCAGGGTTCATCCTTACCCGAAAAACTACAGAAGATCAGAAGTAAGCACCGAGTCTCCCTCTGACACTATGGATAACTGTCCATTTTCAGGCAGGTGCAGAAGTCCAAGGCACTAAGCCTTGGTGTTTGCTTCGCTAGTGCAGCCCACCCTCCATTCTAAAGAGATGGTTGAGTTTTGGAAGGCATAGCTATAAGAATCTGCGTCCTGGCTGCCCAAGGCAAGGGGGTACCCAGTGTGGCTCTGGAAAGTAGCTTGGTAAATAAGATGGAACACAATGCATAAAAATACCTGAATTTCTTTAAAGACTTCACTTTTTTTCTTTTTTCTTTTCTTTTTTTTTTTTTTTTTTTGAGATGGAGTTTCACTCTTTTTGCCCAGGCTGGAGTGCAGTGGCGTGATCTCGGCTCACCGAAACCTCTGCCTTCCGGTTTCAAGCGATTCTCCTGCCTCAGCCTCCCTAATAGCTGGGATTACAGAAAGCCACCACCATGCCCAGCTAGTTTTTGTATTTTTAGTAAAGACGGGCTTTCATCATGTTGGCCAGACTGGTTTCGAACTTTTGACCTCGTGATCCACATGCCTCAGCCTCCCAAAGTGCTGGGATTACAGGAGTGGGCCACCACGCCTGGCCAAAGACCTCACTTTTTTAGAGCAGTTTTAGGTTCACAGCAAAATTGAAAGGAAGATACACAGATTTCCCATATACCCTCTACCCCCAACACATACACAGCCTCCCCCATTACTCACATACCCTAGCAGAGTGGTGCATTTGTTACACTTGAACTTACATGGACACATCATTATCACCCAAAGTCCATAATTCAGGCTTCACTCTCGGTATTGTACATTCTATGGGTCTGGATAAATGTACAATGACATGGAGCCACAATTATAGTATCATTCAGAGTAGTTTCACTTAAAATCCTCTGTGTTCTGAAGGCTTAAATTTTTTTGCAAAGTCTCTGTGGCCATATTACCTAGGGAAAGTCATGCGGCCTTGAATTTCCTAACAAAATACTGATAATTCTGCCTGCATCACCTGTATATTGGAAATAATATAAGCTCCATGTATTTGGATAAAAAAGTTATTGTAAATAGTTACAGACTTTAAGATAAGTTAACATTAAATTTTAAAACAATAATATATAGAGCCTTTGATAAATGAAATAGCCCTACGGTTCTAAAATGATACGTAATTAAAAAAACATGTTTATGACACAAAAAATTGTTAACTACCTTGATAAATACAGAACATTCATACAATCTAATATTATACAACTACTGTTGTGAAATGAAAAAATATTCATTTTTATGTTTTTGTTTTCATGTTTACTTTTTGTTTCTTTTCCTTTGTATAGCTGACAAAAATTGTACACATTTACAGAGTACAACATGATGTTTTGATACATGAATATATTGTAAAATGGTTAAGTCAAGCTAATTAACATATCATCACCTCACATGCTTATCATTTTTTGTGGTGAGAACATTTAAGATCTACTCTCTCAGCAATTAAAAAATATACAATACACTATTATTAACTATAGTCACCATGTACAAATATTTTTAGAATGAGTATAAAGTCATATGAACAATATAATACTGACTATGAAAAAAATATACTAGAAGACAATGGAAGGAAAACATCAAACGTTGGCAGAAATTTCCTCTGGATAGCAAGTATATCCGTTAAAAATCATTAGTGGCAAACAACAGGAACCGATTCTGACTAACTTCAACAGAAGGGGTTTTATTAGGACACTGAGAGCTCAGAGGACTGAAAGCTGAGGAGCCACATCTGTGAGTCAGTGAGAACTAAGGCAGTTCTAGAAGCTTCTAGACAGCAACCTTAGGAACATCCTCATACAGAGTTACTAGTCAAGGTACCACTTCCAGGAATGAATAAACTCCAGCACTTTTATTCCCCTCAAAATTCAAATCCCTGGGAAGAAGCTTGCTATTGGTCCAGCCTGGGTCACACACCCACTCCTGGGGCTGAGGGAAGGCACTCGACCTGCTTTTCAATCACACCAGACTTTCCTTATCGGGGAGAGATGTGATTCCCCAAAAGGAAATCAGAGGGCTTATGGAAAGGAGTGGATGATGAGCAGCATGAAGGAAAAAAAAAATGTCCAGTGGAATTAGGAGTGACTTCTCCCTTTAACTATTTTCTTTAGTTGACAGGCTGCACCTAGTAATTACAAAATTGTGTTTTGTTTTGTTTGATTTGGTTTGGTTTGGTTTGGTTTGGTTTTAGACAGGGTCTGGCTCTATCACTCAGGCTGGAGTGCAGTGGTATGATCACGGCTTTCACTGCAACCTCCGCCTCCCAGGCTCAAGTCATCCTTCCAACTCAGCTTCCCAAGCAGCTGAGACTACAGGCGCGTGTCATCACACCTGGCTAATTTTTGTATTTTGTGTAGAGACGGGGTTTCAACATGTTGCCCAGGCTGGTCTGGAACTCCTGGGCTGAAGCGATCCAGCCGCCTCAACCTCCCAAAGGGATTATAGGTGTGAGCCACTGCAATTGGCCACAAATTGTTTCTATCAAGATGGTGATATTCTCCTTTTTGGTCATGGTTGATGGTTGCCCATCAAAATGTGCCCTCCCTTTTTCCCTAACACCATGGCTGGGTGACATTTCCCATCCTTCCTGACACGTAGGTATAACCCTGGGACCAAGGTGGGCCTCAGTTGTCTCCAGTGGAAAGTTAGCAAAAGTCCTGCCTCTGCCCTGAGGCCTCCTAGGCCTGCTCACCTGGACCACATGAGAGGGAAATAAACATATATTTCCTTAAACAACTAAAATTATGGTTGAGTCTCTTTAAGACACTAGCCTTATCTTAATAGAGCAGCAAGATGTCATTCCTAGTGCGACTGGAGTTCTACGCGTGATGCTCTGAGAGGCTGTGTCATGTAATGATTAAGAACCCACACTCAGGGACCAGGCTGCCAGGGCTTAAATCTGGGCTCCAGCACTTACTAGCAGCATGACCTGGGCAAGTCATTTAGACATTCGGTGCCTCCGTTTCCTCACCTGTAAAATCTCGTAGGGTTGTTATGAGGATTAAGAAAATTCTTCTATGTAAAATCTAACTGTGACTCACACAAAGGAAACACTATGATAATTTCTACATGATTCAAAAGAAGTAGGCTCATTTTTCCACAGTCACGGTTTAACAATTTTTATGGAAAACATTAACACATCTACAGGTCAGCTCTAAAAATAAAAAGTGAATAAGAATGCAGGCTAAAATATCAAGCATTCTTTGTGCAATAGAAATTATTAATGCTACATACAGTAAGAAGGATCTGTTTGAGAAGATCAAAGAAATGCTTCAACTCACTGGTGTGAGCTGAAGAAAGAATTTCATTTTAAACTCTTCTATTTCAGGGTTCTGTGAGTTTAGGTCAGACTTATAATCCTATTTGCACAGACTTGTTCTAATCTGAGTACACACGCGCACACACTCTCATTGATTTCGAGGCCACATGTTCATTCCACATTTCAGCCCACGATTTATGCAGTTGTAGGAATAAAGTACTATTCATTCAATGCAGAGGCACGCTGCCTCTGCATAAAAAGGTGGCTTGTTAATTCATTTCTCGAGTTTTAATACTTTCTTACAATTTCTACCAAAAATTCTGGAACATTTTTAGGTGTGTATGACTGCACTGTGGAAAAAAATGGTAACCCTTTCCTCAACCCCCAAAAGGCGTAACTCACCAACCTTTGGCATAAGACCTTTGAAAAGGTGAAATTAAAATAAAATCGTCCTTCAAGCAGGCAGTCTGATTTCTAAGGAGCTATGGGTTACAAATATGTTACTAAACAAGTTTACTAAGGGAAAATTTTCAAAGGTTCCTACTGTTTTTTAAGCTGATATATTTCCCCAAGGAAATTATCACAAATTTCCTATTATTTCTTCTCACAAAATATTCCATGGATAAGTCCTTAACAATATAAACCAGTTAAATGTGATCTACTAGATACAACTAAGTGAGGACTGAAATGTACCATCGTTGTAAGGAAAGAAAGTCATGTCTTTTGAAAATTAATACATACACTCAGAAGTCTCTGAGCACATTATACCAAAGGAATTAAATAATGGAGTTAAGAAGAACTCTCAGCTCACTCTAACACTTGCTTATTCATGTGTTTGTTTGCTTGCTTACTTGTTAAGTGATTGCGTGTATATTTGCAGACAGTGCTCATATGCAAACTAGCAACCATTCCTATGCATGGTTCCTCATTCCTCTAAGGGCAGAATTTAAGACCAATGGGTGGAAGCTGTAAAACACTTCCAGATTGAGCCATACAGATGCAGAATGGTCTGCCTTGTGAAGTAGTGAGTTTGCTGTCCCAGGAGTATTCAAACACAGACCGGACAACCTGGGATGCTGTAGAGAGGCTTCAAGGATCAGAGGGCTACTTAGTAGATATAGGTTCCTTTTAACTTAGAGAGCCTAGGACCTCACCAAGGCCAATTGAAAGGCTTTAATGCATTTCATTTTGATCTAACATTGTTTTTCTCCTGCACTTCCTGGCCCAGAAATAATCTGCCACAGAAGACATGGAGAACATGCTACAAATGCCACAAGAATGCCCTTCCCCCTCATTTATCCTCTGCTTTGACCACACAGAGAAGGGTGGTCCCATATGACCTTGTGCCTGGTGGATTCCTGGGCTCCACAGCAGTTAGAAGGAAGAGCTGAACGGGGTCCCATGAAGAAGTTCCCATCCTCCTTTACTGGGGAACTGTCACCTTTTTGTGAGAAAGCATCATTTTTCATTTCCCCAGCATCTTCAGCTCTCAGCAAGAGAAATCAGCTCACCAGCAGAAGTAGGGTGCTGATGTCACCTGCCATTCCATGTTCAGAGGGAGCGATCTCACACAAAGGGTGCCAGTGGAGCCCACCAGACTAGACATCTTTACAATCTTACTGATAGTGCCCATGCAATGTTTCAAGATCCCCAATCTATAATCACGACTCTCATCTGCCTGAGTTACAGAAAAGCAGAAAGCTCATTCCTTGAGAAATGCAAAGTCAAAATCACATTAAAAGCCATCACACTCCCTTCTTTACACTCAATGTCCCTGTTCCTAAATCAGAATGCTCAGAACCAACCAAGAGATCATGAAGACCAAGATAGAACAACACCTGGGGAATAGGACACATAGCTCCCTGGCTGGCTGAGGTGGGATTTGAAAATGCGGCCACTAACAGAATTTGCACACTGCAGGACTCCCAGTCAAGCTGCTAATAAAGAAATTGCTTATGCTAGGGGACTAAAAATGTTCTGTATTGTTAAACTGGTATTATGTCCATGCTGAGGTTGGAATTATGATGTTTAAGTGGCCTGCTATTCTGAATGGACTTTTTCCAATAAAGAAAAATGTACTTAAGGATAAGCAAAAAAGTATATAAGGTGAACCCACCGGAAGGAATAACTAGGCCATCGCTCTCAGCTGCCTGCTGTCTGTCGTTGCGTGCAGAGCTACAGGGGTTATGCCCACCTCCCAGGTGACAGCCACCCCTCCCAGGTCCATCCAGTGATGGAGTTGCCTGGCTCCTGGATAGGAGCGAAATGGTCCCTGAGCATCCCTCTGACTGTGTTCTTAGAGTAGAATGTCCTTTAATAAGTCCCTGGCATTTGTCAGTAACACTGAAATAGCTCTCTTGTGTTCCATCACTCTAATCATCTTGCAAACCAGACTCCAATGGCCACTGGCCAGAGCTGAAACCAGCGCTCCCTGCCCCAAGCTTGGGCAGAACGGAATGCGTACTCCTGCATTCTTCATGCCACGAGGACAGCTGGCAAACGCCCTGGGAGGAGAGGTGGGGAACTCCTTGAAGCATCAGAGAATGGAGAATTAACCTGGACACGGATCCCCACTGGAATTAGGGGGTGCGAGGCTCTGTGAAAGAAAAGGAATCATGAGCCTAAACAGCTGCTAAAGATGGCTGTTTCCTGACATATCATCTTACAACCTAAAACCTGAGAAACTTGTGACGCCACTTTTTCATAATGCAACTCCATTAGGCTCACTCAAACACAGCACCTCCAAACAACCAGCAATAAAAATAACCTCCTTGGCCAGCCGCAGTGGCTCATGCCTGTAATCCCAGCACTTTGGGAGACTGAGGCAGGCGGATCGCCTAAGGTCAGGAGTTCGAGGCCAGCCTGGCCAACATAATAAAACTGTGTCTCTACCAAAAATACAAAAATTAGGCAGGCTTGGTGGCCCATGCCTGTAATCCCAGCTTCTTGGGAGGCTAAGGCACCAGACTCCCTGGAACCCGGGAGGTGGAGGTTGCAGTGAGCCGACATTACACCACTGCATTCTAGCCTGGACGAGAGCGAGACTCCATCTCAAATAAATAAAGAAATATGGCTGTTTCCTGACACATCGTCTTACAAACTAACACCTGAGAAACTGATGCCACTTTCCCCTAATGCAACTCCATCTTGAACACAACACCTCCAAACAACCGCAATAAAAATAAGCTCCTGAAAGAGATCTGTGGATAGAAGATGGTTGCACAACCACTTGAAGGTACTTAATGCCACTAAACTGTACCCTTTAAAATAGTTGCACTATGTATATTTTACCACAATAAAAAATAATTCCATCTCAGGCTCTAATTCTTGATCAAGAAACAGCAGATACTTACTCGCCAGCATCCTCTATAATTGTATATTGAGAACTCTTTTAAACTGTTGCCATGGTTAATAATTTAGAAAATAAATTAAAATATTGAGTCAAATAATAACCAAGCTGTCAGGCCGTGCTGCAACTCTATCTTTGGCATTTCAATTATGTATGGCATTAGAGCTTTGATCTGCATAACGAGTTGATAGCACGCAGAAAACAAGACCATTTCTAAAAATGTGTCATTGGCCAAATGCTTTCTTACAATCAATTCTAAATCCTCCAAGTTAAGAGAATTAGGTAACGTAAGCTAAAGTTGCAATCTGAATCAATCTGGCTGTAATCAGTTCTCCCTTTTTTCTAGAAATTAGTGTGCTTAAAACGGCACGTTATCAAATAAACTAGCATAACGGTTGTGTTTCTCCTGCTGTCTTTGATGAACATTAACTAACAAGAAAAATCTGTCCTCAAAAACACTATTTTTAATTTCCCGACATGCAGAAGTTAAAGAGCTTCTTAACAGTATTTCTACAATAAAATACATCCAATTAAAATCAATCAATGTCTACTGTGGTTAACTTTATTTATCAGCTGCCATAAAATATGCACCAGGATCAGTCGCTGTGTTCAAGGACCATCTCTTGAAAACAAGAACATGAAATTCTGACTCACCGATAGTTGACCTTTCACTTGATATTGTCTTCCCTGATCCTGAAAGTAGAATAAAAAGCAGCCATATATGTGTCTTCGTGGGACTTTCACCCCATATCACCAGCACAGCACCTGGCACATAGTAGTGGCTCAATGAGTATGTGTTAAAAGAATAAACAGGAAAACAGCATCAAGGTTTATGAGTTAAAACAACATACAGAGAAGTGAGAAGTATCCACAGACACTTTAGGCAATAGATCAAGTTGCAGAAAAGTTACATATATGGATCTTTATAAATTACGTCATTTCAAAATCCATTCCCTTGCCATATGAATCACCCTCTGTATTACTTTGCATTGCTGCATCCTACAAAGGGCAGTTTAATTGTTGTTGTGGTTTTTTAGAATGCAAATAATTTTCTAATTTATCTATTTTGTAACTTTGATGATAATGGATATGTTGTTCTTGATTTGTTCTTTTTAAAAGTAGAACATGTCAATATCTCAAATTTATTTTGCAATACAAAGGGAATAAAATATAAATGGTGAAAAATGGAGTACTTATAATTTCAAAGGATTATACTACTAACTCATCCCTTTACCCTGTTATATTAGAAATGGTATAGTGCTGAAAGAGGATTTCTGAGGATTAATAACTAATTTGATAAAGAGTAGAACTTCTGGACAGAAGTGAGAAGAACAATCAGTATCAATGTAACAAAACATTGTTTTCTGTTTCTTTTGTTTTACATAGCAGTGCTTTATATGGAAGGTATCTCAGAAATATGAGTTAAATAAGAATAAAATCCCATCCCTATATTCCAAGTTCACATTTTATAAAGCACTCTTGTCAATTTGGAACTTGCTTCTTGTGGTATGTTCACATTGCAAGATCACAGCCAAGGCCCACACTCCACCAATTATTAATGTGGAATTCTATTTAAGCATAAAAGAGATTCCATTATTGCCTACTTCAAAAACCTATATTTTCTATTAGTAAGAATAAAACAATTCCCTATGCAGGATAACTACCAAATCAACACCATTGTCTCAAACTTTCTGAGTTAGGAGCCAGCAGCTGTGTGACATATGAAGTTTTATGCCAATATGGATTATCGCTCACCTCCTCCTCAACTGCTAAGACAGAATTTTAATCAGAGGGTAACAAAGGCAATGCACAATGCACTCTGTGTGCCGAGTGGTCTATGTCCTTCTGCTGCTAAAAGAATGCCCGTGCTAAATTATGCATGCTTTTCTGTTTGCCTGAAAGACGTCTACATGTGCACTGACCTTTCCCAAGGCAGACTAGCTAAGGTGAGAATTCTACATTTTGCTTCTGCTCATATGAGTTTTATTTGTTGTCATTAAGGCCCTTTTTTTTTCCGTATTGTACATGAAAGTAGCCAGAAGGGAACCTCTGCTGCCATCTCTGAATACTGAAAAGGAAGGAACAGCTTATCTCCAGCTTAGAATTCATGACCAAGCCCAGGAGTGCAAGCCCAAACCATAGAGGAGGCCAGAATGCACTCTAAGAAGTGTACCCAGCTGCTTCATGGCACACCAGGGAGCCAGGGCTATCTGTTCACCCCCCAACAATGAACGCTGAGGCTCCTCAATCAAGGGATGGAGAGGGACCAGGCTAGTGCCAGGCTCTGGGAATTATAACAGAACCTGAATGGCCACTCCCCATATCACTTCCATCTCAGAATCAAGGTATGTGAATCAGAGATAAAAAATTTCAAAGTATCAGCCTCCTGTACACAACCCGAAATCTACACCTTGTACCAAGTGTTAAACTGGATGAAGTTGGCCTAAAGCTGCTTCAATACTTTGAATCCTTACACAGCAAACTGCCACATAACTTAAGAGAATATTCTTGTAACAAAAAGCTGAGTCTCAGCCAATCACAGCAGCCAAGCTTCAGCCAATCACAGGCTGCCAATGAATCAGATCATAAGGTAAATGCCTCATGATATTGCACCCAAATAAGACAAATGCCCAGCCATGACTAATCAAGCTGTGCCTATACTTCCTTTCTCTGTCCATAAATATTGCCTGCGCACATTGCTGGGCTGAGCTCTCTGAACCTCTACTACTTCAAGGTGCTGCCTGGTTCATGAATTATTCTTTGCACAAATAAACTCTGCTAAATTTAACTTGTCTGAAGTTTTTCTTTTAACACAAGAAAGAGAAGAATTCTGAAGTACTCTTCTCTTCTTCTATTAGTGTTGACTCTTGGCTGAATGTCTGAGAGGTCACAGAAAAATCTGAGGAAGAAGAAAACACAGACTTCCATTGCCAGTAATATGGCAGACCGGATAGCTGAAGAAAACCTGTACAAAATACCTAAAGTTACTGAATGTCAAAACACGCACATAATATATACATATATGTGTATATGTATATATGTGTGTATGTATATTATAAATATACATATACATTATAAATGTATATCTGAATGCATGGTTGAGATGATGGGTAAATAAGGAAAACTGTCAGAGCCCTGAAATAACAGGAAAGCATGGATCCAAACAGATAAGAAAGATCAGGTTTGATCTTGCTAGCCAGGAAATCAATGGTAGTGAGCCACTTAGAAGGGACAAGGGGCAATGTCTAGGGCATATGCTGGGGCCAGAGTGCCAGAAGAGATCCCATGCACAGAACTGAGAACCCCCAAAATGCAGCAGCCTTAGGAGGTAAATTAGAAAAATATGATTCAAGAAAGCAAGTGGAGATGCTTGCCCATCTCAGCATTGGCTCTGGGTGAAAAATGAAAAAGAGGTGCCTCGAGAATGCCTAATATATATAAGGCCTCCTTCACACAGGTATAGGCTGAAATTGGCACTCTGGGGCCCCAAAATTTCCATACCAAAGATTTCATTTTGAAACACCTTGGAATGATAGTACTCCCAGATGCCTCCAAGAAATAAATATAAGTCCTCTCTGAACAAATACACTTTAAATATAGGCCTCAAAAAATTATCACATTAACATTCCCACAGATAACATTCCAATGACCAGAAGCTCAAATCAAAATACCACAAAATTCTCAGGGGGGAAAGCTGTCATGAGCAAGTAACAGAAAAAAAACCATGCTGCAAAATTACATGCACAAAAATTGCAGATACTGGAACTATCAAAGAAAAACTATAAAAATGTTTTATCTTTAAGTGTATGGCAAAAGACAAAGAGACTATGAAGAACTATCAGATAGACTTAAAAAAATAAAATTTTATGTATTGAAAGACAGAAGATCTGACCCTTATTTAACAACTTTACATGAAAAATTGTTAAATATAAAAATAGTTCCAATAACTTCAATGGAGAAAAATTATAATACATTCTATCTCCATGGAAGACATCCAGACAATCTTGACAGGTAGAATAATATGTCAATTGAACAATAAAAACAAATTCAAATCCTAAAAACAATTCGAAAGTGAACAAATATATAGCATAGAAAAAACACAAAGTACATAAAGGCTTTTTTCTTCTTTTTATACAATCAATTTTATCAATGTGTTTTATCAATTTTCAACATTTGGTAAGTTTATGGGTATTTCACATTCAAGCTGCATGTAAAAATAATATTGCAACACAGGAAAACACATTTAAGGCAAAAAAATGCTTCAAAACTTATGGAAATAGTGTGATCACAACAAACTAAAGAGATGTACAACAGCCATCTCTTCTTCTCTTTTGTTTGCAATGTGTGCACAGCAAATGTTTTAATTCATCCCAACACAAAGCAGAATTCAAATTTCCTTAGCAGGGGTCAGAAAACTATAGCCCGCTTGTTTTTATAAATAAAGTTTTATTAGAATATCATTCATTTACTTGTAGTCTATGGCTGCTTTTTTCCTATGACGACAGACTTGAGTAGTTGTAACTTACACTGAATGGCCCACAATAGCCTAAAATATTTATTTATTATCCAGCCCTTTACAGAAAAAGTTTCTATAGGATAGTCTCTCACAAACTGCTGACTATGTCTTTTCCTGAATTTCTAATGTCTAAATATCACTTCCTATAGGGTTTTATCTCATGTGCTTGGGACTGAGAAAGTCATTAGGTCCCAAAACCAAAAAAAAAAAAAAACCAGGAATCATCCAAAGAGTGGCATTACTTTTCAAAAAGCCATTAACTGAACAGTTCTTACGCACAGTATGTCTGTACGTTGATATTAGAAACCGAATAGATGGTCTACATATTGTATTGGACATGGTTAAAAAGAGAATTTGTAAAACGGAAAATAGAGCTGAAAAAATTACCCAGCGAACAGCACAGAGGGAGAAAAAAGAAAGAAATATGAACTAGATTTAAGGAACAGAGAGGAACTCTACAGCACATCTCACTAGAGTTCCAGAAGGAAACACCAGCAACACTGGGGAAAGAGGTTATTTTCAAAGAAATAATGGCTGAGAATTTTCCAAGATTGATGAAAGACAATTATCCTTGAGTTCAGGAAGCTCACAAAACTCTGAACAAGATTAAAAAAAAATCCTCACTCACCACATTAAAAATAAAAGCAGAAAGGAGAGAGTAGAGATAGGAAAAACAAAGATATTTAAAGCAGCCAGATAAAAAAGGCATGTTTCTATAAATATCAATTCAATTTAAAACTGACTTCTCAAAAGCCAGTTAAATACTATATTTTAAGTACTGAAAGTTAATAACTTCCAACCTAGAATTTTACACCTAATGAAACTATCTTTGAAAGCTTAGAATAAAATGAAGTTACTGTCAGATAAATAAAACTAGGAGAGTTTACTTCCAACAGGCCCTTACTAAAAGAACTTATAAATAATGTATTTCAGGAAGTATATATCTCCCAGAAAGAGTCTAAGAGGCAAGAAGAAACTGTGACTGGGAAAAAAAAATACATAAATGGGGTTAAACCCAAATGAATGCTCACCATTTAGTACAATAGCAATAATATCTAATTTGTCAATTTACAAGATAGATAAGGCAAAAATACTAAACAGGTGGGGATCACAGTTTTCTAATACTTTCTTTTAGGAAAAAGAAACATAAATATATTGATTAGTGGTTAATTGTGGACTTTGTTAAGTTACACACATACGGAAAAATTTCTAAGAGAACAACTGGAAAAACAGTAGAATGTGTAACTTCCAAACCAGTAGAAGAAAAAAATTGGAAAAAGAAAAAAAAAGCACTCAATTCAAAGGAAGGAAAAGAAGGAGAGAAAATGAAACATAAAAGAAGTAGAATAAATAAGGCACAAAAGTAGCAGTAATCACAATAAATGTAAATGCACTAAGGCTCTAACTTAAAGACTGAGATCATCACATAGATAGTTCTAAATCTAGCTAAATGCTATTTTCACTTCAAAATAAAAGGATACACAAAATATTATGATTCTACTTATATGAGGTACTTAGAGTGGTCAAAATCATAAAGATAGAAAGTAGAATGCCAGGCACTAGGAGATGAATAAACACACAGTTAATTGTTTAATGGATACAGAGTTTCAGTTTGACAATATTAAAAGAGTTCTGGAGATGGGCAGTGGTGATAGTTGCATAACATGAATGTATTTATTACCAATGAACTGTACACTTAAAAATGGTTAAGATGGTAAATTTTGTTATGTGTATTTTGCAACAATAAAAAATGAAGTAGCCAGGCGCCATGGTTTGCACCTGTAATTCTCAGCTACTCAAGAGGCTGAGGCAAGAGGATCACTTGAGCCCAAGAATTCGAGGCTGCAGTGAGCTATGATCACACTACTGTACTCCTGAGTGACAGAGCAGGATCTCATCTCCATAAAGAAAAACGTATTTTTCCTAATGGGGAAATAAGAAAGCAAGACATAGAGTGGAATATTATTCTGCTTTAAAAAGAAAGAAAATTCTGACACATGCTACAACATGGATGAACCTTGAAGACATTACAGTAAGTGAAATAAACCAGTCACAAAAGGACAAATCACCATATGATTCCATGTATATGAAGTTCTTAAATTGGTCAAATTTATAGAGACAGAAGGTAGAATGGTGGTTGTCAGGGGCTGGAGGATGAAGGAATGAGGAATTATAGTTAAATAGGTATGAGTTTCAGTTTGGAGAGATGAAAAAAGTTCAGGAGATGAATATTCGTGATGGTTGCATAACAACGTGAATGCACTTAATGCCACTGAAATGTTCACCTAAAAATGGTAAAAATAATGAATTTTATACTATGTATATTTTACCATGATAAAAAAATTTTAAGACACAAATACACAAAATAAAAAGATAAGGAAGTTTTAAAGTTAAGGGCTGGCCACGCATCACTAAAAGCAGAACCATAAGACACTGTGCAGCGATAGGAGCAAAAATAATTATTCATATAAACTATGAATTATTTTTGTCTGAAAAAAATGAACCTCCATTTAATTAAACCTCTAGATATAAGTAACGTTGATAGAAAATATAGAAGACACAAAACAAGTAAATGACAATACCAGGAAGGGGACTTTCAATTAAAAGAGACTTCAGAGACTAAACAATCAAATGCAATGTGAGGCCCTCCTATACAATATTAATCAAACAAAAAGAGATACTTTTTGAGATAAGGATAATTTAAACATGGTCTGGGTATTCAGTAATTTTTAAAGAATGATAATTTTTAGGTATGAAAACAGCATGGTGGTTATGTACAATAAAGACCTTATCAAGTTGAAATATATGTGATATTTAGGGGGTATGCTTCTATCATGCTACTCAAGGAAAAATCTAGTAGGCCCTGTCATTTTCTGGCCACTTGTAGGTAACAGAAAGTCCTAAAGTTACTTTAAGTCACAAAAAATAATTGTGATTCAGAAAATAGAACGTTCAAGTCAATGTATGACATTGACTCTAAAGAAGATCAAACAAACAGTAAGACTTCCTGCTGCATCCCCAGCTAGGATCTGTACAGCTAGCCTGTAGGCTTCTTCTCTCTTTTCTACCCACCTTTTAGCTGCTGTTACTCTTCTCTCTGGGTTTGAAACATATGAAGAAGAAAGACCACATGACTGCCACTGCCATGAAAATGCTGGCTGCCTCACTATATCCCCTTCCTCTTCACAAAAAGAATCACAGCAATAAGTTTATATTTCCTGGCCTCTCTTAGAGCTAGGCATGACCACACAAGTGAACCCTGGCTAATAAGCAAAAATGTTAGGTGGGGCATCCCAAAAGTCTCCTTAAATAGGAGGGGGCAGACCGTTCCTCTGCCCTTCCTTTCCTTCTATGCCTGCAACCTGATGTGATGGCTGGAGCTTTAGCAGCTCTCTTGCGCCATGAGCACGAGGAATCGATTCCTAGGATGTGGGAGCAGTGAAGTAGAAGACTTGTTCCTAATAACTGTGTGGAACCACCACCCCATTCCCAAATTGCCTACTTCTTGACTTATTCTATGTAAGAAAGAAGTAAACTCCTATTTTGTGTTACCATTGTTCTTTCATTTATATGCAGGGAAACTTAATCCTCACTAGTGCAAATGGCTTCACATCCTGTAGACCAGCAGATACTCAAACCAATGTTCTCTCTTTCTTATGGGTACTTTTGTAGGTTTTCCAGGGGTTCCCTGCTGGGCCCCTTTAACCAAAATCCCTGTGATGTGGATGATGCATTTAAGTCTTCTGTTTGTACTGCCCCCAACCCTACCCCTGCAGCCCCTAAAATTCACTCCACAAGCTCTCTGCTGCCTGTGCCTCCTGGGCAGAGGCCAAATTGTTCCAGGCTGGCTCTCCATCCCACCTGGGCCACATCTGGTCCACAGGAAGCACACACAAATCTCTCCAACACGCTTGGCAGCGGGGAGGCCCTATCCCAGCTGCTCCCCTTCACTCTGCCACCAAAGTGTCTCACCCGAGTCACATGACAGCCTGCCACACTCCAAGTCCCAAGGGACACAGAGCCTGCTGTCCAGGCAGCCTCAAAGCAGCTGCCCTCTCTAGGCTTGGGGTGGGGGCAGCACCCCCGCAACCCTTCCTCCAGGACGAAAGGACAGTGTCGGGCGCACAGCAGAGGCTTCTTCAAATAAATCCCCTCACACATCCAGTACCAGTGTTTTACCGTACCTTCAGAGTGAGGAGGATTTTCAAGAGCTTGAGACTGGTGTTTGGATATTTCATTTGAAAAACTCCACTGGGGTCTTTCTTGCAACTTATTTTAGTAATTGCTATATAATATATCTTGAAGGGTTAGTCAAATTTTCCCATTCAACAGCCTGTTGAACTGGAACAAAAACAAATTATTTGTGGATGCACATTTCTGGTAAAGCTTGAAAGAAAAGGAAGGAAACAGTTAACAATATTTGGAAAAGCAGTTACCCCTGGGGTGAGGGAGTGGGAGGTAGGAAGGAAATATGACCAGGAAGCACACGTGAAGGGTTTCAAAGGAATGTTCTAGATGCTTATGGATAGTTATTTGCTTTATTATCATAAGTTAAAATGGATGCACATGTTACATACCCACATATGTACTCACAATTTATAAATTTAAAACTAAGCAAAAGAAGAGACACAAGATAATATCTAAACTCCATAGCAAAGCAACTTGGAAATAAGATCACACTCTGAGAATGAGGTCATGAACTCAACAAAATGGAGGAAGCAAGTCAAAAACTGACTTTTGTGCGTAGGTTGAAGGATTTCCTCCAAGACTGGGGTGTTGTTCTTAGACAATTCTACAGTGGCAGTCCAGTGGCACAGACAATGCCCATAACCTATCTAATCTACTTTAATCATCTGCATGGATAGATCAGAGAAAACCATCACAGAGTTGGTCACTGGTACTCCAGAGCTCCCTATAGTAGGAAAAGTCTGCAAGCCCTCAGAGGTGAAAAGGGAGTCTTAGCCGGGCACAGTGGCTTATGCCTGTAATTCCAGCACTTTGGCAGGCTGAGGCGGGTGGATCACGAGGTCAGGAGTTTGAGACCAGCCCGGCCAAGATGGTGAAACCCCGTCTCTACTAAAAATACAAAAATTAGCCGGGCGTGGTGGCACACACCTGTAATCCCAGCTACTCTGGAGGCTGAGTCAGAAGAATCGCTTGAAGCCGGGAAGCGGAGGGTGCAGTGAGCCGAGATTGCACCACTGAATTCCAGCCTGGGCGAAAGAGTGAGACTCCATCAAAAAAAAAAAAAAAAAAAAAAAAAGGGAGTCTTAGCCAAAAGAGTCAGGGAGCTGATCCTGCTGGCAGTCTACTCGGCTAGACCAAGGCTCCATGAACTATAGGGACATTTTATAAAGGCTTCTGAATTCTTTTCACATTACTTTAGTAATTGCCAAAGCAACTTTCTAATTATGATCTGGCTTCTTACTTAAGGAACTTGTCTACAGGAAAAGAAACTGCTGATCATATGGATTTTATTCTTGTTATTAAGGTAATGCTAGCTTTATTATAATTAATAATGATGAGAGCTAATATTTCTGGTGTGCTTATCCCATTTGATCCTCACAATAATCTTAATCCTATCAACAGGCAGCATAGGAAAGTGATAAAAAGCAACAGACTGCCAAGATTCAAATCCCTGCTCAACCCTGAACAGCTGCATAACCTTGAGCAAGACATTAAGCCCCTTTGGGCCTCAGTTTCCTCACTATAAAGAGAGGATAATGGTAGTGCCTGCCTCATAGGGTTTTCTCCTAAAGCAACTGGCATACACTAGGCAAAATATAAATGTTATAATGCCCATTTTACAGACAAAACAACTGAGACAGCGCTTGGCACACAGTGAGCACAATATAAATGTTTGCTGTCATTCCCATTTTATAGACAAAACAACTGAGGCTCAAAGTGGTAAAGTAACTTGCCAAAATTCCACAGCTAGTAAATGGCAGCTGGTCTAACCCAGACATCTTAGACTTCAGACCCAATGTGCCAAACCACAGTGCCGTATAAACTGAATATTCAAGTTGCCATGACAGTTACCTACAAAGGTAAATTAACCTGTTTATCTCTTGGGTCCTTTTCAACTGTGGGGCCTCTCTTGGCTAGGTGATTTACTTAAGACCTGATCACTGCCCTTGCAGGCTGAATATGCAAGATGCCAGGCCTCTGAAACAGAACACCCAACTCCTCCACTGAGACCTGGTCTGGCCCAGCTGCAGCCAATGCATCCCCCACGACAGCTGTTTGCTGCCCTCTCTGACTAGCTACTGAACTCTGAAATTCTCAAAGGCTGCCCTGGGAATTTTCATCATTGAGATTTCAGCTTCTAACAATATGCCAATGAAAAAATATCACCCTAGACAGATTCAGATGATCCCAACCCTGTCTTCAGCAGGCCGTAGGCAACCATCCTTCCTTCAACATCTTTCTAACCTACAGGCCAAAATACATTATATCTGTGAAGGGTCTGGAAACTGAGAAATGGTCCAAATGTCATCGTCTGTCAGGGGCCTCCACTGTACTGTAGAAAATGCACAGGGAATGAGCCTAGCTCCTGTTCCACTTCTGCCACTGGCAACCACGCGAACTCTGAGAAGCCTCTTTGCCTCTCTGAGCTTTGGCTTCTCCTTCTGTGGTGCAGAAACACTGGACTAGATGATCTATACATTCCCTTCCCTTGTTTGATCTTTATTTCCATGTTTTCATTCAGAGCCAGATCTCATTTCGATTTGACCACATTCAAAAACAACTCACAATAAACTCTCACTTTAGGGAGATACACACACGCTGATTTCCATAATGCATAAATGGAAAGGAACGCTGTTGCTATTTGCAATTGTGAAGGGATAAAGCCACTTTCAAAACCCCAACATGAGCTGCTGGAACCACTGAGAGGGAAAAATCTATTAGTCCGATAACCATACATTACATGAAACGTATGGAGTGGAAGCTTTTATTCCTGAGAGTACGCAGCAATAAACTGGTCCTATTCCTAATTTGGTTCATGACAGTCAGCCCAGATTACATGTGTATGTGTATGCCTGAGTGTGTGTGCACAAATGAGAAAGTACTATGAACATCTCAAGAAAGGACCATATTCATTATGATGATCATCTCAAAATGATATCAGATAACTTATCAAAGATACTAGAGTGATTCATAATCTTACTTTTGGCCCTATACAGACAAAATACTTGCAGCTAAATCAGCGATGCGAGTATACTTTTGAATTAGACTGCACAGAACAGATAAGTTGAGAAAGTAAGTAAGGGTCCACCACATGGACTTTCAGTGATGGTGGTTTGATATCTAAAAATACTCTTTTCATCATCAGCATGTATAAAATGTAACTACTTATTGATTGCTTTTTTCTTCTTCCCAACATCATTGTAATTTATATTTTTATGATTTAAAGCAACTTTAAGATGGCTCCATTGAATAAAATTAATGCCATCAAGTAACTATTCTATATATCTTTTCAGAAGTCTGATTCATAAAAAATGCAAACTATAGATGATAAATTTCTCCACACATTTTTTAGAGGTTTCATAATCTTCGTAGCATAATTTCTCTTAATGGCCCAATAGTACTGAATCCTTCATCAAATTTTTATGCAATATATTTGGTACACTGGCACTCTAATAAGAAAGGAAAAAAAAAAAGACAAAAGATCCAGAAAGCTGAGGTATGTTATGACCAGACTATTATTCTGAATGGTAATGCCAGGCTTGCCCTGAATACTTTGCCTAATTAGACTTCACACGAGAAAAAAAATGCTTTAATATTTAACAAGTATAACGGTGCAATCAATGTGCACAAATCAGGCTCGATAAGGAGTATTGCTTATTAAAAAGAAAGACAGATGGCTACGGGAAAGGTATAATCATTAAAAGTAAGACCTCACAGACTCCAACTGTGAACACCAGCCACGTTCTTTAAAATTGCCACTTCAACCACAGAAGCTCAATGCATTATTTAGTCCTGTCCTCATGTTCAGCGGACCACAGATACACCCACGTCATAGATTGAATAAAACAACTTGGTTCAAATAGATGGTCTTTGCTGTTTCTCAAAAACCATATTTTCTTAACCACTTTTGCTGATGTCAGAATCCGAGAGAGTCCAGATGTCCAACACGTCCCTTATAATCGTTTCAGCTAGGTAATTAGTCCTCCTTTTTATTACCTTCAAGAACACGTAACGTGTTGGAAGCCTTCCTGCCCCTATTAAATCCAGCCAGCCTGCCACAGGAGTATGAATATATAATTTATTTATAGGTAACTTTTAAGAAAACACATAGTTTGTGGGAATATAGTTGAAAACAGGCATGCTTATAAACTGAAAATTATAATAGAAGAGATTTCTAAAGGTGAGTTTTCCGTTTGGTTTCTCCAAGGTCAGATTTACACTCAAATACGGGGATCCTTGAATGTGATTTGTCTATTCACAAACACAGTTTTTACTAACCATGTTGACTATTAAATTGCTACATTTACTCTTTCCACACACCTTTATCAAGAACCTTCTGTGCCTACACACTGTACTATACTTGCCACACTTTTGGGAAGACATTATAAAATTGTGTAAACTATGGTCCCTATACTCCAGGAGTCTATAATTTGGTCCAAATACAATGTAAACACAGCTAAAACATCCACTGCCACGTCACGTATTACTCTTGGTACCCATAAAGGTACCATAGCAATCTTGGGAGTAAAAGCTTTAGAGACAGACAGACATTTGTTCCAATGATGGTTCAGCCTGTCATAGTCGTCTGACCCAAAGTATTCCATCGATGTGAATCTCAGTTCTTCAAGTATTTTTGTATGTGTTGAAAAAATAAATTCTACAAATAAAATACTTCAAATAGGGTTTAGCACATAGTAAAACTTCCTAATCTGCTGCCATTTCCAGATTACCAGAAGAAAAACGAGCCTTAATTTAACTGAAAAACCAACTATTCACCCCTTGACTTAGATACAATGATACCCATATCCACATCTTATCTCTCTTTGGGTACATACAATCCCACTTTTGATACATAATAATTGTACATACTTATGGGGTACATTTGGTTTTTGATACATGCTCACAATGTGTAAATGATCAAATCAAGGCATACAATCCAATTTTTTACTTGTGCCCCTAAAGAAACTCCTCAGAACTAATCTTACCAAGTGTTTACAGGAAGATCATAGATTTGAAGTACACAGAAAAAAGGATTTCAAACTTTAATTCACTAGCTGGATGTGTACAGATGAAGCTAAGGTCATTTAGAGTCCATTTGATTCATGAAGCTTTTTGCCACCATTTCCATTTCTGACGTTGTAAAATAAACAGGAAATAAAAATACATCCCTGTGCCTTGAAGTACACAGTGAGGGCTCACCATCCCCAGGGAATATCTGTGACTGAAATGCCAGGGGGTCATGTCCAGGTCCTGCTGCTCATAGCACAGAAAGCCGATCTCAGAGAAAACACGTATTACAAGGGAAGAAGGTTTTAATCAGATGGCATCTCCCTGACCCACTAAAATTAGGGGTTTATATAGCAGGGAAGGAATATAAGTACACATCGGAAAACAGGAATTAGGGAGGGGTAAGGAAGGGGAGTTGGCCAACAGGAAGCAGGTGGTCACTTAGGCAATTACGATGGATGAATGGTCTGGGGTTTGCTCAGACTTGGTGATCTGGTTAAGTTTCAGCTCCTTGATAATATCTGGGAGACCTGAGGGTTGGTTTTCTGAGAAAGGAACTCAGATAACACAAACGTAAGTTTCTTAAGTTTTCTATGTTTATTCAAAAGAAGCAATAAACATCAGTTCTATGGGAAAATTGGACCAGTTTCAGATGCTCCATGGGTCAGTAAGCCCTAGCGTAGTAATATATTCCTTTCCTTGTATTTCAGTCTCCTGTGAGCTCCTGGGGTCAGAATCCACCGTCTGTTCATCTATGTAACTCCAGCATCAAGCACAATGCCAGGCATACAGTAGAAGTCCAAAACTAGATTCTGAACAACTTGAGAGTAGGCATCTTGGTAGTTCATTATTATAAGGGGCACCTAAAACTATCTGCCTATTGGCTGTGGTACCTAATGATGTTGCAGAGCCCATCAAGTGCAGACTGATGAAAATAAGGAACCTGGGTTCTATTCTCAACAACATCATTCATTCCACTAAGTAGCTGGGTCACCTTAGATAAGTCACTTAGCCTCTCTGAGCCTCTGTTGCTCATCTTCAGATTAGACACATAGTACAGGTCATCTCAAACCTGCTATTATTTCTGCAAAATACTGTTGTTAGATCAAATGATCTCAGAGATGCTATTATTTCTGTTGATAAATTTTTGCAAATCATTGCTTCTCTCATTAATTCCAACTCCAACATGTTATTGACAAGATTATTAAATGAAGCCTACAAGTCCTCCAGGAATGAAGTATCTCTTTCAAATGCGTGATTTTGCCATTTCAAAGATTTCTAGCTCATGTACATTAAATAAACAAACATGATCAGCTTTATTCAAAGCTTTGCCATTCATTCTCTGCCCTTCTTCCCTACACGATGGAGAGCAATGGCAATACTTGGCGATTTCACACACTGGCATGTCATCTGCCCCAAGAATAACACAACCATCCCTTGTGGACACCAGGGAAAGGGGTTTAAAGAGCCAACACCTCCCACATGCCTTCACTTTAGTGGGTGGCCAGCTCCACAAGCCAAAGAAGCCCCTCCTCATGCTTTCAAGCAACCAGACAATTTTACAAGGGTCCCATATTCACATCCCATCCCACCATGGTGAAAAGTGCAAAAAGTCACTGGTTACACTGTGTGCACCAATAAAATTCACCATCTTGAGAGGATAGGGGAAAAATGCAGTCCTGGTACTTAGCCAGCAAATAATTCCCGCAGTTGGTTCAAGAGGTCAATGTCTTGAGTAGGAGAGAAAGCAAAAAAAAAAAAAGCCGATAGTTCCTGTATTTCCTCCAACTTCATTTTCCATTAGAACACCAAACGTGAAGATACTGGTTCTACATACAGGGTCTAAGGAGGTGTTCCCTGAGGCCTCTGTTATCCACACTAATAATGCCCCAAGCACTGGTGCAGACTCATTCTTTGAAGAATGCAAAAAGCTGAGTCCAGTGAAGCTGGATAAATTCCTTTTTATACCTGGATATGTTAATGGGGAAAACCCTCAGGATTTTTAGTTGCTTAAGTGAATAATATGTTCTCTACAAAGGAAAGCTATTTCTGAGAGCACCCCAGACCCAAAATGTTGAACCAGCTTACTCGATCCCACAGAGTGACTATTTTCTGCTCAGATTTTGGCTTCAGCCACCCTCTGGACTGATGAATCAATTCACAGTCCACAAATTTCATTGCTTTGCATTTGATTAAATTCCTACTTTATGGATTAAGAACTTGCTTAGGGCTACAGAGTGAGTCAGCTACAGAGTTCTGTCTCCACCAAGCTAGTTTCCTACTGTAGAAACTTGTCTACACCTCCAACTGGAGGAGAAGTAAAAAGAAAGATAAAGACTCAAACTCAGCTCTCTCCTGTTATTCAGGCCCAGAAATATATGGGCCATAAGTTTAGTTAAAATATGAAAGAAATCTCCCTGCCAAAAAGTATGCTTTAGACAACTTGGAGGTCATAGGTATAGCCAAAGAAATATCCCTGCAAAATACAAGTCTCCTCCCTTGTTCACCCATTATGTAGCCATAAATATACTCAAAAAAAAATCTTACTTCTATGCATGTAAGTTGCTCAAAGGTAACCTGGAAATTTTAAGTTACTTATATGTATGGAGGTCCAAGAAGATGTATTTCTTTCCTATCCTCTTGTATAAAGAGCAGATGGTAAATAATAAAAGAAAAACTATTACCTTTCGGGTAACTAATTAAAGTAGCCAGGGGACATTAGGAATTCATCATTTAACAGCAAGTTCTAGTCATTCCTCTCAGTCTAGAACTTCAAAGATATCAAGCGATTTCTGGGATTAGTTTCCAAACCCAAGCACCTTATCACAGCGACAGGCACACAGTAGGTATTCAAGACATATTTGATTATAATAATCTAGAACTTACACATTTAAAAAACTAAGAATAGAAATAGGAGATATAAGGCCTAAAGCAAATATAGCATGCTCCTCCTCATCTTCTCAATGCTCCTTGACACTCGCTTTCTTTTCCATGTTTCTTTCCCGTCCCTCTCCGCCGTAACAACAGTTGACACATATATTAAGGATTTACCATGTGCTGTAGCATTTACGTACATTAGCTCAATGACTCAGCAAACCCCTCAGTAAAATAAGCATGATTATCCCCCCATTTTATGGATGAGAAACAGGAATCTAAAGAATTAAGTAGGCTGAGTGCGGTGGCTCACAACTGTAAACCCAGCACTTTGGGAGGTCAAGGAGGGTGGATCACCTCAGGTCAGGAGTTCGAGACCAAGCTGGCCAACATGGTGAATCCTCTACTCTGCTAAAAATACAAAAATTAGCCGGGTGTGGTGGCGAGTGCCTGTAATCCCAGCTACTTGGGAGGCTGAGGCAGGAGGATTGCTTGAACCCGGGAGGCAGAGGTTGCAGTGAGCCGAGATCGCACCACCGCACTCCAACCTGGGCGACAGAGTGAGACTCCATCTCAAAAAAAAAAAAAATTAAGGAACTTGCCCAAGTTCACAGAGTTAAAAAGTGAGGTCGTTGTGCATGACTCCATCTCCCAGGCCCATTCACCAGGGGTGCTGTTTCCTTATCAAGTTCATTCATTCCAAGATTTTTTCACTTATTTGTGTGCTTTGCATGTACTCATGATACTAATATTCCCAAGAACCATTTGAACTAACTTGGGTTTCATTTCAAGGACTATTCCTCTTCCCACTAAGCTGTCCTTCTGTGTTTTTTTTTTTAAGTTTGCTTGTTCAATTCATTTTAATACACTCTATTAGTTCCACAAAACGGGCTTTTGAAAATTACAGTAACTTGCTTGAAACAAACTGTTCTCCAATTCGATACTGTTTTTAAATTTTTGGCTTTAAAAAAAAAGCCTGAATCAAGCTTCTCTTGCACCTGGGCAGGTTCTGTTTGCTTATTCACAGAAGGGCTGGTTTATGCCTATGTGCCATGGCATAATAAATAACGAGTTAAGGCTTCCTGCTTCTGGCTGAGGTAGACGTTTCTGAACTGTTATGATTTTGTAAAATCCACGTTCCCTCCCTACCACACACATCTACCCTGGTCACCAAACAAGGCGGCTCAGTATCATAAAACCACGTGGAACATCTCTCTAAAGACCATCCCTGATCTAACAACACAGACTAGTCTACAGAACTGCAAGCAGGGCCCTATACAGGCCTCCATGGATCTGACTCCCTGCATCATAGTGAGACAGACCTGGATGTAATTAACCAAATCCCCAGCTCAGAGGGGGTCGGGGGGAGGCTCATTTCTCCTGTGACAATAGCTACCCCTTAAAGAGCTCCAGTAGTTATTGCCAGACAACTAATAATTTTGACTTAGCTACTCACTGACAGGGGATGTACTGCTTTTGGAAAAATCCTGCAGTGGGAGGCCAGGGAGCCAGAAGTCCATAAGAGGCAATGCACCAATCTGGAGATGCACCAGGCTGCAGCTCTCCTCTGAGCTTTTTAGCAGAAGCCATCCAGCTGGTGCAGCACAGCTGAGCCTCTGACCCAGCCTTGGACCCCTCAAGAAATGGTCACTTATATCCCCCTGCATCCTGGATCCCCAACCCCTTCTGTTCAGCTGACCTCCAACTTCATTTCTGACTTGTTCCAACTTCCACGAGACGTGAGTTCTTGACTTCTTCTTAAAATAGCTTCTCCCTTACCCCTTGTACCCAAACCTTATTCTACACCATAGGTACCTCTCTTGGGCTCCAAGCTGCCATTTGCCTCCTGGCCATCCTCTTTGGCCAGCTTAGGTAACAACCAAGGGTCACAGGGACCCTACACTGCTGTCAGGTTTGTCCCAGCCTCTGGTGGAAGAACCAGAAAACGACATTCTAAAGGAACTGATCACACTCGGCCTTGGATTTTAGATACTTTTATCTCTACCACCACTCTGTCAGTAGGGGGCAGCGGGGAAGAGGGAAGGGAAGGGAGAGGTTGAGAGGAGACAGATGAGAAGAAAGAAGAAAACGGACACTGCTATTGGTTGGTACCTACTACTTCCGGTGGCTCGGAACCTTACCTATACCTTTCGTTTAATTCTTGCAACAAGCCTATAAGATGTTATTATCCCCATTTTGCACATGAGGAAGCCAAGCCTCAGAGATGTTTGGTAATGGAACAAGGTCCCCCTAGTCAGTAAGGAGTAGAGCTGGGATTCAAACCCCAGGTTGTCCACCACCAAAGTCTCAAACCCTTCCTCTCTCCTGCACTGTCTTCACATCTTGGTATTCCCTGCAGTGTCTGGCAGAGTACCTTCATAGAACAGGTGCAGAAAAATGTTTGATAGATGAACGCATGAATGGCTGACTCCAGCCTTAATACCTTAATATTCTGCAACCCACACACTTGATCTTATTCATACTTTCTGCTTGTAACATGACTGCCAAACGCCTTGATTGGAAGTTAGATGTTAAACAGAGATGTTGCTCTACATTGCATTTTTGAGCTGCTAGAAAAAGCTACATACACAAACCTATACATTAAAAGTGCTGAAGCAGACCCTCTGATAAAAATTATTTTGTTATCTTGCTCCATCATGCCCAGAAATGGAGACAAATACAATACTGTAAGGAAAATCAATGTTTGCATGTCAGAACTCAAAGACCTTTTCCAGGCTGTCAATTCAATGAGTATTTATGCTGGAAAAGACAGCAAAGAAGTCATGAGCTCAGGTCCTGGAGCCAGGCAGACATGCACTAAGGCCCAGCTACACCACTTACTAGCTGACCTTGACTTGCTTCCTAAATCTTAGTGTTCTCATCCGTAAAACGCAGATGATAAGAGTGCACAGTTCCTAAGGTGGCTATGCTGATTAAATGAAGAACTCACATACCACACTAAGCAGAGTACCTGCTACATATTTAAGGGCTCCAACAGTGTTAACCGTTTTTATCATGGAAAGAGAATTGTGATAGAAGCGAAACAAGAAACCTTAAATGAATTACTTACCTTTGCAAACATTATTATAAGCGCTAAGTTTACCTGAATCCTCTGTTCCAGATTATTGCGACTACTAGAATGATCTACTCTGAAAGCAATGCAGTCAATAATGATAATATTAATAACAACAACCAACAGTTATATATTGATATGGTTTGGTTCTATGCCGCCACCCAAATCTCATATGAAATTATAATCCCCACATATGGAAGGAGGGGCCTTGTGGGAGGTGACTGAATCATAGCGGCAGACTTCCCCCTTGCTGTTCTCGTGATAGAGTTCTCACGAGATCTGGTCATTTGCAAGCGTGTAGCACTTCCCCCTTGGCTCTCTCTCTCCTGTTGCCATGTGAAGATGTGCTTGCTTCTCCTTCACTTTCTGCCATGATTGTAAGTTTCCTGAGGCCTCCCCAGCCATGCCCCCTGTGCAACCTTTGGAACTGTGAGTCAACTGAACCTCTTTTCTTCATAAATTACCCAGTCACAGGTAGTTCTTTACATCATTGTGAGAACAGACTCATACATGTGTATATTTATATATTTATATTATATAACATTTTAAAAAATTGTATATAGTAGATAAAATATACAATGTTATATAATATATATAATATATTTTTATATGATATGATAATGATAATGATGATAAATGATATACATTATTATATGATATATAATATAAAATGTTATATATTATATGATATGTATTATATGACATATATCATATATAATAGTATACATTTGTATCTTATATAATATATACTATATAATATATCTTATATGATATATAAAATATACACACACACACATATAATCTTTACTATGCTCCAGACATTGTTCTAACCACTTTTACAGACAAGAGCGTCACACAAACTTATGCAGGTTGTGCCGCAAAGTGTGCCCTGCAGGAACTTCAGCCCACTCTCTGTTGACCAGGCTGAGCACCCGACATGGAACAGTCTACCACAGAGGAAGGGGTTCCTAGCACAGCCCTGTGTACGTATGTTGACCTATTGACTGATGCGTTAACTTTAGCACGTTTCAAATATTTGAGAAACAGAAGTAGAAAGTCACTTTTGTGAGAACACACAGCCTAAGTCAAAGACTACCATTTTAGTAATTTTATTAACAGAATAGATGAACATACCACACAAATCACCAGTGACCAGTTCCTAGTATTAAGCTGCAGTGCTGTGTGCCCACGTGCCTTAAGAATACAAAAACAAGGCTGGCCCTCAGTATAAATGGACAAATCACATCTACCTCCTCCCCATTTCCTGCTTCTCTTTTCCTCCATCAACTCAAATGTCCTTTGTGTGTGAAAATGAAACAAATTATCAAATATGACTCCAGGGTAACTGAATGTTATGTTTTATGCATTACCTAAAAACAGCAATAAAAATTATCTGTGCAGCAAAGTAATGTTTCCCTAAGTCATAGGTTCAAAACATGAAATTCTAGCAAACAATTATTTTTGTGCAGGCACACCTCCCAAGTACTTGTTCCTAAAAATGACTCCCAGGTTTAAAGACTCATTCATTTCCTCTCAACTCAGCCATCCATAACCTTGTTCAGCTTGGAGCTCTTGCCCAAACTAAATTGTCCCATCCTGCATAAAGCTTTGTACCTATCATCTTGGCGTGGACTCAGCTTCAGTCTGTGAAGATGAAGGAGAGGCAGGGAGACACCATGGCCTTTGCTAGCTGGGGGTTTGAGGATAAGCCAGACTCTTGCAGTTCTGGGGAAGCATTAGTTTGTGCAAATGGGATCTCTATAACCTTTTCATGTGCGCAGAATCCTAAAAGTAATCCAAAACATTTAGCTTAATCAGAGGGAAATGATATTTAAAATGTTCTACAACCTTCATCCAAAAGTTATTCCTCTTACCCTGTTCTCCTAAGATTACTGACCTAGACCTTGATTTTTTTTAAAAAAAACAGATTGTCTTACCGTAAAATCCTGCCATGTAAAAATCAGAATTGGATGTCTGATAATTTTCCAAACTCAGAGACATTCTGCTAGATAAGACAGGAAAACCACTGGTAAGATTTAAGACCTACAATGGGCTAAACTTTTCTCTGTTGCTAGTTTTTGTTGTGGTTTCGTTGGGTTTTGTTCATTTGCTTCTGAGACAAGGTCTTGAGATGTTGCCTAGCATGGTTTTGATATATTGAGTTCTTCAGAAATCCTACTACCTCAGCCTCCCAAGTAGCTGGGACCACCACACCTGGGCCTAACTGTTTCTAATTTTACTTACAGATTAAAGGTGTTTAGTTTGTCCCTCGAATTAAATTTCATGGAAAACCTGAAAATATAATGTTCTCATTCATTTACATACAATATGGCAATATTTTCAGTAATAATGTTTGTTTATATACATTGTCAGTAATTTTTCTACCAAATAGCAAATTATTTCTGGCAAATAAAAACACAAACAAATAAAAACACCTTGGAGTTGTTCAATAAATATTCTCAAGCTCGACTAACTTCATTCACATTAGAATTTAGAAATAAGAAGTCTTCTCAAAACACATAGAAGAAAGGTGACTTTCAGTGATGCATCTTGGAATGTGATAAAACACTTTTTAAAGGTGAGATTCAATGTGGCTCCATTTTTTTTTTTTCAGTCTCGCTCTGTTGCCCAGGCTGGAGGGCAGTGGCCTGATCTCAGCTCAATGCAACCTCCGCCTCCCTGGTTCAGGCGATTCTCCTGCCTCAGCCTCCTGGGTAGCTAGGATTACAGGCATGTGCCACCATGCCCAGCTAATTTTTGTATTTTTAGTAGAGGTGGGGTTTCGCCCTGTTGGCCAGGCTGGTCTCAAACTCCTTACCTCAAGGTATCTGCCCGCCTCAGTCTCCCAAAGCGCTGGGATTATAGATGTGAGACATTTTTTAAAAAGGACAGATAACCAGAAGCTTCTGCTAGCCAGATAAAATTCCTTGAAAAACAACTTTTTTGCTGTTAATGATACAAATATCTATTTAGGAAATAAAACCATTTTAAACACATTAAAAGATAAAAATAAGCTGTACCAAAGACATACAAAGAAAACCACTGAAATACTAGATGAAAACCATATATATATATTTTCAAAGTTTAAAAAATCATATATTTGGAAATTAGGATATATAAAATACAAATCCAAATTCTTACATCTCTTTTAAGCCCTTAACTCTAAAGTTATTCAAAAACAGTACCAAATCCATCATTTAAGACCACTTTAATTTATTTTTAGGCCTTTGGCTAATGCTTTTGACACAAGGTTGCCCTTTTCTAATAAAGTATTCCATGTCGTGAACCCAGGAAGTTAAATTTCTTTGCTACCTTAAAGGACAGGGTAATGGTAATAAATGACAGCCTGGGGTGATACACTATGCTGAAGAGGCCCCTAGTGGCGAAGCTACTCTCCAACCCGGCTTTATAGGTTTTATAAGACTGCTTCATCATGAATGGAAAATCAATAGGTAATAAAGTCTACCCTAGCTTTGCCTCTGTAATAACCTCTATTAGCCCTAACATATAGTAGGGCTAACATTTAGAATCTCAAGGTCCTTTCATCAGGAATTATTAAAAGAAGGATGTGATCCAAAGAATAACTTCATTACATTCTGTACTTTAAATCAACAAATATTTATTTAGTCCTTATGCCCTGCCAGGCACTGTGTTAGACATGGAGGAAATAGGAAAGATGAGGACCCTTGCAGACCTTACTGTTATTTCTTTTTAATGTAATAACATGGCATTAAGAACAGAGCTAGAGCAACATGAAGATTGGTAAGTACCATTCATCATCATATGAACTTAGGATGGATTCTTAGGAAGATACAAGAAAAAGCTGAAGTATTGCCCCAAAGTTTCAACTCCTCCTTTTCAACACCCATACTGGGCAGTATCTGAGATTCTCCAATAAATAATCAATAGATAAATGAATAGAAAGTAGGGTTACAAAGAAGAAGGAATTTTTACAATTTTTTTAAATGTTGAAACATGCTGGAGTTGGGGATCCCTAAATGTAAAGAAAGACAAAAAAAAAAAAAAAAAAAAAAGACAACATTTATGAAGTGCATACTGTGTGCTCGGGGCACTAGGATAAGTTCCCAAATGTAATTTCCTGCTGCTAAACATCTCTATAAGGTGAGGAGTACTATTGGCATTTTACAAATTAGGACACCAAGGCTAGGAAAGGCTAAGTAACTTGCCCAAGGTCATACAATTAATAAGTGGAAGAAGCCACCTGGAGCTCAGGTCTCTGGAACAGCAAAGACACAAGCTCACTGCACTGTAATGTAAACGGATGAATCCAAATGTTGGAGATTCTGCTTTAAAACCCACTAATACATTTTACAAATAGACATATAAGATTTAGCACACAAAGATGAACAGGATTAAAGTATTTTGATATTGTATTATGTGGAGTACATATGGTGTGGTAGCTCAAGGCAGACGAATTATTAAATATGTACGGTGATCATACAATGGGTATGGCCCATCTCTTGCTTTCTAGGAATTGACCATCTTCCGGCAGCCCAACACCTAGTCCCCTGTGTATTATGCACTATTACAAAACGTGTTCAAGTCGCCTTTTATGCCCAAGGCTTACATAAAAATTCATCTTGCCTTTCTGCGTCTATTTCCAAGTTTGAAGGACCTTTCTCCCTCCAATTAGCAACATTTCAGCACTGCACAGGGCTTATTAATGCTCACTGTTGCAAGTAACACCAAGGTAATTTGACTTTCTTGTAGGAACAATGTCGACAAAATCCAAGAAATCCTACAGAATTAAATTTAAATTTCCAGTTTAAAAAAAAAACCGTGAAAGACCATTTCATTATCTTTATTATCTAGATGTATCTAATGACGTTAAGTAAAAACTGCGCCAAGGCTTTGAAATCAGAATAAAAGTGGAGTTTGTGAAATTTAACCACTCTATGCTTTTTATTAGTATCTCATTTATGAGTATTTCCCGAGACTCACTGTTTTGGCAGGCACAGTGCTGTTAACATCTCTTCCTTTCTCACCATTCTTTGCTCATCGATGAAAAGATAACTTCAAAATCTCTGACAGGAGTGCAGGTGCAGGAAGTGCGACGGAAACAAACAACTTTGCCTCCGCTTCCTACAGCTTTCCTCTCCTCCCCGCCCTTCCAGCCCCCATCCCACCCCAAGATCATGCCCTCGCACAGCTTCTGCCCACCGATCGCACGTCCCCTGGGCATGTTCGGACAGCGGTGACCCTCAGCCACATCCCCCACGAGCCCGGTCCCGAGCAGGCGAGCGCGCTGCCCACCGGCCACCCTCGTCACGCCCCCTCCACCCTCTCCATCCCAGCCACAATAATACAATAACAGCAGTCATCGCGCGGCACGTGGAAAGGCTACTTTTCGGTGGGTTTTGCAGAAAGTAATTAGACAGCGGAAGGCCACGAGAAAGGCTGGTGAAGCCAAACCGACACCGGGAGCGCAGCGGCCCCGGACCCTCCCTGGAAGCTCCCTCCGCGTACCCGCGCGCCCACCTGGAGGCGCGGCGCCCTCCGCCTGCCAAGCCGCTCCCCGGCCCCTGCCCGTGCCCTGGGCCCCCGGCGGGCAGCGGCAGAGGGAGGCCAGGCGCGGCACCGTCCTCCGCAGCTGCACGAGCCACCCCGAGGTCGCGGGGTGGGCGGGCGCGAGCTAGGCGCGCCGGGCTGTGGGGATCGGCCGGCGCCACTGACGCCCCCGCGCGGCACACCGCGCCCGGCTGGCCCGGGAGGGGACCCGACTCACCCGAAGCGCCCTGCTGGCTGTCCGGCCCGGCTCCGGCCGCTGCCGCCGTCGCTGAACTTTCCCTCCAGCGCGGCCGCCGCGGACTCGGCTCCACCTCCCGCTCCGGCAGCCGCGGAGCCTCCAGGGACCCCGGGGGCGGGGAGCAGCGGCGGCGGCGGCGGCTCGGGCGGGCGGGCGCAACAGCGGCCAACCCTGGCGCCCCGCCGCAGGGTGGGTCCGGCGGGGGTGGCCAAGGCCGGGCTGGGGTCGCGGTTGGCCGCGGACATCCGCGTCACCCACGGCCCCTCTGCAGTGCGTCCCTGCGCCCGTCGGAGCGGCGCCCTGGCCGAAGCCTGTCACTCTCGGAACGGGCCGCGCTCGGACACCAGGGGCGGTTTACGCGTGACTGGACACCAAGAGCCGGAGAAGTTTAGAGACTAGGACACTGTGGCGTGGCCCGAGTTGCAGGAGAGAGGTGTCCAATCTCCATGGGGTCCTTACTCTTGCAGGACAGAGTTCCCCATCCCCCTGCTCCACCCGCTCTGTTCCCTTGGCTGCCCTCCCCGCCGAGCGCCGACTTCCATGCAAAAACTTTGTAAATCGCACTTCGGGGATTTCATGCTTTAGTCGCGGTCTCTGCTGTCCTGGTCAGCTATAACGCCTCCCCTAGAGAGCTTTTACTTACAGCGAAGGTCAGGAACCCCTGTAACTCTCACACCGCACCACTGTGGGTAAGCGATGTCTGCAGGGACCCCTGACGGCCACTGGGAGGCCAGGAGAGAAGAGGGAGAGGAAGGGCTAAAAAGGCAAGTGGAGTGCTGGGTAATAAAAGAACCACCGCCACCTCCAACACACACAGGCACGCACCCTCCAGGGCCACAGGTCGCCTTTTATCTGTAAGTGCTCCAGCGCATCTCTGTGGGAGAGGGAGTTGGGAAATAGGATCGCCAATTTTCAGTGTAATTGAGGGGGACTCAGGAGGAGTCAGTTAGACTGGAAGAGGTCATCACCTGCAGATGCGGTTAAGCAACTTGCAGAGGCCCCAGGGCTGAGCCACCGCAGAACCAGAGCTGGAAACCAGTCCTATGACTCCTGAGGCAGTGCTCTTTCTACTACCTGGCCATGGCTCCTTCTACTGCCTGGCTCAAAGTCTCCATCTGGGAGATTCCGGCGCACCAGACTTCATGTGGGCACAGGGTAGGCAGTCCTGAGGCTATAGGCACAGTCTTGAAGCAGCTCGGTTTCCATTAAGCTCCTGCTTACCTGCAGGAAGCATCCCTGAAGCAAGTTTTGCTTCCCACCTGGACTCCCCAGGTAGACCTATCCCCACCCCACACCCTGAGTGAACTCTTCACCCTCGTGACCTAATATACCCACTGCAATTCAACTGAGACTTGGGAAACAGGGAAGAAGTGGGTGTTTTCCAAATGAATGAAAAATATGTCTATTCTGCTACTGCCCCAAAATGCTGCAAAATGGAGGTAATAGTTAACACAGCATACGTACACACATAGATAGGTACAAGCCATTGCCCAAGGCTCCTTCCCACATTATCACACAGCACCCTCTTAAGGCAAATCGTGACACTCCCCATTTTGCAGACGGAGAGCAGGACATGGAGGCTGGAGTTGGTTATGAGTTGTGTAAAGGTTAGAACCTTCACAGTCAAGCACTCTTTGGGTAACCAAGTAACCTCTTCAGAGCCTTCCCACTGCCACCAAAGCATTCCCACACCTCCCTATATTGGCAGGTGTGTTGTCAAAGCATTGATTTTCTTTCCTCTCCTGAAGCATCTCCCGTCCTTCTGCTCAGTGATATCTCCAGAATTATAAAATACAGTTGCAGCATGGAATCTGGTCTGGAAGACAGCCCAGAGGACTTGAGCAGTAATTGCCAGGGCCCAGCACAGACACACATGGTTGGACTCAGGTTCTAGACTATGTGGACAGGCTTGGGGAGGGTGGAGGAGGCGTCCTTGTTGCTGCAATTGGCTCTAGAGCTGTTATCTGAAAGAAAGAGATAGAGGCCGGGCGCGGTGGCTCACACCTGTAATCCCAGCACTTTGGGAGGCCGAAGTGAGTGGATCACCTGAGGTCAGGAGTTTGAGACCAGCCTGGCCAACATGATGAAACCCTGTCTCTACTAAAAATACAAAAATTAGCCAGGTGTGGTGGCGCATGCCTGTAATCCCAGCTACTCAGGAGGCTGAGGCAGTAGAATCACTTGAACCCGAGAGGCGGAGGTTGCAGTGAGCGGAGATGGCAGAATGAGACTCTGTCTCAAATAAAAAAAAGAGGGAGCTCACTTCAGGATTAATTACTTTTTTAGGGGCTTATAACTTATAACAGTACCTTGTTACCATTTCCAAATTTTTTCATTTGGATAGTAATATAAAAGCATAGCAATGTGCATAATAATATGTGTGATATCACTATGTATCAATACATATCAATTCATAAAGCCAGTTCTAGCTAAGGGTTTGGTGCCCCCATACATTTTGACAACAATTAATATATGAAATTGTAAGAGAGCGGAAAAGGTGATAAAACTATGAAACTAAGTAACACAATGTGAGAAAAGATACATTTTTTTCTGGAAAAAAAGCAAGTAGATATGTAACAGCCTTTGGATTATCCCTTTGGAAGCCACTATTATCAAGCAGTATCGGTGGTACTCAGTGTCCGTCATTAGAAAAGGCAGCAGAGTATGAGGGAAAAGAATGGCCAACTCATCTCTGCAGCCCCAGTGCCCTAACAATGTCTAGCAGAATGAAGTCAGTGAACCTAATAGAAGGATGGGTTCCTTTACACCTCAAAGACCAAAGGAGAATAACAACCAGGTTGAACACAAAACCTACGTGTAAAAACCAATTTTTAAGACTTATGGCCAGGCATGGTGGCTCATGCCTGTAATCCCAGCACTTTGGGAGGCTAAGGCTGGAAAATTGCTTGAGGCCAGGAGTTCGAGAGCAGCTTAAGCAACATAGTGAAACCCTTTCTCTACAAAACAAATTTTTTAAAATTTAGCCAGGTATAGTGGTACATGCCATAGTCCCAGCTACGTGGGAGGCTGAGAAGGGAAGATCGCTTGAGCCCAGGATGCCAAGGCTGAAGTGAGCCAAGATCACACCACTATACTCTAGTCTGGGCAACAGAGAGAGACTCTTTAAAATAATAATAATAATTACTACAAAAAAAAAAAAAGCAGGGCATGGTAGCTCACACTGGTAATCCTAACACTTTCGGAGACCGAGGCTGGCAGATCACTTGAGGTCAGGAGTTTGAGACCAGCCTGGCCAACATGATGAAACCCTATCTCTACTTTAAAAATACAAAAATTAGCCAGGCATGGTGGCAGGCATCTGTAATCCCAGCTACTCAGGAGGCTGAGGCATGAGAATTGCTTGAACCCTGGAAGGGGAGGTTGCAGTGAACCGAGATCACACCCCCACACTCCAGCCTGGGCAATAGAGCAAGACTCTGTCGTGAGAAAAAGAAAAGTTTCTATATGGAGTTTAGCTTTAGTCATGTGGTTAAACATTTTTCATAAACATGATTTGAGAATCAAAATATGTTATTTTAATTTACAAGGACATTACAAGTGTACCTTAATATGGTGCTGATAATGCAGTAATAGTAAGGAAATATATAGAAAGTTGTGGAAATAAGTCAAGTCATGGTGTCAGAGTGATTTTATCCCCTTAAGGAAAAAATGGAATAAAATATATGGCATCGTGGCATCATTTTTATATGGCAGCCCATATAAAAATATATATTCTAAAACAATATATAAAGTGGCAAACTTTTACATTTATAAAATGCAAGATACGTACAATATGTTTAATATCTTTAATAACTTGTTT